>NC_090655.1:205114653-205765023 GCF_040937935.1 Hyperolius riggenbachi | reverse complement strand
GGCACCCGGGTAGTTGCAAAGGTCTCAGCGAGGTCTGCAGCGACAGTTGCTGACGCAGGCTTGCGCTTTAGCACAAACTGTCGTACATCAGCAGGGCAAATGTTCAGAAATTGTTCTAGGACTATCAAGTCCTCCAGGACATCATAAGACCCTTTGGTGAGGCCTAGAGTCCACTGTCGGAGTGTGGTGCGCAAGCTGCTGACCACATCTCGGTACGAATCAGAAGACTTTTTCTGCCAGGCCTTGAACTTTTTTCGATAGGCTTCTGGCGTCAGCTGGTATTTGGTAATGATAGCGTCTTTTATAGCGGCATAATCCTTAACTTTCTCCGCAGGCAATTCTGCGAAAGCATCAAGTGCTTTGTAGCGCAGCAAAGATGTCAGATGTCTGGCCCACTGGTCTTGGGACAGACAATACTGACGACATGCTTTTTCAAAAGATCGCAAAAACAAGTCAATGTCTGTGTCTTTTTCAATATTAGCAAATGTAAATTTTGCACTTACGGGTGATGCAGTTCCTTCAGCAGGGAGGCTGGGCGAAGAATTCCGGCTGGCCTGTTGCACTTTTGGCATGTTTAGCTCATGCTGTCGTTGGCGCTCCCGTTCTCGCTCAGTGGCATCCCTCTCCGCGTGGCGTTCTGCAGCAGCAGCAGCCTTGCGTTCTGCAGATTGGCGTTCCCGCTCCTCACGGACTTCCCGCTTTTGCTCCGCCATGTACTGCAGGAACTTGTCCAGGTCAGTCTCCATCAGCTTTTGTAATGCCTGCTGCATTACCGGGTCAGCACCCATGGACAGTCCAGTACTGGCCAGTTCCGGGCGAGTACTTTCAGAAACTCTGGGATTGGGGTTCACACTGACAGTCTCCTGCGTAACTGTTGTCGCATTGCCCGTAGGTTGCTCAACCTCTGTACACCTAGGATCTTCAGCCTCTGTTTCCCCTTGACTTGAGTCAGATGGGTCGGCGTCTACCACAGCAGACACATCCGGCTCCCGCGGTTGCTGGGTGTCCCATTGAAACAAGTCATTTACCAGGTCCTGGTGTTTCTTGCGGCCGACTTCAATGCCTCTCGCTTGGCAAAGAGTTTGCAGGTCTGCCAGGCACATGTTCTTGTAGTTCCTGGACATTTCCACGCCAAATAAAATAAAACTTTTGGGGAGGGGTACTGGCTACGCAGTCTCTCTGTATATATAAAAAATATATTGCCTTCCAGCTATGCTAATAAATTAATTCGTTTCTGGATAGCGCTAGCGCTATCTTAGAGACTTTCAGCACAACACAGGTCCCAACCGCTGCCAAACACTGTCACAGGAGCCCTAGTGGTCAGACCGCGAAATGCCTTCCAAACGGTGCCAGCGCATGGATCGTGCAAACTCTGCTCGCAGTCAGTGCGTAGGAACTGGCCGCAGACAAACCAGAAGGGAGCCTGTGAGGTACAGTAATTACAACTTTACACACTATTTCAGGATATAACTGCCACCACCTCTGTTTTCTGAGACAGAGGAACTCACTAACTGGTTATTTCTCGACCTGCAAATAAAAGCGGTTAAACACACTCTATTCTGTCTAGATCTCAACAATAGTAGCGTCTCTTCAGAAGTCTGGTTCAGTTGTGCGGCTGATAAGCAGGGTAGCGGAACAGTGAATGACTTTGATGAAGGCTTTTATTCACGGCAATATAAATAATTAATATATAAAGACAATTATTAAAATCAACAATTATTAAAACAGTAATAGCCAGTATGAAATAAAAAAGGAGAAAATACTTAGGGTTTGTGGAAATATGTCCGTTCTGGGAAAACTTGTAGAGTTCCTTTTGTTCAGTTCAGAAAAGTTTAAAATCCAAGCAAGATGGAAAATGTACTTTGTTCAGTTCAGACAAGATGGCCGATCAAGATGGCCACTAGCCGTGTGTCCTTTGTTCCAGCTCAGACAAGATGGCCGCCAACCACATGGTGCCCTGGCTGGCAGTGTGCCTTTGTGAAGGTGGAATTTGGAGGACTGAGGGCCTGCCTGCCGGCCATGTGCTTTTGATGAAGCTGGTTTGGGGGTGTGGCAACGCCGGCCCCCTCTGAGTTACCCACCAATGACAGTTCATTCCCTCTGAGAGATTTTAGGGCTAAACTTATAAAATGCCGTAACTCATGAACGATACACGTTATATTTAGGGGGATAACAGATTCATACTTGTCGGAAAATACAGATTAATATGACATCAGACATGGCTAGGGCAGCGGGTCAGGTTCCTGAGAAGATTCATACCTGGGTTGTAGGGGCCCCGGGCCCCTCTCGACTGGCCCCTCTCTTCACTGTATTCTGTAAATAGGCAAAAAATTATATAATACATTCATTTCTTCCTGGTAAGGCTGCAGCCAGGCTGCCTGGTGTCAAGATGTGACTAGCTTCCTGGGATCTCCCTGTATGAAAAGGACCTTTTAGGCTGTGTCATGATTTCTACAGTATTTTGTGGAGGTGCCATTAGTTGTTTTTTTTTGGGGGGGGGGGGACCCATCCCACGGCTGCAGCAGCTTCTTCTATTCACAGAGTGGGAATTAATCAGGACACCGGACACATATGGAGGACTGCCGACAGGAAGAGGCAAGAAGCACGTCACCGCGGGCTCCAGCAATGAGGTGATTGATGCCCGCGGCTGCCGCAGCTTCTTGTATTCACAGAGGGGGAATCCATCAGAACACCGGACACACGTGGAGGACAACACCAAGGACGAGAGAGGGCCAGAAGCTCATCACCGCGGGCTCCAGCGATGAGGTGAGTGACAGCAGCTGCCACTGCCGTTAATTACGTTTATGCAGGAGGATAAAGGGGACATGAGGAGGACATAAAAAGCACATGAGGGGGACATGAGGAGGACATAAAGGGGACATGGACAAAGGGGACATCAGGAGGACAAAGGGGACATCAGGAGGACAAAGGGGACATCAGGAGGACAAAGGGGACATGAGGACGACAAAGGGGACATGAGGACATAAAGGGGACATCAGGAGGACAAAGGGGACATGAGGACGACAAAGGGGACATGAGGACATAAAGGGGACATCAGGAGGACAAAGGGGACATCAGGAGGACAAAGGGGACATCAGGAGGACAAAGGGGACATCAGGAGGACATGAAGGGGACATCAGGAGGACATGAAGGGGACATCAGGAGGACATGAAGGGGACAACAGGAGGACATGAAGGGGACAACAGGAGGACATGAAGGGGACAACAGGAGGACATAAAGGGGACATGTGGATGACAAGGGAGACATTTGGAGGACAGAAAGTTGGACATCAGAAGGACACAAAGGGGGACATCAGGACTACACAAAGAGGGACATCAGGATGATGACAGGAGGAGGACACAATTAGGGGAAAAACATCTACAAGACGCCCCTGGACCATAGACACAACTGGTTTAGTTTTTTGCCCTGGTTTTTGCCCTCTAAACCTAGGTGCGTCTTATAGTCCGGAGCGTCTTATAGTCCGAAAAATACGGTAATTGCTAAACAAAATGTTCACACCCTAAAACCCTAATTTGTACTGAAAAAAACCCAATATATAGATCATTTAGGTGTGATAAATAGTAATAAAGTTATTGGCGAATGAATGGGAAGAGCGCTGATATGCGAAAATTGCTCTCATCCTGGCAGGCATGTACACGACCAGAAAAAATTATTATACTTTTGGTAGCGGCCTTAAAAAGTCAGGGATCCACCTGGAGTTCCGGACCCTGTTGGTGGTGGTGGAGAAGGCAGTCAAGCGGCCTGCAGGCAGAGATGCTGTGTGGGGACTGACTTAGTCTTGGGGCAGACAGTCACACAGCGTGCAGAAAGAGATGCTGTATGTGGGGACTTAGTCTTCGGGCAGGCAGTAGCCCTCCGGGATCCATGCCTCATTCATTTTGATAAAGGTGAGATACTGAACACTTTTTTGACCTAGGCGACTTCTCTTCTCACTGACAATGCCTCCAGCTGCGCTGAAGGTCTTTTCTGACAGGACACTTGAGGCAGGGCAAGCCAGAAGTTGGATGGCAAATTGTGAAAGCTCTGGCCACAGGTCAAGCCTGCACAACCCAGTAGTCCAGGGGTCCGGAGTGGGGGCCTGATAAATGGCCACCACACAGCCAAAGAAGGACTCAATGTGCTGTATAAGTAATGTACCTGCCCTGACCATGCTTTTCAGACCAGGCATCTGTGGTCAGATGGACCCTTAACCCAACCAGGGATGGTCCTAGTGAGCCAACTTCACTACTCTGGAACTACCCGTAGTTTTACACAATTACGCTTCACCAAACTACGGCTTCAAAATCAAATATTCACTTCATATGCATTTCGTAGACTACGCGTTAAAAAACGCAATTACGCGTCGTGTGAAGTGTATAGTATGTGGATGCTTATGCCCGTATGCAGAACATTTTACGCATTCAATCCTTTAAAATGCTTATACTGGGATCTCTTCTATGCGTACATTCCCCTTTCCAACGCGTAAATTTGTAAGCATACAATCGCACGCGAAAAATTAGACGCGAGTAACGTATTCCTAGTTCACTATGCAATACACATGTTAACTACACATAGTGGGCGTAAGCTACACGTTGCGGTACTTCGCTACGCGTAAATTCATAAACGTAGTTTTGAAACTTCATCTACGAACTATGATGCGTAGATGTGAACTACGATGCGTAAATTCGCACTGGCGTAGTCTCTGCTCATCCCTGGACTCAACGCTGTGTGCCAGAGATGACACCACTTGCCTTTCAACATCTCAGTACCGTTTGGGTATCGCCTTTTTAGAAAAATAACTGCGGCCTGTATCTTCCACTGCAGTGTCCCAATCGCCACAAATTTTCGGAAGGCCTCAGAGTCCACCAACTGGTATGGCAACAGCTGGCGAGCTAACAGTTCCGCTAAGCCAGTTGTCAGACGTCAGGCAAGGAGGTGACTGGCAGACATTGCCTTCTTCCACTCAAAGATTTCCTTAATGGACACCTGGCTGCTGTGGGCAGAGGAGCAGGAACGGCTACCACCACACATCCAGGGAAGGCAGCAGGCACGGCACGCAAGTCCCGACTCAGGGAGGTAGTGACGAAAAATAACAATACAGGAGGACTCCTTTGAGGCCCTGCTGTATAATGATGAGACTAATACACTTTAAATCCTTTTACGAGAATCTGTTATGGAGGGCAAGTATGCCATCCATTCAAGTGAAAGGTATGCACTGACTGCCAGGTATAATACAATGTGTAGTCACAGCTGCGGTGAAAGGTATGCACTGACTGGACTAATACAGTGTGCAGCCACACAGGTGCAGTGAAAGGTATGCACTGACTGCTGGTATAACAATGCGCAGTCACACAGGTGCAGTGAAAATGGATGCACTGACTGCTGATATATAAAACAGCATCTGGTCACACAAATGCAGTGAAAGGTATGCAGTGACTGGTATATAAAACAGCGTGCGGTCACACAGATGCAGTGAAATATATGCAGTGACTGCTATATAAAACAGCGTGCAGTCACACAGGTGCAGTGAAAGGTATGCACTGACTGGTATATAAAACAGCGGGCGGTCACACAGGTGCAGTGAAAGGTATGCACGGACTCGTATACAAAACAACGTGCGGTCACACAGGTGCAGTGAAAGGTATGCACAGACTGGTATATAAAACAGCGTGCAGTCGCACTCATGGTCCCTTGCACCAATCATTGCCTTGGGGGACATAAAAATTTTTTTTTACTATGTTTTATTTTTAACATTAAAACCTTTTTTATTCTATTTGTTTTTTTTTTGTTTTTCTTAAAGGGACTCCGAGCTCACCCAAAAAAAGAAAGTTGTACTCACCAGGGGCTTTCTCCAGCCCAGTGCTGGTCGGGAGGTCCCACGCCGGCGTCCTGGCTCCTCTCCTTCTCCCCGCTCCGGAATGGCTGACAGGCCGCAGCCCGGGCGACACTCGGCAGAGTGTCGGGTTGCTCCTTCCGCGTATGATGCAGCTGACGTCACACGCCGGCCGCCTCGCGTCATCACGGCGGCCGGCGTGAAAGTACTGTGCATGCGCGATTAAAGCGCGCATGCGCAGTACTTTCCCGCCGGCCGCCGTGATGACGCAAGGCGGCCGGCGTGTGACGTCAGCTGCATCATACGCGGAAGGAGCAACCCGACACTCTGCCGAGTGTCGCCCGGGCTGCGGTCTGTCAGCCATTCCGGAGCGGGGAGAAGGAGAGGAGCCAGGACGCCGGCGTGGGACCTCCCGACCAGAAAAGTGACCCTTCGGACTCGTTCACACTAGAGGCGTTTTTGCCCAAATTTAAGCGCGGATGTTTTTTCAAAAAACGCCCTGAAAGAGCTTTTACACCATTATTTTCTATGAGACAGTTCAAATCTGAGCTGTTCATTTCCGATCCAGTCAGAAAACGGTGCATTGGCCATTTTTGAGGCGATTTTGCCTCAATGGAAGGTATAGGGAAAACGCAAACACTCACAAAATCACTTTATGCAGCAACTGCATTCGCGTTTTAAAGAATAAATACATTGTATTTATTTTTTTCCAGATCAAAGCGTCCACTTCCTGACTGACATCAGGAAGTGAAAAACGCAATCGCTTGGTAAAACCGCTTAGAAAAGCGGTTAGAAAAAAACCCAAAAAACACGCAGGTAATCGCCAGGAATCGGAAAAAAAATTGCCTCAAAAAAGACCAAACGCGGACGTACGCGTGAACGAAGCGCAATGTGAACAAGGCCTAAAGGAAATTAGGCAATGTTCCCCAAACACATAAGAAAAAGCAGTGTTCCCAAAATTATGTGATGAAATGGGAGATTTCCATGACATGACTATGTACTCTATACAGTGGTGCAGAAGATGCTACATAAATATAAAATAATGATATGGCGGGACATTAGACTTTGACTATGGCGGGAATAAATTGCGAGCTCTGCCAAGGACATGACTACATTCTCTGTAAAGTGCTGCCTTAACCACTTAAGGACCGCAGTCTTTTCACCCCTTAAGGACCAGAGCCTTTTTTCCATTCAGACCACTGCAGCTTTAATGGTTTATTGCTCAGTCATACAAGCTACCATCTAAATGAATTTTACCTCCTTTTCTTGTCACTAATACAGCTTTCTTTTGGTGCTATTTGATTGCTGCAGCGATTTTTACTTTTTATTATATTCATCAAAAAAGACATGAATTTTGGCAAAAAAATGATTTTTTTAACTTTCTGTGCTGACATTTTTCAATTAAAGTAAAATTTCTGTATACATGCAGCGCGAAAAATGTGGACAAACATGTTTTTGATTAAAAAAAACCCATTCAGTGTATATTTATTGGTTTGGGTAAAAGTTATAGCGTTTACAAACTATGGTGCAAAAATTGAATTTTCCCATTTTGAAGCATCTCTCTCATTTCTGAGCACCTGTCAGGTTTCATGAGGTGCTAGAATTCCAGGATAGTATAAATACCCCCCAAATGACCCCATTTTGGAAAGAAGACACCCCAAATTATTCTCTAAGAGGCATGGTGAGTTCATAGAAGATTTTATCTTTTGTCACAAGTTAGCGGAAAATGACACTTTGTGACAAAAAAAATAAATTAAAAAAAGTTTCCATTTCTGCTAACTGGTGACAAAAAAAATGAAATCTGCCACGGACGCACCATGCCCCTCTCTGAATACCTTGAAGTGTCTAGTTTCCAAAATGGGGTCATTTGTGGGGTGTGTTTACTGTCCTGGCATTTTGGGGGGTGCTAAATTGTAAGCACCCCTGTAAAGCCTAAAGGTGCTCATAGGACTTTGGGCCCCTTAGCGCACCTAGGCTGCAAAAGAAATGTCACACATGTGGTATCGCCTTACTCAGGAGAAATAGTATAATGTGTTTTGGGGTGTATTTTTACACATACCCATGATGGGTGGGAGAAATATCTCTGTAAATGAGATTTCTTTTGATTTTTTTACACACAATTGTCCATTTACAGAGATATTTCTCCCACCCAGCATGGGTATGTGTAAAAATACACCCCAAAACACATTATACTACTTCTCCTGAGTACGGCGATACCACATGTGTGACACTTTTTTGCACCCTAACTGCGCTAAGGGGCCCAAAGTCCTACGAGTACCTTTAGGATTTTCACAGGTCATTTTAAGGCATTTATTTTCTAGACTACTCCTCACGGTTTAGGGCCCCTAAAATGCCAGGACAGTATAGGAACCCTACAAGTGACCCCATTTTAGAAAGAAGACACCCCAAGGTATTCCGTTAGTAGTATGGGGAGTTCATAGAAGATTTCATTTTTTTTTCACAAGTTAGCGGAAATTGATTTTTATTGTTTTTTTCACAAAGTGTCATTTTCCACTAACTTGTGACAAAAAATAAAATCTTCTATGAATTCCCCATACACCTAATTGAATACCTTGGGGTGTCTTCTTTCTAAAATGGGGTCACTTGTGGGGTTCCTATAATGCCCTGGCATTTTAGGGGCCCTAAACCGTGAGGAGTAGTCTAGAAACCAAATGCCTCAAAATGACCTGTGAAATTCTAAAGGTACTCATAGGACGTTGGGCCTCTTAGCGCACCTAGGTTGCAAAAAAGTGTCACACATGTGGTATCGCCGTACTCAGGAGAAGTAGTATAATGTGTTTTGGGGTGTATTTTTACACATACCCATGCTGGGTGGGAGAAATATCTCTGTAAATTAAAATGTTTTGATTTTTTTTACACACAATTGTCCCTTTACAGAGATATTTCTCCCACCCAGCATGGGTATGTGTAAAAATACACCCCAAAACACATTATACTACTTCTCCTGAGTACGGCGATATCACATGTGTGACACTTTTTTGCAGCCTAGGTGCGCTAAGGGGCCCAACATCCTATTCACAGGTCATTTTGAGGCATTTGGTTTCTAGACTACTCCTTACGGTTTAGGGCCCCTAAAATGCCAGGGCAGTATAGAAACCCCACAAGTGACCCCATTTTAGAAAGAAGACACCCCAAGGTATTCCGTTAGGTGTATGGTGAGTTCATAGAAGATTTTATTTTTTGTCACAAGTTAGTGGAAAATGACACTTTGTGAAAAAAAACAATACAAATCAATTTCCGCTAACTTTTGACAAAAAATAAAATCTTCTATGAACTCGTCATACACCTAACGGAATACCTTGGGGTGTCTTCTTTCTAAAATGGGGTCACTTGTGGGGTTCCTATACTGCCCTGGCATTTTAGGGGCCCAAAACCACGAGGAGTAGTCTGGAAACCTAATGCCTCAAAATGACTGTTCAGGGGTATAAGCATCTGCAAATTTTGATGACAGGTGGTCTATGAGGGGCCGAATTTTGTGGAACCGGTCATAAGCAGGGTGGCTTCTTAGATGACAGGTTGTATTGGCACTGAAGTGCAGGAATGTTCTCAAATCGTGACCTGGACATGGCAATTAAGTCGTACCAGCAGTGATCAGAAAAAAAATTTCTGTCACTGCGGTGGGGCGGGTGAGGGTTTGGCCGGGTGATCAGAAGCCCGCAGGGGGCATATTAGGGCCTGATCTGATGGGTAGCAGTGACAGGGGGTGACGGGGTGGTTGATAGGTGATCAGTAGGTGATTACAGAGGAGAATATATGCAAGCAATGCACTGGCGAGTTGATCAGAGGGGGTCTGGGGGGCTAATTGAGGGTGTGGGCGGGTGATTGGGTGCCCGCAAGGGGCAGATTAGTGTCTGATCTGATGGGTAGCAGTGACAGTTGGTGACGGGGTGATTGATGGGTGATCAGTGGATGATTAGAGGGGAGAACAGATGTAAACAATGCACTTTCGGAGGTGATCTGAGGGTGGGTCTGCACGCAATCTGAGGGTGTGGGTGGGTGATCAGGTGCCCACAAAAGGCAGGTTAGGGTCTGATCTGATGGGTGGCAGTGACAGGTGGTGACAGGGGGTGATTGATGGGTGATTGACAGGTGATCAGTGGGTGATTATAGGGAAGAATAGATGTATACAGTACAACAGGGGGGAGGGTCTAGGGAGGATCTGAGGGTGTGGGGGGGGGTGTTCAGGAGCCCCCAGGGGGCAGTTTAGGACCTAATCTAAAAAATAGTGTTGAGATAGTGACAGGGAGTGATTAATGGGTGATTAGGGGGGTGATTGGGTGCAAACAGGTGTCTGAGGGGTGGGCAGGGGGGGGTCTGATGGGTGCAGTGGGTGATCAGGGGGCAGGATCAGTGTGCTTGGGTACTTACTAGGAGGGCTGCAACCTGCCCTGGTGGTCCCTCAATCACTGGGGCCACCAGGGCAGGAGGCAGCCTGTATAATACGCTTTGTATACATTACAAAGCGTATTATCCGCTTTACATGCGGCAGATCGGGGGTTAACAACCCGCCGCCGCTGCTAATTGGCTGGAGGGTTGACGTCGCAGGTGGGCACATCCAGCGTGCGATCCCCGGCCAGCTAGTCCGCAACGAGCCGCCGCCGATCGGCGTATTGCGGTCGTTGCGGGCTCCACTTTGCCGCCGCCCCTAGGTAGGGGCGGTCGGCAAGTGGTTAAAATCACAATCCAGTAAAATATATATAGATCTATATATATATGTATATATATGTATATATATATATAGATCTATATATATATATAGATCTATATATATATATATATATATATATATATATATAGATCTATATATATATATAGATCTATATATATATATATATATATATATATATATATATATATATATATATATATATATATAGATCTATATATATATATATATAGATCTATATATATATATATATAGATCTATATATATATATAGATCTATATATATATATATATAGATCTATATATATATATATATATAGATCTATATATATATATATATATATATAGATCTATATATATATATATATATATATATATAGATCTATATATATATATATATATATATATAGATCTATATATATATATATATATATATATATATATATATATATATATATATATATAGATCTATATATATATATATATATAGATATATATATATAGATCTATATATAGATATATATATATCTATATATAGGTGGTTGGGAGGGGATCAAGGGATACATGGGGGGAGATCTGGATTTTTTTACACTAAAATCGCACAGCCTGTCACGGCTGCAGGCTGTGCGTCTCTCCCTGTCACACAAGATCCACAGTGACAGGGAGAGGGAGGCGGAGAGGGAGGCGGAACGGCAACTATGTTGCCTTTCGGAGGGTGATCGCTGTGATTGGCTCACAGCGATCACACAGCAGGGAGCCAATCAGTGACGGCTCCTGCCGATACCCGGAAGCCTTAGCTGTCATAAGACAGCTAAGTGCAGCCGGTTCGGTGCGCGCGATCGCGGCGGTGAGCGGCGGCGCCGGTGATAGAGATCTACGCCCTGCCAGCCAGGAGCCCATCAAAACAGGGCGTAGATCTCTATCACCTCGGTCCTTAAGTGGTTAAAGAGACTCCGTAACAAAAATTGCATCCTGTTTTTTATCATCCTACAAGTTCCAAAAGCTATTCTAATGTGTTCTGGCTTACTGCAGCACGTTCTACTATCACCATCTCTGTAATAAATCAACTTATCTGTCTCTTGTCAGACTTGTCAGGCTGTGTCTGGAAGGCTGCCAAGTTCTTCAGTGTTGTGGTTCTGTGATGCATCTCCCACCTCCAGGCCCCTCTCTGCACACTGCCTGTGTATTATTAAGATTAGTGCAGCTTCTCTCTGCTCTATTATCTTTTACAAGCTGGATAAATCCTCCTCTGAGCTGGCTGGGCTTTCACATACTGAGGAATTACATACAGGCACAGCTGTCTGCACTCTGCAGGAAGAAACAGCCTGACACTTCAGTGGAAGATAGCTGCAGGGGGAAAGAAACACACAAATGATCTCTTGAGATTCAAAAGGAAGGGTGTATACAGCCTGCTTGTGTATGGATGTATTTTCTATGTGTGGACATGCTGTACATCAACCTACTTCCTGTTTTGGTGGCCATTTTGTTTGTTTATAAACAAACTTTTAAAAACTGTTTTTAACCACTTTTAATGCGAAATTGTGACAGAGGGTAATAGGAGATGTCCCCTAACGCACTGGTATGTTTACTTTTGTGCGATTTTAACAGTACAGATTCTCTTTAAGATGTTAGTGCTATATAAATACATAATAATACTGCGTAGGACATTAGCCACTTGACCACAGGGTTTTTTCCCCTTGTGGACCAGAGCAATTTTCAACTGTCAGCGCTCCTCCCTTTCTTTCACCAATAACTTAATTACTACTAATCACAGCATAATGATCTATATCTTGTCTTTCTCGCCACCAATTAGGCTTTCTTTGGGAAGTACAGTATACTAAGAATTATTTTATCCTGAATGCATTTTAACATGAATAATAAGAAAAAAATTGAAAAAAAATGCATTATTTCTCAGTTTTTGGCCATTATAGTGTTAAAATAAAACATTCTACTGTGGATAAAAGCCACACATTTCATTTGCCCATTTGTCCCAGTTATTGCAACATTTAAAAAATTTCCCTAGTACAATGTATGACGCCAATATTTTATTTGGAAATAAAGGTGCATTTTTTCAGTTTTGCGTCCATCACTAATTACAAGCCCATAAATTAAAAATTAATAGTAATATACCGCCTTGACATAAATCTTTAAAAGTTCAGTCCCTAAGGTAACTATATATATATATATATATATATATATATATATTTTTTTTATTTTTTTTTTGCAAACTCGAAAAAAAATGTTTGGGTACTATGGGAGGGTGTGGGAGGGAAATTAATTATAAAAGTCAGTATGGGGATTTTTTATTAAATAAAAATGAATTTTAGTGTAATTTACTATTTGGCCACAAGATGTCCTTGAGTTGGAAGTAATGTGTGGCAGTGTAACAGGAAGATACAGCGAGAAAATGATGTGCAATCTTGCGCTAATCAAACAAAGCATAGGACGGTCATACCCTTTGCTCCTCACTTCCCTGTGCTTGCATATATAAGCACGCACGTGTAGTCCTACAACTCATTTGTGTGACTCATGTTTATTTGTGTGATGAATTATTGAAAATTGTTTGAAGTTTCCAAATTCATGTTTCACTTTATTTTAATCACCCAAGGATCGGTGGTTATTATTAGTATTACCATCATCCTTATTGTTTTTATGAAGTCCCACCAAAAATGTTAATTCATATATTTTTATGTACTTTTTATAATTTATTTATCTATCTTTTATACATTGTATATTGCACCTATATTGTAGATCCAAATCCAACACAGTGCTTATTGTATGGCCACCTGTCGATTGCTATGCCAGAGTTTATGGGGGCACAAACTAAGTTTTAATGGGAACATTGTGCACCCAGTCCCTCGGCGATCCAGTCACTGGCCAGCTTAAAACAGCAGTACTAAGTTTGCTACTGTAATCAGCGATCGACGGATAGTAGCTCATCTGTCAGCCATAGACTAGTTACTTAGCAACACCAAGCTAAGTAGCGTCATAAGGGGCGCCATCTGTCAGCCTCAGCCCTGTCTCTTAGCAACACCAAGCTAAGCAGCGTCACCAGTGGCGTCATTACAGCGAGGCGTGTCATTTAGGCCCGTCCGGAAGGCCACGCCGGTCTCCTTCCAGCGTTACGTCACATATGACGTCTCCATTTCGGCTGCACTCCTGTCCCACCTCGGCTAAGGTTATGTTCAGCTCAACACAGGTTAGTGGGGTTTAGGTCACAGAGACAAAGACCCAATTAAGTTTGCGTAGGCATTCACTAAGGTGTATTAATGTACATTAGCGCTTAATGCATATTGCGATACCGGAAGTGTTTCTTCCGGTTTCCATGGCTGCAGGGTCATGCAGCCACTTCCGGGTTTAGCCCCCACTGTCTTAACAGATATAAAACTCCTATCTTACTTAGGGCCCCATTTCATCTTAATATATTTCTGGCCAGTTTAAGGCCTATCTGCCGCCACAGGAAGTATGTAGGAGTCAATCTGAGAGAGGGAGGAGCTGAGATAGGAGGCTGTACAATGCTCAAATGTACCGGTCCTCAGCCCATACGCTGGCTCTTTGACCTGGGGTGTCGTTATGCTACAAGGGTTCCAATTGACGTATAGTTTAGAGGACTCCATGAGTATATTAAATACTAGTATAAAGGCCTGCCCATAAAAAGCGGGTGCTAGGCCGTGGCCACTGGGGGCCAGGGCAGATGTGTTATCCCCATAGGCTATATGAGGGAATGCATTTGCCTGCCCGGAATTATCCTGGACTGCACACTGGTGTGGTCCGCTTACTGCAATGGATCCCGCGGATATGTTGCAGAGTGACAAGCGTGAACGCCGGCTCATATTTATAAAATAGGAGCCGTTCACTGTCAGTTTAGCAATGAGTGGAAAACTGACCAAAAAAAGTCCATTCTCTGCTCAAGTGGGAACTCAGCCTAACTAATTTCTGTAAAGGGTTTTAACAAATATAAATATCAATGTGTTCAGTCTGCTTTTGTTTTGTAAGGGATTCTGAGGTGACATGATGAGGTCGATATGTGTATGTTCAGTGCCAAGCATACGAATGACTAGGCTGTTTTCCTTTTTTTTCTATCTCTCCCTGAAAGAGTTAACATTTAGTTATGCAAGTTTAGGTCTCCAGTCTGAGCCCAGTCGGACTATAGCATAGCCCTCAATGAAAAGGAATTACAGCCATAAAGCTCTTTACTGGCAAAGAATAGCTTCACAGACTGTCATTGAGCAGAGACAGTGAAAAATTTACTTAAAACGTAGATTTAAACAGTGAGATATCTAGAAAAAAAACCAACTATTTTTATGAGTAGGAGGACAGATAAAATAGTTTATGTCATCATTTATTCTCACCTCAGTATTCCTGTAAGGCTTTTTGCTAGTGAAAGTTATGTCTCAGAAAATATTCATTTCTTTTCTATGCTAGATTTCACAATGTCACTGATTGCGGGTAAAGCCAAACCTCCTAACTATGAGACACTACTCAACAACACTCCAACCAGTCTTCCTACGCTGAATGTGTCATTAGCAACAGATCGCAATGATGTCAACCATTCAGCACCTACATATCAGGGTTTGTATAACAGGCAGACATGGAATGTCCGAACTGTGAGAGTGGCCGCCACCGTGTCCCCAAATGTGGACTCGTCTGCACCATTTTTCCAAGAATTTCTAAAGGGCAAACCAAAGGCTTCAGGGGTAAGTACCGTAATTATATACTGTAGTATAAAGCCATAATGGCAAAATACGCAGCAATATAGGAAACTAAGGACTAAAAAAACCCCTAGAAGTGCACCTCTATCTCTACATGAACAACAAAGACATTTGTTTTTTGGAAACTACCCTCTGTCTATGCTGCTTGCTTTAAAGAGGAACTGTCGCGGAAATCTTAAAATTTAAAACACATACAAATAAGAAGTACATTTCTTCCAGAGTAAAATGAGCTATAAATTACTTTTCTCCTATGTTGCTTTCACTCACAGTAGGTAGTAGAAATCTGACATTACCGAGAGGTTTTGGGGTAGTCCATCTCTTCATGGGGGATTCTCAGCATGGCCTTTATTCTTTATAAAGACATTCCCTGAAAAAGATTTATACAAAGATACTGGCCAGCCTCCCTGCTCGCCGCACACTTTTTTGGCAGTTGGACAGAGCAACTGCCATTCACTAAGTGATTTTAAAAATAAAGAAAACCCTGAGAAACCCCCATGAGAAGATGGGTTAGCCCAAAATCTGTCGGTAATCTCAGATTTCTACTACTTACTGTAAGTGACAGCAACATAGTAGAGATGTAGCGAACGGTTCGCCGGCGAACGGTTCCAGGCAAACTTTGGGGGTTCGCGTTCGCCTGGACTAAGCGAACTTGCGGAAGTTCGATTCGCCCCATAATGCACTATGAGGGTCAACTTTGACCCTCTGCATCACAGTCAGCAGGCACATTGTAGCCATTCCGGCTACACTAAGCCCTGGAGCCCCCCCCCCCCCCCTTTCCCCCTTATATAAGGCAGGCTCGCTGGCCATTACACCCACTCGTGTGCCTGCTAGAGACAGACTAGGGACAGCTGCTGCAGACTTGTTCTCCTAGGGAAAGATTAGTTAGGCTCTTGGCTTGCTCCTGGCTGATTGTTATTGCTAAAATAGCACCCCTCATTAGCTCTTTTGAGAGCTCTAATGTTTTCCTGATGTGTTTTTTTTTTTGTGTGTGTTGCTCACTGAATTATACAGCCCTATCTGTTGCAGCTGGACCTTGGTAATTGTTATTACTGTGCCAGCCAGGCCCTGCCTAACTATCTATACTGGGACACCTACCTATGCCTACCTAACTACTGGGGCACCTACTTACCTATACGGGGGCACCTACCTACCTACCTATACTAGGGGACCTACCTATGCCTACCTACCTATACTGGGTCTCCTACCTATGCCTAGCTAACTACTGGGACACCTACCTATGCCTACCTACCTATACTGGGTCTCCTACCTATGCCTAGCTAACTACTGGGACACCTACCTATGCCTACCTACCTATACTAGGACTCCTACCTATGCCTACCTACCTATACTGGGACTCCTACCTATGCCTAGCTAACTACTGGGACACCTACCTATGCCTACCTACATACAAGAAGATAATAAGGTCGTTGCTTCATTGTGGACAGACCAAATTTGATCAGCTGGACAGTCACTATTGTTCTATCATTGAGCTACCACAGCCCGGCCACCATATGGGTTTGAAAACCACCCCTGCCTACACTCTCGCCACAGTGCGCACCAGTCCAGCATGGCTGTCACAATGCAAACAGCTGTTTGCGGTGCGTTACACAGTGAGTTTGGTGTGTCAATGTGAAGCAGAACTCTAATTACACTCCCTGATTGATGTATACACATGCAAGATGTTTGAAAGCACTTTAGGCCTGCAAGTTAGCATTCAATGTGATTTCTGCCCTTAAAACGCTGCTTTGCGTCAAATCCAGATTTTTCCCCGGGACTTTGGGCATGTATCCCACTCCGCCATGCCCCCCTCCAGGTGTTAGACCCCTTAAAACATCTTTTCCATCACTTTTGTGGCCAGCATAATTTTTTCTATTTTTCAAAGTTCGCATCCCCATTGAAGTCTATTGCGGTTCGCGAACTTTTCGGCGAACCGAACCTTCCGCGAACATCTCTACAACATAGGAGAAAAGTAATTTATGGCTCATTTTATTCTGGAAAAACGTACTTAATATTTGTATATGTTTACATTTATTTTAAATTTTAAGATTTTCGCAACAGAGGTCCTTTAATCCAGACTTTTGCTGCCTCAACCATACTTGCATTTGCTTTTGTTTGGTGGCATTGTTGTCATCGTCTGTCAAACTAGCGAACGTATGTAGTATTCCCTCTACTACATGGAGGTGCAAAAATTGTCCAGCTATTAGCCAATCAAAATTAATTGTGTTTATAAGGTTTCATATTATATCTTGACCTTAGCAAATGGAAAATCGCGTCTAGTTAAAAATGGCGCCGGCCAAAAAATGGCGCCTCCTTCTGCCCGATATATGTTTAAAACGATATTTATCGTTTTAAAGGTTAAAATAGTGCAGACCTTTTGAACGAAATTTATCGTTTTAAAACTTTTTTTTTTGTCCTGCCTGAACGATATTTATCGTTTTAACCCCTGCTTTGCTGCCGTTTGGAAAATATCTGCCCGCCGGCTTTAATGTTTAATAGCAAAGCCCCCTTAAAAGCTAAAAACACCAAATTTGCAGGGAATGTTAAGAAGAATATTGTGAACAAGAGGAAAAAAAAATCTTTCAAAAAGACCTTATAGTTTTTGAGAAAATCGATTTTGAATATTCTTCTTCTGACCGTGGGAAAATTAACCGCCCGCCGACTTTAGCGGTTAATAGCAAAGCCCCTTTAAATGCCAGAAACACCAAATGTGTAGGGAATGTTAAGAAAAATAGTGGGAACACGAAGAAAAAAAAATTGTTCAAAAAGACCTTATAGTTTTTGAGAAAATCGATTTTAAATCTTCAAAGGAAATGTATCCATTTAAATCGCGTACTGACATTTCGTGGAAACTTTTTCCGCCGACTTTAGCAGTTAATAGCAAAGTCCCCTTAAATCCTAGCAACACCAAATTTGCAGGATATGTTAAAAAGATACTGGGAAACAATATTTTTTAAAAAAAATTGAAAAATTGTATTTATTTTTTTTTAAATTAAATTTTTTGGGTTATGTTCAGAGTGTGGGAAAAGTTTTGAAAAAAATGACGTGGGGTCCCCCCTCCCGAGCCTCTGTAACCCCTTGTCTCCCATGCAGGCTGGGATAGCCAGAATGCGGAGCCCCGGCCGACTGGGGCTTCGCACCCTGAGCTATACCAGCCCGTATGGTCCATGGTATGGGGGGGCTTCGGGGGGGAGGGGCGGCCAAGCCTTCCCCTCCCCCCCGGAGCCCTTGTCCAATCCATGGACAAGGGGCTCTTCCCCACCTCCGGTGCCCCAGGAGGAGGTGGGGGCGACGACTCCCTGGGGGGGGGGGGGGGGGGGTTCATGGTGGCATCTGGGAGTCCCCTTTAAGAAGGGGAACCCAGATGCCTGCCCCCCCTCCCAGGAGAAATGAGTATAGGGGTGCAGGAGTACCCCTTACCCATTTCCATAAAGGGTTAAATGAAATAAAAACACAACCACGAGAAAAGTCCTTTAATGTTCTAAATTAACCAGAAATACTTACCTGTACCTTTAAGAAAAAAATCCCACGTCAATTAGGTCCCACGACCGTATCCTCTATCTTGCGACCTTCTGTTACATGTTGATTGAAGATCTCCGCCGCCCCGACGCCACACACGCCGCCTCCGCCGCACTGCTCTTAGCTATACTTATTATAGCTAAGAGCAAAAAGCATCTTTAAATTTTAGCTCCAATGGTCCCCATTGCTTCCTTAACAGACCAATGGGGATCAGGAGGATCCCCATTGGTCGATAAGGAACCAATGGGGAGCCTTGGAGCCAAAATTTAAAGATGTTTTTTGTTCTCAGCTATACTTAGTATAGCTGAGAGTTGCGTCTATGCATCTATACAGACGCATTAGCGCTAGCTGCCGCTGCCCTCCCTGCCTCCCCCCACCTGTCACCCTCACCCATGCTGGCACCCATGGGTGCATTGGGTGCCAGCATGGGTGAGGGTGACAGGTGGGGGGAGGCAGGGAGGGCAGCGGCAGCTAGCGCTAATGCGTCTGTATAGACGCATAGACGCAACTCTCAGCTATACTTAGTATAGCTGAGAGCAGTGCGGCGGAGGCGGCGTGTGTGGCGTCGGGGCGTCGGAGATCTTCAATCAACATGTATCAGAAGATCGCAAGATGGAGGATACTGTCGTGGGACCTGATTGGCGTGGGATTTTTTTCTTAAAGGTACAGGTAAGTATTTCTGGTTAATTTAGAACATTAAAGGACTTTTCTCGTTGTTGCGTTTTTATTTCATTTAACCCTTTATGGAAATGGGTAAGGGGTACTCCTGCACCCCTATACTCATTTCTCCTGGGAGGGGGGTGGGCATCTGGGGGTCCCCTTCTTAAAGGGGACTCCCAGATGCCACCATGAACCCCCCCCAGGGAGTCGTCGCCCCCGCCTCCACCTGGGGCAAGGGAGGCGGGGAAGAGCCCCTTGTCCATGGATTGGACAAGGGGCTCCGGGGGGGAGGGGGAGGCTTGGCCGCCCCTCCCCCCCGGAGCCCCCCATACCATGGACCATGCGGGCTGGTATAGCTCAGGGTGCGAAGCCCCAGTCCGCCGGGGCTCCGCATTCTGGCTATCCCAGCCTGCATGGGGGACAAGGGGCTACAGAGGCTCGGGAGGGGGGACCCCACGTCATTTTTTTTTTTGAATTTGCTATCAATTTTTTTTTTAATGTTCAGAGTGGGGGAAATAAATTTAAAAAAAAAATGACGTGGGGTCCCCCCTCCCGAGCCTCTGTAGCCCCTTGTCCCCCATGCAGGCTGGGATAGCCAGAATGCAGAGCCCCGGCGGACTGGGGCTTCGCACCCTGAGCTATACCAGCCCGCATGGTCCATGGTATGGGGGGCTCCGGGGGGAGGGGCGGCCAAGCCTCCCCCTCCCCCCCGGAGCCCCTTGTCCAATCCATGGACAAGGGGCTCTTCCCCACCTCCCTTGCCCCAGGTGGAGGCGGAGGCGATGACTCCCTGGGGGGGTTCATGGTCGCATCTGGGAGTCCCCTTTAAGAAGGGGACCCCCAGATGCCCACCCCCCTCCCAGGAGAAATGAGTATAGGGGTGCAGGAGTACCCCTTACCCATTTCCATAAAGGGTTAAATGAAATAAAAACGCAACAACGAGAAAAGTCCTTTAATGTTCTAAATTAACCAGAAATACTTACCTGTACCTTTAAGAAAAAAAATCCCACGCCAATCAGGTCCCACGACAGTATCCTCTATCTTGCAATCTTCTGATACATGTTGATTGAAGATCTCCGACGCCCCGACGCCACACACGCCGCCTCCGCCGCACTGCTCTCAGCTATACTAAGTATAGCTGAGAGTTGCGTCTATGCGTCTATACAGACGCATTAGCGCTAGCTGCCGCTGCCCTCCCTGCCTCCCCCCACCTGTCACCCTCACCCATGCTGGCACCCAATGCACCCATGGGTGCCAGCATGGGTGAGGGTGACAGGTGGGGGGAGGCAGGGAGGGCAGCGGCAGCTAGCGCTAATGCGTCTGTATAGATGCATAGACGCAACTCTCAGCTATACTAAGTATAGCTGAGAACAAAAAGCATCTTTAAATTTTGGCTCCAAGGCTCCCCATTGGTTCCTTATCGACCAATGGGGATCCTCCTGATCCCCATTGGTCTGTTAAGGAACCAATGGGGACCATTGGAGCTAAAATTTAAAGATGCTTTTTGCTCTTAGCTATACTAAGTATAGCTAAGAGCAGTGCGGCGGAGGCGGCGTGTGTGGCGTCGGGGCGGCGGAGATCTTCAATCAACATGTAACAGAAGGTCGCAAGATAGAGGATACTGTCGTGGGACCTAATTGACGTGGGATTTTTTTCTTAAAGGTACAGGTAAGTATTTCTGGTTAATTTAGAACATTAAAGGACTTTTCTCGTGGTTGTGTTTTTATTTCATTTAACCCTTTATGGAAATGGGTAAGGGGTACTCCTGCACCCCTATACTCATTTCTCCTGGGAGGGGGGGCAGGCATCTGGGTTCCCCTTCTTAAAGGGGACTCCCAGATGCCACCATGAACCCCCCCCCCAGGAAGTCGTCGCCCCCACCTCCTCCTGGGGCACCGGAGGTGGGGAAGAGCCCCTTGTCCATGGATTGGACACGGGCTCCGGGGGGGAGGGGAAGGCTTGGCCGCCCCTCCCCCCCGAAGCCCCCCCATACCATGGACCATGCGGGCTGGTATAGCTCAGGGTGCGAAGCCCCAGTCGACCGGGGCTCCGCATTCTGGCTATCCCAGCCTGCATGGGAGACAAGGGGTTACAGAGGCTCGGGAGGGGGGACCCCACGTCATTTTTTTCAAAACTTTTCCCACACTCTGAACATAACCCAAAAAATTTAATTTAAAAAAAAAATAAATACAATTTTTCAATTTTTTTTTTAAATATTGTTTCCCAGTATCTTTTTAACATATCCTGCAAATTTGGTGTTGCTAGGATTTAAGGGGACTTTGCTATTAACTGCTAAAGTCGGCGGAAAAAGTTTCCACGAAATGTCAGTACACAATTTAAATGGATACATTTCCTTTGAAGATTTAAAATCGATTTTCTCAAAAACTATAAGGTCTTTTTGAACAATTTTTTTTCTTCGTGTTCCCACTATTTTTCTTAACATTCCCTACACATTTGGTGTTTCTGGCTTTTAAAGGGGCTTTGCTATTAACCGCTAAAGTCGGCGGGCGGTTAATTTTCCCATGGTCAGAAGAAGAATATTCAAAATCGATTTTCTCAAAAACTATAAGGTCTTTCTGAAAGATTTTTTTTTC
Source organism: Hyperolius riggenbachi (assembly GCF_040937935.1). NCBI lineage: Eukaryota > Metazoa > Chordata > Amphibia > Anura > Hyperoliidae > Hyperolius > Hyperolius riggenbachi. The sequence goes on along the minus strand of NC_090655.1, from coordinate 205,743,022 downwards.
CTCTTGTTCACAATATTCTTCTTAACATTCCCTGCAAATTTGGTGTTTTTAGCTTTTAAGGGGGCTTTGCTATTAAACATTAAAGCCGGCGGGCAGATATTTTCCAAACGGCAGCAAAGCAGGGGTTAAAACGATAAATATCGTTTGGGAGCAATACAAATATAAATATAAACGATAAATATCGTTTTTAAAGCCGGCGCCATTTTTTAGCTGTCAAAAACGAAAAATAACTAGTGATAATGGTTCTCTATGGGGCGCCGTTTTTTAACTACGATAACTGGCGCCATTTTTAACGGACCCCGGAAAATCAGGTGATTAATGAAGCAGACCACCTATGTTTGTTTATTGTAAATATGCATGTGCAGCAGATGTGTTATATGTCGCATGCACGGAAATTACCATTCCCCGCTGGGTATTCCAGGTCCTGCATGAACTGGATGGTCGAGCTAATCGGATCCTTTGTATTTGTGGGTAACACCAAACCAAAAAGGCTACAAACACCTCCCAAGGAGGTGATAATAAAAAAAGGGGGGGGGGGGGGGATGGTGGTGGCGCCCAAAAAATTCAATAATTGACACAATTATATATATGAACAAATACAAGTAAATTACCTCTCCAAGTGAGAAATACCAACAAATGGGGGGATTTTTGGATAGGATTTATTCAAGCACAATATACATAAAAAGACAACGCGTTTCATAAGTCTCTGTCCCCTTTGTCAGGTCAATATAACCACAAGTACCTTTACTATAATTGTGTATGGAGAGTGGGTGCCGCTATAGTCATATGTGACTTTAGAGGCGTCCACGCTCCATACCAGTGGCGTAGCTAGAGATCATCGGGCCCCATAGCAAAACTTTCATGGGGCCCTCAGTTGTAGGCACTCTTAATCAATGCCACCTGCCAGTGGCGTCCCTACCATGGGGCGGCCAGGAGCGCTCCGCTCCGGGTGTCAGCTCCAGGGGGGGTGTCATCAAGGCCTCCCCAGAAGCCTTGATGACACAGGAGGGGAAGCAGCGCTGAAGGAGGGGTGGCAGCGTCGGCGGGGAGGGGGGAAATACCCCCCCACATCTCCCTCACCTGGGTCCCCTCCTTCGGCGCTTCCCCTCCACGGGCGCCGGCAACGGGCACTGACAGGGCGGCTGATAGCCGCCCTCAGTTTACCCGAGCAGGGCTACGGGAAGATGGCCGCCGAAGCCCGCACTGGAGACAAAAATAGACGGCAAGATGGCCGCCGACGCCATCTTGCTGTCTATTTTTGTCTCCAGTGCGGGCTTCGGTGGCCATCTTCCCGTAGCCCTGCACTGATGACGCAGCAGGAGACGGCGCGGGACATTCAAGAGGAGCTGCGGAGGCTGCCTGGGATTCGGAAGAGAGGTTTCATCTGCAGGTAAGTGAATGTTTTTTTTTTCTTTTACAGGTGCACCGGCCCGGCCACCCACCGCTGCTGCCCACCTACCCACCGCTGCTGCCCACCACCTACCCACCACTGCTGCCCACCTACCCACCAGGCTACCCACCGCTGCTGCCCACCTACCCACCGCTGCTGCCCACCTACCCACAACTGCTGCCCACCTACCCACCAGGCTACCCACCGCTGCTGCCCACCTACCCACCGCTGCTGCCCACCTACCCACCACTGCTGCCCACCTACCCACCAGGCTACCCAGCAGGCTACCCACCGCTGCTGCCCACCTGCCCACCGCTGCTGCCCACCTGCCCACCACTGCTAGCAGGCTACCCACCACTGCTGCCCACCTACCCACCACTGCTGCCCACCTACCCACCGCTGCTGCCCACCTACCCACCACTGCTGCCCACCTACCCACCAGGCTACCCAGCAGGCTACCCACCGCTGCTGCCCACCTACCCACCACTGCTGCCCACCTACCCACCACTGCTGCCCACCTACCCAGCAGGCTACCCACCACTGCTGCCCACCTACCCACCACTGCTGCCTACCTACCCACCACTGCTGCCCACCTACCCACCAGGCTACCCAGCAGGCTACCCACCACTGCTGCCCACCTACCCACCACTGCTGCCCACCTACCCACCACTGCTGCCCACCTACCCACCAGGCTACCCAGCAGGCTGCCCATCTACCCACCACTGCTGCCTACCTACCCACCAGGCTACCCAGCAGGCTACCCACCACTGCTGCCCACCTACCCACCACTGCTGCCCACCTACCCACCACTGCTGCCCACCTATCCACCACTGCTGCCCACCTATCCACCACTGCTGCCCACCTACCCACCACTGCTGCCCACCTACCCACCAGGCTACCCACCACTGCTGCCCACCTACCCACCACTGCTGCCCACCTACCCACCAGGCTACCCAGCAGGCTGCCCACCTACCCACCAGGCTACCCACCACTGCTGCCCACCTACCCACCGCTGCTGCCCACCTACCCACCGCTGCTGCCCACCTACCCACCGCTGCAGCCCACATACCCACCACTGCTGCCCTCCTACCCACCAGGCTACCCAGCAGGCTGCCCATCTACCCACCAGGCTACCCACCACTGCTGCCCACCTACCCACCACTGCTACCCACCTACGCACCACTGCTGCCCACCTACCCACCGCTGCTGCCCACCTACCCACCACTGCTGCCCACCTACCCACCAGGCTACCCAGCAGGCTACCCACCGCTGCTGCCCACCTGCCCACCGCTGCTGCCCACCTGCCCACCACTGCTAGCAGGCTTCCCACCACTGCTGCCCACCTACCCACCACTGCTGCCCACCTACCCACCGCTGCTGCCCACCTACCCACCACTGCTGCCCACCTACCCACCAGGCTACCCAGCAGGCTACCCACCGCTGCTGCCCACCTACCCACCACTGCTGCCCACCTACCCACCACTGCTGCCCACCTACCCAGCAGGCTACCCACCACCACTGCTGCCCACCTACCCACCACTGCTGCCCACCTACCCACCAGGCTACCCAGCAGGCTGCCCATCTACCCACCACTGCTGCCTACCTACCCACCAGGCTACCCAGCAGGCTACCCACCTACCCACCACTGCTGCCCACCTACCCACCACTGCTGCCCACCTATCCACCACTGCTGCCCACCTACCCACCGCTGCTGCCCACCTACCCACCACTGCTGCCCACCTACCCACCAGGCTACCCACCACTGCTGCCCACCTACCCACCACTACTGCCCACCTACCCACCAGGCTACCCAGCAGGCTGCCCACCTACCCACCAGGCTACCCACCACTGCTGCCCACCTACCCACCGCTGCTGCCCACCTACCCACCGCTGCAGCCCACCTACCCACCACTGCTGCCCTCCTACCCACCAGGCTACCCAGCAGGCTGCCCATCTACCCACCAGGCTACCCACCACTGCTGCCCACCTACCCACCACTGCTACCCACCTACGCACCACTGCTGCCCACCTACCCACCACTGCTGCCCACCTACCCACCACTGCTGCCCACCTACCCACCAGGCTACCCAGCAGGCTGCCCACCTACCCACCAGGCTACCCAGCAGGCTGCCCACCTACCCACCACTGCTGCCCACCTACCCACCACTGCTACCCAGCAGGCTGCCCACCTACCCACCAGGCTACCCAGCAGGCTGCCCACCTACCCACCACTGCTGCCCACCTACCCACCACTGCTACCCAGCAGGCTGCCCACCTACCCACCACTGCTACCCAGCAGGCTGCCCACCTACCCACCACTGCTGCCCCCCTACCCACCAGGCTACCCACCATGCTACCCACCTACCCACCACTGCTGCCCACCTACCCACCAGGCTACTCAGCAGGCTGCCCACCTACCCACCACTGCTGCCCCCCTACCCACCACTGCTACCCAGCAGGCTGCCCACCTACCCACTAGGCAATCAGGCTGCTCACCCTTAACCACCTACCCACCAGGCTATCAGCTTGCCAACACTCAAATCTGCTACCGATATTGTGTATTTTGTGGTCAGATCTGCTACCGACATTGTGTATTTTGTGGTCAGATTAACTGCCGACATTGTGTATTTTGTGGTCAGTTTAACTACCGTCATTGTGTATTTTGTGGTCAGTTTAACTACCGTCGTGTATTTTGTGGTCAGTTTAACTACCGCCATTGTGTATTTTGTGGTCAGTTTAACTACTGATATTGTGTATTTTGTGGTGAAATCTGGTGCTGACATTGTGTATGTTCTGGTCAAATCTACCGCAAGATTGAATGATTTTTTTCTGGTCAAATCTGCCGGCATGATTGAATGTATTTTCTTGTGAAATCTGCTCACATAACGTGTAATGTCTGGTGAAATGTTCTCGCATTACGTGTATTTTATGTTGAAAGCTTCTGACATTTTGTGTATTTTCTGGAGAAAAGCTGCGCAATGATGTGAATTTTCTGGAGAAAGGTTGACTAAAACTTGGTTTAAATTAGCTCCGCCCCATCCGGTCATAGCCACGCCCATTTTTTCGACGCGGCGCGCTTCGCGCGCCGCAGGTGGTGGACCGTGGGTGGGGGGGTTTCTTTCAATACCTAGCACCGGGTGTCAAATGCCCTAGGTACGCCACTGCCACCTGCTCCTACCCCAGGGATATTGGTAATTGGGCAATTTATGTCCTCATCCAATCAACACTGCACATAGTTTATGGGCTCTGAGACAAAGGCAGAGGGTGGAGGAAGACAAGAAAGTTAATGGTGAATACATTAAGTACTATCTGTGCTCCATGGCAGCCGTTATGGCTACTATAGCTATTGCTACGCCCATGCTCCATACACATACTGTATACTGTTAATCTCTGCAACGGAAACACATACAGCACTTCAACCCCCAAATGTTTCTAACCCCTTTCTGTATTGTCCAAAACTAAAATGATGGCAGTGAAATAAAGTAAATGCAGGCAGAAGGATATTTACTCAGTTTTTATGAATTGTTCTCATAGTTACAGGGGTATGTAGGACACAGTAAATTAGAGATTTAATTAAAGAAATTGCATGCACATAGCAGCTGCTTATATTGTAATTATTGTTTTTATTTATATAGTGCCAACATCCTCCATAGTGCTGAAACAGACAATCGTGGGAGGGCAGTAAAACTGTCTACTGTCCCCGTGTTTGATTTCCTAGGGGCCGCCAGCCTATATATGCCTAACTAATCCCTCCCATTCAAACCCCCCAATCCCTACTACTTCCTAACTTTCCTAAGACTTCCCATTTTTTTTACTCAGAACCTTAACCCCTACCCAAACAGGGCCTACTATTCCCATTACCCTGAACTACCTACCCCCTCCTACCCACCGTCCAGGGCAGCAGGCCTCAGCATGGCAGCCTACTGCCCTAGCCTGCAGCTTGGTCAAGCCTGGCTTGATGTCGGTATTGCTGACTTCCTGGGGGGAAGGGAATGTGAGTGGGACAAGACATATACATAAACCTTATTTACACCACACCTACCATTTGCAAACTTATCCTATAAAGAGTATGCAGAGTGCTATGTTTGGATTTAAAAGACCCATCCAAGGAGCTGGGGAAAAAAAACACATCTACTTACCCGTGGCTTCCTCCAGCCCCTTGCAACCATCCCGTGCCCTTGACGCAGCTCTGCTCCCCGCCGGTGGCCCGGGCTCCGTTCTGGTGCAAGATGCTCACTGCACCTGTGTGAGTGGCTCTCAGAGTTGCGCTGACGTCATCCGAACTGTACTGCGCAGGCGCAGTAGTTCTGCACCTACACAGTACAGCCCGGATGACGTCAGTGCAACTCCGTGAGCCGCCTACTAGAACGCAGGAAGATGCTAACCTTGCGAGGTCAGCATCTGCACCGGAGTGGAGTAGAAGCCACTGGAGCTGCAGCAAGGGCACAGGACTGCTTCAAGGGGCTGGAGGTAAGTAGATTTTTTATTTTTAAATTCCCTGGACCCTCATTTTAAGTAGGCCAAAGCAGGTCACTTATTAACTAAAACATTATAAACAGAATAACAATTATACATCAAAACAATGTACAGAGAAGCATAAGAGAGGCGGGTCTATGGGAATTCTCCAATTACACACATATTGCTACTGGTGCATGCAGCAATACTGATGACTGGACACAGGAATACGCTGAAATGTAATGATTTATTAGAATAGTGCACTATATACAAGTGAAAACAGCACATAAGCAAACTACCAAAACCACAGTGATCAAATCCCGAAATGAACAGAAACCTGACTATCTAGCTAATAGCAAACAAAAAGGTATTTACAAATATACAACAAGGTGAGGCACTAAACCAGCAGGTGGTAGATTAGTCAAAAGTACAGATCAAGTCAAACCAGAAATTCAATAGAGCAGGCAGGTACAGCAGCAAGACAAGGGAAAGACCAGAAGTTCAGCAACACCAGATCAGATGGTTACTGTGATATTCTGGCAACTGGAAGGAGGAAACGGCAGTCCTTAAACAGGCAATGTATTAGCATAAACAGGATGCAGATGGTGGTGGTGAGTGATCCTGCTGAACTTGCTTTTTTACTCCGCTGGTCTGCCAGAGAACTACAATTCTTTAGCATGACAGAGAAAAGTAACCTGCTAGTAAACCACAGTAGGTTTCATAATTCTGGCATACACTGCCACCAGGAGGTAGAACTGGGAAATGCAGGATTCGAGGCACAAATACTGAGCACCATAGCCAGTAACCTAGAATCATCACCATCTCAGGGACGACTGTGAGCTATCACAGATGAAACATTCCTACCAGACGACTTACCCATCTACAAGCTGATTGGACCACAGGCAAATCTGCTTGAACCAGCACTTAACCGTTGCTAACTTTATACCCCGAAAACTTGCCTCCCACCCAGAGCCGGGACAAGGTCATCCAGCACCCAAGGCTGAGACACCAAAGTGCGCCCCTCCATCCCTCCCACCCCAGCCATCACACACTGATTGCTATTACACTAAGAGGGCCACAGGGCCCACAACCTCCCCAACACCTTAATATCTAGTTATCTGGCTTGCAGTCACTGCTATGTATCTCCTTTTCTTATTTCTTTCTGCTTCAAACACAATTAGGAATGACAGCTGAATGAATTCTGCGCCCCCTCCTACACTGCGCCCTGAGGCTGGAGCCTCTCCAGCCTATGCCTCGGCCCGGCCCTGCTCCCACCCTACTGCAATGACACACACATTTAAAATGGACAAAGCATTATACCAGCTGGAAACAGACAAAAAAAAACCCCTTTGCTTAAGAGTAACTTCCACTATTATTAACAGGTTGTTTGATTTTGTTCCTTGTTTCAGATTTTGCACTGGTCTTCATTATGGGGTGCTGCAGTGTGCATTGGGTACAGCACATCCTCCTCCCCTTTTTCGTGACAGTTAACATTCTGACTAGCGTGTTTGTTTTTTTATCTTCTTATCCTCTTAGGATTTAGGTCATTGGTTATTTTTGCCCATCTGGTGTCGAGTCTTGCCCCTTCATGGTGTGCCCCTTAACTTCTTATTGTTTTTCAACATACTTTGCACATTCTGATCTGTGCTTCTCTGTGTTCCTCGACGCATATGCATGTGCATTCTGCACTGGATGTACCTCGGGCATCAGGAACACAGCAATCATGTTGTTGTGATAAGTAGTAAAAGAGTTAATGAATGAAAGGGTGTAAAAATTGTGGTTAATAACATAAAATTCCAATCGGTCAATCATTTTGTATTTCCCTGCAAAAAATAAAATAATCTCTGCTGTGCTCATAACCATTGACGCGGAAAAGCCCTTTAATAGGCTGTCCAGAAAATGTATTTTCTTAACTCTAGCCCTCTTTAACCTAGGAACAGGATTTATTGCCAGAATTAAGAACCTGTATGCAAATGAGACAGCTTGCATCGCTATTAACCCCCTTGGCAGTATGATTCTTTCCAGATTTAGGGTTTGAAAGCGATACAATTCTTTTGCATGTTTTTAGACCTTAAAAACAGAAAAAAAATTATGTTGCTGGGAGATCTGCAGCAGCCCAGCACTCACTCACCTCCCTGGGATCCAGCGCTGCAGTTTTCCCTCTGTCCTGCAGGTGGTGCTGCAACCCTATAGTGAGATTGCCGACTGTCATCATGACAACAGACAGAGCCCCAGGGGGAAGCAAAGCCTCGGAGGAGAGGAAGAAAAATGACGGCAGACATCGGGATCCGAAGGGGGGGGGGGGGGGAGGAATACCTGCTGTGCGCATTGCCCCGCATAGGTCTCCAGCGGCTACCACGAGTTCAGCTCGGGGTTATCACTCCTGGCAAAAAAAAAATTCACCCCTAGCTGTACTCGTGATGATTACCGCTAAGGAGGTTAATGGGCATTTAGTGAGAGTGAGTTTAAGTTATCAAACGGGATCTGCCTGGGCTTCCCCTTATCCCCCATTTTGTACAACTTGCCAATGGAAACCCTGATTAAGACAATCCAGACCAACGAGCACATCAGTGGACTGCCAGTAGGGGATCATACAACAAGTCTATGCAGACAAACTGATTTTCACTCTGATAAATCCAACTACTTCAAGTAAAGAAGCTATGTCCACCCCACCCTTACAAATTTTGTGCTTTGAACCAACTATAAACTGAATGGAAAAAAAACAAAAACAAAACAAGTCCTTAATATAGGCTGTAGTAGCATGACAGTAAGGTGGATCAAGACACAGGTAGATCTTAGCTGGCAAAACTGTGAGATTATTAACTAGGTACGAGGGTTTGTGACAGCCCTTTTTCCTATGTTCTTTAAAGACACTATAGCACAATGTTCTAAGTTACTTGAGGGGTGGAATGAATTTATCTTCAACAGTATTGGCAGAGTTGCCATTATCAAAACTTTATTCCTCCCCAAGTTACTTTTCTTAATACAAAATGTATATTAAGAGTACATCCCAAACTATACCTTGCAGGTTCTTGCAGGTTTTTCCTTTTTTAGGAAACTCTACAATTCACCTGCTGTGAACAGTTATTTTGTGGTTAACCACTTCAGGACCAAATTAATTGTCACATATGAGCACTGCTCCCATTCATTCGCCAATAACTGTATTACTACTAATCACACCTAAATGCTCTATATATGTTTTTTTATTTTTTTTTCCAGGACAAATTAGGCTTTTAGCGTGTGATAATTGTGTTTAGTAATTACCTTATTTTCAATGCAAGGGAAAAGTAGAGAAAAAAAAAATGAAAAATGCACTATTTCCCCATTTACATCCATTACAGCTTTACAAAAACAGTGCTAACTATAAGTTAAACCCACTAATGTTATTTGCTTATTCATCCTAGTTATAACAACATTCAGATTATGTTCCTAGCACAATGTATGGTGACAATATTGTATTTGAAAATAAAGTGGTTAATTGATTTATCGTTGTGTCTAAAGTTTGTTTTTCGGAATATATCTGAAGTGTGTTCGTTTTTGTCTGATTTATTTAGCGTTTTTTGCCCCTCTCAAAGTATCCGAGCTGGTCTCTTCTTCAAAATCAAGTTCTTACTTGGGGATGCGGCATGTGCAGGTCTTGTCTGATAGGGTAAATATTTTCATTAGAAAAATCCAAAACCAATCAGACTGGTAAGGGAGTATGGTTGGTTGTAGTTGTTTTCTTTGCCTGAGCTTGCCTTATGTCCAGTCCTTGTTGTCAGTACCTTTCTGCCTGTCCGTGAGCAGACCAAGACCTTTTATGTCATTCGGATGGTTTACTATTGACAAAGTTTCAGTTCTCTTCAGTCCGGTAGCAGTGTTTGTGTATGCTTGGCTTACAGCAGGCAGGGGTGCTCTTCGGGACCCCCGAATGCGAATTTACCCAAAAATTCGGGTGGATTTTCAGGGTTGCCGAAGGCGAAGCCGAACCCGAATGCTAAAAATCATGGCGAATCTAAATTCGAAGGTTCCCGAATGTGCGCACTCGAATTCGGCCGGATGACGCGGTGAGTTCGGGGTTCGGCTTTGGGATTCGGGGATGACGTCATTGGGCCAATTAGAAGTCCTCCAGCCGAGGACCTGGCAACCCTAGCAACCAATCAGAGGAGGGGAGCCTGGCCCTCCCCTCTTCTATCTAAGGCGGTGGCCATCTTGTGGAGCCACGTACCTGTGTGACTGTGCTGGTACTGAGAGTATCTCCAGTGCTGCTGCGTCTGAGCAAGTGCATTCTCATTGCTAAACCTAGCGGTTTGCATCCTATTCACCTCCTAAACACATTGATTGTACTCTTATATAGTTAGATAGTAATTTGATTGTTTGTAGTCAGCTAGTGTATAGTGTGCTAGGCTAGTGTTAATCTTTGTGCAGGCTAGGCCTGCTAGCCTAGGGCAGCCTTAGCCTACTACTAGCTTAGGTAGGTTAGGGATTGTAGTTAGTTGTGTACTAGTGCTAGTTTAGTTAATTATTTAGTACTGCTGTAGTCTGTTAGTTTATTAGCTTCAGTACTGTGTTAGTTAGTTACTGACTGTGTACAGGCCAGCAAATATCCCTTGTGATCTGTGACAGTCATCTGCCCGACCCTATTCATTGATTGCGTCTGACCATGTGTGACCGACATAAATTGTCACCAACTGTCTGCCGCACGACTTAGTCATTTTGTAATACACTAGGGATTTATTAGTTAGCTGCGTACTACTACTACTACTACTACTACTACTACTACTACTACTACTACTACTACTACTACTACCCGTTCAGTTAATTTTTTCAACTGTTAGTCTGTGCTTTTATTAGCTTCTGTACTGTGTAATAAATAATAGTTACATCACAGGCCAGCATCCGTTGTGAGTGACCTGTGACTGTCATTTGCCCGACCCTATTGATTGATTGCGTCTGACCGTGTGTGACCGACTTTAATTGTCACTAACTGTCTGCCGCACGACTTAGTTATTGTGTAGTACGCTAGGGATTTATTAGTTACCTGCGTACTAATACTACTACTACTACTACTACTACTACTACTACCCGTTCAGTTAATTTTTTCTACTGTTAGTCTGTGATTTTATTAGTTTCTGTACTGTGTAATAATAATAAATAATAGTTACATCACAGGCCAGCGTCCATTGTGACCTGTGACTGTCATCAATAGTTAGTTACTGACTGTGTACAGGCCAGCATCTGTTGTGATCTGTGACAGACAGTCATCTGCCCGACCCTATTGATTGATTGCGTCTGACCGCGTGTGACCGACTTTAATTGTCAGTCTGCCGCACAACTTAGTTATTGTGTAGTACTCGAGGGATTTATTAGTTACCTGCGTACTACTACTACTACCCGTTCAGTTAATTTTTCTACTTTTAGTTTGTGATTTTATTAGCTTCTGTACTGTGTAATAAATAATACTTACATCACAGGCCAGCATCCGTTGTGACCTGTGACTGTCATCTGCCCGACCCTATTGATTGCGTCTGACCGTGTGTGACCGACTTTAATTGTCACTGTCCGTCACACGAGTTAGTTAGTACTGTAGACTACACAACTGCTGTTAGTAGTACTACTATTACTATTTAATACTACTATTTAAATAAAAATAAAAATAAAAACTTTCATTTTTTGTTGTCACTCAACACCAGTCACCACCACCAGCAGTCACCACCAACCCAGACTTTATTAAAGTTTACACCCTTTCCAGCCCTCTTCTACATTTTTTTTTACTGTATTTGTATATTGCACAATGACTGACAGAGGTAGAGAGCGAGGCACCACCAGGAGAGGCAGCGCCATTGCAGGAGCCACTGCCAGCAGCAGCAGAAGGTCTGGGACTGGTCCGCTGCCAGCCACTGACTTCAGAGTTGTGGAGGAGGGAGCAGAGGCGCAACAGCAGAGCGTTGCACCCATCTTGGAGACGGGTCATCACCCCGGCCTATTGTGGAGAGTGAGGTGCAGGCTGTGGTGGAAATGATGGCGGAGCAGGAAGCCACCGTTTCCAGCCAGGCCTCCAGCACCAGTGAGACCAGTGCCACCACCACCAGCACTCCGGTCCGCAGCTGGCCTCCACCACCGCTTGAGGCCATGGCCAGGGTGACCCCATCCACCAGCCTGCCCTCACTGAGCTTGCTCTTCTCCCCAGACACAGACACTGTGAGCATGTACAGGGATGTTTTGGAGCAGTTTGAGGTGAGCATGACGGGGACATGCAAGGAGGAGGAGGAGTTAGAGGTGGAGCAGTTTGTTGTTGGCGCTGAGGAGGAGGGGCGTGATGCAGGGGATTTTGGGGTAGAGCAGTTGGTTGAGGCGGGCTCACAGGAGTTGTTTGGGGATTATGATGATGACGTGCTGGATCCTTCCTATGTGCCACCAGTACCACCAGCACAGTTGGTTGAAGGCAGCTCATCATCGGAGGAGGAGGAGGCGTCTCTGGTGCAGAGGTACGGCAGCAGCAAGGCGGCCAGCACAGGGCGTGGAAGGCAGGAGCCACAGCCTGCTGCTTCAGCCACTACCACTACCCGCAGCAAACCTCCAACCAAACCAAAAAAGGCACAATCCTCCAAGAGCACCAAAAAACCCCAGCCTTCAAGCTCAAAGAGCAGGTTGAAGTCCCCAGTCTGGCGGTACTTCATCAAGTGCCCAGTGGACGCGACCCGTGCAATTTGCAACAGTTGCTGTGTCAGTCTCAGCAGAGGTCACGATCTCCTCAAGTTGAGTACCTCGTGCCTGCAGACCCACTTAGAGAGCAAACATTTGGAGGAGTTTAGTGAGTTGGCGAAGCTGACAGAGAGTGGCACAGGCAGTGGTCAGAGCCAGACAGCCACTGCACATATTTCAGCAGCAGCATCCGACCCTCCTGCCCATCCAGCAGCAGCAGCAGCAGGAGCACAGCAGCAGCAACAACAACTTACTGCCCCCTCCCCGGCAGCCAGTCCTCAGTGGCCTCATCAGCTCCCTTCACAGTGGCCTCCTCATCCTCCCGTGCAGGCAATTCATTCCCCGGTGTGACCAAGGTGCTGCCTCCCGCCCACAGGCACACTTTCCGCCGCTCATCTGCTGCCACAGCAAAACTGGCAGACATCCAGCAGCTCGAGGGCCTGCCACGACACCGCCTCGTCATAGATGTGCCAACTTGCTGGAACTCCACCCTGGAAATGTTGGAGCGGCTGTTTGAGCAGAGGAGGGCTGTCCAACGCTACATCTATGATGCCACTGTCGCCGGCACCGGCAGCACCACCAAAGTCCAGCTACTCACCAATGCACAGTGGGGGCAGATGCAGCAGGTCTGCTTGGTGTTGGCAGGGAACCAACCTGGTGAGCGAACAACGGGCATCCCTCTGCCAGTGGGTGCCCTTTATTTGTCTGCTGGACAGGGCACTTGGGGATTTGGTGAATTTGGGAGAGGAGGCCCTGAAGCAGCTGGAACAGCATCTGCCTGCGCAGTCCACTGCTGCGCAGGTATTTGGGTCCCTGGAGGAGGATGAGGAGGAGGAGTTGGAGGTGCTGGACGTTGCTGCTGGGGGGGAACATCGGAGCGCAGCAGCAGTGGTGCGAGGGTGGAGAGAGGAGGAAGAGGCTTAGTGGCCAGAGGAGGAGGATGCTGCCCCTGATGTCTCTGTTGGACGGGCCATCCTCTTCCCCATGACAGCGCACATGCTGTGCTGCCTGCACACAGACCCCAGGGTCAAGCAGATGCAAGCGAGGGAGGACGCCTGCATCAGCATGATCCTGGACCCACGGCTGAGGGGGAGGTGGGATCAGTTTCTGCCTGCTGGAGACCGTGAGCAGCGAACAAGGGAGTTGCAGGAGATCCTTTTTCGGCGACTGGAGGAAGCCTTCCCCCAGCCTTCCACCCCCTCTGTCCCTGTCCAGCAGCCATTGCCTGCGGCCAGCAGCAGCGTCAGGCGCCCAGGAGACCTGCTGTCATTGACGCAGGTGTTGTACATGACGGTAAAGCAGCCGAGAGAGGAGGTGCGTGAAGCAGCCACCTTCTCTGAAAGTCACAGCCAGCACATGACCCAGATGGTGGCCGACTACATGGGGTCCTTCAGTGGGCTTGACACAGGCAGCGCGGAGTCTGGGGACCCCATGGAGTACTGGGTGGAGCGCTTGCACACCTGGAGGGAGCTGGCGCAGTACGCCCTGGAAGTATTGTCTTGCCCCCCTTCCAGCGTGCTTCAGTGCGGCCGGTGGCGTGGTCACCGAGAAGTGCTCTCGTCTGTCCCCAGAGGGCGTGGACAGACTGACATTTTTGAAGGTTAACCAGTCCTGGACTGAAGGCACGTTCCTGGCACCTGTTGTTGGCGAGAGGAGGACATGAGGTGCCTGGGAATTATTCTTTGACATCAACCTTCAGTCCCTTGGTCCTGATAATTTGGCCTGGTTTTTATTTAGTTGCTGTGGTACTAACGCTAGGTACCATGGCCCGTGACATAACTGCTGCTGCCACATGTCACTCCTCCTCCTGCTGCTGCTGTATTTATTTATTTATGAATTTATTTATGTATTTATTGTATTTATAAAGCGCCAAAATATTACGCCTCACTGATTTTTCATCCTCTTGCTGTCTGTGGTCCCAACGCCAGGGTCCACAACACAATACATTGCCTACTGCCATAAGTCACTCCTCCTCCTCCTGCTGCTGTATTTATTTATTTATGAATTTATTTATGTATTTATTGTATTTATAAAGCGCCAACATATTACGCCACACTGATTTTCATCCTCCTGCTGTCTGTGGTCCCAACGCCAGGGTCCACAACACAATACATTGCCTGCTGCTATACGTCACTCCTCCTCCTCCTGCTGCTGTATTTATTTATTTATGAATTTATTTATGTATTTATAAAGCGGCAACATATTACGCCGCACTGATTTTCATCCTCCTGCTGTCTGTGGTCCCAATGCCAGGGTCCACAACACAATACATTGCCTGCTGCCATATATCACTCCTCCTCCTCCTGCTGTATTTATTTATTTATGAATTTATTTATGTATTTATTGTATTTATAAAGTGCCAACATATTACGCCGCGCTAATTTTCATCCTCCTGCTGTCTGTGGTCCTAATGCCAGGGTCCACAACACAATACATTGCCTGCTGCCATACGTCACTCCTTCTCCTCCTGCTGCTGCATTAATTTATTTATGAATTTATGAATTTATTTATGTATTTATTGTATTTATAAAGCGCCAACATATTACGCCGCACTGATTTTCATCCTCCTGCTGTCTGTGGTCCCAACGCCAGAGTCCACACAATACATTGCCTGCTGCCAGTGCCACACGTCACTCCTCCTCCTGCTGTCTGTGGTCCCACTGCCAGGGTCCACACAATACATTTCCTGCTGCCAGTGCCATACGTCAATCCTCCTCCTGCTGTATTTATCCTCCTGCTGTCTGTGTTCCCACCGCCAGGGTCCACACAATACATTGCCTGCTGCCACACGTCACTCCTCCTTCTGCTGCTGCTGTATTTATCCTCCTGCTGTCTATGGTTCCACCGCCGAGGTCCACACAATACATTGCCTGCTGCCATTCGTCACTCCGCCTCCTCCTCCTGCTGCTGTATTTATTTATGAATTTATTTATGTATTTATTGTATTTATAAAGCGCCAACATATTACGCCACACTGATTTTCATCCTCCTGCTGTCTGTGGTCCCAACGCCAGGGTCCACAACACAATACATTGCCTGCTGCTATACGTCACTCCTCCTCCTCCTGCTGCTGTATTTATTTATTTATGAATTTATTTATGTATTTATAAAGCGGCAACATATTACGCCGCACTGATTTTCATCCTCCTGCTGTCTGTGGTCCCAATGCCAGGGTCCACAACACAATACATTGCCTGCTGCCATATATCACTCCTCCTCCTCCTGCTGTATTTATTTATTTATGAATTTATTTATGTATTTATTGTATTTATAAAGTGCCAACATATTACGCCGCGCTAATTTTCATCCTCCTGCTGTCTGTGGTCCTAATGCCAGGGTCCACAACACAATACATTGCCTGCTGCCATACGTCACTCCTTCTCCTCCTGCTGCTGCATTAATTTATTTATGAATTTATGAATTTATTTATGTATTTATTGTATTTATAAAGCGCCAACATATTACGCCGCACTGATTTTCATCCTCCTGCTGTCTGTGGTCCCAACGCCAGAGTCCACACAATACATTGCCTGCTGCCAGTGCCACACGTCACTCCTCCTTCTGCTGCTGCTGTATTTATCCTCCTGCTGTCTATGGTCCCACCGCCGGGGTCCACACAATACATTGCCTGCTGCCATTCGTCACTCCGCCTCCTCCTCCTGCTGCTGTATTTATTTATGAATTTATTTATGTATTTATTGTATTTATAAAGCGCCAACATATTACGCCACATTGATTTTCATCCTCCTGCTCTCTGTGGTCCCAACGCCAGGGTCCACACAATACATTGCCTGCTGCCAGTGCCACACATCACTCCTCCTCCTCCTCCTGCTGTATTTATCCTCCTGCTGTCTGTGGTCCAAGCGCCAGGGTCCACACAATACATTGCCTGCTGTCAGTGCCATACGTCACTCCTCCTCCTGCTGTATTTATCCTCCTGCTGTCTGTGTTCCCACCGCCAGGGTCCACACAATACATTGCCTGCTGCCAGTGCCATACGTCACTCCTCCTCCTGCTGTATTTATCCTCCTGCTGTCTGTGTTCCCACCGCCAGGGTCCACACAATACATTGACTGCTGCCACACCTCACTTTTTTAATCTATTTTTTTTATTAACACCTATTTAAATGTGATTTCCCTTTATAAAAAAAAACGCATCCAAATTCCCGAACATGAATTTTTACCGAATTTTGTTAACGACACCCGAACTGAATTCGAATCCGAACCGAATTTTGCGGTCGAATCCGAATGTCCTTCGGACCCGAATTCGAATGTACCCGAATAGAATTTTGGTACATCTGAGCATGCCTGCACACTATGCTGTGGTAGTGCAGCATAGCGTACGCTAGTAATTTATGTCCGTTCCTTGTAACCCACGGTCACTCCACTCATCCTACCCTGAGCCTCGTTGGGTCCAATTCGTTTCTAGGATGTTATCCCAGCACTTTGATTGGCCCAATAGGCTGCCTGTCACTTGGCAGCTTGATGAATCAAGCCCAATGTGTGTTAAACTCTGCTTCAATATGTTAAAACTGTTGCCACGGCTTCTACAATATGTAGATTGAATACACCCTCCTGGTTCGTATATTGGAGTGCATAGGGTGGGGTTATAGATTGACTACACACCCTGCTGCTAAGTATATTGGAGGGGCTGGGCTAAAAGAGACCCCCCCCCCTACAATCAGCAATGAAAGGTGGGGATGAGTGTAGTAATTACTTTGCTGTCTCCCAGAAGTAAGTGCAGCAGTCTGAACCACTGCCAGGAGCAAGTGGACCTGGGTGGAAGCTCCAGCAGAGCATTACAAGTGGAACTTTTGGTGGTCACTGGTGGTGAGATTAGGATGAAGGGGGGTTAAAAAAAAGTAGCTGGGCTTTACTACAGAACAAGCATGGTGTGAATCCCTTTATTTTTCTCTGCAGATTCTGGTCATTGTTGCTGCCATCATAGAGATTCCATTAGGGATTGCAGTGGGCTTCACTACAATTTCCAGCTCGGTGCCAAGTGGAATACCATTCTGGGGTCCCATATTTGTAAGTACACTTGTAATTTGTTAGATTTCTCTTGTCTACATTCACTCAAAAGAGCAGTGATTAGACAGCAAGCAATCTTAGGGCTGGTGCACACCAAGGGCTCTTCTGAGCACTTTTAAAAATGCTAGTGCTTTGAAAAGCGCTTGGCTAATGTTTTTGAATGGGATTGATCACACCAAAGTCATAAAGTCTTTGCACTAAAATAATCCAAAGTATTGCATTTGGCCAGTGTCTTGCTGGCCTGTCGATTGATGGAAATTCGACAACAGTAAAACAAAGGACCCTGGACCTGTGTGGGTCACTGTTTATTATCCCCCTCTGTAGCTGGGAGTGGTTATGACACGCACAAATCCAGCCTTGAGTAATTGGAACAGGGGGGCAGTTCACTGTTCATGGAGAGAGATTTTGGCAGAGTTACTGTTTTGCCCATCTTTCCATGTCCGTAGTTCATTTTACAAAATGGAATGCATATTCAAATTCAGTAGGACTTTACAAATCCACATCAAACATGAGGGTTATTACATGCGTATTAATACAGTACTGCCTCAATTCAGCATTCCTCTACATTTTGAAAGTCGAGTTGGCCTGAAAACCTTTTAGAGCAGTTGCTAAGGTGAGCCCAACAGCCTCTGCAAAGACGGGCAACCTGTTATCTTTCTAACCCATGAAATATGAAGGAAATATAAAGATTATTAACTTTTGGGTTACAAGAGTTTCAGCTGCAGCTGGTGGAGCTACTGGGTGTGTACAAATCAGACAAAGTCTTTTGAAGCCAGTAGTTCTGCTAGAGGTGTGAAAACTCTTTTGAACTACTGGCTTTCCAAAAACACAAAGTCTGAGAAGAGAAACTTAGGAATTTTGTCAATAAGGTTAAAAATAGATGACTATTTAACCTGTAGGGGTACTAGGAAAAAAACCCTCGGTTATGACTCTTAAAGTTCCGCTCATAGCAGAGAAAAGTTTTATTGTAAGTTCTAATGCTTGTGACTGAAATGTAACAACGTATTCGATTATGAGATATGGGGAATGCGTCACATACCACGTTTAACATAGGTAAACAAAAGGAAAGCTCACTTTCTGTAAGCTGGGTGTATGCTGTTGTTTTCTGATAGCTGAGCAACAGGTAAGACTACAGAGCAGAAAAGAGAAGTGCATTCCAGTATTTAGCATTTGAGTTTGGATCTTGAGGCAGCAGATCAGCTGTCCTCCTCTACCTCCATTCCCTCCAGTAGGCAGAGCACCGTCTCTCCTGCTCCTCTTCTCTCTGACATTGAGCTGAGGAGTTGATCAGAGCAGACCAGGGAGATTCAAGCTGCAAGAGAAGCTATGTGAGTGGAGGAGGCACTGAAAGGATCAAGTGAGTGTGTTTTGTTCACTTTCATCACAGTACCTGGTCCTAACTTGCTTCATAGATGGATCTGTACACATCGTCTACTTTACTTGCACTATTTTATTTTTTTATTTATTTATTGAATTTATAAAGCGCCAACATATTACGCAGCGCTATTCAGTTACACCCTCTGGTCTCTGGACAAGGCAGGCTGTGATGATCTGTCTATGCAATGACTAAAGCCTGTATGAGATACTGGGGCACTTTGCCAGCAGCAAATGCCTTTCTTCATGCACAGAATCCTGCTAGCTTACAACTAATCTGCATTGCTCCTTAGGACCCTTTCACACTTAAAATCGCAAAATGGCAGCGCTTAGCGCTACCGTTTTGCGCAGTGATATTACCGCGATTAGTGCGGTAAAACCCCTGTTCACACTTCCGCGATCGTGGTCAGCGTTTTAATGCTGCATGGTATGCTTTTGTGATAAATTACCTCTACTCCCCCCCCCCCCCATTTCTTCTCTACCTCTTCCATGAAAGTTAGGACTCCTGATTTTAAGATCTGTAACTACAAATTATTCCCCCCATCAATCATTTTCCCTCATAATCTGTGGTGCTGTCCCCAAGTACGGCAGAATCCTGAGTATAGCAATGAATGTCCACAACATGTCACCCCAGTTAGTGACGAGTGTAATTACCTATTTACGATTACGTGAAATTTCGCGTAGTTGGTGAAATTACAATTATGGCGAAAATTAGGCAACATTTCGCGTTTATGGGAATTTCATAATTTACGATCGTTTTTCGTAATTACGATTGTTTACGTAACACAAACAAATCCGAATTTCGTGTTTAACATGGAAATTCGTCTGTTCTCGAAATTGTGTTCCAGTCCAGAGCCTCCTGATACATTTAAAGCGACAGCACTTGCAGCCAGGGACCTTTGCATTATCAGAGCTTGCAAGGCCCAAAACCAAGTGTCTCAGCATGCATGACCACTAGAGGTGAGCGTAATGACTTAACCACTTCCCGACCGCCGTATATACAATTGGCGGCCGGGAAGTGGACCCCGCAAGGACCGCCGTATTGACAAATGGCGGCGGTCCTTGTAGGGGCATGGGCGGAGCGATCGCGTCATCCATGACGCGATCCTCCGCCTCCGCCTGGCTCCGCTCACCCGACGCAACATCCCGCCGGCCATACGGAAGCGCCGGCGGGATGTTAACACAACAATCGCTGCATACAAAGTGTATAATACACCCCTCAGATTCTCCCCAGACCCCCCCCCCCAGACCCCCCCCCCCCCTTCCCCTGTGTACTGTATGCATCTATCCCCCTGATCACCTGTCAATCACCTGTCAATCACCCATCAATAACCCATCAATCACCCCCTGTCACTGCCACCCATCAATCAGCCCCTAACCTGCCCCTTGCAGGCAATCTGATCACCCACCCACACCAATAGATCACCCGCAGATCCGACGTCAGATCACCTCCCAAGTGCAGTGTTTACATCTATTCTCTACCCTTAACACCCACTAATTACCCATCAATCACCCATCAATCACCCCCTATCACCACCTGTCACTGTTACCCATCAGATTAGACCCTAATCTGCCCCTTGCGGGCACCCAATCACCCGCCCACACGCTCAGATTGCCCTCAGACCCCCCCTTATCAATTCGCCAGCGCATTACTTACATCTGTTCTTCCCTGTAATAACCCACTGATCACCTGTCAATCACCTGTCAATCACCCATCAATCACCCCCTGTCACTGCCACCCATCAATCACCCCCTGTCACTGCCACCCATCAATCAGCCCCTAACCTGCCCCTTGCGGGCAATCTGATCACCCACCCACACCAATAGATCGCCCACAGATCCGACGTCCGATCACCTCCCAAGTGCAGTGTTTACATCTATTCTCTACCCTAAACACCCACTAATTACCCATCAATCACCCCCTATCACCACCTGTCACTGTTACCCATCAGATCAGACCCTAATCTGCCCCTTGCGGGCACCCAATCACCCGCCTACACGCTCAGATTGCCCTTAGACCCCCCCCTTATCAATTTGCCAGGGCAATATTTACATCTGTTCTCCCCTGTAATAACCCACTAATTACCTGTCAATCACCTGTCAATCACCTATCAATCACCCATCAATCACCCCCTGTCACTGCCACCCATCAATCACCCCCTGTCACTGCCACCCATCAATCAGCCCCTAACCTGCCCCTTGCGGGCAATCTGATCACCCACCCACACCAATAGATCGCCCGCAGATCCGACGTCCGATCACCTCCCAAGTGCAGTGTTTACATCTGTTCTCTACCCTAAACACCCACTAATTACCTATCAATCACCCCCTGTCACTGCTACCTATCAGATTAGACCCCTATCTGCCCCAAGGGCACTCAATCACCCGCCCACACCCTCAGAACGCCCTCAGACCCCAGTCCTGATCACCTCGCCAGTGCATTGCTTGCATCTATTCCCCCCTCTAATCACACCTTGAGACACCCATCAATCACCTCCTGTCACCCCCTAGCACACCTACCCATCAGATCAGGCCCTAATTTGCCCCGTGTGGGCTCCTGATCACTCGGCCAAACCCTCAGATCCCCCTCAGACCCTCTTCCGATCACCTCCACAGTGCATTGATTGCATCTATTTTCCCCTCTAACCACCCCCTGAGACACCCATCAATCACCTCCTGTCACCCCCCCTAGCACTCCTATCCATCAGATCAGGCCCAATACAACCTGTCATCTAAAAGGCCACCCTGCTTATGACCGGTTCCACAAAATTCGCCCCCTCATAGACCACCTGTCATCAAAATTTGCAGATGCTTATACCCCTGAACAGTCATTTTGAGACATTTGGTTTCCAGACTACTCACGGTTTTGGGCCCCTAAAATGCCAGGGCGGTATAGGAACCCCACAAGTGACACCATTTTAGAAAAAAAGACACCCCAAGGTATTCTGTTAGGTGTATGACGAGTTCATAGAAGATTTTATCTTTTGTCAAAAGTTAGCGGAAATTGATTTTTATTGTTTTTTTTTTCACAAAGTGTCATTTTTCACTAACTTGTGACAAAAAATAAAATCTTCTATGAACTCGCCATACACCTAACGGAATACCTTGGGGTGTCTTCTTTCTAAAATGGGGTCACTTGTGGGGTTCCTATACTGCCCTGGCATTTTAGGGGCCCTAAACCGCGAGGAGTAGTCTAGAAAACAAATGCCTCAAAATGACCTGTGAATAGGATGTTGGGCCCCTTAGCGCACCTAGGCTGCAAAAAAGTGTCACACATGTGATACCGCCGTACTCAGGAAAAGTAGTAAAATGTGTTTTGGGGTGTATTTTTACACATACCCATGCTGGGTGGGAGAAATCGCTCTGTAAATGGACAATTGTGTGTAAAAAAAATCAAAAGATTGTCATTTGCAGAGATATTTCTCCCACCCAGCATGGGTATGTGTAAAAATACACCACAAAACACATTATACTACTTCTCCTGAGTACGGCGGTACCACATGTGTGGCACTTTTTTACACCCTAAGTGCGCTAAGGGGCCCAAAGTCCAATGAGTACCTTTAGGATTTCACAGGTCATTTTGCGACATTGTTGGTTTCAAGACTACTCCTCACGGTTTAGGGCCCCTAAAATGCCAGGGCAGTATAGGAACCCCACAAATGACCCCATTCTAGAAAGAAGACACCCAAAGGTATTCCGTTAGGAGTATGGTGAGTTCATAGAAGATTTTATTTTTTGTCACAAGTTAGCAGAAAATGACACTTTGTGAAAAAAAAACTATTAAAATCAATTTCCGCTAACTTGTGACAAAAATAAAATCTTCTATGAACTCACCATATGCCTAACGAAATACCTTGGGGTGTCTTCTTTCTAAAATGGGATCATTAGTGGGGTTCCTATACTGCCCTGGCATTTTAGGGGCCCTAAACCGTGAGGAGTAGTCTCGAAACAAAAATGACCTGTGAAATCCTAAAGGTACTCATTGGACTTTGGGCCCCTTAGCGCAGTTAGGGTGCAAAAAAGTGCCACACATGTGGTATTGCCATACTCTGGAGAAGTATTACAATGTGTTTTGGGGTGTATTTTTACACATACCCATGCTGGGTGGGAGAAATACCTCTGTAAATGACAATCTTTGGATTTTTTTTACACACAATTGTCCATTTACAGAGTTATTTCTCCCACCCAGCATGGGTATGTGTAAAAATACACCCCAAAGCACATTGTACTACTTCTCCTGAGTACGGCGATACCACATGTGTGGCACTTTTTTGCACCCTAACTGCGCTAAGGGGCCCAAAGTCCAATGAGTACCTTTAGGATTTCACAGGTCATTTTGAGAAATTTTGTTTCAAGACTACTCCTCATGGTTTAGGGCCCCTAAAATGCCAGGGCAGTATAGGAACCCCACAAATGACCCCATTTTAGAAAGAAGACACCCTAAGGTATTCCTATTGAAATACGATAACAGAGGCACCAAGCAGAATAAAATTAGTTAAAATTGTTAAAAAGGGGGAAGTGGGTGGACTCACCTCCCTTCTGAAAAAAATGGCCGGACAATGGACAGGTTACTTACAGTCTAAAGTAACATTTATTAGTAACTCCAAAAGTGCAACGCATTTCACGGGTAACAGTCCCGCTTCTTCAGGCAAACGATTATTTGGAGGGTGCAAAATCAGGTCATGAACCAGGTAGAGCGCCTCTGTGGTCAGGTTACAATTCTCCCCGCCGGCCTTTCCAGTGGTTGCCTTTGTGGCGACCCACCCTTGTGAGTATAATCATCTCATTTATTCACAACAGATCTCTCCATATTAACATACTGCACCATATTGGGCTCTCGGTTTCTCCCCCATTTTCAAGCCTAAGGTATTCCGTTAGTAGTACGGTGAGTTCATAGAAAATTTTATTTTTTGTCACAAGTTAGCGGAAATTGATTTTTATAGGTTTTTTTCACAAAGTGTCATTTTCCGCTAACTTGTGACAAAAATAAAATCTTCTATGAACTCACCGTACCTCTAACGGAATACCTTGGGGTGTCTTCTTTCTAAAATGGGGTCATTTGTGGGGTTCCTTTACTGCCCTGGCATTTTAGGGGCCCTAAACCGTGAGGAGTAGTCTTGAAACCAAATGTCGCAAAATGACCTGTGAAATCCTAAAGGTACTCTTTGGACTTTGGGCCCCTTAGCGCAGTTAGGGTGCAAAAAAGTGCCACACATGTGGTATCGCTGTACTCGGGAGAAGTAGTATAATGTGTTTTGGGGTGTATTTTTACACATACCCATGCTGAGTGGGAGAAATCTCTCTGTAAATGGACAATTGTGTGTAAAAAAAATCAAAAGATTGTCATTTACAGAGATATTTCTCCCACCCAGCATCGGTATGTGTAAAAATACACCCCAAAGCACATTGTACTACTTCTCCCGAGTACGGCGATACCACATGTGTGGCACTTTTTTGCACCCTAACTGCGCTAAGGGGCCCAAAGTCCAATGAGTACCTTTAGGATTTCACAGGTCATTTTGAGAAATTTTGTTTCAAGACTACTCCTCATGGTTTAGGGCCCCTAAAATGCCAGGGCAGTATAGGAACCCCACAAATGACCCCATTTTAGAAAGAAGACACCCTAAGGTATTCCTATTGAAATACGATAACAGAGGCGCCAAGCAGAATAAAATTAGTTAAAATTGTTAAAAAGGGGGAAGTGGGTGGACTCACCTCCCTTCTGAAAAAAATGGCCGGACAATGGACAGGTTACTTACAGTCTAAAGTAACATTTATTAGTAACTCCAAAAGTGCAACGCATTTCACGGGTAACAGTCCCGCTTCTTCAGGCAAACGATTATTTGGAGGGTGCAAAATCAGGTCATGAACCAGGTAGAGCGCCTCTGTGGTCAGGTTACAATTCTCCCCGCCGGCCTTTCCAGTGGTTGCCTTTGTGGCGACCCACCCTTGTGAGTATAATCATCTCATTTATTCACAACAGATCTCTCCATATTAACATACTGCACCATATTGGGCTCTCGGTTTCTCCCCCATTTTCAAGCCTAAGGTATTCCGTTAGTAGTACGGTGAGTTCATAGAAAATTTTATTTTTTGTCACAAGTTAGCGGAAATTGATTTTTATAGGTTTTTTTCACAAAGTGTCATTTTCCGCTAACTTGTGACAAAAATAAAATCTTCTATGAACTCACCGTACCTCTAACGGAATACCTTGGGGTGTCTTCTTTCTAAAATGGGGTCACTTGTGGGGTTCCTATACTGCCCTGGCATTTTAGGGGCCCTAAACCGCGAGGAGTAGTCTAGAAAACAAATGCCTCAAAATGACCTGTGAATAGGATGTTGGGCCCCTTAGCGCACCTAGGCTGCAAAAAAGTGTCACACATGTGATACCGCCGTACTCAGGAAAAGTAGTAAAATGTGTTTTGGGGTGTATTTTTACACATACCCATGCTGGGTGGGAGAAATCGCTCTGTAAATGGACAATTGTGTGTAAAAAAAATCAAAAGATTGTCATTTGCAGAGATATTTCTCCCACCCAGCATGGGTATGTGTAAAAATACACCACAAAACACATTATACTACTTCTCCTGAGTACGGCGGTACCACATGTGTGGCACTTTTTTACACCCTAAGTGCGCTAAGGGGCCCAAAGTCCAATGAGTACCTTTAGGATTTCACAGGTCATTTTGCGACATTGTTGGTTTCAAGACTACTCCTCACGGTTTAGGGCCCCTAAAATGCCAGGGCAGTATAGGAACCCCACAAATGACCCCATTCTAGAAAGAAGACACCCAAAGGTATTCCGTTAGGAGTATGGTGAGTTCATAGAAGATTTTATTTTTTGTCACAAGTTAGCAGAAAATGACACTTTGTGAAAAAAAAACTATTACAATCAATTTCCGCTAACTTGTGACAAAAATAAAATCTTCTATGAACTCACCATATGCCTAACGAAATACCTTGGGGTGTCTTCTTTCTAAAATGGGATCATTAGTGGGGTTCCTATACTGCCCTGGCATTTTAGGGGCCCTAAACCGTGAGGAGTAGTCTCGAAACAAAAATGACCTGTGAAATCCTAAAGGTACTCATTGGACTTTGGGCCCCTTAGCGCAGTTAGGGTGCAAAAAAGTGCCACACATGTGGTATTGCCATACTCTGGAGAAGTATCACAATGTGTTTTGGGGTGTATTTTTACACATACCCATGCTGGGTGGGAGAAATACCTCTGTAAATGACAATCTTTGGATTTTTTTTACACACAATTGTCCATTTACAGAGTTATTTCTCCCACCCAGCATGGGTATGTGTAAAAATACACCCCAAAGCACATTGTACTACTTCTCCCGAGTACGGCGATACCACATGTGTGGCACTTTTTTGCACCCTAACTGCGCTAAGGGGCCCAAAGTCCAATGAGTACCTTTAGGATTTCACAGGTCATTTTGAGAAATTTTGTTTCAAGACTACTCCTCATGGTTTAGGGCCCCTAAAATGCCAGGGCAGTATAGGAACCCCACAAATGACCCCATTTTAGAAAGAAGACACCCTAAGGTATTCCTATTGAAATACGATAACAGAGGCGCCAAGCAGAATAAAATTAGTTAAAATTGTTAAAAAGGGGGAAGTGGGTGGACTCACCTCCCTTCTGAAAAAAATGGCCGGACAATGGACAGGTTACTTACAGTCTAAAGTAACATTTATTAGTAACTCCAAAAGTGCAACGCATTTCACGGGTAACAGTCCCGCTTCTTCAGGCAAACGATTATTTGGAGGGTGCAAAATCAGGTCATGAACCAGGTAGAGCGCCTCTGTGGTCAGGTTACAATTCTCCCCGCCGGCCTTTCCAGTGGTTGCCTTTGTGGCGACCCACCCTTGTGAGTATAATCATCTCATTTATTCACAACAGATCTCTCCATATTAACATACTGCACCATATTGGGCTCTCGGTTTCTCCCCCATTTTCAAGCCTAAGGTATTCCGTTAGTAGTACGGTGAGTTCATAGAAAATTTTATTTTTTGTCACAAGTTAGCGGAAATTGATTTTTATAGGTTTTTTTCACAAAGTGTCATTTTCCGCTAACTTGTGACAAAAATAAAATCTTCTATGAACTCACCGTACCTCTAACGGAATACCTTGGGGTGTCTTCTTTCTAAAATGGGGTCATTTGTGGGGTTCCTTTACTGCCCTGGCATTTTAGGGGCCCTAAACCGTGAGGAGTAGTCTTGAAACCAAATGTCGCAAAATGACCTGTGAAATCCTAAAGGTACTCTTTGGACTTTGGGCCCCTTAGCGCAGTTAGGGTGCAAAAAAGTGCCACACATGTGGTATCGCTGTACTCGGGAGAAGTAGTATAATGTGTTTTGGGGTGTATTTTTACACATACCCATGCTGAGTGGGAGAAATCTCTCTGTAAATGGACAATTGTGTGTAAAAAAAATCAAAAGATTGTCATTTACAGAGATATTTCTCCCACCCAGCATCGGTATGTGTAAAAATACACCCCAAAACACATTATACTACTTTTCCCGAGTACGGCAATACCACATGTGTGGCACTTTTTTGCAGCCTAAGTGCGCTAAGGGGCCCAAAGTCCAATGAGCACCTTTAGGCTTTGCAGGGGTGCTTACAAATTAGCACCCCCCAAAATGCGAGGACAGTAAACACACCCCACAAATAACTCCATTTTGGAAAGTAGACACTTCAAGGTATTCAGAGAGGGGCATGATGAGTCCGTGGCAGATTTCATTTTTTTTTGTCGCAAGTTAGAAGAAATGGAAACTTTTTTTTTTTTTTTAGTCACAAAGTGTCATTTTCCGCTTACTTGTGACAAAAAATAATATCTTCTATGAACTCACTATGCCTCTCAGTGAATACTTTGGGATGTCTTCTTTCCAAAATGGGGTCATTTGGGGGGTATTTATACTATCCTGGAATTCTAGCCCCTCATGAAACATGACAGGTGGTCAGAAAAGTCATAGATGCTTGAAAATGGGAAAATTCACTTTTTGCACCATAGTTTGTAAACGCTATAACTTTTACCCAAACCAATAAATATACACTGAATGGGTTTTTTTTAATCAAAAACATGTTTGTCCACATTTTTCGCGCCGCATGTATACAGAAATTTTACTTTATTTGAAAAATGTCAGCACAGAAAGTTAAAAAAAAAACATTTTTTTGCCGAAATTCATGTCTCTTTTGATGAATATAATAAAAAGTAAAAATCGCAGGAGCAATCAAATAGCACCAAAAGAAAGCTTTATTAGTGACAAGAAAAGGTGCCAAAATTCATTTAGGTGGTAGGTTGTATGAGCGAGCAATAAACCGTGAAAGCTGCAGTGGTCTGAATGGAAAAAAAGTGGCCGGTTCTTAAGGGGGGTAAAGCCCACGATCCTCAAGTGGTTAATTACGATTTTGCGAAATTTCGCGTTATTAGTGTAAGTATGATTATGGCCGTAAGTGCATAATCGTAATGAAGAAGGATTTCGCGAAATTCCGCATAAGCGTAATTTTCACGTAGCTTTCGCATTACAGTGGGTATCGCGAAATTACGTTTGCCTTGCATGCAACTGTTTGTAAGCGTAGTTACATAACGTTCCATCAAGAGATTAAAGAAGTTGAAAATGGAGCACCAGTACTGCTATTAAGGATTTATTGCATCACGCAGGCATTACAGACAAACCAGAGTGAAGGGTGGCAATCCCGGCCTAACAGCCGTTTCGCAGCTACTGCCGCTTTCTCAAAGGCACAAACAGGTAACTGTTTGTGCCTTTGAGAAAGCGGCAGTAGCTGCGAAACGGCTGTTAGGCCCGGGATTGCCACCCTTCACTCTGGTTTGTCTGTAATACCTGCGTGACGCAATAAATCCTTAATAGCAGTACCGGTGCTCCATTTTCAACTTCTTTAATCTCTTGACGGAATATACTTCTGAAAGGTGAGCACGGCAACTGGAGGAGCGTGCACGTGGAGTCTGTGATCAGCCAGCATCTGGTGCCAACCCTATACCTCTTCTTTAACAAGTTACATAACGTAATTTCGCGATAGTTCATATTAAACTATAGAAAAATTCTTGTCAATACACCCTTGAACTGCGCATGCTTAGTTTTTACATTATTTAACGTGAAAAAGCGTTCATATGCGAAAATTTGTTAGCGTTCGTCTGACTACCGCTGATTTGCTTCTAATTGGCTAATGCGAAAAAAAACAACAGGAAGCTGAGCAATCTCATAGGGGAAGAGGCTGCCTGCACGAAATTCGCGAAATTACGAAGAAATGCAAAATTACGTTATGGCTTAACGTGAAATTACGTTATGAACGAAACGCGAAATTACGCGTTGAAAATTACGCTTACGGTATTATCAATTACGATTTTAATGGCAATTACGTTTCCATAATTTTGCGCCGTAATAGCAAATTTCGCATGCGTAATTATAGTAACGCGAAATTTCGAACATTTCGGCTCAACCCTAATGACCACTAAGTGCACCTTGACAAAGAGCACCTGTCTTGGAAGTGGCTGCAGGTAGAGCCTCCTGATAAATGTAAAGTGACAGCACATGCAGTGACCTTTGCATTATCAAGTGCTTGGGCCAGCTACATACCTGTACTGTACCTACTCCTACCTATTGCCTGATGAAGCGGGGTCATACCTGTGAAACGCGCTGCATTTTCCCCTGGAGTATGTAAATAAATTTGTTCTGCTAAACTTTGTTGGCATAACTTGTGACTGTTTGGAGTTGGTAAGTCCACCACTGCCTCCACAAATTTTACACTTTTTAGACATTTGTATTCTTCTGGCACCTCTGTATCCCTGTTACACTTTTCTAAGTCCACCCTTGGTGGAGGGGTGTCATCCTAGATTAGGGTGTCATCCTAATCTATGGATAGTGACTTCTTAATCCTGAGTGGGGTCAGGTCTAATCTCCCCATCTGCTGTTACAGTGGTTGCCTTAGAGGTAAACCTGCTTTGTGAGTATATTTGTATTTACTCTATCAATTTCATCCCATATTACCAGTACATTCTACATTATATTTGGCTTTTGGTGTCCCTCTGCATCTTTATTCTCTTAGCAAATTATACATGCACACTTATACATTATGGCAGCACGGTGGCATAGTAGTTAGCGCTCTTGCCGTACTTCGCTGGGTCTCCAGTATAAATCCCAACCAAGTCAAACATCTGCAAGGAGTTTGTATGTTCTCCTCCTGCCTGCGTGGGTTTCCTCCGGGCACTCTGGTTTCTTCCCCACCCCAAAAACATACAGATAAGTTAATTGGCTTTCCCCTAAAACTGTTCCTACACTATGATACATACACTACACAATACATACATAAACATATGACTATGGAAGGGATTAGCTTGTGATCCCCTCTGAGGGACAGTTAGTGACAAGACAATATACTCTGTACAGCACTGTGTAATATGTCGGCACCATAGAAATAAATAAATTAGGGAATGGTGGCCGATGTGGTGCACATGGCGGAATTTTATGCTGAAGTCTATCGGGAATCGGCCTGCTGTGTATGGGCGGCTGACAGATCTCTCTTATCAGATTTGATCAGAGAGAGATTTGTCTCTTGGTCGGATCTGCACATCATCACCTGATGTATGGGTACCTTTAACTAATAATGTATTGCTTGCTTCTTAACAGCCTTCATTTATGATTTATCTCTCTTTGAATTAAACATACAAAATGGTCTTAGTTGGAATTAGAATTTCATTTGGATTTAATTAAGCAAAGTAATACTAATTTTGGTAAATACAGTACATGTTTTATTCATAGCTTATTATTATTTGCAGTATATTATTGCTGGATCTGTGACAATTGAAGCTCAAAAAAGGCCCAATATCCGCTTGGTAAGTTATTTTTTAAAACCTTTATATTTAATTTTTCCAAGATGGGGGCATCTTTACTGTTGGCAAGATGCATCACTATGGGAAATTTGTTTTGTTGGTCTCCCAGAATGCTCTGGGGCAGAAGGCTGTGTGGTCTCGTAGCCTAGGCTAAGCATTACTAGGAGGGAGTGGTGAGATATCTAACACAGTTGTGTCTACTTCTGTCCGCTCACCTCCCCCCCCCCCCCCCAGGAACCCCGGCGCTTGTTACCGCCGCGGATCGGTAGGCGCTAGATCGTGTGAATGACCACAACCGTCTAGAACTTATTTTTACATTTTAATTTAATCCCTGACCTCCCACACTCCCCGATAGTTACCAAAAATGTGAAAAAAAAATTACAAATAAAAAAAAAAGTACATTAATAGTTACCTTGGGGACTGAACTTTTTTAGCCACTTAAGTACCAGCAGTCTATGCCCCCTTAAGGACCAGAGACCACTGGTACAAGAACGGCGAAATCCCGATGAAACACCACGCATACCTGCCGCAACCGCATTCACCGCCGCATGCTGGGATCCTCAGGACATAGACTCTGCCGTCACTATGACAGTAGAATCATGTGAGCCGGTCTGGAGCCGCTTTCATTGGCTCTTGACCGTGTCTATCAATGTAAGCCAATGGAAGCTACTTACATTGATAGACATGGCCAGGAGCCAATAAAAATGGCTCCTGACTGGCTCACATGGCTCTGCCATCATAGAGAAAGGGAGAGCCTTTGAGCTGCGGTGAGAAACGTCGGTTTGAGCAGCGCGATCGGCAAGGAGCGACGAAAACGGCGAATGCAGGCTGCAGATGGAGATTGAAGTCTACACCCTGCCAGCCAGGAGCCCACCAAAACAGGGCATACATTTCAATCACCGTGGTCCTAAAGTAGTTAATATGTATGTCAATAGGGTATATTACTATTACTTTGTAAATTATGGGCTTGTAGTTAGGGATGGATGCAAAAATGAAAAATGCACCTTTATTTCCAAATAAAATATTGGTACCATTCATTGTACTAGGGAAAAACTTTAAATGTTGCAATAACTGAAACAAATGGGAAAATACAATGTGTGGGTTTTAATTACGTATTTTAAAACTATAATGGCCGAAAACTGAGAAATAATGAAATTTTCCATTTTTTCGTATTTTTCCTGTTAAAACAGTTTTAGAATAAAATAATTCTTAGCAAATAGTATCCCCCAAAGAAAGCATAATTGACGTGGATAAAACCAAGATATAGATTGCTTTGTTGTAATAAGTAGTAATAAAGTTATAGGCGAATAAATGGAAGAAGCGCTGACAGGTGAAAATTGCTCTGATTTTTTAAGGGGAAAAACCCTTTGAGGTAAAGTGGTTAAACATAACCTAACAACTGTAAGTGATCCCTGAAACTAACCAATGACCTATTGTCATCGTAAAGTAACAATATTATCCCCTAACCCTACTAGTTAAACCAACACCAACTGTAACCTGAACGTAATACTAATATAACCTTGGCCCTAATGTCCCCTGATGCCCTTACTTTACTAACCTGGGAAATTACTTATAACTTCAAGGATGAAGAATCACACTAATTAACTCCCCAACACTTTTTCTCAATCTATTTTAGCTTACTATATACAGTCTTGAGTTTGGCATAAATCTGAATATTATATTACCAACAACACTCGTTGTGCGATTCTTTTTTACCGTACTGTTACACATGGTACAATCCATAGCTAGGCACTAATAGGAGTGACCTAGGTTTATGTACAGACTTGTAAACACAGAGGAGAATCAGCCTACCTAATTTCTCTGAACATATGACTCTAAGGGCCTGAGCCCACTGACGCAGTTGTGTCCGCTTCTGTCTGCTTTTCAGCATCTCTAACATTGATGTATAACTGAAAAGCGGACACAACTGTGTCAGTGGGCTCAGGCCCTAAGGTCTCTTTCACACAAGGAGCTGATCCAAACATTTTGATGGATCGCTCCTAGGATGCGTTTAGAAAGCTAACATGAAAGTGTATTTGACTTTCATCTTACGTTTCACATTAGACAACGGGTTCCAGAGCATTATGTTGTAACGCATCTGGGAGCTTTTAATTTTCCAGCCACGGCATTTTTCCTTCCGGTGAATTAGAACTACCTCCGCTTATCAGCATCGCAGCACAACTTCCCGATGTCATACCGCAGGTCATAATGCCCGCACAAATTCGGTTCGTAAACATGTTATGTAATGTGAAAGAGCCCAAATAGGAAAAGATACATCTTGGGAGAGGAAGTACTAGCTGTTTGTAGGGTAAATTATTATTCACAGGGCCGAATTTTCCATAAGACACTGTAGGCACCTTATGTGGGAGAGATGGACCTCCCCCTTCTCAGATCACTGACCTCAGGATTTTATATTCTAATCCCTGCCTCATATCACTGACCTCAAGGACTTACACCCTAATCCTTGTCTCATGTCACTATGGATGATATGAGCCAGTAATATGTAAGATTCTAAGGACAGTTAGTGACATAAGGCAGGAATTAGAGTTCAGAATATTTTTACTTGGGGTGTGGCCTGTGTTCAGCTTAGGGCGCCAGAATGCCTGTGCCTACAGGCCTCGGAGTTGTAAATCTGGCCCTGCTTATTCATCATCACAAAAACACTTACTGAGTATAAAAAAACACATGGTAGTATTTAGCATTTACAGATTATTCACTTGACAAGCTAAATAAGGTTGAAGCTGATAAAAATACATGCAGTTTTTTTTTTTTGGGTTTGACTAAGGCTTTTTCTTTTCTACATTATAGGTGAAAGCTTCTCTATACCTGAACATCTTTAGCACCTTTTTGGCCACAGTGGCCCTCATCTTAAATGTCTTAGATTTTGTAGTAATGATCACTGATGACTCATATAATTATCCTAATGACTATTATAGCAATCACAATGATTTTAACACAGTTTATGAAGCCCCTAACAATCACCAGTCCCATCACAATGGAGAAGCATGGGAAGGACACTACCCGTTTGTAAGTATTCTGTTAATAATTGAAATTAAGACTCCTTCAGCTTACTCAAGGAAAGTTCTGTTCAGTGGTGATGAGCCTGAATTTCGTATAATCATAATGTTACATGAAAATGTGCAATTATGATGCAAAATCATAATGCAAAAGGTCTGGCAAATTCCTAATTAATTTTGTGCGTAACCGTAATTATGTTCAGTAATTTCATAATTACAGGAAAAATCAAACCTTGCTTTTTTGGAAACAGATCAAAACATAAAAAAACAAGAAAAAAAAAGACCTTGTAGTTTCTGAGAAATTCAGTTTTAAAAAAACTCAAAGAAAAAATGGTTTTAAAACGACATTTTGATAAGGTATACTTTAATCTATACCAAGTTCTAAATTCTGTATACTCATTTCAAACATTTTTAACAAACGAACTAGTTATGAGTACAAATTTCACATCATTGTCATTTTGCAATGTAATTCGCAATAACGGTGCAAAATCATAACATACAATTTTAGGAAAAGTCGTAAATAATTTTGTATGTAACCATAATCGGGAACTGTAATTTTGCAATTATGTTTAATTTTGCGCAATTTTGTACAGACATAGTTGGTCAATAGCAAGGCCCCCATAAATGTTATCAACACCAAAAATGCTATGTATGATAAGGGGAGTAGTGTGACAAACTCAAATTTTGTTTAAAAAGACCTTGTAGTTTTTGAGAAAATCGATTTTAAAAATGCAAAGGAAAAGTTTTCTTTTAACTCAGCAAAACGTTTTTGTTTGTTTTTTTCGTTTTTCCAGCAATCCCCTTGCTAAGCAGTTTTGGTGACAATAGCATGTATAGGGGCTTTGCTATTCACTGCTAAGGTTGGCACAAACTGACCTGTAATTACGCAAAGTTATGAATTGATTATGCAAAATCAATTGCATTTCCAAATCGTAATTATGTGTGACCGTAATTGCAAATTTTTACACAAAATTCCACATAATCGTAATTAGCATAGTATGATCATTCATCACTAAAATGGAAAATGTGGAGTCCCGTCTCCCGAGCATCTTTAATCCCTTGCCCCCCATGCAGGCTGATAATATAGCTAGAATTATCAGTAGTACTTCAATTAAGCTAGTAAGAATGAAGTAGAAGCTTGAGGATCCCGTATAAACAACCCTGAAGTCTTCTAGCAACAGAAGATTGTTGAAGTGAGTAATTTAGGCTTCGACCTCAATCTTGTAGCAAAATATCAGTGGAGGGGTTTTTAGTGGTAAAGGCAGTGCTGATATCTGAGGAAATTGAGGTGGGCAAGTAGTGAATAGGGTAAGGTTTAGGCTGCTTTTACTAGAAGAAAGTGTATCCCAATCAATGTCCGCCAATCCCAAAATTAATGAAACCTAATATAAGTTACCATGCATGACCCTGGGTGGTTTGGATAGGAAAAAACTAGGAGTAGAAGAAGAACTCAATCTGCAAACCAAAGCACTCAAGGAGTCGTGCAATACAAATCATAGAAAACATTTATTAAGCATAATTTAAGAAAAACGACATACAAATATGTATAAAAGAAACCCAGGTAGGAAAGTTAAAGGAACATGGTCTAATAGTTAGCACAGCACCCAGAGTTCAGCAAAAACAATTGCATTTACTGTTTAAATGGCCCATTATGGAGCTCAGACACAATGAAATGAGTGGTATCAATGTACCAAAAGACTTTGGCACCATGAAAGTTCCATAAGTGCTGTTCTACTAGATATTACAAGCTTTGCCAGTCCCAATGTAATTGAGAAAAGACTGCAGCAATATAATGATTATAGATGTCCAATCGCAACAACCATAAAGCAGTAGATGTAATTGTAGTATATATTCCTCAGAGTGTTCCATCTTCCATCTTTCTCCCTAGTTCCCAGTTTCCCTCCACTCCACATTCCAGCTTCATGGTCATTGCCACAGAGTGAACGTTCCATCTCTGAAATGTTTGAGACAAAAAAAAAATGATGTCGCCAAGTAACCCCCTTGCCCATCATCTGACTGCTTGCTTGTCAGAACTGCTAGCCCGCCAGTTTTTACCATACCAGTTGGTTGAATCTGAGGCATTTCTAAAATTTGAAGGCATTGCAGCACTGCAGTGAAAGGTACTGGTAAAAAAATGTTTTTCGCAGATGAGCATCCCAGACCTGTACCGGCCTGTGCAGCGTGCTTGAGTTCTTGTTAAATTAAGATTATCATAAGTTAAGAGAAAGAGAGAAGAAAAAAAATATTAAAATAATTAGTACTGCTGGTGAAAGTCAGTAAGGACAGGAGCATAATCATTAGTTCATCAGTTAAGCCAATATATTGTACAGTTCGTCTGAGTGGAACTGGAACTAATTAACTGCCAGTAGCGTAGCAATAGGGGGTGCAGAGGTAGCGACCGCACCTGGGCCCTTGGGATAGAGGGGCCCCAAGGGGCCCACCCCTCAAACACAGTATTAGCTCTTTATTGGTCCTGTGCTGATAATATTCACTTCTATAGTTGATTTGAATAGTTGTGATCATTTTCACAGTTTCCCATCCCCTTCTTGCTCCTGACACTGTGGTTGTTTTGGTGTGTTCTATCAATTGTTATATATAAAATGCTTAGGGTGCCCCAATGCTAAACTTGCACTGGGGCCCAGGGCTTCTTAGCTACGCCACTGTTAACTCCCTGTCTGCTGTTATTTTTTATTCTTTTTCTGCAAGTGGTAAATTGGATATAATGAACCTTATATTGATAGATGGTGAGATGAACAGAATATGCTAAACTAAGAAAGATACTGAGAAGCCTCCTGTCACAAAGGTGTTATAGCTTCCAGTGAACTTATCGGAGGCATTATGTTGGGACTATAAATGTATGGATTGATTGCTGTGAACTGTGAAATATAAAACCATCAGCCTAGCAGGTGGGAGCCAGAGATATTTTATTTTATTTATTTATTTTTATGCTGTGCAAAGACTGAATGGATGTTCTCCCAATTTGGCTGACAGTTATAATTTCTTCTTTCTGAGAGATTCTCACTTTACCAGGCCTGCCCTGAAAGAACCTGCTGGATCACCTAAATTACAATTGTGATTATTGGACTATAACAAATGCTGTGCCCTGATTACAGAATTCACCTTACTTCCCCTTGGACGCCTGCTAAAAACTGCTTGTTTCAATAGAATAGAATGCTCTAAGATAAATAATATACTCACCTCCATTGAACTAGTTGAGCTGGTGTTCCTGTAAAAAAAAAAAAGAGAGAGGAATAATTAATAAGGGAAACTCATCAGTATTAATTGAAGTTAATTAGAAGAATACAAAAAATGAAAACCGAGAGCCCAATATAGTGTAGTATGTCACATGAAGGAAGTATGACAAAACGATTACGAGTATTATACTCACAAGTCTCGGTTACCACAAAGGCAACCACTGGATGTGCAGGTGGGGAGAATTATAGCCTGACCCCACTCAGGTATTAAAAAGTCGCTTTCCGTAGATAGAGGAACTGGGGATGCACCCCTCCACCAGGGGTGGACTAAATCAATAGATAACCGGTAGTAACAGAGGCGCCAAATTAGAATAAAATAATTTAAAATCCGTTTAAAAGTAGGGGGGTTGATGGTTACCACCCTCAGGTATATAATGACCAGCCAATGATTCGTTATACATATATAATACAATTTATTATAAACTCTCCAGGCATGCCTCTGTTACTACCGGTTATCTATTGTGACGGTTTAGTGCCACAACCCAGATGTCTGATTTTTGGTGATCTGCGGAATCACCAACAATGCAGACACTATACCCGATTATGTGTGATCCGCAGAATCACCAATAATACCAGTATAGCAAGACCAAGAGCAGAGTGTGTAGTGTTTGGTGCAACCGTAACTTTAATGGTTTTACAGTACCTTACCAGAAGAGTTGGTAAGGAACAATCTGGATACAAACAAGACAGATTAGACAAAAGGCTCCCCAGTGGGGCTGGGAAGAATACAGAGAAAGAATACGGAGGTAGTATAGCTGGTCTCTGCCAGGGATGCCGACAAGAGACAAGAACCAATCAGACAGATAATAACAGACATTCACCAGATAGCAGACTAGTCCTATCAGAGGAGCTGGCAAGGAGCTAGCTTAACTGGCAGCCAGAAGCTACCCCAGGCCTTTCCAGTGGAACTGGAAAGGTGACACAAGTGACTTAGACCGCTTTGGTTAAACCTTCCAGAGGAGCTGAGAAGGTACCATCAATCACTAAGCTCTACCTCACCAGTGGAGCAGGTGAGGATAGTAAATACATACCAGGTGCTCATCAGTGGAGCTGATGAGCCTCAGACACCACGCAGACTAGGCCCCTACAGAGAAGCAGGCTGGCACTAGCTGAAACTAATAAAGGCTAGACCTCTACAGAGGTGCTGGCTGGGACCAGCTACACGGCCCTGCTAAATATGGCCAGACCTCCGGGGCCCTCAGAGAACATACTAACAGATATGCTAACAGTATAGTTTGGCAAGACCTTGCCAGAGATGCTGGTGAGGTACTAAAGATACACAGGCCGTCCGTATAGAGTACTACCCCAGCAAGCTGGAGATACAGCTACTGAAGAGAGAGAATCTCCCGAGGAGCGGGTGATTCAGACAATGCTGCAGGCTAGTGATTACCTGAGATACAAACAGTACTGCACTAATGATCACCTGTGGAGCAGGTGACTCAGACTGTACTGCAACCTAGGAACAGGAGATACAAACAGTACTGCACTAGCAGGCGATTCAGACTGTACTGCAGCCTAGGTGTAGAAAACGCAAACAGTACTGCACTAAAGAACAACTTCACCAGTGGAGCTGGTGAAGCTAGCACCTCACCAGTGGCGAGGTCCCACTGGTGAGTAGAATGGTCTGACAGGCAAGGTTCGGCAACAGAGAGGTAAGTTTCAGTACAGAATCGTGAGACAGGAGAATAATCGGTAATCAGGCAGAGGTTCAGCAACAGAGACAGATAGGCAAAGGTACAAGAACGGAAAGCAGGATCAGAGTCAGGGGGACTAGCTAAGAGTTATACACAGGAGATCAATATAATACAATATCCTAGTCTAGGTGTGAAGTCCTTGGCATCAACACCCGGGAACTAGTCTTAATCAAATAAACAGTAACAAGGTAGCCAAATCCTAGACTAGGTGTGAAATCCTTAGCATCAACACCTGGGATCTAGTCCTAATCAAATAAACAGTAACAAGGTAGCAATATCCTAGTGTAACGATTGTGGAATTCCCTCCGTGATCAGCGCACAAGACGTGCGCTGACACTGCGGAAATCCTCCACAAGCGTATAATTTGCGGGAACCCAGCAAAAGGTGCAATGCACCTGTAGAGGGAAATTCCTGTCGACAGGGGGAGCTGTGGAGTGCAGAGGAACAGCTCCTCTGCCCTGCCACACACGCCAGACAGGAATTGCATGAAGGGAAGAAACGCAGGGCAAGATAGCCCTGAGAGAGAGTTATCAAAGCGACAGAGGGTATGGGTGTTCACCAAACTAGTCGCCATCCTGCGACGATGAACACACAACCATGAAGACAAAGTGAGAAGGCAATCGCCAGAGACGGCGATTGCTAACAGAGACACAAGACCGAATAAGCACAGATGAGGAATGTATGTTTGTCCACCAGTCTAGCCGCCACGTGCGACGGTGGACGCACAACAGAAGAAACTAAGTGAGAACGCAATCGCAGAGAAGCGATTGCGGAAGAGAATGAGCACAGGGACAGATTGTATGTGTGTGCACCAAACTAGTCGCCAACCCGCGACGGCGCATACACAACAGCAGATATGAAGCAGGAACACAATCGCGAGAGAGGCGATTGCCAGGGTGACACAAGGCTACAGCAAGGCAGAGCACGAGAGTAGCAAAGGCACAGCAAATCATACAATGAGGAGATACGGAAAATAACAAACGCTAGCTAAACGCAAACACCGCACTCATTCGCAACAGTGCACACTTCTCCACGTGATAAGCACAATAGAGACAAGCACGCCTAACTAACCACAATGGTTAATTTGCATATATTCAGCAGTGGTGCTCTGGGAGACATCTCGAGCTCACTCCAACCTGAATTATCGCAAATTCTTTCTGTTTTAGGAAAGCAAATTTTTGTTTTTCTTAACATCTTAGTAAGGGGGCTTTTAGGACCATTGTAGTCCCTTACACACTCCAATGAGTTCTGGGTCACCATGAGCTTGCTGGTTAGTCTGTACCTCTCGGTTTACAAGCCCTACTCCATAGAGCCAAATTAATCCATGCCATGCACTGATGAGGATCAAACAATCCGAAACAGTCTGTATACATGTTGGATTATTATGGCTCTGTACAATTTAACAAGCTGACACATCATTGCATTCCAGCAGTTCTGGAGGTGTGTTTAGCTTCTAAGGGTACAATGGTTAATTTGCATATATTCAGCAGTGGTGCTCTGGGAGACATCTCGAGCTCACTCCAACCTGAATTATCGCAAATTCTTTCTGTTTTAGGAAAGCAAATTTTTGTTTTTCTTAACATCTTAGTAAGGGGGCTTTTAGGCAGTGCTGGGCATAATGGAAAAAGCTACGCTTACGGATCATTACGCGTAATTTTACGCTATTACGCATTACGGAATTACGCTTACGGCATAGACATTCAATTTCGGTACATGTCTGTAATTACGCATAGCCCTTACGCAATTACGCGTAAGAATACCGTAATTCAGGTTGTTACGTTATAGTCTTACGCATAAAATCCTATTAGCAATTAATGCGTAAGGTCATGCTGCCAAGCGGAAAAGTTGACGCATGGATCAATGTTAGGTAGCCGCCGACTTTAAGGGTTAATAGCAAAGCCCCCTTAAGTGCTAAGAGCCTCAAATTTGGAGAAAATATTAAGGAGATCAGAAGGAATAAGAGGGAATTTTTTTTTTTCAAAAAGACCTTACAGTTTTTGAGAAAATTGATGTTAAAGTTTCAAAGGAAAAATATATACATTTAAAAACCCGCCGACTTTAACGGTTAATAGCAAAGCCTGCTTAAAATTTAGGAACACCAAATTTACAGGGTATATTAAGGGGATCAGTGGGAATAAGAGGGAAAACATTTTTTCAAAAAGACCTTATAGTTTTTGAGAAAATCGATTTTTAAGTTTCAAGGGCAAAAATGTCTTTTAAATGCGGAAAATGTCAGTTTTTTTTGCACAGGTAACAATAGTGTTTTATTTTCATAGATTCCCCCAAGTGGGAAGAGTTTTACTTACTTCGTTCTGAGTGTGGGAAATATTAAAAAAAACACGACGTGGGGTCCCCCCTCCCAGACCTCTTTAACCCCTTGTCCCCCATGCAGACTGGGATAGCCAGAATGCGGAGCACCGGCCGCGTGGGGCTCCGCACTCTGACTATACCAGCCCGCATGGTCCATGGATTGGGGGGTCTCGGAAGGGGAGGGGCAGCCAAGCTTTCCCCTCCCCCTCCGAGCCCTTGTCCAATCCAAGGACAAGGGGCCCTTCTCCACCTCCGATGGGCGGTGGAGGCCGCGATTTCCTGGGGGGGGGGGGGGTTTCATGGTGGCATCTGGGAGTCCCCTTTAAAAAGGGGTCCCCCAGATGCCCACCCCCCCTCCCAGGAGAAATGAGTATAGAGGTACTTGTACCCCTTACCCATTTCCTTTAAGAGTTAAAAGTAAATAAACACACAAACACATAGAAAAAGTATTTTAATTGAACAAAAAACGTAACCACGAAAAAAGTCCTTTAATATTCTTAATTAACCATTAATACTTACCTGTCCCTTTAAAAGCCAGTTCCCACGCAATATCCTCGGAAATATACTAATCAGTTACAATGTAACAAAGTTGTTACAATGTAACAACTTTGTTACTTTGTAACACCACCGCACCCGACGTCACTCGCCGCTCACCCGCCGGCCGCCGCATACACGCTAAGTCCCCGCCGGCTACCGCCGTCCACTCCGCCCACACCTGTCACCCATATACATGCTGGCACCCATGGGTGCCAGCATGTATATAGGTGACATGTGGGAGAGGCGGGGAGGGCAGCGGAGCCGGCGGGGACTTAGCTTCCTTCACCCGACAGA
This sequence comes from Hyperolius riggenbachi, assembly GCF_040937935.1. Taxonomy (NCBI): domain Eukaryota; kingdom Metazoa; phylum Chordata; class Amphibia; order Anura; family Hyperoliidae; genus Hyperolius; species Hyperolius riggenbachi. The sequence continues at coordinate 205,701,128 of NC_090655.1, read as the reverse complement.
GCTCTGAGCTATATAGCTCAGAGCTCTCGAAAGCATCTTTGTATTTGGGCTCCAAGGAGCCCCATTGGTCCTTAGCAGACCAATGGGGTTCCTTCAAATCAGAAGGAACCCCATTGGTCTGCTAAGGACCAATGGGGCTCCTTGGAGCCCAAATACAAAGATGCTTTCGAGAGCTCTGAGCTATATAGCTCAGAGCTCTGTCAGGTCCGTGCAGCGCAGACGGGTATGCAGCGGCGGCGGCGAGTGACGTCGGGTGCGGTGGTGTTTCAAAGTAACAAAGTTGTTACATTGTAACAACTTTGTTACATTGTAACTGATTAGTATATTTCCGAGGATATTGCGTGGGAACTGGCTTTTAAAGGGACAGGTAAGTATTAATGGTTAATTAAGAATATTAAAGGACTTTTTTCGTGGTTATGTTTTTTGTTCAATTAAAATACTTCTTCTATGTGTTTGTGTGTTTATTTACTTTTAACTCTTAAAGGAAATGGGTAAGGGGTACAAGTACCTCTATACTCATTTCTCCTGGGAGGGGGGGTGGGCATCTGGGGGACACCTTTTTAAAGGGGACTCCCAAATGCCACCATGAACCCCCCCCCCCAGGAAATCGCGGCCTCCACCGCCCATCGGAGGTGGAAAAGAGCCCCTTGTCCTTGGATTGGACAAGGGCTCGGAGGGGGAGGGAAAAGCTTGGCTGCTCCTCCCCTTCCGAGACCCCCCAATCCATGGACCATGCGGGCTGGTATAGTCAGGGTGCGGAGCCCCACGCGGCCGGTGCTCCGCATTCTGGCTATCCCAGTCTGCATGGGGGACAAGGGGTTAAAGAGGTCTGGGAGGGGGGACCCCATGTCGTTTTTTTTTTATATTTCCCACACTCAGAACGAAGTAAGTAAAACTCTTCCCACTTGGGGGAATCTATGAAAATAAAACACTATTGTTACCTGTGCAAAAAAAACTGACATTTTCCGCATTTAAAAGACATTTTTGCCCTTGGAACTTAAAAATCGATTTTCTCAAAAACTATAAGGTCTTTTTGAAAAAAAAATTTTTCCTCTTATTCCCACTGATCCCCTTAATATACCCTGTGAATTTGGTGTTCCTAAATTTTAAGCAGGCTTTGCTATTAACCGTTAAAGTCGGCGGGTTTTTAAATGTATATATTTTTCCTTTGAAACTTTAACATCGATTTTCTCAAAAACTATAAGGTCTTTTTGAAAAAAAAAAAATTCCTCTTATTCCTTCTGATCTCCTTAATATATTCTCCAAATTTGAGGCTCTTAGCACTTAAGGGAGCTTTGCTATTAACCCTTAAAGTCGGCGGCTTTTTTATATTATACGGGAGCGTAATATTACGCGATTACGGCAAACTGTGTAATTTCAATGGGAGTTTACTGTCTTACGTGTAATTTGTTACGCGTAACAACGTAACCTACGGTCTACGCGTAATTAATTACGCGTAATACCGTAACCTTACACGTAACGCTTACGGTGCATTTGTAGTGAATTACGATGCGTAATTACGCTAATGCGTCATTTCGGCCCAGCACTGCTTTTAGGACCATTGTAGTCCCTTACACACTCCAATGAGTTCTGGGTCACCATGAGCTTGCTGGTTAGTCTGTACCTCTCGGTTTACAAGCCCTACTCCATAGAGCCAAATTAATCCATGCCATGCACTGATGAGGATCAAACAATCCGAAACAGTCTGTATGCATGTTGGATTATTATGGCTCTGTACAATTTAACAAGCTGACACATCATTGTATTCCAGCAGTTCTGGAGGTGTGTTTAGCTTCTAAGGGTACAATGGTTAATTTGCATATATTCAGCAGTGGTGCTCTGGGAGACATCTCGAGCTCACTCCAACCTGAATTATCGCAAATTCTTTCTGTTTTAGGAAAGCAAATTTTTGTTTTTCTTAACATCTTAGTAAGGGGGCTTTTAGGCAGTGCTGGGCGTAATGGAAAAAGCTACGCTTACGGATCATTACGCGTAATTTTACGCTATTACGCATTACGGAATTACGCTTACGGCATAGACATTCAATTTCGGTACATGTCTGTAATTACGCATAGCCCTTACGCAATTACGCGTAAGAATACCGTAATTCAGGTTGTTACGTTATAGTCTTACGCATAAAATCCTATTAGCAATTAATGCGTAAGGTCATGCTGCCAAGCGGAAAAGTTGACGCATGGATCAATGTTAGGTAGCCGCCGACTTTAAGGGTTAATAGCAAAGCCCCCTTAAGTGCTAAGAGCCTCAAATTTGGAGAAAATATTAAGGAGATCAGAAGGAATAAGAGGGAATTTTTTTTTTTCAAAAAGACCTTACAGTTTTTGAGAAAATTGATGTTAAAGTTTCAAAGGAAAAATATATACATTTAAAAACCTGCCGACTTTAACGGTTAATAGCAAAGCCTGCTTAAAATTTAGGAACACCAAATTTACAGGGTATATTAAGGGGATCAGTGGGAATAAGAGGGAAAACATTTTTTCAAAAATACCTTATAGTTTTTGAGAAAATCGATTTTTAAGTTTCAAGGGCAAAAATGTCTTTTAAATGCGGAAAATGTCAGTTTTTTTTGCACAGGTAACAATAGTGTTTTATTTTCATAGATTCCCCCAAGTGGGAAGAGTTTTACTTACTTCGTTCTGAGTGTGGGAAATATAAAAAAAAACACGACGTGGGGTCCCCCCTCCCAGACCTCTTTAACCCCTTGTCCCCCATGCAGACTGGGATAGCCAGAATGCGGAGCACTGGCCGCGTGGGGCTCCGCACTCTGACTATACCAGCCCGCATGGTCCATGGATTGGGGGGTCTCGGAAGGGGAGGGGCAGCCAAGCTTTCCCCTCCCCCTCCGAGCCCTTGTCCAATCCAAGGACAAGGGGCCCTTCTCCACCTCCGATGGGCGGTGGAGGCCGCGATTTCCTGGGGGGGGGGGGGGGTTCATGGTGGCATCTGGGAGTCCCCTTTAAAAAGGGGTCCCCCAGATGCCCACCCCCCCTCCCAGGAGAAATGAGTATAGAGGTACTTGTACCCCTTACCCATTTCCTTTAAGAGTTAAAAGTAAATAAACACACAAACACATAGAAAAAGTATTTTAATTGAACAAAAAACGTAACCACGAAAAAAGTCCTTTAATATTCTTAATTAACCATTAATACTTACCTGTCCCTTTAAAAGCCAGTTCCCACGCAATATCCTCGGAAATATACTAATCAGTTACAATGTAACAAAGTTGTTACAATGTAACAACTTTGTTACTTTGTAACACCACCGCACCCGACGTCACTCGCCGCTCACCCGCCGGCCGCCGCATACACGCTAAGTCCCCGCCGGCTCCCGCCGTCCACTCCGCCCACACCTGTCACCCATATACATGCTGGCACCCATGGGTGCCAGCATGTATATAGGTGACATGTGGGAGAGGCGGGGAGGGCAGCGGAGCCGGCGGGGACTTAGCTTCCTTCACCCGACAGAGCTCTGAGCTATATAGCTCAGAGCTCTCGAAAGCATCTTTGTATTTGGGCTCCAAGGAGCCCCATTGGTCCTTAGCAGACCAATGGGGTTCCTTCAAATCAGAAGGAACCCCATTGGTCTGCTAAGAACCAATGGGGCTCCTTGGAGCCCAAATACAAAGATGCTTTCGAGAGCTCTGAGCTATATAGCTCAGAGCTCTGTCAGGTCCGTGCAGCGCAGACGGGTATGCAGCGGCGGCGGCGAGTGACGTCGGGTGCGGTGGTGTTTCAAAGTAACAAAGTTGTTACATTGTAACAACTTTGTTACATTGTAACTGATTAGTATATTTCCGAGGATATTGCGTGGGAACTGGCTTTTAAAGGGACAGGTAAGTATTAATGGTTAATTAAGAATATTAAAGGACTTTTTTCGTGGTTATGTTTTTTGTTCAATTAAAATACTTCTTCTATGTGTTTGTGTGTTTATTTACTTTTAACTCTTAAAGGAAATGGGTAAGGGGTACAAGTACCTCTATACTCATTTCTCCTGGGAGGGGGGGTGGGCATCTGGGGGACCCCTTTTTAAAGGGGACTCCCAAATGCCACCATGAACCCCCCCCCCAGGAAATCGCGGCCTCCACCGCCCATCGGAGGTGGAAAAGAGCCCCTTGTCCTTGGATTGGACAAGGGCTCGGAGGGGGAGGGAAAAGCTTGGCTGCTCCTCCCCTTCCGAGACCCCCCAATCCATGGACCATGCGGGCTGGTATAGTCAGGGTGCGGAGCCCCACGCGGCCGGTGCTCCGCATTCTGGCTATCCCAGTCTGCATGGGGGACAAGGGGTTAAAGAGGTCTGGGAGGGGGGACCCCATGTCGTTTTTTTTTTATATTTCCCACACTCAGAACGAAGTAAGTAAAACTCTTCCCACTTGGGGGAATCTATGAAAATAAAACACTATTGTTACCTGTGCAAAAAAAACTGACATTTTCCGCATTTAAAAGACATTTTTGCCCTTGGAACTTAAAAATCGATTTTCTCAAAAACTATAAGGTCTTTTTGAAAAAAAAATGTTCCCTCTAATTCCCACTGATCCCCTTAATATACCCTGTGAATTTGGTGTTCCTAAATTTTAAGCAGGCTTTGCTATTAACCGTTAAAGTCGGCGGGTTTTTAAATGTATATATTTTTCCTTTGAAACTTTAACATCGATTTTCTCAAAAACTATAAGGTCTTTTTGAAAAAAAAAAAATTCCTCTTATTCCTTCTGATCTCCTTAATATATTCTCCAAATTTGAGGCTCTTAGCACTTAAGGGAGCTTTGCTATTAACCCTTAAAGTCGGCGGCTTTTTTATATTATACGGGAGCGTAATATTACGCGATTACGGCAAACTGTGTAATTTCAATGGGAGTTTACTGTCTTACGTGTAATTTGTTACGCGTAACAACGTAACCTACGGTCTACGCGTAATTAATTATGCGTAATACCGTAACCTTACACGTAACGCTTACGGTGCATTTGTAGTGAATTACGATGCGTAATTACGCTAATGCGTCATTTCGGCCCAGCACTGCTTTTAGGACCATTGTAGTCCCTTACACACTCCAATGAGTTCTGGGTCACCATGAGCTTGCTGGTTAGTCTGTACCTCTCGGTTTACAAGCCCTACTCCATAGAGCCAAATTAATCCATGCCATGCACTGATGAGGATCAAACAATCCGAAACAGTCTGTATGCATGTTGGATTATTATGGCTCTGTACAATTTAACAAGCTGACACATCATTGCATTCCAGCGGTTCTGGAGGTGTGTTTAGCTTCTAAGGGTACAATGGTTAATTTGCATATATTCAGCAGTGGTGCTCTGGGAGACATCTCGAGCTCACTCCAACCTAAATTATCGCAAATTCTTTCTGTTTTAGGAAAGCAAATTTTTGTTTTTCTTAACATCTTAGTAAGGGGGCTTTTAGGACCATTGTAGTCCCTTACACACTCCAATGAGTTCTGGGTCACCATGAGCTTGCTGGTTAGTCTGTACCTCTCTGTTTACAAGCCCTACTCCATAGAGCCAAATTAATCCATGCCATGCACTGATGAGAATCAAACAATCCGAAACAGTCTGTATGCATGTTGGATTATTATGGCTCTGTACAATTTAACAAGCTGACCCATCATTGCATTCCAGCGGTTCTGGAGGTGTGTTTAGCTTCTAAAGGTACAATGGTTAATTTGCATATATTCAGCAGTGGTGCTCTGGGAGACATCTCGAGCTCACTCCAACCTGAATTATCACAAATTCTTTCTGTTTTAGGAAAGCAAATTTTTGTTTTTCTTAACTAACCACCGACAGACAAACATGAAACAGAGGACGCGAGCGCTTGCTTAACGGTTACCTCACCGAGCCTCCAGCAAGCGTTCGTAGCAGACAAGACAGACACACGAAAACAGGAACAGGCGAGAGATAGGATCCACAGCACCAGCGAAAGAGGCTAGTGCGATCCAGGGAGACAGAACAGAAGGATCCACAGCACTAGCGCAAGGCGAGTGCGATCCAGGCAGACAGAACAGAAGGATCTACAGCACTAGCGCAAGGCGAGTGCGATCCAGGCAGACAGAACAGAAGGATCCACAGCACTAGCGCAAGAGGCTAGTGCGATCCAGGAAGACAGAACAGAAGGGGCTACCAGTAACAACCGCTGTTCAGGTTAGCACCCAGACACACAGAACGATTTCCTGTCGACCACCGCTGGGACAGGACTATCGCAACAGACAAACAAAACAGATAAGCAATCCTAACTGCACTAAGTAAACCTGCCTAGTACAGTCCCAGGAAATACTCTAGGCTAATCTTCAAACAAAGAGCAAGGCTGACACTACAGGCGAGTGTTACACGGGAATTAACTCTTATGACCAGCCACTTACTGTGGGAAACATAGCTCTTTATAGAGCAAGCCCACAAGGGATGTGGCTAGGCAATCTGCATGACAAACATATGCAAATTCCTCAGCAGCAAGCTGCACAACTGACAAAAGGTCTCTCTTCCTGAGACCTGCAGAATGCAGACCTGAACAGTGGTCAAAAGGCTGCCTGCCTGCGCAGGCAGCCAAGCGGATCCTCACACCTAGACTAGGTGTGAAATCCTTAGCATCAACACCTGGGATCTAGTCTAAGGTCTGAGCGCTGACACACAAGCATTCACGACAACAGACAAGGACAGAGTAACAACTCCAGGTTTAAATACTGAAGGCAGATTCAAGCAGCCCCGCCCGAGGGGCTGAACCAACCTGCAAGGTAGATTGACAGGTAGAAGTCAGCTGACCACAATGTCAGCTGATCTGTCTCCTAAACCCATAAAGGTCCTTTTGCTCCATGCGCAGGCGTGTGGACCTAAGCTGCTGTGCAACAGAGACCCCTGTCCCACCTGAGTCGGGAAGCGACACCCAGGATGGCGTGGCCGCAGAGGTGACATCAGGTGTGAAAGCAGCTGTGCTGCTTTCCACCACAGAGGTAACATCTTTGATCGTTACATCTATTAATTGAAGTTAATGGTTATTTACCTGTTGGACGACTGTAGAGCAGGAATTTCGTCAACCCTGTGGAGAAAGAATTACTGTTATTAGGAGTAGTTTCCAGGAAGAGATAGGATAAGACCTGTTTCATTCAGACTCCATACTCACCTTTTGGGAATCCAACCGCAGCTTTTCACCTGAAACAAAGAAGAAGCTCTTAGCTCTTTAGGAGTGATCTGATTATTTATTTATTTAATTAATTAATTAATTTTCTTTATGTATTTAATTGATTTATTTTATTTATGTATTATTATTTTATTTTTGGGCAATCTATCTCAGGGGAATCTGTAACTAGGAATAAATTTTGATATTGAAAAAAACTCACAAGGACAGCAATGGGAGGTTATGTAGTCACTTAAAATTTGGAAGAAAAAAGGGTTTGCTGAGCAAGATAGCTTGGACTTAGTGGCAAGGGACAGAAATTGATTAGAACTGAATTGCTCCGTAGATTTATCTGGGCTCTGCTGGTGGCAATGTCTCAATGCAGACAATACGGACACTGCACATAGCTTGGTTCCACGGATGCAGACCAAGGAGGATGCCACTTCTCCATATAAGACACACAAAAGCTTGCTTGGCCTTTGCAAATGCTCATCTGGACAAAGAAGAAGACTTCTGGTCTTCTGTGTTATGGTCAGATGAAACAAAAATCGAATTGTTTGGTCACAATGATGTTTCCTTCATTTGGCGTAAAAAAGGAGAAGCTTTCAACCCAAAGATTACCATCCCCACTGTGAAATATGGTGGTGGAAACCTAATGTTTTGGAGGTATCTTTCATCCAATGGACTAGGGAACCTAATCACAGTAAACAACACCATAAATAAAGGGCAATACATGAGGATTCTCAACGACAACATCAGGCAGTCTGCAGAGAAACTTGGCCTTGGCCACCAATGGACATTTCAGCATGAACATGATCCAAAAGACATAGCAAAAGTGGTAAAGAAATAGCAGACAACAACATTAACGTTTTGTCACATCGTCTTATTATCTTTTGGGAGACACCTATGTCATTTCTGGTCAAAAAATTACTTGCTGCCGGTTGAATAAAAGTAACTTTAAAGGGACTCGGAGCAGTGCAGAAACTATGGAAAGATGCATATCATTTTAAAGCACTCTTTCTCCTCTTTCCAATGATATATAAACCGCCGCCCTACGGCTTTTAGTTTTTGTTATTTTCGCGATTGAAATTGCAGCGGCCGCGATTTCAATCGCGAAAATAGAGAAAACTAAAAGGCGTAGGGCAACGATTTAGGTGTCGCCAGAAAGAGAAGAAAGAGAGCTTTAAAATGATATCCATCTTTCCATAGTTACATTGTATTACACAGGGCGACTTTTTCCTAAAGTCAGCAGCTTCATTCTGCTGAATGGAGCTGCTGACACTGGGGAAAGTGTCGTCCTGTGTAATACAAGTAACTATGGAGAGATGGATATAATTTTAAAGCTCTCTTTCTCCTCTTTCTGGCGACACCTAAATCGTCGCCCTACGCCTTTTAGTTTTCTCTATTTTCGTGATTGAAATCGCGGCCGCTGCAATTTCAATCGTGAAAATAGCGAAAACTAAAAGGCGTAGGGCGGTGGTTTATATATCATTGGAAAGAGGAGAAAGAGAGCTTTAAAATGATATGCATCTTTCCATAGTTTTTGCACTGCTCGGAGTCCCTTTAAGTCAAAATTTACTAGGGGCATGAATAATTATGGGCAGCACTGCAGAGCCCACACATGGGCAGATTACACAACTTGCATTCAAAACAGATGCAACAAAGGAGGATGTTCTGTCATGATATTGCAGCTAGTTATGATGTTGGGATAATACAGAAGCCATATTTTTCCATTTTTATGGCTGCTGTGTATTATGTCACATGGGTATGGCTGAAGGAAGATGTTACCTTAAATTGCTAACTTCGGGCTCATTAGGCCACAAATGGCTCATTAGGCCACTAGTCAGTTACCTTTGATCTGCTGTCTCAGATGTGATTGTCTGTGAAACTACATTTGCATTCAGTTCCTCTGGGTACAGGTAATTGCATGGCAGCTTCCGTATTTTGTCAGGCATGCTGCAAAGGTGTTGCCTTGCTTTGAACTTTGTGTATATGTAAACAAGCCCAAAATACAATCCAGACTAGACAGTTGGAAGGTGACACAGGAACATTTGAAGTTTACATATGACAGCTTGCTGTAAGTGGTTTTGAAATCTCTGCAAACTTCAAAAGCTGAGACAGGAAAGCTTTGAAGTTGCATATCACAGAAAGGATATTACTTGTGTTATGTAGGAAATTGGATTATTCCTGAATCTGGACATTTGAGTGGCCCCGGGCCACACAACGGACTATATAAGTGGCCTAGGATAGTCCCAACTTGTAGTTCTCTGGGGGTAGCAAAAAGCTAGGACTAACCTGGTCTGACCAGAACCGCGTCCCCCTCGCAACAACGCTCAGATCTATATGCTGGTACATTTATTTCCCTTTTATTTTATGCAACTTGTCTTGTGTACCTTTGTAACTTTTATTTTGTAATTTTTACTTTGTTTTTGTAAATCTTTTGTATATATTATTTTCTGCATTGTTCCACTTTTTTCTTGAATATTAAATTGTTATTTAATAAGTTTGACTTCTGCTGTACTAAGCTAACGCTCATAGCCTAGAAGAGACTGCAGTGTAACTTGCATTACAAAGTCAGTGCCTGATTGTGCCTTGCTACTGTACGATTGTACTGTGTGTGTGTGTGCGTGGCGTTCCCGTATTCGGCCTAAAGCGCAAAGCTGACGCGAATACAAAAACGCGGATTGCATGCAGATCACTCAACTGCAGTGTGGAAGTGTCTAGTGGCAGCTAGTGGTGGCAGTGAGAAGTGTTCTGAGGGGGTCACAGCGTTGTGGTAGCTCGACTAAGGCTGCTTCCCCTCTCGATCTGGTCAATCCCGCAGTTAGGAACCATATCTGCAGGCGTGCTGCGGGGCCGGTTGCTGACATGTTCAATACTAGACTGAGTAGACTCTTCCACAATAATGACGTGCCCAGAGGGCCCGTGTGTGGGTTCTGCCCATCTATACATCTGGTCAATTCAGGTGCAGCCTATATTTGAAAGCGCTGTCATTTCCTCCTGTTGTACAAAATTGTAGAAGATTATGGGAACATTCGACAAAGAGACAAATTTACCTCTAATCAAATCTGATTAGAGATAAATTTGTCTCTTTGTCGAAGCTGCCCATATACTGCAGGCCAGTTTCCATCTGATTTCAGCATGAAATCTTAAGGGAATTGCCTGAGACCGCCGCGTCTGCCCCACTGCTGTCCCCCTAATGTATAAATGTACATTTATACATTACCTGTCCTTTGTCATCCTTCAACGCGATGTTCGTAAGCACAGGGCAGCTCTCCATACACTCCACTGGTGCATAGTGTCCAACATCCGATGCTATGCGCCAACATTAGTCACTATGTGCCAATGGCCTGTACGGAGAGCCACCTGGAGGTTAGGGACACAGCGTAGAGGCTCATACTGGACAGGTAATGTATAAATGCACACACGGGGGCACATTCATTAATTATGGTGGGCAGAAGCTGGGGTTTTGTCCTATTGTCTCTTGTTCCGAAATTGGTCGCCGTAATGCTGCCCACCTGATCAACCAACTTCGGCACGACATCTTGCACCAGACGTGATCGACTACCGCAACCAAATTCGGCCCAAAATTGTTTCGATCGGGCCTGCACTTGGCGGCACCAATTTTAAACCAATTCGATAATAATAATAATCAATCAATAATCAAATTGGTTGGTCGATCCGCCACCAAAGTCGCCTGATGTATGGGCATCTTAAGTCTACTTGTGGCTCGCTGCATTCATGTGTATCAGTTTGCATTCAATGTATTTAGATCAGGGATTAATGCATAGTTTGCATATGATTTGCATTCAAGGTATGCATTTAAGTCTCTGGGGGGTGCTGCACACCTCTGTTGGTTTCATTTCATTTGCAGCCTGACTAGGAGAGCTGCCTATTTTTTGCTGTTCTTAAGCTTATCAATTAGCAATTAAATAAGGTAAGCTTGAGTTTTAACTCTTCGGGCTGGTGCATACCAGAAGAGCTTTTCTAAGTATTTTGTGATTTTAAAAGCTCCTGCTAATGTTATCCTATGTGTGTGCACACTGGAGTGATGTGATTTTGTAAAAATCCCCCATAGCATTGCATTAGCAAATAGCAAGACCATTTAACATCTCTAGCATCTAAAAAGCTCTTGTGGTGTGCACTAGCCCTTCCAGCACCTTGAAAAACAGTCAGATAGTTTTAGCTTTTCATTTTGTGCCATGTTTAATGCTGTAGACCACAAATAAAATTTGAGTACAAAACCACTTTCAGTAATTAAGTAATTCAGTCTTGATTTTATGTTGACAGAATGGTGCCCTCACACTTCTTTCTCTTCTCCTCATGACAAACGTCCTGCTGTTCTCTGTCACACTTTCCACCTCTATTTTTGGATGTCGGTCCCTTTACAAAGCACAAGCCCAAGCTCACCAGGTAAGAAATATAATTTAATAAAACATGCAAAGAATAAAATGACCATTTTAGAGTCCTAACATTTGTGAATGCATACATGAGAAAAAAGGCGCCTGGAGAAAAAGGGCGCAGGGTATGCCGCTACTAGAATCTCACTAATATTAGCAATATTCTATATTCTATCTAATTTCTATAATAAAATATTGGTAATATTTACAGATATTTTACTATGGCTAAACCTAACCCTACTCTCACACAGAACCCTCCCTTTACCGATGCCTAACCCTAAGACCCTCTCCCCGGTGGTGCCTAACCCTAAGATCCCCCCTGGTGTTGCCTAAACCTAAGAAACCCCCAGGTGGTCCCTAACCCTAAGCCCTCCCTAGTGGTGCCTATCCCTAATCTCCCCGGTGGTGCCTAACCCTAAACCCCACGTAAAGCTTTCCTTCCCCCTCTACCACAAAGCTGTAATGTGTGGCGATCAAGGTAAATTTCGGCTCCTGGAAGCTCTCGATTAGAGGTAGTGATTTGAAATAATCCAGGGTGCCACTCACTGGGTGGTGTCTGTTGAATCTGTGCTATATTTAAATGAAATATTTGCTAGTTATTCCTGAATTTGTTAGTAGGTACTGGGTAATTAACAAACACCTTCCAATAAGAGTGTGTTTATTAAGAGTTAATAAGGATTTGATTCTGACTCTGAGTTGTTGTTGCTTATGAAGGTATGTAAATCATAATCATCTGTACTCGAATCACTGGACTCACTGTACATAAGTAAAACCAGGGTGGACAAGATCAAACACTTGACAGTTTTCCTGGCTTTCCATGCAAATTTTCATTGACTTAGTAAGTGATAATCACAGGCTTTGTCCCCTGCTGATGGTGGCCAACGTGCTGCATAGGTGGCTCTGGCATGAGACTCGTATTTTTCATTGTTTCTGCGCAAGCCCTGTCCACCCCATCCATAAGATCTTCACCACTGATGGGGGCTGACATCGGTGTGGTGTATCTGTGCACCGGCTCTCTGGCTTTAGCCCGCTGTATAGCCGCATCTCATCCGCGTGCCCTGTCCATCCCCTCTGCAGCAGATTCACAAATGGGGAGGACATCGCATTCCACCCTCTTCTCTCTTCCATTCCATTAACCAATCAGGCGGGGGGCGCTGTCCCTGACCGCCAATCACAGCCACCCTCTGCCTCCTTTTCTTTCCTGATTGGCCATGATCGTCCCGCGGGGGGGTTAAGGGGGGGGGATCACTTGTGTGCTGAGTTGTGCAGCCTAGTGTTGTGCGAACAGTGTTCGCCACTGTTCGGGTTCTGCAGAACATCACCCTGTTCGGGTGATGTTCGAGTTCGGCCGAACACCTGACGGTGCTCGGCCAAACCGTTCGGCCACATGGCCGAACTAAGAGCGCATGGCCGAACGTTCCCGAACGTTCGGCTAGCGCTGTGATTGGCCGAACGGGTCACGTGGTTCGGGCCCGAACGCGCTCTGATTGGCCGAACGGTCACGTGGTTCGGGTAAATAAATACCCGAACCACGTCATATCTCCGCCATTTGTCTGTGGGTTTAGCTTTGGGTAGGCAGGCAGGGTAGTTCGCTCTCCAGCCACGCTAGCCAGGGTCCCCCCCAGTCATTGTGTGTCGCTGCTGGGAATAGTAGTACACCGCTCGCTCAGCCACACTATATATAGCATTGTTTACTGCCACTGTGTACCTCGCTCAGCCACGCTATATATAGCATTGTGTTTTCTGACACTCTGTGTACACGGCTTAGCCTGACTATATAGCATTGTGTGTACTGCCACTGTGCACCTCGCTCAGCCACGCTATATATAGCATTGTGTTTACTGCCACTCTGTGTACACGGCTCAGCCAGACTATATAGCATTGTGTGTACTGCCACTGTGTACCTCGCTCAGCCACGCTATATATAGCATTGTGTTTTCTGACACTCTGTGTACACGGCTTAGCCTGACTATATAGCATTGTGTGTACTGCCACTGTGCACCTCGCTCAGCCACGCTATATATAGCATTGTGTTTACTGCCACTCTGTGTACACGGCTCAGCCAGACTATATAGCATTGTGTGTACTGCCACTGTGTACCTCGCTCAGCCACGCTATATATAGCATTGTGTTTTCTGACACTCTGTGTACACGGCTTAGCCTGACTATATAGCATTGTGTGTACTGCCACTGTGCACCTCGCTCAGCCACGCTATATATAGCATTGTGTTTTCTGACACTTTGTGTACACGGCTTAGCCTGACTATATAGCATTGTGTGTACTGCCACTGTGCACCTCGCTCAGCCACGCTATATATAGCATTGTGTTTACTGCCACTCTGTGTACACCGCTCAGCCAGACTATATACCATTGATTACTGACACTCTGTGTACACCGCTCAGCCAGACTATATACCATTGTTTACTGCCACTCTGTGTACACCGCTCAGCCAGACTATATACCATTGTTTACTGACACTCTGTGTACACCGCTCAGCCAGACTATATACCATTGTTTACTGCCACTCTGATTCTGCTGGGAACAGTAGTACACCGCTCGCTCAGCCAGACTATATAGCATTGTGTTTACTGCCACTCTGTGTACACCGCTCAGCCAGACTATATACCATTGTTTACTGACACTCTGTGTACACCGCTCAGCCAGACTATATACCATTGTTTACTGACACTCTGTGTACACCGCTCAGCCAGACTATATACCATTGATTACTGACACTCTGTGTACACCGCTCAGCCAGACTATATACCATTGTTTACTGACACTCTGTGTACACCGCTCAGCCAGACTATATACCATTGATTACTGACACTCTGTGTACACCGCTCAGCCAGACTATATACCATTGTTTACTGCCACTCTGATTCTGCTGGGAACAGTAGTACACCGCTCGCTCAGCCAGACTATATAGCATTGTGTTTACTGCCACTCTGTGTACACCGCTCAGCCAGACTATATACCATTGTTTACTGACACTCTGTGTACACCGCTCAGCCAGACTATATACCATTGTTTACTGACACTCTGTGTACACCGCTCAGCCAGACTATATACCATTGATTACTGGCACTCTGTGTACACCGCTCAGCCAGACTATATTGCATTGTTTACTGACACTCTGTGTACACGGCTCAGCCAGACTATATAGCATTGTTTACTGACACTCTGTGTACACTGCTCAGCCAGACTATATACCATTGTTTACTGCCACTCTGATTCTGCTGGGAACAGTAGTACACCGCTCGCTCAGCCAGACTATATAGCATTGTGTTTACTGCCACTCTGTGTACACCGCTCAGCCACACTATATAGCATTGCGTACTCTGCCAGTCAGTGTGTATATTGCTGGGATCAGTAATACTCCACTCACCGTCAACCACTATATGAGCTCAACATGAGTTCCCCAGAGACCTCCGCTGTGAGCAGCACTCCCAACAACAGCAACAGCCAACGCCCCACGCAAGCTATAACATCCACCCCAGCAGCCAGTGGTCAGCAGCAGCCCTCCCCGGAGGAGAACGTTGTGTCCATCGGTCCGTCGCCAGAGCGATTAATGAGGGCTGCCATTGAGGAGATGATGGGGCCTGATGTGGAGGAGGAGGTCTGGCTCAGGCCAGCATCCCAAGTTAATGTTGAGGACGATGAGGGGTCTGTGTCTGGGGATGTTGGGGTGGCAGAGGTGGTGGGTGGGTCAGACTCAGGAGAAGAGTTGTATGATGAGGATGATGATCGGGACCATCTGTATGTGCCTCAGAGTCCGACCCCGGAAAACATGTTGTATCGTGTGTTTAGGTACTAAAATCTGCGTTCCCTCCCAGTAGTGTTGGGCGAACAGTGTTTGCCACTGTTCGGGTTCTGCAGAACATCACCCTGTTCGGGGTGACTATATAGCAGACTATATAGCATTGTGTTTAATGCCACTCTGTGTACACGGCTCAGCCACACTATATAGCATTGTGTTTACTTCCACTCTGTGTCTGCTGGGAACAGTAGTACACCGCTCACCCGCCACTGTATAGCATTGTGCTCTGTGTCGCTGCTGACAATAGTGGTACACCGCTCACCCACCACTGTATAGCATTTCTGTACTGCCACTGTACTGCTGCCAGTCAGCGTGTACTTTAAGGATAAGTGAAATGAGGAAGAAATCCGGTGAAAGAGGGAGGGGCAAGGGAAGAGGTGTTTCCCCTGACGGTTCACGTACAGGCCACAGGGGAGCACCCAAGAAAACCCACTCAATACCGCCCATGTTGTCCAGGACAACAACCCTCACAGATCCAAAAGAACAGGACCAGATAATTACTTGGATGACCTCTCAAGCGTCCAGCAGTGGGTTAAGCAGCACCAGCACATCACGCACGAGGTCCGAGTCCTCAGCCAGTTAAAGTCTGGGCTTTCTTTGAAGACTGCACTGAGGATGTTACCATGGCGATTTGCAAGGTGTGCAAGACCCGCCTGAGCAGGGGGAAAAGAATTAACAACCTCTCCACCACCAGCATGAGCCGCCACATTCTATCCAAACATCCCACTCTGTGGGCAAACGCGGCAGGACAGGGTACCACCAGCAACACTGCCTCCCTTGGGTTCACCAGACTCACCACCAGACCCGCCTCAGCAGCAGCAGTAGCCCAGCCATTGCGTGGTTCACAACATTCACAAACATCAGACGATGCTGACACTGTCACTTTCCGGACTAGTGCTCTTGAGGTCTCCCAGTGTTCATCAAACACAACAACCAACAGCCCTTCGGTGTGCAGCCCTACGGTTGAGTTGTCTGTCTCTGAGATGTTTGAGCGCAAGAGGAAATTGCCAGCAAATGACCCCCGGGCCGTGGCAGTAACAGCCAGCCAGCATAGCCAAGCTTCTGGCCTGCGAAATGCTGCCATATCGAGTGGTGGAGACAAACAGCTGCATGATGTCAGTGGCCATCCCACGTTACGTGGTTCCCAGCCGCTACCACTTTGCGCGCTCTGCAGTGCCTGAGTTGCATGAGCACGTGGTCAGCTAAATAACCCGTAGCTTGAAGAATGCCGTTGCCTGCAAGGTTCACCTCACCACTGACACCTGGACGAGTGCGTTCGGCCAGGGTCGATACATCTCCCTTACCGCGCACTGGGTGAACCTTGTGGAGCCTGGCAGCGATTCCTCACCTGCTACGGCGCAGGTGTTGCCCACGCCACAAACAGCTGCACCGCCGTCCCTCCCACTGGATAACAACAGCAGCACCTACCTCTCTGACTCCTTCTCCTCCAACGCATCTCAAAGCTGTACCTCATCCGGAAATGCTAACCCAGCACCAGCAGCAGTAGGATCGTGGAAGCAGTGCAGCACAGCTGTTGGCATGCGTCAGCAAGCGTTGCTGAAGCTGATCTGCCTTGGGGATAAACAGCACACAGGGGAGGAAATTTGGAGGGGAATAAAGGAACAGACGGATTTGTGGCTGGCACCGCTGGACCTGAAACCAGGCATGAAGCTAGACACCTGGCACGAACTGGCAATGTACGCAATAGAGGTGCTGGCTTGCCCGGCAGCCAGCGTTATGTCGGAACGCTGTTTCAGTGCTGCCGGAGGCATCGTCACAGATTGGCGTATCCACCTCTCTACAGAAAATGCAGACCGTCTGACTCAAATTAAAATGAATCAATCCTGGATTGGAAACGACTACGCAACACTCCAGGACCCCAACCAAGTAACATGACCGATGAACATCTGGGATGGTTTAGCGTTTCCGGTCCCTGTTTATTGAACCTCTCATCTGTATTACATTTATGACTGCATGGCGGCAAAAAGCATTGCTGCTATATCCGCACGCTTTTTGTCCTCATGCAAGGCCTGGGTTGTTGTGTCTCACAAAGCGTGGCCTTCTCCTCCTGCGCCTCCTCCTGTTCCATCACGTGTGCTGCTGCTGCTGGGTTAGCGTTGCCGGTCCCTGTTTATGGAACCTCTTATCTTTATTACATTTATGACTGCATGGCGGTACAAAGCATGCTATCCGCACGCTTTTTGTCCTCATGCAAGGCCTGGGTTGTTGTGTCTCACAAAGCGTGGCCTTCTCCTCCTGCGCCTCCTCCTGTTCCATCACGTGTGCTGCTGCTGCTGCTGCTGGGTTAGCGTTGCCTGTCCCTGTTTATGGAACCTCTTATCTTTATTACATTTATGACTGCATGGCGGTACAAAGCATGCTATCCGCACGCTTTTTGTCCTCATGCAAGGCCTGGGTTGTTGTGTCTCACAAAGCGTGGCCTTCTCCTCCTGCGCCTCCTCCTGTTCCATCACGTGTGCTGCTGCTGCTGCTGGGTTAGCGTTGCCGGTCCCTGTTTATGGAACCTCTTATCTTTATTACATTTATGACTGCATGGCGGTACAAAGCATGCTATCCGCACGCTTTTTGTCCTCATGCAAGGCCTGGGTTGTTGTGTCTCACAAAGCGTGGCCTTCTCCTCCTGCGCCTCCTCCTGTTCCATCACGTGTGCTGCTGCTGCTGCTGCTGGGTTAGCGTTGCCGGTCCCTGTTTATGGAACCTCTTATCTTTAGTACATTTATGACTGCATGGCGGTACAAAGCATGCTATCCGCACGCTTTTTGTCCTCATGCAAGGCCTGGGTTGTTGTGTCTCACAAAGCGTGGCCTTCTCCTCCTGCGCCTCCTCCTGTTCCATCACGTGTGCTGCTGCTGCTGGGTTAGCGTTGCCGGTCCCTGTTTATGGAACCTCTTATCTTTATTACATTTATGACTACATGGCGGTACAAAGCATGCTATCCGCACGCTTTTTGTCCTCATGCAAGGCCTGGGTTGTTGTGTCTCACAAAGCGTTGCCTTCTCCTCCTGCGCCTCCTCCTGTTCCATCACGTGTGCTGCTGCTGCTGCTGCTGCTGCTGCTGGGTTAGCGTTGCCGGTCCCTGTTTATGGAACCTCTTATCTTTATTACATTTATGACTGCATGGCGGTACAAAGCATGCTATCCGCACGCTTTTTGTCCTCATGCAAGGCCTGGGTTGTTGTGTCTCACAAAGCGTGGCCTTCTCCTCCTGCGCCTCCTCCTGTTCCATCACGTGTGCTGCTGCTGCTGGGTTAGCGTTGCCGGTCCCTGTTTATGGAACCTCTTATCTTTATTACATTTATGACTGCATGGTGGTACAAAGCATGCTATCCGCACGCTTCTTGTCCTCATGCAAGGCCTGGGTTGTTGTGTCTCAAAGCGTGGCCTTCTCCTCCTGCGCCACCCTCCTCCTGTTCCATCACGTGTGCTGCTGCTGGGTTAGCATTACCGGTCCCTTTTCCTGGAACCTCTTATATGTATTACATTTATGACTGCATGCCGACAAAAAGCATGTTACCTGTGCAAAGAAAACAGACATTTCCCGCATTTAAAAGACAGTTTTCCCTTTGAAACTTTAAAATCGATTTTCTCAAAAACTATAAGCTCTTTTTGCTAAATTTTTTTTCCTCTTGTACCCACTCCCAAGGTGCACATACCCTGTAAATTTGGGCTATGTAGCATGTAAGGAGGCTTTACAAAGCACAAAAGTTCGGGTCCCCATTGACTTCCATTATGTTCGGAGTTCGGGTCGAACACCCGAACATCGCGGCCATGTTCGGCCTGTTCGGCCCGAACCCGAACATCTAGATGTTCGCCCAACACTAGTGCGGCCCTGCAGCAAGGCCTTAAAGCTGCAGTGGCCTATTTAGTAAAAAATGACCTGGTCACTAGGGGGGTTTAACACCGCGGTCCTTAAGTGGTTAATGTATAGCATACGTATAATAATATAATATGTATTCTATACAGTGCTGTGGAAGATGTTGGTGCTTTATAAATAAATTATAATAATACAAATAATAATAATAATGTACAATAATGTATAATAAATAATAATAATAATAATAATAATAATAATAATGTATAATAATGTATAAAATGAGTGAAATGCAAATGACCCTGTTGGTGCACTCTGCCACAGAGTTATGTGTTTATCATTTTTTCGTGTTGTTGTGGGATCTGGCATCCCCACCCCAACGCAAAAAAATAAGTGTAAAACCATCCTCAAGGAAATACTCAGAACTCCCCATGAGGAGATGGACTAGTCCTAAATTCAGTTTTACCAGATATATACTACTTATTGTAAGGGACAGTAACATAGGAGGAAAGGCATTTGTGGTACAATTTACTCTGGGAGCAATTTACTTCTTATACATGTGACTTTTATTATTTTTTTAATTTTTCGTGGCAGTGGCCCTTGAATATGTGATGTAATGGTCCCAGAGAAGTTCTCTTTGGCGTGGTCAGTCACATGACACAGAGATATGTGTATGAAGTATAGAGTTGTCAGCAGAGCGAGAGTTTTTCTCTCGGCACAGAGTCATCACTTACTGTAACCCTTCCGGACCCTTTGGTGGGCAGAGTTGACGTTGTCTTTGCAGGAAAAGACAGGTTGAAGCCCATCCTAGCTGCTCCCTGGCAACCTTACGCATAGCTCCCAACTGTCCCTTTTTTTAGAGGGACAGTCCCTCTAAATCCCTCTGTCCCTCTTGCTCCCTCATTTGTTCCTCCTTCAGGACTGATGTACAGATTTGTAATTCATTTCTACTAAAAGTGTGTTTAATTGGAAATGGCTCCAAACTTTATTCCCATCCTTTGATTGATATATTTTTTAATTTCAAAATATTAATATTAAGAAAAACTAGCGATGATAGAAAGGACCAGTGTGGTGTGGTTTGAATTCAAAAATTAAATATTTTACTTATGAATTTTTAGCAGTATGCATGGCTAGGGGTGTGGTGGGGCTTGGTTAGAGGTGGGGCAGGGGCATGTCTTAACCGCTTGCCGACCGCGTCACGCCGATGGGCGTGGCCGCGGCGGCAGCCCCAGGACCAGCTAGTGCCGATTGGCGTAAAGTCCTGGGGCAGCAGTTTGCAGGAGATCGCGCGCAGGCTGCAGGCGCATCTCCCGCTTGGTGGGCGGAGCGGAGCTTTCAGTCTCCGAGCAGCGATTGCTGTTACACTGCGAAGCCGCCGTGTATTTACATGTACAGCGCTGCGATCAGCAGCAGCGCTGTACTGGGGTGGGGACAGCCGCGTGACACGGCTGTTCTCCTGGGGGACAAGAGAGCGATCAGCTCTCATAGGCAGCAGCCTATGACAGCCGATCGCCATGATTGGCTGGCTGGGAGGAGGGAGGGAGGGATACAATTTAAAGCAACAGGTATTTTTGTAAAAAAAAAATATTTGTAAAAAAAAAAAAAAACATGGGGGGTGCGATCAGACCCCACCAACAGAGAGCTCTGTTCGTGGGGAGAAAACGGGGGGATCACTTGTGTGCTGTGTTGTGCGGCCCTGCAGCTTGGCCTTAAAGCTGCAGTGGCCTATTTTACTAAAAAAGGCCTGGTCACTAGGGGGGTTTAGCACTGCAGTCCTCAAGAGGTTAAAGTCAACTCAAAAAGTTGGAAGGTATGCCTAACCGTTACTGATGATTGGATGGGGAAGTATTTAGACAGAACACAGCTTTGTAGACCAGCCAAGCCATATCTGACATTAAGACAGGGAATCAGCATTTCAAATTCAAACGTTCAGGTATAAAAAAAATAAAAAATAAATAATACTGTAATTTGGAAATAGCTTGTGGCAATGCAAATGATGATATATCCCACACAGTATGCAGTAAAACTAGAGGTGGGATGATGAATCCATTGAATCCAAGAATCCCTTGAATCTTGTAAAAGATTTGAGATTTGTGGATTAGAATCCCGATACCGTTCACTGCTAACCAAATCCGACGAATCCTGATGCTGTGTACGTGGGCGTCCGCCGCTCCCCCCGCCCTGCTCTGCTCACCCTTGTCCTCCTCCATTCCCCCCGCACCCCCTCTGATCGCCCCCGTATAGATAAAAGCATCGGCTAACCTACCCAGTGTGGAGCGCAGAGCCGCAGACCTCTCTCTTACTCCTCTGTTCCCCCTAGTGACCGGCTTTTGCTAATCGGTTCATCACCAAAAGCCAGTCACTAGGGGAACAGAGGAGTAAGAGAGAGTTCTGCAGCTCTGCGCTCCATGCTGAGTTCGCTGGATAGGTGAGCTGATGCTTTTATCTATGGGGGGAACAGGAGGGGGGCCCAAGACTGACTTTTTCTCCCCCAAAAGTAGGGAAAAGAGTCACTGGGTGTTATAGTCCAAATGAAGGGAGTTCATGACTTGTGAACACCTGCCTATATGAACTTCCAACCCGCCGCAATGTCGGGGACTCCATGTACTGTGAAGGACAGAGGTGGACACAAGGGGGATAGAGGAGGACACAGGGAGACACAAGAGGTAAAAGGGGGCATGAGGTACAAAGGGGGCATAATCCACCAGATGCCCCTTCACCATGGATGCACCAGGTTTAGTATATATTTTCCCCCCTGCTTTTTGACCTCTAAACTTAGGTGCGTGTTATGGTCAGGAGCGTCTTATAGTCTGAAAAATACGGTAGCTACCCATACTGAAGGTACCTATACCTAGCTACCTATACTTGAGGCGCCTATACCTAGCTACCTATACTGAAGGCACCTATACCTAGCTACCTATACTGGAGGCACCTATACCTAGCTAGCCATACTGAAGGCACCTATATTTAGCTACCTATGCTGAAGGCACCTATACCTAGCTACCTATACTGAAGGCACCTATACCTAACTATCTATACTGAAGGCACATTTACCTAGCTACCTATACTGAAGGCACATTTACCTAGCTACCTATACTGAAGGCACCTAAACCTAGCTACCTATAGTAAAGGCACCTATACCTAGTTATCTATACTGAAGGCACCTTTACCTAGCTACCTATACTGAAGGCACCTATACCTAGCTACCTATACTGTGGCCACCTATGCCTGGCTACCTATACTGTGGGCAACTATACCACGAATCACACATTTCTTATGTACAGGATTCGTGAGATTTGAAAGGTTTGAGATAATCGAGAACATTTTTAGATTCGGATTCAAAGAAATTGTGGATTCATCCCACCTCTGATTTAAACCACAAGTCCAAACACTGCCATTAATGTATTTTTTTCTCTCTTTTTAGGTAATTTTAATACAGCATCATGCTGTGTTTCCTGTGAATCCTGGTGCAGCTCCGGGTTCTTTTGTGCAAAGGCCACCACCGCCACCATTATTACAATGAAGTCAAGACTTTACCAACCAATTTTTAAGAGTACCTGTCCCCTGCACATATTATGCCTCATGTGAAAGTACAGACTCTTCACAAAATAATCAATGACTTATCAATATTAGTCTTTAGCCTTATCACATGATCAGATGTTGTTGAATCATTAGGTTGTAATTCAGTAAGTGATTATTTCTGCCTTAATCGGGCTGCTTTCAATACTGAGCAGACAAGTTAATTTATGTTAAGATTTGAGCTGATTGTAATGCAGTGGATCTAATTTATTGAGACCAGTGCACGGAAAACTGGAGTAAAAATAAAGCTGTTATCTACTGCCAACCACTAGAATTAATTTTTCCATCTGAAGTGAGAGGGATATAGAGGATGTCATAATTTATCTCCCTTTAAACAATACAAGTTGACTGGCAGTCCTGCTGATCTTTAATGCATCAGTAGTGTATGAATCGCATACCTGCTTGGGCACCCAGTTACTGATAATTAACACATAGCAACAGCAGAGAAGAAGGCAGCGCCCACCAATCAATTATACATCAACATGCTTGTTTTCCGAGTCTCTTAGCCCAGTGATCTGCAAACTTGGCTCTCCAGCTGTTAAGGAACTACAAGTCCCACAATGCATTTGCCTTTATGAATCATGACTGTGGCTGTCAGACTCCCGCTTTGCATTGTGGGACTTGTAGTTCCTTAACAGCTGGAGAGCCAAGTTTGCAGAACACTGTCTTAGCCCATTATTAGCCCAAGATTCTGTCTTAGCCCAAGATTCATTAGTAATGTGGAGAAGAACTAGAGCCGTCTTGCAACAAATCTTCAAAGGTTTATTCAAGCCTATAGATGGTAAGTTACAACAGGTTAATAACAATGGGCCAACATCAATGTAACGTTTTAAGTGGTTAGCCTCTCTTTATCAGGCCTGTTGGGAATTTGGTTGCTACAGTTCAAGGAATTTAGAAATCCTACTATCATGGCCTATGGGCAGGGACCGACGTTAGGAGACAAATGAGTCATGCAAGCGACCACATGGGGCAGTGAGAAAAGGTTTACCCCTGCCTCTCCTTTCACACTTTCACATGTATAATAATGTCAGGGAGAATTTTTTCACCATCCCTTGTTTGGCAAACACTATCACGTTAAGGTTCTTTTTTCACAGGCAAATCTTTTGTTGTTTATTTAATTTGCTGCTCTTGCGGTAAAAGTTTTGTCGGGAAACCTACCCAAAATCTTTATAGATAAAATGTCATCTCATAAGTCCACAATATGTCCTGGTAATAGTGACCAAGTGGTGGCCACATAGCTTATGTCAATCAAGCAAATATGTGCCCCCTTAAGAAGAGGAGGTGACAGGGAGAGATTGTAACTTAGAAGAGAGGTCTTCTGGATAAAAAAGCGACGTAGGATTTTTCATGTTGGTTGAAATCAGGAATATTTATATATTTCAGGGTTGTTTATATTTTGCACCAATGCACCACCAGGGCTTGCTGTTTGTGCCATGGTGGATTTATATAACCAACCATCGTATTTTTTTGTATTCGTTTTTGATGTGGTATTTATTGTTGGGTGAAAATTCTATAATTTTGTTTAAAGGAAACCTTAACTGAGAAAGATATGGATCTTTCCTTTTAACCTCTCTGGCAGTTCATTTCTGTCTGGATTTGTGGGTCTAAAAGCAGTACATTTTTTCACGAATTTTAGGCCTCCAATTCTTAAGTCATAACTCCACGAATTATGTCAGAATAATGGTCTTGTAGACATCCCACATATGATAAAAGACTAGAACACATAATTGATGAAATGATTGTATTTATGAATAAACTTAAGAAATAGTGGAACTGTACAAATCAGGAAACAGACTATACAGTATGTACGTATATACCTAATACACCTCCTGCATGTGGTATATTTTGAAACGGGGAATGGCACAGAGGGAGACATCACAATCGGGGCAGTAGAAGCGTGATTCCATTCAGACTTTTTTTCCCCTTTGCTATCAGTCTTAGGTGGCAGGCAGAGAGTAGTCAAAAACCCAAGCAGGCTGCAGGCAGAGAGTAGTCAAAATCCAGACAGAGGTTGGTGCAGGCTGCAGGCAGAGAGTAGTCAAAATCCAGGCAGAGGTTGGTGCAGGCTGCAGGCAGAGAGTAGTCAAAATCCAGGCAGAGGTCCGTGCAGGTGGCAGGCAGAGAGTAGTCAAAATCCAGGCAGAGGTCGGTGCAGGTGGCAGGCAGAGAGTAGTCAAAATCCAGGCAGAGGTACTGTAGGTACAGGCGGCAGGCAGAGAGTGGTCAAAATCCAGGCAGAGGTCAGTGCAGGCAGCAGGCAGAGAGTAGTCAAAATCCAGGCAGAAGTTGGTGCAGACGGCAGGCAGAGAGTAGTCAAAATCCAGGCAAAAATCAGTAACAGTAAGGCAGATCAGCAGAAGCCCTTAGCTCAGAAGCAGTTGGGAACCAAATTGCTATATTGTAAACATTTTGTGCTTTCAAATGAACTTATCTGCCATGGCAGTCAGGTGACACGTGGAGAGATAAAGTGCAACTTGTGATTTGAGACAAATGAGGAGGAATTAGACAGGCTAAACTCACTACATACATACAGGCTGCATTTCTCTATGTTTACCTTATGCCCTGTACCAGAGATTGTGTCCAGATGGGAGGATCAGTCAGAGAATTGCACCTTGTATCTATGTATAGAGTTTAGCCTATGTTTCCTTCTGTGCTACACAAGATCAGGACCATATGGGGATTAGACAGGCAAAACTCTTGCATGCATGCAGGGCATTCCCACTGCCCTGTGCGAGAGATCGGGTCCACTTTAAAATTAAGTGCCACACCGATGATGTCACGGCGCTCCGTACTGCCGCACTGTTGCTGATTGGCCACCGGGATCCAGGAAGAAGAGAGGGTATCGGTGGCCGGCAATAGGAGCCTGGAGTCCCACTGGACAGCGCCAATCATGCGCGGGACCCAGGTACGGCTGAGCAGATTGTGCAGCGGCAATTTTAGCTACCCAGAGCTGAGCTCGAGGTTACTGCTCCTGGCTATTTTTTCCTACCCTGAGCTCAGCTCGGGATTACCGCCAGGGAGGTTAGACAATACCAGTTGCTTGCCAGTCCTGCAGATCTCTTTGGCTGCAGTAGTGGCTGAATTACACACCTGAAACAAGCATGCAGCTAATCCAATCTGACTTCAGTCAGAGCACCTGGTCTGTGTGGTTTTGTAAGGCCTTGGATGCAATGAGCCTCACTTCTATTTTTTTTCTGTTTTTGTGATTGATCTGTGGTGTTTTCTTGAATTCCCCTTTGCCATTAACTCATTGGTCGGTGTTTTCTCTTTGAGTATATCCATTATAAGTGGCTATTTTTGCTTCTGAGTTCCCCATCAGGTCTGCCTGTAGGTTACGCTACACTCTGCCTCCATCATTGACTCCCATTGGTCAGAGTGTGGCTGCACTTTTTTCTGATTGGCTCGTTAGAGACCTTAGCGATATCTAAGTATGATGTATGATCACTAAGACTTTTTGGTCTCTTTTAATCCTCTGTACTTTCCTTGTGGGTCTGGGTCACCATGAGCTGCTTCGGTATTCTGTTAACTCAGTAAAGCATCCAACCTCTAAAGCATTGCAATCGCTACATTGGGGATAGTGGGGTTCTTTCCCTCTATAACATTAAAATCATAGATGATGGTTCATCTTTAAATAATCTCAAAGAACTCCATTTGGGTTGTTATATAAAAACTGGATTTTCGGACACCTGAGGCAAAAATAAATGCATGAAATAAACAGGGGCATAACTAGACATCACTGGGCCTCCCTGCGAAACTTTGGAAGGGGGCCCCCCACCCCACTCGCTTTCTGCACAGGAAAACTGAGGACCAATGTGTTTTCCCCAAGCAGATAAAAACACTTAGACTTAAAGGAAATGTCAGGCAATTTATGCTACCCCCAAAATCTACTTACCCGGGGCTTCCTCCAGCCCCTTGCAGCCAACACGTCCCTCGTCGCAACTCTGCTCCAAGTATACAGTATACATACACACACAGCCGTATTATTTTACTACATGAGAGCACATGCTATATGGAGGAACAACAATGATATGCTGAACATAAGATATAGTATTCACTGTAACTTTGGCAAAACATTCAGAATGTCACTGATTAATACTGTTATTACTGTTACTACTTTTACTTGGACGGGATGAGACAACAAGCTCTCAATGAGGCAGTGAGCCAGCGACAGTCAGACATCAATCTTACCCATTCCACATTGTCCAATAATCAGACAGCATAAGGTAACTAGCCTGTGTGTGATAAGGATCTAGGAATCTCTTCTGAGGGAAGGTCTACAACTTTTTTTTAACGTGTGACTGCTTTGTTTGTAACATTGTACATGAAGTAATCAGAACTGTTGCAGTGTGAGAGAGATGTTTTTTTAGGAACCCTAGGGAGCAGGGACAGTGTACAAATTCCAAAGTGTGTATGATTCCTTATCTGTGTGGTAGACACATGCAGTCAATATAAGAATGGTACAAGAGTAGAATACGTTTTCTCTCCATGCCCTTAGTTGTCAGTCTATCAAACTTTCCCCCCCCCACAGGCCCCCTGTGGCTTCTGGGCCCCCTTGCGGAGGCATCACTTGTTGCAGGGTCTATTGTTACGCCCCTGGAAATAAACTATTGTATCTATCTTCCTTCTCCTAAAAATGACTTTAAGATGTTCCACAGTTTTATTTTATGTTTAAATCTACTTTTTAAGTTTTAACTGTTTTACTGGTTTTGCTCAATGACACATTCATTGATGTATGCCAGAGCTAAAATCTATGAACTATTTACCATTTTTATCTCTTCCCTGCTTTCAGAAGCCATCTTCTGCTAGAAAAGTGTTTTGTAGTTGAAATTTATTATCAGTGAGGGTCACACTGTAGTCACTTCCTGTCTGAGTCAGGACTGAGTCAGCCACTTACATACCTGATATTTAACTCTTTCAGGCAGTGAAAGAAAAAAAGGAACACAGCATAGTAATTTGTGTGCTATGCACTGTACATCCACATGTCTATCTCATCATGTCACATGTCACCTCAGGTATCCTTTAAGCATTATATTTACAGCTGAAAAAGTATGAATCTTCAAGATGTTCAAAGTTTACAATTGCATGAAGCTTAACTATTTTTTGCAAATAAGTTGTAGATCAAAAAATGAATGTTGAAATATTTCTAGTAATTCCTGAGAGTACAATGTTCTAAAACAATAAACTAATATAAAGTTAATTAAAAAAAGTGCCAACATTACGTGTTTAATAGGCAAAGCTAATTATTCAACGCTGAGCATCACTAGAATATAATAACAGTAAAGAATACCTTTCCTCAGTTATGTTGAAGGTCTCACCCCAGGACAACGATAGTTCCAAGCAGTCCTGCACTCAGGCTATCCCGCATTATAGATGTTGCAAACAAAGAATTTTCCATACTCGAACTTCCGCAAATGTTCGCTAACATGCGAACCCGGCAAACCGCCATAGACTTCAATGGGCAAATTTTAAAACCTACAAAGACTGTTTCTGGCCACAAATGTGATGGAAAAGTTGTTTCAAGGGGTCTAACATCTGGACTGTGGCATGCCAGAGGGGGATCCACGCCAAAAAGTCCCACCAAAATTATGGAGTTGTCACATTATGCACAGCTCTGGGTGTCAGTGGGTGTGGAGTGTCACACACAGAGAAATGCAATAGTACTATCAGAATACAGTGAAATAGCAATGCACTTGAGTGGTTCTGTGCGTGCAACTTAATGTCGCAACAACAATAGCAGTACTGTGCACACAGCTCTGGGTGTGGGTTGTGGAGTGTCACACACAAAGAAATACAATAGTACTATCAGAATACAGTGACATAATAATGCACTGGAGTGCTACTGTGCCTGCAACTTAATGTAGCAACAGCAGTAGTGTGCACACAGCTCTGGGTGTCAGTGGGCCGTGAAGTGTCACACACAAAAAAAAAAAACACAAGAGAACGGTGTGCTAGTTCTCAAAATGGCTGTTTGGGGTGCCTTCACAGCAAGTGAAGAACAAGAACACAGGCTAGCTAATGCTTTCCTTACCTAACTGCAGCAAGTCTGACCCTGCTCTCACTAACAGTCAGTAGCTGTCACGGACGGTTTCGCCGCAGACGGCTTCCTGTAACCGCCCGTGAAAAAATACGATCGCAATCGATTTTCTGCACCGATTGCGATTAACGATAGAATCTGTATTGAATTGGGCCTGGCGGCCCAGTCTGGGGTCTCTCCCTCTCACAGCAGCTGAAAAGCAACCTAAGTGTAGGATGCCTGTGAGTTGTTAATTAGTCAGGGATCATTTGGTAGTACATCAAAGGTTGCTTCCTAGC
The DNA here is from genome assembly GCF_040937935.1 of Hyperolius riggenbachi. Lineage (NCBI taxonomy): Eukaryota > Metazoa > Chordata > Amphibia > Anura > Hyperoliidae > Hyperolius > Hyperolius riggenbachi. The sequence goes on along the minus strand of NC_090655.1, from coordinate 205,672,056 downwards.
AAATCTCACTCAGATGATAATTACCACACCAAAAGGTTGCTTTCATCCAAGGGAAGCCAAAGGAAGCTAGCTCCACAGGTGTTCACGGAAGAGCTCGTATCACCTAGCCACAGTGGCATTGCTGGGGAGCAGATTCAAAAGCATGTGTCTTATGATTTTTGGGCTGTTATGAAGGTGCCGTGCATAGCACAGTTATGAAATTGCAATAGTTTTACTCGTGAGAATTGGACCGGTATGCTCATATGAAATGCATGACACTAACCTGACTGGTTATTGAGGTATTCACCTTCTCGGTGACAAGACCTGATACAGCCTTCATGAAATATGTCATATGAATTGGTATTTTCTGAGGAATATGAATCTGTGACTGTCACATGTGTGCAGGAAGCGTAAGCCGAGATATGAAAACTGTCATATTTGGTGAGCAATAGAAACCCACACAGGAGATAACCACACTCTGGCCAGCCCCTGGGCTGAACCTGAGACTCCACCTAAAATTGTGGTTTATTCAAAAGTGTTTGCCAGGGCCTCCTCCTTCATTCCTCCAATTCCATCTTCATGTGAGCCTGCTGCTGCCTTGAGGTCGGGCAGCGGCCATCTTGTCTGAACTTTGGTTCCTGAACTGAAACAAAGAACTGCACGTGTTTTCCCAGAAAGGACATATTTCCACATGAACTTAAGAATTTTCTTCCCTTTTTATTTTTTATACTGCGCTACGATTGTCTCCATAATTGTTGATTTTAATGATTTTCTGTATATATTTATTTATATTGCATTTATAATAAAGACTTTATAAAAAGTCATTTTATTTGTTCTGCCACACCTGCTATTCAGCCACACAAACTGAACTCTAGTTTCTGAAGAGTCGCTACTATTGTTGATAGCTAGATCAAATAGAGTGTGTTTAACCATTTTATTTGCAGGTATTAGTCTCGGTATTAGTTAGGTCTCCTACACCTCGGTAGGAGTGGTGGCAGTTATACCCTGAAATAGTGTGTAATTTGTATTACCATAACTCACAGGCTCCCTTCTAGTCAGTCTGCTGCCAAATTCCCAGCGGTTTCTGTGCACCGATTGCAACCACAGATTGCATGGTCTGTGTGCTGAAACCGATTGGAAGGCATTGTGCGGTCTGGCCACTAGGGGGCTTGTGACAGTAGCCGGCAGTGAATGAATCCTATATGGCCACCACAATTGCTTTTTAATAGGGGGTTGAGGGGTCCAGGAGGGGGTGCTAGCTGATTGGCTGCCATATGACCTGCTGACTGTTAGGTAAAAGTTCAAAGTTTAGCTCCATGATGATGTATAGGGGGCGGGTCAAACATATGTTTCGCAGTTCACCGAGAATGTGAACAGCGAAAATTCGCCAGGAACTGTCTGCCAGCAAACTGTTTGAGCCATCTCTAACCAGCATAGAAGCACAAGATATGCTTCCCACAAAAACCTTCTAGACAAAGTGTGTAATCTGTATGTAGAAAAGGGAGCACTCTATAGTGCAATAAACATAAAAAGAATAAAACTTACAGGATGTACAAAAGGGTCAGGCATGTAAGTCAGTGTCATGGAAGGATTCCCTCTACCTCATGCTCCGTGGCCAGCTGTGCGGGCATCCAGATCTCCATGGAACAAGGTAGCACGCCTCGCCCCAGGGCAGCTGTTGTCAAGATGTGTGTTATGAGCCTCAATCCATATGTATTTTATACTAATATTTCCAAAATGGCTGCCTTTCTGGAGTTTTCCACTGACATATATTCATATTGTGGTATGATTGCTTGGAATTCCCTTTAAATTAGTCAATTATCTTGTTTACAAAGTCTGATATATTAGTTATTGGGTTAATGGCGTAGTTAAAGGACTATCAAAGTTAACTAAAATTCTAAATTACACATATATTTTCAGTTATTACTAGTGAATAGCAACACAAAGGCTTTTTTTCATCTTTTCATGTTTTATATGAAGAAAATGGCATTTACAGAGACAGGGCCATATGCAATTAACTTTTTCTCCTGAGTTTTCTCCTAGGAGATCATTTTTCATCTTCAATTTAGAATAACTTGTCAGCACTTTGCAATGAAAAAAGTACCAAAAAGTAGATGAAAAAGTACTATTAAAATTATTTTGAGTACTTTTTTGCTTGCTGGTGATTTAACCTCCTTGCCGGTTATCCCGAGCTCAGCTTGGGGTAACCTGCGCAGGAGGATTTGTCAGGCCCCGCTGGGCCGATTTTCACAATTTTTTTTATTGCACGCAGCTAGCACTTTGCTAGCTGCGTGCATATCTCGCTCGCTGCCGATTCGCCGCTACCCGCCGCGCTGCCCCCCCCTTCCCCTCCAGACCCCTTGCGCAGCCTGGCCAATCAGTGCCAGGCAGCGCTGAGGGGTGGATCGAGATTTCCTCTGACGTTCCGTCGTCCCGTCGCCATGCTGATGGGGGAAGCCGAACAGGAAATCCCGTTCTGAACGGGATTTCCTGCTTGCAAAGATCGTCGTCGGCGATCGAAGTAGGTAGGGGGATGCCGCTTGTCAGCGTCTATCATGTAGCTAGCACTAGGCTAGCTACATGAATTTCATTTTTTTTTTTTAAAGTGCTGTGCCGCCCCCTTGCCGACATAATTGGAATGGCAAGGGGGCTAAAAGGCATTTTATTGACACGTTTGAAAATATCACCTAGGAGAAAACTCAGGAGAAAAAGTTAATTGCATATGGGCCACAGTGTTCACTGTGGGCAATACTATGGAGGACTTTTCTCCCAGAAGATAATTTTTCATCTTGTATTTAAAATAACTTTTCAGCATTTTGCAATTGGAAAAGTACCAAAAAGTAGTTAAAAAACTACTATTAAAATTATTTTGAGAATGCTCTTGCTTTCTGGAAATGTAAAATGTGTTTTATTTACAAGTTGTGAAAATATCGCCTTGGAGACAACTCAGGTGGGCTATGACTCGTGAAACTGTATGCAATTCACTTTTTTTCCTTAATTTTCTCCAAGTTGATATTTTCAAAAAATGCATTTTAAACCTTCAGCAAGCAAAAAATACTCAAAATAATTTTGGTTGTATTTTTTTTTTTCACCTACGTTTGGTACTTCTTTAACCACTTGAGGACCACAGTCTTTTCGCCCCTTAAGGACCAGAGCCTTTTTCTCCATTCAGACCACTGCAGCTTTCACGGTTTATTGCTCGGTCATACAACCTACCACCTAAAGGAATTTTACCTCCTTTTCTTGTCACTAATACAGCTTTCTTTTGCTGCTATTTGATTGCTGCTGCGAGTTTTAGTTTTTATTATATTCATCAAAAAATACATGAATTTTGGCAAAAAATGACTTTTTTAACTTGCTGTGCTGACATTTTTCAAATAAAGTAAAATTTCCTATACATTTGAGCGCGAAAGTTATTCTGCTACATGTCTTTGATTAAAAAAAACCATTCAGTGTATATTTATTGGATTGGGTAAAAGTTATAGCGTTTACAAACTATGGTGCCAAAAGTGAATTTTCCCATTTTCAAGCATCTCTGACTTTTCTGCGCACCTGTCAGGTTTCATGAGGGGCTAAAATTCCAGGATAGTACAAATACCCCCAAATGACCCCATTTTGGAAAAAAGACATCCCAAAGTATTCAGTGAGAGGCATGGTGAGTTCATAGAAGATTTTATTTTTTGTCACAAGTTAGCGGAAAATGACACTTTCTGACAAAAAAAGAAAAAAAAAAGTTTCCATTTCTTCTAACTTGCGACAAAAAAAAATGAAATCTGCCACGGACTCACTATGCTCCTCTCTGAATACCTTGAAGTGTCTACTTTCCAAAATGGGGTCATTTGTGGGGTGTGTTCACTGTCCTGGCATTTTGGGGGGTGCCTAATTGTAAGCACCCCTGTAAAGCCTAAAGATGCTCATTGGACTTTTGGCCCCTTAGCGCAGTTAGGCTGCAAAAAAGTGCCACACATGTGGTATTGCCGTACTCAGGAGAAGTAGTATAATGTGTTTTGGGGTGTATTTTTACACATACCCATGCTAGGTGGGAGAAATATCTCCGTAAATGACAATTGTTTTATTTTTTTTACACACAATTGTCTATTTATAGAGATATTTCTCCCACTCAGCATGGGTATGTGGAAAAATACACCCCAAAACACATTATACTACTTCTCCTGAGTACGGCGATACCACATGTGTGGCCCTTTTTTGCACCCTAACTGCGCTAAGGGGCCCAAAGTTCAATGAGTACCTTTAGGATTTCACAGGTCATTTTGCGACATTTGGTTTCAAGACTACTCCTCACGGTTTAGGGCCCCTAAAATGCCAGGACAGTATAGGAACCCCACAAATTACCCCATTTTAGAAAGAAGACACCCCAAGGTATTCCGTTAGGAGGATGGTGAGTTCATAGAAGATTTTTTTTTTGTCACAAGTTAGCGGAAATTGATTTTAATTGTTTTTTTTTCACAAAGTGTCATTTTCCGCTAACTTGTGACAAAAAATAAAATCTTCTATGAACTCACCATACTCCTAACGGAATACCTTGGGGTGTCTTCTTTCTAAAATGGGGTCATTTGTGGGGTTCCTATACTGCCCTGGCATTTTAGGGGCCCTAAACCGTGAGGAGTAGTCTTGAAACCAAATGTCGCAAAATGACCTGTGAAATCCTAAAGGTACTCATTGGACTTTGGGCCTCTTAGCGCACTTAGGGTCCAAAAAAGTGCCACACATGTGGTACCGCCGTACTCAGGAGAAGTAGTATAATGTGTTTTGGGGTGTATTTTTACACATACCCATGCTGGGTGGGAGAAATATCTCTGTAAATGACAATTGTTTGATTTTTTTTACACACAATTGTCCTTTTACAGAGATATTTCTCCCACCCAGCATGGGTATGTGTAAAAATACACCCCAAAACACAATATACTACTTCTTCTGAGTACGTGTGTGACACTTTTTTGCAACCTAGGTGCGCTAAGGGGCCTAACGTCCTATTCACAGGTCATTTTGAGGCATTTGGATTCTAGACTACGGCTCACGGTTTAGGGCCCCTAAAATGCCAGGGCAGTATAGGAACCCCACAAGTGACCCCATTTTAGAAAGAAGACACCCCAAGGTATTCTGTTAGGAGTATGGTGAGTTCATAGAAGATTTTTTTTTGTCACAAGTTAGCGGAAAATGACACTTTGTGAAAAAAAAACCAATACATATCAATTTCCGCTAACTTGTGACAAAAAATAAAATCTTCTATGAACTCATCATACACCTAACAGAATACCTTGGGGTGTCTTCTTTCTAAAATGGGGTCACTTGTGGGGTTCCTATACTGCCCTGGCATTTTAGGGGCCCTAAACCGTGAGGAGTAGTCTTGAACCCAAATGTCTCAAAATGACCTGTGAAATCCTAAAGGTACTCATTGGACTTTGGGCCCCTTAGCACAGTTAGGCTGCAAAAAAGTGTCACACATGTGGTATCGCCGTACTCAGAAGAAGTAGTATAATGTGTTTTGTGGTGTATTTTTACATATAACCATGCTGGGTGGGAGAAATATCTCTGTAAATGACACATTTTTGATTTTTTTTACACACAATTGTCCATTTACAGAGAGATTTCTCCCACCCAACATGGGTATGTGTAAATACACACCACAAAACACATTATACTACTTCTCCTGAGTATGGCGATACCACATGTGTGACACTTTTTTGCAGCCTAGGTGCGCTAAGGGGCCCAACGTCCTATTCACAGGTCATTTTGAGGCATTTGTTTTCTAGACTACTCCTCACGGTTTAGGGCCCCTAAAATGCCAGGGCAGTATAGGAACCCCACAAGTGACCCCATTTTAGAAAGAAGACACCCCAAGGTATTCCGTTAGGGGTATGGTGAGTTCATAGAAGATTTTATTTTTTGTCACAAGTTAGTGAAAAATGACACTTTGTGAAAAAAACAATAAAAATCTAATTTCCGCTAACTTTTGACAAAAAATAAAATCTTCTATGAACTCATCATACACCTAACAGAATACCTTGGGGTGTCTTCTTTCTAAAATGGGGTCACTTGTGGGGTTCCTATACTGCCCTGGCATTTTACGGGCCCAAAACTGTGAGTAGTCTGGAAACCAAATTTCTCAAAATGACTGATCAGGGGTATAAGCATCTGCAAATTTTGATGACAGGTGGTCTATGAGGGGGCAAATTTTGTGGAACCGGTCATAAGCAGGGTGGCCTCTTAGATGACAGGATGTTTTGGGCCTGATCTGATGGATAGGAGTGCTAGGGGGGTGACAGGAGGTGATTGATGGGTGTCTCAGGGGGCGGTTAGAGGGGAAAATAGATGCAATCAATGCACTGGGGAGGTGATCGGAAGGGGGTCTGAGGGGGACCTGAGGGTTTGGCCGAGTGATCAGGAGCCCACACGGAGCAAATTAGGGCCTGATCTGATGGGTAGGTGTGCTAGGGGGTGACAGGAGGTGATTGATGGGTGTCTCAAGGTGTGATTAGAGGGGGGAAATAGATGCAAGCAATGCACTAGCGAGGTGATCAGGGCTGGGGTCTGAGGACGTTCTGAGGTGTGGGCGGGTGATTGGGTGCCCGCAAGGGGCAGATTAGGGTCTAATCTGATGGGTAACCGTGACAGGTGGTGATAGGGGGTGATTGATGGGTAATTAGTGGGTGTTTAGAGGAGAGAAGAGATGTAAACACTGCACTTGGGAGGTGATCTGATGTCGGATCTGTGGGCGATCTATTGGTGTGGGTGGGTGATCAGATTGCCTGCAAGGGGCAAGTTAGGGGCTGATTGATGGGTGGCAGTGACAGGGGGTGATTGATGGGTGGCAGTGACAGGGGGTGATTGATAGGTGATTGACAGGTGATCAGTGGGTTATTACAGGGAATAACAGATGTAAATATTGCACTGGCGAATTGATAAGGGGGGGTCTGAGGGCAATCTGAGTGTGTGGGCGGGTGATTGGGTGCCCGCAAGGGGCAGATTAGGGTCTAATCTGATGGGTAACAGTGACAGGTGGTGATAGGGGGTGATTGATGGGTAATTAGTGGGTGTTTAGAGGAGAGAAGAGATGTAAACACTGCACTTGGGAGGTGATCTGATGTCGGATCTGCGGGCGATCTATTGGTGTGGGTGGGTGATCAGATTGCCCGCAAGGGGCAGGTTAGGGGCTGATTGATGGGTGGCAGTGACAGGGGGTGATTGATGGGTGGCAGTGACAGGGGGTGATTGATAGGTGATTGACAGGTGATCAGTGGGTTATTACAGGGAATAACAGATGTAAATATTGCACTGGCGAATTGATAAAGGGGGGTCTGAGGGCAATCTGAGCGTGTGGGCGGATGATTGGGTGCCCGCAAGGGGTAGATTAGGGTCTAATCTGATGGGTAACAGTGACAGGTGGTGATAGGGGGTGATTGATAGGTGATTGATGGGTAATTAGTGGGTGTTTAGAGGAGAGAAGAGATGTAAACACTGCACTTGGGAGGTGATCTGATGTCGGATCTGCGGGCGATCTATTGGTGTGGGTGGGTGATCAGATTGCCCGCAAGGGGCAGGTTAGGGGCTGATTGATGGGTGGCAGTGACAGGGGGTGATTGATGGGTGGCAGTGACAGGGGGTGATTGATAGGTGATCAGTGGGTTATTACAGGGAATAACAGATGTAAATATTGCACTGGCAAATTGATAAAGGGGGGTCTGAGGGCAATCTGAGCGTGTGGGCGGGTGATTGGGTGCTCGCAAGGGGTAGATTAGGGTCTAATCTGATGGGTAACAGTGACAGGTGGTGATAGGGGGTGATTGATAGGTGATTGATGGGTAATTAGTGGGTGTTTAGAGGTGAGAATAGATGTAAACAATGGATTTGGGAGGTGATCTGATGTCGGATCTGCGGGCGATCTATTGGTGTGGGTGGGTGATCAGATTGCCCGCAAGGGGCAGGTTAGGGGCTGATTGATGGGTAGCAGTGATAGGGGGTGATTGACTGGTGATTGACGGGTGATTGACGGGTGATTGACGGGTGATTGACAGGTGATCAGGGGGGATAGATGCATACAGTACACGGGGGGGGGGGTCTGGGGGGGGTCTGGGGAGAATCTGAGGGGTGGGGGGTGATCAGGAGGGCGCAGTGGGCAGGGGGGGGGGGATAAAAAAAAATAGCGTTGACAGATAGTGACAGGGTGTGATTGATGGGTGATTAGGGGGGTGACTGGGTGCAAACAGTGGTCTGGGGGGTGGGCAGGGGGGGGGGTCTGAGGGGTGCTGTGGGCGATCAGGGGGCAGGGGGGGGGGGAATCAGTGTGCTTGGGTGCAGACTAGGGTGGTTGCAGCCTGCCCTGGTGGTCCCTCGGACACTGGGACCACCAGGGCAGGAGGCAGCCAGTATAATAGGCTTTGTATACATTACAAAGCCTATTATACAATGTAAATGCGGCGATCCGGGTGCTAGTAACCCGCCGGCGCTTCCGAACGGCCGGCGGGTTACTACGAGCGGTGGGCGGAGCCAGTCCCCGGCGGCTGATCGCGTCACGAATGACGCGATCGCCGCATAGCCACTCCCGCAGCCGCCCCCGCCGATGGGCGTATTGCGGTCGTTTGGGCCCAGTCTTTGCCGCCGCCCATCGGCTGGGGGCGGTCGGCAAGTGGTTAATTACAAAATGCTGAAAAGTTAATTTAAAGAGAAGATGAAAAGTTATCACCTAGGATAAAACTCTGGACAAAAAGTAAATTGCATCTGGGCATTGGGCTCACTTTTTCCAGAGGTTTCTACTAAGAAATACTTTTTTATCTTCTCTTTAAATAACTTTTTAGCATTTTACAATTGAAAAAGTACCCACAAGTATGTGAAAAAGCACTACCAAAATTATTTTGAGTATTTTCTTGCTTGTTGTGCATTAAAAAGCCATTTTATTGACAAGTTGTGAACATTTCACCTAGGACAAAACTCAGGAGAAAAAGTTAATTGCATATGGGCCCATATGCAATTAACTTTTTCTCCTGAGTTTTCTCCCAAGTGATATTTTTACACATTGTCAATAAGGCCAGAAACCCACTATGAGCAATTTTCTGAGCGGTTTGCAATTCGAAAACTCTTGGTAATGTAATGCTATGGATGTGATCCCACTTGAGCGATGTCATTTTATAAAAATCCCCCATAGCATTGCATTAGCAAGAGCTTTTTCAAATCACTAGCGATTTGAAATTGCTCCTAGTGGGTTTCTGAACTTACAGTAAATGCATTTTAAACAACCAGGAAGCAAGAAAATACTCTAAATAATTTTGACAGTAATTTTTCACCTACTGTATTTTTCAGAATATAAAGACGCGCCAGACTATAAGACACACCTAGCTTTAGAGGTAAAAAACCAGGGGAAAAAATACTAAATCTGGTGTGTCTATGGTGCAGAGGCATCTTATGGACCTTCTCTCCCCTAAATAAAAAACTTTCCCCAGGCTACTCTATCTATGCTTCACTGTCCAGTTACACTACACTAACCCCTGCATTTTAACTGGTAGGGGAACTACCAGTTACACTGCACTACACTTCATTAGCTCCTGCTGCCCCCACCAGTTACACTGCACTACATACTACACTAGACTAACCTACACACTACACTAAACTAACCCCTGGTGCACTCCCAGCTATGTTACACCACGCTACACTACACTCACCCTCTGCTGGCCTCCCAACTAAGCTAAGCTACACTTCAGTGCTCACCTGATCTTACCGCCGTGCTCTTTTCCCCCTTGCTCTGGTCATGCTTCCCTCATATGTTCCTCTTCTTCTCTACTCCTCCTGCATCTTCCGCTATTGTGGTATCTGTCATTAAACAGCTTCTTCCTGTCTAGCTTTGTACTTCTGAATTATTGGTTCCCCTATACTGCATGATGCCTAGGAGAAAACTCAGGAGCAAAAAGTGAATATAATATGGGTCCTGATATTTAAAACATCTCGCCTTATCCGTCTGATGGTGTAAGTAATTATCTCCTTTCCATGGAATAGTACTTATGCAATATTTATATAACTATCCTTATATGGCTGAATATTAAACCCTGGCCACAATGGTAAGTTACACGATTAGACAAAAAAATCCATGCTTGTTAGTGTGCAAAGGGTTAATTGCCTTTGCCAATTGCCATTTTGTTGTCCACACCCCCTTAAGTACCTCCCTAATAACTAATTTAACCACTTCACTACTGAAGGGTTTTTCCCCTTCTGCACCAGAGCAATTTTCACCTTTCAGTGCTCCTTCCATTCATTTGCCTATAACTTTACTACTACTTATCATAATGAAACGATCTATATCTTGTGTTTTCCACCACCAGGCTTTCTTTGGGTGGTACATTTTGCTAAGAATTGTTTTAATGTAAATGCCTTTTAATGGGAAAAATAAGTAACAAATAGAAAATATTCATTATTTCTCAGTTTATATTTTTAAAATAATACATGCTATGGTAATTAAAACCCACACATTGTATTTAATTATTTTTCTTGGTTATTAAAACATTAATATTAAATGTTTACCTAGTACAATTTATGGCGCCAATATTTTATTTGGAAATAAAGGTGCATTTTTTTCAGTTTTGCATCCATCACTAATTACAAGCCCATAATTTCAAAAAAAAAACATTAATAAACCTTTTGACAAAGTATTAAAAAAGTTCAGTCTCTAAGTTAACTATTTATTTATGAATTGGGATATGTGCTCCAAATTTTTAGATAGGTTTAATGCCATGGATGATTGCACTATGCATGTTTCAGGGCCATAATTAGGACACTTATGAAGAGGATGAATTATATTATACCAAGTCCCCGGCTTTTAACTTAGCTGTAGGAATAGCAGTGGCTCCTGGAAGACTGATTTCAGTGAAAGCATTTGTTTGAAATCGAATATTTACATGTAAGTGTGGAAAGGGTTAATTGGCTTTGTTTTTGTTTGTTTTTTTGTCCACACCCTCTTTAGCACCTCACTCATCATTTATATTTACCTAATACTGGGGGCACAGCCTGCTATCTATACTAGGTGGGGGGGCTAGCTATTGCTAATACTGGGGGTACATCTGGCTATCTAACCAAGGAAGGAGGGCTGCCTAATATTGAGGGCACATCTGGCTACCTATACTGAAGAATAGGGGCTACCCAGTACTGGCGGCTTATCAGAATCAGAATCATTTATTTCGCCAAGCATGACTAGGTCATGCCTGGAATTGGATTTGGCACGTACAAACTCGGAGCAAAGCAAGACAGTGATAAAAGCACAATAAGACAATAGGTAATACCACAATAAGAGAATAGATAAAAAGATAAAAGCACAATAAGACAGTAACATTAGCAGACCGTGGACACTGGACAGCAGGACAGACCGTGTACACTAGACAGCAAAATAGGTGGTGACATAGTACTGGGGGCTTATATGGCTATAGGGGCTGGGGGCTACCTAATAAAGGGGGGAGGATCGGGGCTAACCTAATAAAGGGGGCACATTTGGCTACCTATACTGTGGAGGGGGCTACCTAATAATGGATTTTCATATGGCTATTTATACTGAGGAGTAGAGCTACCTAACACTGGGGCTCATCTGGCTATTTCAACTTGGAAAGGGGGTCTATCTAACACTGGGAGAATATCTGGCTCCCAGTATTAGTAGATAGTCAATTGTCTACCATAGTGTAGGGTTCATGTACGGAGGAACATACAAACTCTGTGCAGTGCCTTGGCTGGTATCTAATCCAGTGACCCAGTGCTATCCACTATGCAACTATGCCACTAGTGACTTCTATTGTTGTGCCCCACAAACATGTGTTGTGATGTTTATCAGCTTTGGTTTATCATGTTTGCTTGTAGTTAGTTTGTTCCTCCCATTTATCCACTACTCCCTTAGGCCCTGTTCACATCATCAAACGTTCGGGACGCAACGCATACGAACACACCATATCCACGTTTCTACACATTGGGTGGCTGATCCTATTCACTGAAAGTGAGTGGGTCAGCCTCGCGTTTTGGGAAAAAATGCGTGCAGCAAGCGTTCGCGGACCGCACTGGTCCAGAACGCATGCAGTGTGAACATCAGTCAGTGCAGTCTATGCACTTTCTGATGTCATGCGTGTCTGCCTCCTGCACGCGTTGCTGTCCAGATTTCGGCAACGCGTGTGAATGGGGCCTTAGTCAGTATCTCAGCAGACATTTATATGTAAGCATATGCTGCATCTTTCTGTACCTACTTTGTTTTGACCTATGGAATTTGTCACTGTAAAACCGACCCTGTAAGATTTAATGTGCAATAGGTGATCACACTCTGGTGCTTGACAACCTGCTAATAGTGACTATCCTACACTGCGTTCCCAAGGATTGAAAACAATTAAGAGGAATCACATGATAGAAGGTTTTGGTGCTCTCTCTGGTCCCCTAAGTCCAAAAAGAGTTCCCGGCTCACCCTGAACAAAACCTTCAGAGAAATACACAGCCAGAACCCTGTAGCACCCTGGCCAGGCTCTTACCTCTTCTTGTGGTGTCACCTGCAGGTTATTGTACAGTTCCTTCTGGCGTCCTTGAGCATGTCTGCAGCTTCCCCCCAGTCCAGCTGTAGCACGTATAGCTCCGGCTGGGTCTAGCGTCTCTCCTGGTGTCCTGCTGTTAGCTCAGGTGGAAATAGAGGAGCCAATCTACGGTGCAGGCACAGACTCTGTGCACCTGCGCAGTAAAGTGGATCCGATCGGGCTCGGCTTTTTGAGCAAGCCAGGTGCACATGCTGCTCACGGGCTCTGCTGTTAGCTCCGCCTTCTAACCCAGCCAGCTCAAGGGAACAGAAGGTTGATGGGGTGGAGCATGTGTGTGCACTTGTCACTTCGGACTGGCTGACCTACCAGCAGTGGAGGATTGGGACATTTTGGACTGGATGGAAAACCAAACCGAGAGGCTCTTGCATGTCTTTCATGTGTTGAGTAAAGCAGTCATTTTTTTGTAGTTGAAAGGATGGATGAGCATTGTGTAAATGCTCTAGCCTATGTGAGTATTGTTGTTGACCATGGCCATCCCTTTATTACTCTGTTATACCTATTTTCTTAAAGAGATCCCAAGGTGGAATGGAACTGTATAAAAACATATTTACTTGAAGCAGTGGTCCTCCCTGAGTTGATCAAGCTGCTTCTCGCTGTCCAACATAGCTCCATTCATCCACTGAGTGAAAAAGCACATTTTTTGGTTTCAAAGATGGCAGCGCAGCAAGCCTTGTAGCACTTCCGCGGGTCAAGAGTAGTGTATGAATATGGGCGTTCTGCAGGAGTTTCTCTCCTGTAAAGGATGCCACTTCCAGTACTAAACTGCCGACAAGCTACTTGTCAGCAATTTCAGGGGAGGGCAGAGGGCAACAGTCAGTGGGGAACACAGAACAGAAAAGGAAGTACACAAAGGTATGTAACTGACTGATTAACATACCTCTGTGTTCCAATTTTTATGCTAGTTCCATGTTGGGTACACTTTAAGGCTATGCCTATTTGAAGCAGGATAATGCATGTCACAAAGCTCAAATCACCTCACACTGGTTTCCTGAACATGATAATGAATTCATTGCACTCCAAAGGCCTCCAGATCTCATTCCAAAAGAGTACCTTTGGGATGTGGTGGAACGGGATGTTCACATCATGAATGTGTAGCTAACACATCTACAGCAACTGTGTGATGCCACCACGTCAACCTGGACCAAAAACTGGAATGCCACAAAGAAGTAAGACACTTTTGAAAGCCGAGGGGTTTCCAACTCCAAGGGCAAACTCAGGATTTTCAAGGGGGGGGGGGGGGTGGATTCCTGAAAGGTCTCCCTCAGCCACGGACAATACAGTAAAATAATTAGAGAAGGACATCATGCTGGGTACACATAATGCAATTTCCTGACCGACCAACTGACAGACAAGGGATCGGGAGCAATGTGGATACAGATAAAAATGAGGACAGTCGACAATGGTAATGAAGGGGAAAGTGAAGCATTCACACAGCAGGGCACAGGGCTGTGCTCATACCTGACTCTGTGCTCTGTTAAGTTCCCCAGAGATGCTCCATGCTCTGTACATACACTGCTACTAAATCCAAAGTCAACTGTAGCAGGGGAAGAAAGGGGGAAGAGGATACCTGCACACATTCTGGTGCCTCAACTTGTGCCTGTCCCCAGACACTACACCAGCCCTATTCTGCGGGGGGATTCTGGGCAGCTGTAATCCCCCCCTGCATTTGCCTATGAACTCAGTGCTTGCAAGACAAACATAATTAGGTGTCTAAAAAAATATCAATTTTCCTATCTTTGTGTTTCTTCTGGTTCATGCAATTTAATAATTACGAGGCGCAAATACAGCAAAGGTAGCCCCAAAACATGAAATGCAGCAATTGTGACCATCAATGAATAAATGCAGCAGTCAATACCCCATGTAAGAAAAGCAGCCAACATTACCCAACATAAGAAACACAGCAAATATTACCCCTCACTTTAAATGCAGGAAATGTTATTTTGCTGTACATGTTACCGCCAGATCTGAAGTTGTCCACTTAGGTATCTGGCTGGTCAATACATGAAATGGCTGACTAATGCGGCCAATTCAAGAGGCACTTACATCTTTCGGACCTTGGCTGGCCAGAACACGACCTAACCAGAGCCGACCAACTAAGTCCAGAAGTATAAAGAGCTTCTATAGTTCCTGCTGGTTTCTCTCCCTGCCCCATTACTTCCTGTATCCTCTTCTCCCATCGGTTGCAGGTAAGAAATACACAGTAGCAGCCTGTCCAACGCACCTGTATCTCACCTTCCCTGCTGTGTGCATATGTCTCTGGCTTTTATTGCAGCCTGTGATATGGCAGCGAATACTGGCAACTCAGGCTGCAATAAAAAGCCCATGAAGACACCATGCGCACACACAACAGGGAGGAAGAGATACAGGCACACTGGGCGGGCTGCTGCTGCTGTTGAATATTTCCTTCCTGCAGCAGAGAAGGATGTGGGGTGCAAGTTAGCAAAGACAGGAACTGGTGGGGACTACAGATGCCGTTGCTGAAACGTGTTTGCATTTGTTTGGGACTTGTCTGGCCAACTCTTTTCATATCTCATTCTGACTGGCCAAAGCATGAAAAAGTAAGTGGATTGCAATTTGTTTCTGACATTAACCAAGGCAGCTGGCCACTGCACTTATTGGCCATCCAGAACCCAAAGTGGCCAGACTTTGGGTTCTGGCTGTTACATACATATGAAATGCAGGAAACACTACCCCACATGCAGTGGCTTAGTTAGAGATTATGGGGCCCCATAGTGAAACTTTCATGGGGCCATAAGATGTAGGCATTCTTGAGCATTGACACATGCCCTACCCTATGGATATGAGTCAATTGGGCAATTTAAATTCTAATGTGATCTACACTGCATATAAACCATGGACACTAAGACAAATTCATAGGGTGGAGGAACACAAGAAAGATAATTTCAAAAAGAGGTCAGCGCTCACAGTTTTGCCCAAACCCCTGTCACCTGTTCGCCTCCTCTTAGTTTTAAAAAAAAATATGTGCCACAAGAGGTAGCGCTCACGGTGTGCAATTAACCCACCCTAAAGCAATAAAAATCGACAGATTGTATTAACCTTTACATAAAAAACAGAGATTGTTTAAAGCAAGCAAATAACAATAAATGCAAACGGCCAAGTGCAGGAGACCAGAGTTGTCCTCATATGACCCACTGCATAACACTAAATGTCCAATAATTCTTTTGCAAACTGTGTTCTAGACCATATGCATGAAAAAACCTATGCAGTTAAAAGTCCAAGTTCAAAAGACCTAAAGTCTATTTTACATAAAAATTACATAAAAATTACATAGACCTGACTAATATCAACATATATGATAAAAATATCACTTTCTTCACATAAATTTTCTCAGGAGCAGCAGTCAGTGTACTTCTAGCGATATCAGACAGGTCACCTCCACCAGCACAAAAGGGTGCTGGTGGAGGTGACCTGTCTGATATCGCTAGAAGTACACTGACTGCTGCTCCTGAGAAAATTTATGTGAAGAAAGTGATATTTTTATCATATATGTTGATATTAGTCAGGTCTATGTAATTTTTATGTAATTTTTATGTAAAATAGACTTTAGGTCTTTTGAACTTGGACTTTTAACTGCATAGGTTTTTTCATGCATATGGTCTAGAACACAGTTTGCAAAAGAATTATTGGACATTTAGTGTTATGCAGTGGGTCATATGAGGACAACTCTGGTCTCCTGCACTTGGCCGTTTGCGTTTATTGTTATTTGCTTGCTTTAAACAATCTCTGTTTTTTATGTAAAGGTTAATACAATCTGTCGATTTTTATTGCTTTAGGGTGGGTTAATTGCACACCGTGAGCGCTACCTCTTGTGGCACAAGAAAGATAATGGTGAATACATCAAGTGCCACCTGGGCCCCCTCTGCTCCAGGGCCCCATAGCACCTGGTATGGCTGTTATGGCTATTGCTACGCCCTTGGGCATGACCATACACACAACCTCACCGTTCCATGCATTGCTTAGAAACTCATGGACATGGTGATGTATCAAAGGCAGAGTTGCCGCAAAGGAGTGTGAGGATAATTAAATAGTGAATTACCTGTGAACATGACAATTCGTCAAAAAATAAGAGAAGCGGACAGGCAACAGGCTGGAACATTGGCCAGGACATTTACCTGCAGGATATTTTTGGAGCTTTCAGGGACCCTGGAACAGGAGACCTTAATTTTGGTAACCTGGGATGCCTGGTCACCTTATCTGTACCCCACTTGGCACACTTTTTCTAATATACACGGAGGACAGATAGATAGAAATAGCTAGCTAGTTGCATAGACACATTGTGCTTAATTATTTGATTCTCAAAAACTCTGAGATCTGCTGAAGTATGCAAAGTGTTTTCAGATTGTATTGCAATGTTTCATACCAGTAACTGATGCATGACTGAGGGAAAAAAACAACAAAAACGTCAGCAGCAGACACTTTTAAGAATGTTACAGATCCTGGCTGGTTGGATTTTTTTCTTTACGTATACGCACACGTCTTTATATCTATGTTTAGACTCATGCTATGTAAACAATGAGACATCAGAATTAAAGATACCAGAGCTGAACTAACTAGAGGAAACGGGGGGGAGAAGGCATGTATTGTACTGCAAGCTGGCCTGATGCCCACCGCCATCCTCCCCCCCTTCCCCGTTCTGCTCTGTCCTCCTCCTTTTCTATCTAAATGCCCCCCGACAGCCTTTTCTGAGTCAGCTGGGCCGGACATTAGCGCGCAGGCGCCAGCCCAGCTGTGCACGTCCACATCACGCACCCATGGTCGGGAGCACTCTTTAATTCTGATGTTCTAGTGATGTTCTAGTTAGTTAATGTAGGAACCAGGAAGGAGGAGGGGAGAATATGATGGTATCAGGCCAAATAGTTCCCATAGCAAAGGAAAGTCCACATCTTTCACCATCCGATAAAAATTTGTGTATTCAGTCTAATGTCTTATGGTTTTTAAAGTGTGCTCTTTTCTAGAAGACAAAACATCATGTATCACATGAGTGATAATCCCCTCACCACTGAGATAAATCCGTGATACATATACAGTATGTATAGTAATTTTCTGCTGCAAAATGTTTTTTTATATGGCTTTACAGCCCTTCAGCCTCGCCCCTTCCTCCAACACCTTCAAGCAAGCCCTCAAAACACACTTCTTTAAAATGGGCAACCTCCCATCCACCACACTTTAACCACTTCCCGACCGCCGTATGTACAATTGGCGGCCAGGAAGTGCACCCCGCAAGGACCGCCGTATAGACAAATGGCGGCGGTCCTTGTAGGGGCATGGGCGGAGCGATCGCGTCATCCGTGACGCGATCCTCCGCCTCCGCCTGGCGCCGCTCACCCGCCGCAACATCTCGCCGGCCATACGGAAGCGCCGGCAGGATGTTAACCCGACGATCGCCGCATACAAAGTGTATAATACACTTTGTAATGTTTACAAAGTGTATTATACAGGCTGCCTCCTGCCCTGGTGGTCCCAGTGTCCGAGGGACCACCAGGGCAGGCTGCAGCCACCCTAGTCTGCACCAAGCACACTGATTTTTTACCCCCCCTGCCCCAGATCGCCCACAGCACCCATCAGACCCCCCCCTGCCCACCCCCCAGACCCCTGTTTGCACCCAATCACCCCCCTAATCACCCATCAATCACTCCCTGTCACTATCTGTCAACGCTATTTTTTTTTATCCCCCCCCCTGCTCCCTGCCCCCTCCTGATCACCCCCCACCCCTCAGATTCTCCCCAGACCCCTCCCCCCCAGACCACCCCCCCTGTTTACTGTATGCATCTATCCCCCTGATCACCTGTCAATCACCTGTCAATCACCTGTCAATCACCTGTCAATCACCTGTCAATCACCCATCAATCACCCCCTGTCACTGCCACCCATCAATCAGCCCCTAACCTGCCCCTTGCGGGCAATCTGATCACCCCCCCCACACCAATAGATCGCCCGCAGATCCGACATCAGATCACCTCCCAAATCCATTGTTTACATCTATTCTCTCCTCTAAACACCCACTAATTACCCATCAATCACCCATCAATCACCCCCTATCACCACCTGTCACTTTTACCTATCAGATCAGACCCTAATCTGCCCCTTGCGGGCACCCAATCACCCGCCCACACGCTCAGATTGCCCTCTGACCCCCCCTTATCAATTCACCAGTGCATTAATTACATCTGTTCTTCCCTGTAATAACCCACTGATCACCTGTCAATCACCTGCCAATCACCTATCACCCATCAATCACCCCCTGTCACCCCCTGTCACTGCCACCCATCAATCAGCCCCTAACCTGCCCCTTGCGGGCAATCTGATCACCCACCCACACCATTAGATCGCCCGCAAACCCGCCGTCAGATTACCTCCCAAATGTATCGTTTACATCTGTTATCTTCTCTAAACACCCACTAATTACCCATCAATCACCCATCAATCACCCCCTATCACCACCTGTCACTGTTACCTATCAGATCAGACCCTAATCTGACCCTTGCGGGCACCCAATCACCCGCCCACACGCTCAGATTGCCCTCAGACCCCCCCCCCCCCCCTTATCAATTCGCCAGTGCATTAATTACATCTGTCCTTCCCTGTAATAACCCACTGATCACCTGTCAATAACCTGCCAATCACCTATCACCCATCAATCACCCCCTGTCACTGCCACCCAACAATCAGCCCCTAACCTGCCCCTTGCGGGCAATCTGATCACCCACCCACACAAATAGATCGCCCGCAGATCCGACATCAGATCACCACCCAAGCGCAGCGTTTACATCTATTCTCTCCTCTAAACACCCACTAATTACCCATCAATCACCCCCTATCACCACCTGTCACTGTTACCCATCAGATCAGACCCTAATCTGCCCCTTGCGGGCACCCAATCACCCGCCTACACGCTCAGATTGCCCTCAGACCCCCCCTTATCAATTCGCCAGTGCAATATTTACATCTGTCCTTCCCTGTAATAACCCACTGATCACCTGTCAATCACCTGCCAATCACCTATCACCCATCAATCACCCCCTGTCACTGCCACCCATCAATCACCCCCTGTCACTGCCACCCATCAATCACCCGCTGTCACTGCCACCCATCAATCAGCCCCTAACCTGCCCCTTGCGGGCAAACTGATCACCCACCCACACCAATAGATCGCCCGCAGATCCGACATCAGATCACCACCCAAGCGCAGTGTTTCCATCTATTCTCTACCCTAAACACCCACTAATTACCCATCAATCACCCCCTGTCACTGCTACCTATCAGATTAGACCCCTATCTGCCCCTAGGGCACTCAATCACCCGCCCACACCCTCAGAATGCCCTCAGACCCCAGCCCTGATCACCTCGCCAGTGCATTGCTTGCATCTATTCCCCCCTCTAATCACACCTTGAGACACCCATCAATCACCTCCTGTCACCCCCTAGCACACCTACCCATCAGATCAGGCCCCAATTTGCCCCGTGTGGGCTCCTGATCACTCGGCCAAACCCTCAGATCCCCCTCAGACCCCCTTCCGATCACCTCCCCAGTGCATTGATTGCATCTATTTTCCCCTCTAACCACCCCCTGAGACACCCATCAATCACCTCCTGTCACCCCCCTAGCACTCCTATCCATCAGATCAGGCCCAATACAACCTGTCATCTAAAAGGCCACCCTGCTTATGACCGGTTCCACAAAATTCGCCCCCTCATAGACCACCTGTCATCAAAATTTGCAGATGCTTATACCCCTGAACAGTCATTTTGAGACATTTGGTTTCCAGACTACTCACGGTTTTGGGCCTGTAAAATGCCAGGGCGGTATAGGAACCCCACAAGTGACCACATTTTAGAAAAAAAGACACCCCAAGGTATTTTGTTAGGTGTATGACGAGTTCATAGAAGATTTTATTTTTTGTCAAAAGTTAGCGGAAATTAATTTTTTTTGGGTTTTTTTCACAAAGTGTCATTTTTCACTAACTTGTGACAAAAAATAAAATCTTCTATGAACTTGCCATACACCTAACAGAATATCTTGGGGTGTCTTCTTTCTAAAATGGGGTCACTTGTGGGGTTCCTATACTGCCCTGGCATTTTAGGGCCCCTAAACCGCGAGGAGTAGTCTAGAAAACAAATGCTTCAAAATGATCTGTGAATAGGACGTTGGGCCCCTTAGCGCACCTAGGCTGCAAAAAAGTGTCACACATGTGGTACCGCCGTACTCAGGAAAAGTAGTATAAAGTGTTTTGGGGTGTATTTTTACACATACCCATGCTGGGTGGGAGAAATTTCTATGTAAATGGACAATTGTGTGTAAAAAAATCAAACAATTGTCATTTACAGAGCTATTTCTCCCACTTAGCATGGGTATGTGTAAAAATACACCCCAAAACGCATTATACTACTTCTCCTGAGTACGGCGGTACCACATGTGTGGCACTTTTTTACACCCTAAGTACGCTAAGGGGCCCAAAGTCCAATGAGTAACTTTAGGATTTCACAGGTCATTTTTGTTTCAAGAATACTCCTTGCGGTTTAGGGCCCCTAAAATGCCAGGGCAGTATAGGAACCCCACTAATGACCCCATTCTAGAAAGAAGACACCCAAAGGTATTCCGTACGGAGTATGGTGAGTTCATAGAAGATTTTATTTTTTGTCACAAGTTAGCGGAAAATGACACTTTGTGAAAAAAAACTATTAAAATCAATGTCCGCTAACTTGTGACAAAAAAATAAAAACTTCTATGAACTCACCATACTCCTAACGGAATACCTTGGGGTGTCTTCTTTCTAAAATGGGGTCATTAGTGGGGTTCCTATACTGCCCTGGCATTTTAGGGGCCCTAAACCGCAAGGAGTGGTCTTGAAACAAAAATGACCTGTGAAATCCTAAAGTTACTCATTGGACTTTGGGCCCCTTAGTGCAGTTAGGGTGCAAAAAAGTGCCACACATGTGGTATCGCCGTACTCGGGAGAAGTAGTATAATGTGTTTTGGGGTGTATTTTTACACATACCCATGCCGGGTGGGAGAAATACCTCTGTAAATGACAATCTTTTGATTTTTTTACACACAATTGTCCATTTACAGAGGTATTTCTCCCACCCAGCATGGGTATGTGTAAAAATACACCCCAAAACACATTGTACTACTTCTCCCGAGTATGGCGATACCACATGTGTGGCACTTTTTTGCACCCTAACTGCGCTAAAGGGCCCAAAGTCCAATGAGTACCTTTAGGATTTCACAGGTCATTTTGAGAAATTTCGTTTCAAGACTACTCCTCACGGTTTAGGGCCCCTAAAATGCCAGGGCAGTATAGGAACCCCACAAATGACCCCATTTTAGAAAGAAGACACCCCAAGGTATTCCGTTAGTAGTATGGCGAGTTCATAGAAGATTTTATTTTTTGTCACAAGTTAGCGGAAATTGATTTTAATTGTGTTTTTTCACAAAGTGTCTTTTTCCGCTAACTTTTGACAAAAAATAAAATCTTCTATGAACTCACCATACTCCTAACGGAATACCTTGGGGTGTCTTCTTTCTAAAATGGGGTCATTTGTGGGGTTCCTATACTGCCCTGGCATTTTAGGGGCCCTAAACCGTGAGGAGTAGTCTTGAAACGAAATTTCTCAAAATGACCTGTGAAATCCTAAAGGTACTCATTGGACTTTGGGCCCTTTAGCGCAGTTAGGGTGCAAAAAAGTGCCACACATGTGGTATCGCCGTACTCAGGAGAAGTAGTATAATGTGTTTTGTGGTGTATTTTTACACATACCCATGCTGAGTGGGAGAAAGATCTCTGTAAATGGACAATTGTGTTTTATAAAAATTAACAAATTGTCATTTACAGAGATATTTCTCCCACCCAGCATGGGTATGTGTAAAAATACACCCCAAAACACATTATACTACTTCTCCTGAGTACGGCAATACCACATGTGTGGCACTTTTTTGCAGCCTAACTGCGCTAAGGGGTCCAAAGTCCAATGAGCACCTTTAGGCTTTACAGGGGTGCTTACAATTTAGCACCCACCAAAATGTCAGGACAGTAAACACACCCCACAAATGACCGCATTTTGGAAAGTAGACCCTTCAAGGTATTCAGAGAGGGGCATGGTGAGTCCGTGGCAGATTTCATTTTTTTTTGTCGAAAGTTAGAAGAAATGGAAACTTTTTTTTTTTCTTTTTTTTCTCACAAAGTGTCATTTTCCGCTTACTTGTGACAAAAAATAATATCTTCTATGAACTCACTATGCCTCTCAGTGAATACTTTGGGATGTCTTCTTTCCAAAATGGGGTCATTTGGGGGGTATTTATACTATCCTGGAATTCTAGCCCCTCATGAAACATGACAGGGGGTCAGAAAAGTCAGAGATGCTTGAAAATGGGAAAATTCACTTTTTGCACCATAGTTTGTAAACGCTATAACTTTTACCCAAACCAATAAATATACACTGAATGGGGTTTTTTTTATCAAAAACAGTTTGTCCACATTTTTCGCGCTGCATGTATACAGAAATTTTACTTTATTTGAAAACTGTCAGCACAGAAAGTTAAAAAAATCATTTTTTTTGCCAAAATTCATGTCTTTTTTGATGAATATAATAAAAAGTAAAAATCGCAGGAGCAATCAAATAGCACCAAAAGAAAGCTTTATTAGTGACAAGAAAAGGAGCCAAAATTAATTTAGGTGGTAGGTTGTATGAGCGAGCAATAAACCGTGAAAGCTGCAGTGGTCTGAATGGAAAAAAAGTGGCCGGTCCTTAAGGGGTAGAAAGCCCTAGGTCCTCAAGTGGTTAACTCTCTCAGCGCATGCATGAAAAAAGAGCACAGTAAAGGGCTTGGCTGGATAACAAAATGACGTGGGTGGATAACGAAATCTCATAACGATAAATACAGTGGCTTGCAAAAGTATTCGGCCCCCTTGAAGTTTTCCACATTTTGTCACATTACTGCCACAAACATGAATCAATTTTATTGGAATTCCACATGAAAGACCAATACAAAGTGGTGTACACCTGAGAAGTGGAAGGAAACTCATACATGATTCCAAACATTTTTTACAAATCAATAACTGCAAAGTGGGGTGTGCGTAATTATTCGGCCCCCTGAGTCAATACTTTGTAGAACCACCTTTTGCTGCAATTACAGCTGCCAGTCTTTTAGGGTATGTTTCCACCAGCTTTGCACATCTAGAGACTGAAATCCTTGCCCATTCTTCTTTACAAAACAGCTCCAGCTCAGTCAGATTAGATGGACAGCATTTGCGAACAGCAGTTTTCAGATCTTGACACAAATTCTCGATTGGATTTAGATCTGGACTTTGACTGGTCCATTCTAACACATGGATATGTTTTGTTTTAAACCATGCCATTGTTGCCCTGGCTTTATGTTTAGGGTCGTTGTCCTGCTGGAAGGTAAACCTTTACCCCAGTCTCAAGTCTTTTGCAGACTCCAAGCGGTTTTTTTTTTTTTCCAAGATTGCCCTGTATTTGGCTCCATCCATCTTCCCATCAACTCTGACCAGCTTCCATGTCCCTGCTGAAGAGAAGCACCCCCAAAGCATGATGCTGCCACCATCATATTTGACAGTGGGGATGGTGTGTTCAGAGTGATGTGCAGTGTTAGTTTTCTGCCACACATAGCGTTTTGCATTTTGGCCAAAAAGTTCCATTTTGGTCTCATCTGACCAGAACACCTTCATCCACATGTTTGCTGTGTCCCCCACATGGCTTGTGGCAAACTGCAAACAGGACTTCTTATGCTTTTCTGTTAACAATGGCTTACTTCTTGCCACTCTTCCATAAAGGCCAACTTTGTGCAGTGCATGACTAATAGTTGTCCTATGGACAGATTCTCCCACCTGAGCTGTAGATCTCTGCAGCTCATCCAGAGTCACCATGGGCCTCTGGACTGCATTTCTGATCAGCGCTCTCCTTGTTCGGCCTGTGAGTTTAGATGGACGGCCTTGTCTTGGTAGGTTTACAGTTGTGCCATATTCCCTCCATTTCTCAATGATCGCTTGAACAGTGCTCCGTGGGATGTTCAAGGCTTTGGAAATCTTTTAGTAGCATAAGCATACTTTAAATTTCTCAATAACTTTATCCCTGACCTGTCATGTGTGTTCTTTGGACTTCATGGTGTTGTTGCTTCCAATATTCTCTTAGACAACCTCTGAGGCCCTCACAGAGCAGCTGTATTTGTACTTAGAGATGTCACGAACCCCCGATTTTCGGTTCGCGAACCCTGTTCGCGATCCTCTGTGAAAGGTTCGGTTCGCGAAAAAGTTCACAAATCGCAATAGACTTCAATGGGGAGGCGAACTTTGAAAAATAGAAAAAATTCTGCCGGCTGGAAAAATGATAGAAAACATGTTTCAAGGGCTCTAATACCTGGAGGCAGACATGATTGAGTGAAATACAAATCAAAAGTCCCAGGCAAAAATCTAGATTTCACATAAACCTCTATTTTAAGGTCAATTTTAGGCCGGCCTCCTCCAGTAGGAGGGTCTCATCTGCCAGGGAATTATACTATTTCAAAAGCCAGCTTACATACCGTGGCTGGGAATTGAACCCAAGTCTCACTGTGTGGTGGGCAAGTACCTTAACCACTGTACCACAACACTACTAAGGCCTTGTTTCCATCTGTCCGCTTCTATCCGCTTTATTTCAGCAGATCAATGTTACAGATTGATACATGTTGCTGAAAAGCGGACAGAAGCGGACAGAAGCGCATTGATGGAAACGAGGCCTTCCTGAAGCTAGCCTAGCATTTACCATTTATGCTCAATCCAAGAGAAAAATTAGACAAGACAATTAACATTTATATCACACTTTTCTCCTGGCAGACTCAAAGCACCAGAACTGCAGCCACTAGGGCATGCTCTATAGGCAGTTGAGACTTGCCTAAGGTCTCCTACTGAATAGGTGCTGGCTTACTGAACAGACAGAGCAGAGATTCGAACCCTGGTCTCCTGTGTCAGAGGCAGAGCCCTTAACCATTACACCATCCAGACATTGCTTAAGGATTTGTAGCCAGGCATGGCCTTTTACTTTTGTGTTCAACAGTTGTCAAGAGAAAAATTAGACAAGACAAATAACATTTATATTGCGCTTTTCTCCTGGCGGACTCAAAGCGCCAGAGCTGCAGCCACTAGGGCACGCTCTATAGGCAGTAGCAGTGTTATGGTGGCCATACATGGTACAATTTTTTTCATACAATCTTGCCATTTCTATGTAATATAAGGGAACTGCCTAAATTATCCTTTCAGTATAATCACTTAATTTACCCTTATACTACATAGAAATGGTAAGATTGTATGAACTGTTGAACACAAAAGGCAAGGCCATGCCTGGCTACAAATCCTTAAGCAGTGCCTGGATGGTGTAATGGTTAAGGGCTCTGCCTCTAACACAGGAGACCAGGGTGTAAATCTCGGCTCTGTCTGTTCAGTAAGCCAGCACCTATTAAGTAGGAGACCTTAGGCAAGTCTTCCTAACAC
This sequence comes from Hyperolius riggenbachi, assembly GCF_040937935.1. Taxonomy (NCBI): domain Eukaryota; kingdom Metazoa; phylum Chordata; class Amphibia; order Anura; family Hyperoliidae; genus Hyperolius; species Hyperolius riggenbachi. Next base: position 205,646,009 of record NC_090655.1, on the reverse strand, counting down.
TGCTACTGCCTATAGAGTGTGCCCTAGTGGCTGCAGCTCTGGTGCTTTGAGTCCGCCAAGAGAAAAGCGTGATATAAATGTTATTTGTCTTGTCAAATTTTTCTCTTGGATTGAGCATAAATGGTAAATGCTAGGCTAGTCCAAAAAGTAGAAAGAGAGGCCTTGCTAGGCTAGTTTCAGCTAGTAGTGTTGTGGTACAGCGGTTAAGGTACTTGCCCACCACACAGTGAGACCTGGGTTCAATTCCCAGCCAATGTGAGTTGGCTTTTATGCTACAAATCCTTAAAGGGAACCTAAACTGAGAAGGATATGGATTTTTCCTTTTCAAATGATACCAGTTGCCTGAATCGCCTGCTGATCCTGTGTCTCTAATACTTTTAGCCACAGCCCCTGAACAAGCATGCAGATCAGGTGCTCTGACTAAAGTCAGACTGGATTAGCTACATGCTTGTTTCAGGGTGTGATTCAGCCACTATTGCAGTCACAGAGATCAGCTGGACTGCCAGGCAACTGGTATTTTTTAACAGGAAACATCCATATCACTCTCAGTTAAGGTTCCCTTTAAGCAACCTAATGTTTCTATTGGATTGAGCATAAACGGTAAATGCTAGGCCAGCTTGAGTTAGTACTGTTGTGGTACAGCAGTTAAGGTACTTGCCCACCACACAGTGAGACCTGGGTTCAATTCCCAGCCATGGTATGTAAACTGGCTTTTGAAATACTATAATTTTCTGGCAGATGAAACCCTCCTCCCTCCGGTAGGAGGGTAATATACAAGAGCCTAATTAAACTCTCCCTAGCAGAGTGTGTGTAGTAGCTGTCCCTTAACTAATTAGTGTAGGCAGACGAGTGAGCAAAAAGGCTCAAGGACCTTGCCTTTTATAAGGGGGGGGTGGGGCTCCAGGCGTGAGTGCAGTCTGATTGGCAATAATGTGCCTGCTGACTGTGATGTAGAGGGTCAAAGTTCTGCTCCATAGAGCATTATGGGGCGAATCGAAATTCCAAGAAAGTTCGCCTTTGGTAGGCGAACGCGAACCACTGAAGTTCGCCAGGAACCGTTCGCCGGCGAACCGTTCGCGACATCTCTATTTGTACTGACATTAGATTACACACAGGTGCACTCTATTTAGTCATTAGCACTCATCAGGCAATGTCTATAGGCAACTGACTGCACTCAGATCAAAGGGGGCCGAATAATTACGCACACCCTACTTTGCAGTTATTTATTTGTAAAAAATGTTTGGAATCATGTATGATTTTCGTTCCACTTCTCACATGTACACCTATTTGTATTGGTCTTTCATGTGAAATTTAAATAAAATTGATTCATGTTTGTGGCAGTAATGTGACAAAATGTGGAAAACTTCAAGGGGGCCGAATACTTTTGCAAGCCACTGTATCATTGTCAAATTTGGTTAACAATAAATACCATTCTAATAACAGACGGGAAATAATAATGAAAAGATATTAGCATTAAAAATCATTACGTAATTCAACAATACAGCTTAACCCAACCCTACTCTCACACAGAACCCTCCCTTGGTGGTGCCTAAAACTAATCACTCCCCCGGTGGTGCCTAACCCTACCCACCCCCCTGGTGGCGCCCTTTTCATCCACCCTTCTCCTGTGCCCTTTTTTCCTGCTACCCTCTCATCTGAACACTAGAGATGGCCCAAACGGTTCGCTGGCGAATGGTTCCCGACGAACTTCCGGTGGTTCTTGCTGATTCTTATTGCTAAAATAGCACCCCACAACAGCTCTTTTGAGAGCTAATCTTGTTCTTGTGATCTATTTTTTTTCTGTGTGTCCCACTGACATATTGATATTGTGTTGCATAGACAGCCTTGATAATTCATACTGTGTGTGTGCCACCGCCAGGCCCAGCACATTCAGTGACTACCTGTGTGTGTGACAGGTGCATATTGTAATACCCATTACTGCATATACCTACCTACCTGTTGTTCACAGTGCACCCACCCACCTACCTACGTGAGTTGAGCGCACGCAGTGTTACTGTGCCTAGCCGCTACCTGTCTGTGTGTGACAGGTGCACATTGTAATACCCATCTTTGCATATACCTACCTACCTGTTGTTCACAGTGCACCCACCCACCTGCCTACAAGAGTTGAGCGAATGAGCGCACGCAGTGTCACTATACCTATCTGCTACCTGTCTATGTGTGAAAGGTGCACATTGTAATACCCATCACTGCATATACCTACCTGTTGTGTTCAGTGCACCCACCTCATCACTGCACATACCTACCTCTTGTGTTCAGTGCACCCCCCTACCTACGTGAGTGCACGCAGTGTGATATACCACTCCGTGCATACCTGTTAACTGCACCTGTGTGACTGCACATTGTATTAGTCAAGTCAGTGCATACCTTTCACTTCATCCCCCCCCCCAATATGGACAAAACGGACAAAACAGGTAGAGGAAATGGTAGAGGCAGACCCAGAGGAAGGCCACCCGGCAGGTCTGTGCGAGGTCGTGTTGAAGTGATTTTGTGTGGCCCTGGCTCAAAGTACAGTGCTCAGAAGAAGGCACGTCCCATCAACTCCCAAGATTGTCAGGACGTGGTTGACTATTTAACACAGAACACCTCATCTTCCGCAGCCACCAGCGCTACTACAAGCACCACATCCATTGCATTTGACACTTCGCAGGAGTTATTTGGTGGGGGATTCACTGATTCACAGCCATTATTGTTACAACCAGATGAAGGCGCTAAGCAAGTTACACCACCTCATATGTCGGAGTTAGGTGGCGACACTATGGACGTAATGTGTGAGGAGGAGGATGATGAAGTACCTGCTGTTGGTGCAATTTTGGAGGTGTCTGAGTCAAGCGAAGCTGGGCAGGATGATTATGATGATTATGATGATAGGATCCCACATAGGTTCCTAATAGACAAGATGACCAAGGGGACAGTTCAGAGGGGGAGTCAGAGAGGAGCAGGAGGAGACGAGTTCCTGAAAGAATCAGGGGGAGCTCGTCATCAGAAACAGCTGGTGGAAGTGTCCGGCGCCATGTATCGCCACCTATGTACAGCCAGCCAACATGCCCTTCAACGTCAGCTGCTAATGCCACCATAGTGCCATCACCCCAGGGGGGCTCAGTGGTTTTGGACATTTTTTAATGTGTCTGCCTCAGCAATGCCATCTGTCCTCTCTGCCTCCAAAAATTGAGCCGTGGAAAGGACAACACTCACGTAGGGACAAGTGCCTTACGAAGGCACATAGAGAAAAGGCACAAACTGCAATGGGAAGAGCACCTGAGCAAAAGCAGCACACAAAAGAAAAGCTACCCTCCTCCTCTTCCTCCTTCAGGTGCAGCATCTTCAGCCGCTTTCTCCCTTGCACCTTCACAGCCACCCTCCTCCACTTCGCCTCTGCCGTTGAGCGGTTCCTGCTCCTCTTCTGTAAATTTGTGGCCATTGGGACACCACAGTGGAAGATTCCAGGCCGCAATTATTTTTCTAAAAAGGCGATACCCAAACAGTACCGTGAAGTTGAGAGGCAAGTGGTGCCATCTCTGGCACACAGCGTTGGGTCAAGGGTCCACCTGACCACGGATACCTGGTCTGCCAAGCACGGTCAGGGCAGTTACATAACTTGCACAGCCCATTGGGTCAACCTGGTGACCGATGACAAGCAGGGAGTACATGGCTTTGCAGCGGACCAACTTGTGACACCTCCACGGATGGCAGGCAGGCCTCCTGTCACCTCCTCTCCTCCTGCTACATCCTGTTAGGACTGACTAGTACTTCTCTTCAGTCCCTGTTGACCTTTCCACGAAGGAAGATGTGTTACCCAGTTGTATAGTCTAGGTGACCACGGGTCTTCACCCACACACCCTTGAGGGGAGTGCAGGACCACACCCCCCAGGAGGGGGATGTGGAACTTAGCTGCCTAGTGCCCTACCAGGTCACTACTGGGGTTACCTCAGCGAGTGGTCGGGAGAACAGAGACACTAGTTGTGGAGAAAGCGTGGTCAGACGAGAGCCAGAGGTCCAGAGAAACAGAGATCAGCGTAGGTCGGGGTCACAAGCCAAAAGGTCAGGGCAGGCAGCAGATAACGGAGGTCGGGGTCACAAGCCAGGGATCAGGGCAGGCAGCAGACAACGGTAATCCAGAAGACAGAGCCAAAGGTCAGGGCAGGCGGAGATCAACGGTTGTCGGGGTCACAGGCCAAGGTCACAACAGGAGATCAGATAAATAACAAGACAGGGGCAACGGTTCACCAACAGACTAGCCAAGCTGTCAGAATGAGCAGCACTGCAGTTAGGGGCAGTGCTGCTTTTATAGTGAGCATTGGCGCCGAAACCACCAACACTCTGCGCATGCGCGCGCAATACTTTCCATGCGCGCGCAGATGCAGTACTCATCGCATGCATGTAGCGCGCAGCGCCAAACGTTGGGTCGGGAGAGAGACTACAAGGCCCAGAGAGCCACCGTGCGTGCGCACTAGAGAGGGCACCCGAGAGCCCCGCGGAAGATCAGGGTGGTGAGTATGACATTGCCCCCCTCCCAGGGGCAACCTCCGGGTGCCCCTAGGACCATGTTTGCCAGGGAATCTGGTGAAATTACTTGATCAATCTAGGGGCATGTACATTACGGGCAGGCTCCCATGAGTTTTCCTCCAGACCACACCCCTTCCATTTGATTAAATATTGAAGAGATCCTCTAATCCTTCTGCTGTCCAGTATCTTTTCCACCTCAAACTCTTCCAAGCCATCGATCATAACTGGTTGAGGTGGGCCCGAGGAACAGCCAGGGAAGTTATTTGGAACCACCTTCTTTAAATTAGAAACATGGAACACAGGATGTACCTGGAGTGAAGCAGGTAAAGCCAGCTTGAAGGCTACTTAATTGATTTGTTTTAACACAGGAAAGGGCCCAATAAATCTGGGGGCAAGCTTCTTGGAGGCCCAGCGAAGCTTGAGATTAGAGGTGGAAAGCCAGACTAGGTCTCCTGGGGCGAAAAACTGGACTCTCCTTTCGGCGGCGGTCAGCAAACTTCTTCCCCTTCTCCTGGACTTGCTTTAAGGCATTGTGAACAGTGTTGAAATTGTCTTTCATAGTAGAAATCCTCTCTTGTGCTCCAGGACAGACAGAGGTAAAATCAAAGCCAGGTAAAACTGAAGAGTGATAACCATAATTGATGAAGAAAGGGGACTGTTTAGGAGAGGTATGAGTGGAATTATTGTAGGCAAATTCCGCAGTTGCCAACAGAGGGTACCAATCATCTTGAGCGGCCGAGGTGAAACATCTAATATATTGCTCCAAGGTCTGATTCGTCCTTTCTGTTTGTCCATTGGACTGTGGGTGGTAACCAGAAGAGAGAGAGACATTAATTCCCAGAACTTTACAGAGCTCTTGCCAGAACTTGGAGGTGAACTGGGTTCCCCGGTCAGATACTATGTCTTAAGGTAATCCGTGGAGTTGGACAATCTCTCTGACAAAAGTTTGAGCCATCTCTGCGGCAGAAGGAATATGTTTAAAAGGCAGGAAATGGACCATCTTGGAGAAACGGTCAACAATGACCAGGATGGTAGTGAACCCTTCCGAGGGTAGCAAGTCCACCACGAAGTCCATTGCAATATTTTTCCATGGTTGTGTTGGTACAGGGAGAGGGTTCAGAAGACCCCAAGGTCGGCCTCTTAGAACGGGCACAAGTCTCACATGAGGCCACAAAAGATTTACAATCCTTAGATAATTCAGGCCACCAGAAGATCCTCTGCACCAGTTCTTGAGTTTTGTTAGCCCCAAAGTGACCAGCCAGTTTATTGTCATGGCAGGCTTGAAGTATCGCCAGGCGAGTCTCCGAGGGAGCAAAGATTCTACCTTGGAAGAAGTAGAGTCCTTTCTTGGCTGGCAAGTTGGGAGGCGTACTAAGACCTGCGGACGCTTGTTTAATAGTTTCAAGCAAACTTGAGTGCAAGAGCAGGAAATGCTGTGAAGACAAGATATTCTCTGGGGATGAATCAGAGACGGACTCAGACTGGAACATACGGGACAATGCATCCGGTTTTATGTTCTTGGATCCTGGACGGTAGGTTAGGTGAAAAGTAAACCGAGAAAAGAAGAGTGACCACCGAGCCTGACGTGGCCTTAACCTCTTGGCAGTTCTGAGATACTCGAGGTTTCTATGATCCGTAAGTATCAGTATGGGATGTTCAGCACCTTTGAGTAAATAGCGCCACTCCTCGAGAGCCGCCTTAATAGCCAGGAGTTCCCGTTCCGCCACGTCATAGTTTCTTTCTGAAGAATTTAACTTTCGGGAGAAGAAGGCAACAGGGTGGAGGATAGCTTTAGGGCCAAAGCGCTGAGAGAGGATCGCTCCAATAGCAACTTCGGAAGCATCTACCACCAGGACGAATGCTTTGGATGGGTCAGGATGCTTCAGAATGGGTGCTGAGGTGAAACAGGACTTCAGCTTTTCAAAAGCTGATTGGGCTTCTTTAAATAACAAGACAGGGGCAATGGTTCACCAACAGGCTAGCCAATCTGTCAGAACGAGCAGCACTGCAGTTAGGGGCAGTGCTGGTTTTATAGTGAGCATTGGCGCCGAAATTAGCGCCCTGCGCACGCGCACAGCGCGCGTAACACTTTGCACATGCGCACACAATACTTTGCGCATGCGCGGGCGCACAGTACTTTGCGCTCAGAGCCAAACGCCGGGTCGGGAGAGGGACTACAAGGCCCAGAGAGCCCCCGTGTGTGCGCACTAGAGAGCGCACCCAAGAGCCCCGCGGAAGATCAGGGTGGTGAGTATGACACATCCTCTTCACTGTCATCCCCCTCCTCCTCCTTGGCTGAGTGGCACTTCAACTCTACTGGCGTTGCAATCTCCTCTCCAGCTAAACAGTCCCATCTCCCCAGGGCCTATGCTGAATGCCAGGCACGACGGTGTCACGCCATATTAGACATGTCTTGCCTCAAAGCTGAGAGTCACACTGGACCAGCTCTCCTGGCTGCTCTTAACAAACAGGTGGATCAGTGGATTTCCCTGCACCAGCTGGAGATCGGCAACGTGGTGTGTTACAATGGCAGCAATCTCATTTCCGCGTTGAATTTGGGAAAGCTGACACATGTACCCTGAATGGCACATGTGCTGAATCCAGTCATTCAAAGATTTGTGTCAAAGTACCCAGGCTTAGAGGACGTCCTGAAGCAGGCCAGGAAGTTGTGTGGGCATTTCAGGTGGTCTTACACGGCCATGGCACGCTTTGCGGACATTCAGCGTAGAAACAACTTGCCGGTGAGAAGCTTGATATGTGATAGCCCGACTCGCTGGAATTTGACCCTGCTGATGTTCGACCGCCTGCTAGAACAGGAGAAAGCCGTCACCCAGTACCTGCACAATTACAGTAGAAGGACACAATCTGGGGAGATGGGGATGTTCTGGCCCCCGAACTGGACACTGATGCGAAATGCATGCAGGCTCATGCGGCCGTTTGAGGAGGTGACCAACCTAGTGAGTCGCAGTGAAGGCACCATCAGCGACTTGATCTCATACGCTTACTTCCTGGGCATCCATCTGAAAATGGCGCCTGTGAATAATGGCGCACAGTGTTGCTGCTAATCCGTTTGCCGCTTATCGCTATTTAACGTTAAAGCCTTATTGTTATTTAGCGTTAAAGCCTTATCGTTATTTAGCGTTAACACACAGAACCCTCTCTGTACCTATCCCTAACCCCTAAACCCCCCCGGTGGTGCCTAACCCTAACCACCCCCCTGGTGGTGCCTAACCCTAACCACCCCCCTGGTGGTGCCTAACCCTAACCACCCCCCTGGTGGTGCCTAACCCTAACCACCCCCCTGGTGGTGTATATTGTACTGTAACTATACCTAACCCTACTCTCACACAGAACCCTCCCTGTACCTAACCCTAACCACCCCCTTGGTGGTGCCTAACCCTAAGACCCCCTGGTGGTGCCTAACCCTAAGACCCCCCAGTGGTGCCCAACCCTAACCTTGACAGTGTTACATTAAATCCATTCACCGCTTTGCAGTTAAATAACGTCTGCAGTTTGGCTTATGTAGGGCGCTATTGATAAATAACGTTAGTGTGTGCCACTATTGATAAATAACGTTAGTGTGTGCCGTTTTTCTTCTTTTTTCCCTGTGCGCCATTATTATGCAGTACTAACGATAAATAGCGATAAGTGTATCTTTTTAATGCGGCGCCATTTTTATGCATAGGCGCTGGGCGCCATTATTCACTGATCCCCTTCCTGGAGCGTGCCGTGCGTAGAGTGGTGGCTCAAGCTATGGAGGAGCGTGAAGAGGAACAGTTATGGCAGGAACAGTTGTGGGAGCAATTTACATCAGAATCAGATGTTTCCTCAACACCTGCGGCAGCACAGAGGGGGAGGAGGAGGCGGAAGAGTCGTGTGGGGAAGAGGAGTCAGACTCGGATGATGAGGAAGGTGTTTCTTTGGAGGAGGAGGAGGTGGCGGCAGAAGAACAACCTCAGCTGGCGTCACAGGGGGCTTGTGCTGCTCGACGTTCCCGTGGTATTGTTCGTGGCTGGGGGGGAGGAGGACTTACCTGACATCACTGAGGAAGAGCAAGAGGAGATGGATAATACGTCTGCATCCAACTTTGTGCAGATGTCGTCTTTCATGCTGTCCAGCCTGTTGAGGGACCCCTGTATAAATAAACTCAAGGGGAATGAGCTGTACTGGGTTGCCACGCTACTAGACCCTCGGTATAGGCACAAAGTGGCGGCAATGTTACCAACTCACCTGAAGGCTGAAAGGATGCAGCACATGCAGAACAAGCTGGCAACTACAGTATGCTTTACAATGCGTTTAAGGGTGATGTCACAGCACAACGCAATAAAGGTACCACTGCCAGTAATCCTTCTCCCATGTCCACGCAGGCAAGGACAGGACGCTTGTAACGATTGGTGTCAGCACACAGAGAGAATCTGATTATTGATGATCTGCAGAATCATCAACAATACAGATGTACACTTGATTATGGATGATCTGCAGAATCACCAATAATACAAGTATGACTAACCACTGGACACCTAATAAAGTGTAAGTGTTTGGTGTGACTGTAGGCTATCTCCCGAGAAGCGGGAGATATAGGCAGCTCGGCCAAGAACCACCTGAGGGGCAGGTGGCCCTGGGCAGTGCAGAGACTATTGAGAGGGAGAATAGTGAGAACCTGGCAACCAGGGATATCTAATAATTCAGATAATACACTGTACTGCAGCCAGGGAACTCCAGGGGAAGAGACCACTGGCTGCTAACAGGCCGGACTCTCTGAGGAGCGGGAGTCCTAGGTGCAGCTGACACTTGGTGGAATGGTGTCACTGCTAGTACAGATAGACAGAGCACTCAAGGGTCAGTGACAGCCTGGAAGGTCGGGCAGGCCAGGTCGGCAACACACGAGCAGATGAGGTACAGAGACAGAAGACTGATTCGGTAACCGGGTACAGGCTGGGTCTGGCAACAGGTAGGCAGATATGCAGAGGTACCGAATCAGAAGGCAATAGAGAGGTCGACAGAACAAATAGTCATAACAGAAATAGAACAGAGTCCCAGCCTGAGGTGTGAGGTCCTTGGTCTCGACACCCAGGAACTAGTCTAAAGTATAACACAGTAATGACACAGTATTCCTAAGCTTAGGTGTGAGGTCCTTGGTCGCGACACCCCGGAACTGGTCTAAAGTATAACACAGCAATGACACAGTAATCCTAAGCTTAGGTGTGAGGACCTTGGTCACAACACCCCGGAACTGGTCTAAAGTATAACACAGCAATGACACAGTAATCCTAGGCTTGGGTGTGATCTGGCTAAGTGTGAATTCCCAGGTCCTCCTGGTTCTAACACACTGTGGGATCTGACTGAGGTCTGAGTGCTCACACATAAGTATTCGCAACGGCAGACAACCTGAGACTGACCAGCAAGATCTATATATAGTGCAGCGCCGCCCAGCACCACTCAGCCAATCACCCATTGCGCTGGGATCAGCTGATCGTCCTGATCAGCTGATCCCTCTCCTACTGGCATAAAGGTCCTGCCTCCCAGTGCGCGCACGTAGCTCTCCATCTGTGTGCACTAGAAGGCTCAGATAAACCAGACGCATGCTGCTGTGCGGAAACCGCCGGTCTGACCGCGGAGACAGCCGCCCCGCTGCCAGACCACGCGGCGGTATCTCCGCAATCCATTACAACGCTCCAGCGATCTCATAGTGATGTCGGACATGTGGCCATTCTTTAGTCCAACGCCTCACCTTAGCGGTTCCGGATCTACCCTTCACCAACGCCTGGAGTCTGGACCTGCAGGTAGCCGACCAGCGATGAAACCTTGGACTACTGGGTGCGCAGGCTTGACCTGTGGCCAGGGCTGTCCCAATTTGCCATACAACTTCTGTCTTGCCCTGCCTCAAGCGTCCTGTCAGAAAGGACCTTCAGTGCAGCAGGAGGCATTGTCACTCAGAAGAGAAGTCGTCTTAGTCACAAAAGTGTTCAGTACCCGACATTTATCAAAATGAATGAGGCATGGATCACGGATCCTGTGCGCTCCCCACACAGCATCTCTGCCCGCAGGCCGCTTGACTGCCTTCTCCACCACCACCAACAGGGTCCAGGACTCCAGGTGGATTCCTGAATTTTTAAGGCCGCTGCTATCAGCGGCCACTATAATAGTTTTTCTGGTGCGTGTACATGCCTGCCTAATTTTTCTGGCTGCACAGCAGCTGCAACAACAAAACAAAAGGCATGTACATGTGCCCATTCCCCTTCGTGATCATTACCTTGCCACGGTGAAGGGGCTTGCGTATCACAATGAAGCAATGACCACTGGCTATATGAGTGTCTCAGGGGGTGGCACCCCAAAGATAATAAGGTCATTGCTTCATTGTGGACAGACCAAATTTGATCAGCTGGACAGTCACTGTTCTGTCATTCAGCTAACTCAGTCCGGCGACCATATGGCCTGGAAAGCTGCCATCACCTGCACTCTCGTCATGGTGCGCACCAGTCTAGCACAGCCGTCACTACACAAACAGCTGTGTGCAGTCACTGCATACCTTTCACTGCATCTGTGACTGCACATTGTATTATACCTGGCAGTCAGTGCATACCTTTCACTTGAATGGATGGCAGACTTGCCCTCCATAACAGATTCTCATTAAAGGATTTAAAGTTGATTCATCTCACATATCCAGCAGGGCCTGGAAAGTCCCCCTGTATCATTATTTTTGGTCACTACCTGCCATGCCATGCCTGCTGCCTTCCTTGGATGTGTGTGGTAGCCGTTCCTGCTCCTTTGCCCACAGCGTGCCTGTTGCCTTCCTTGGATGTGCGGGGGTGGTAGCCGTTTCTTAGGCTCCCACTCCGGACCAGAATTGAACCAGGATTCCCCGGCCATTACCCGTGGTCACTCGCAATGGCAGACTTGCCCTCCATAAAAGATTCTCGATGCAGGTACTGAACAGCAAGCAGAACAAGTATTTAAAAAATAGATGTAAGCTTTAACAATGGTAGAGAAAGAACCATCGAAAGTTGATAAGGCAGTCAGAAATTACCTGACATCACTGAGTGAAGAAGAGCAATCTCGCCATGGTGCGCACCAGTCCAAAACGGCCATCAATACGCAACGCGGTGCGTTACACAGTGAGTTTGGTGTGTCAGTGTGAAGCAGTACTCTAATTACACTCCCTGATTGATGTATACACATGCAAGATGTTTTAAAGCACTTTAGGCCTGCAATTTAGCATTCAATGTGATTTCTGCCCTTAAAACGCTGCTTTGCGTCCAATCCAGATTTTTCCCCGGGACTTTTGGCGTGTATCCCACTCCGCCATGCCCACCTCCAGGTGTTAGACCCCTTGAAAAATCTTTTCCATCACTTTTGTGGCCAGCATACATTTTTCTAGTTTTCAAAGTCCGCCTCCACATTGAAGTCTATTGCGGTTCGTGAAAGTTTGCGCAAACCGAACTTTCACGGGAGGTTTACGAACCTGGTTCGCAAAGCGAAAATCAGAGGTTCGGGCCATCTCTACTGAGCACCTTTTCCATAGCCCTACCTTATGTGTCCCTCCCACACCCTTTACATTATAAGCCTTTAGCACAGCCCCCCCCCCCCCCCCCCATCACACTTTGTGTGTCCTTCTTGACCTTGCAACCCCAGCTGTGACACCCTTCCTACGGACTACCTCAGACCTGATTTGCTGGTCTCTGTAAAATCACATCATCATGCATCTTATACCCTGTTTGCATGGATTACCTTGTGCTATGTTGTATAACAATGTAACACAATACAATACAATACAATAACATTTCTATAGCGCTTTTCTCCCATAGGACTCAAAACGCTTAAAGGGACTCCGAGCTCATAAAAAAAATGAAAGTTGTACTCACCTGGGGCTTTCTCCAGCCCAGTGCTGGTCGGGAGGTCCCACGACGGCGTCCTGGCTCTTCTCCTTCTCCCCGCTCCGGAATGTCTGACAGGCCGCAGCCCGGGCGACACTCAGCAGAGTGTCGGGCTGCTACTTCCGCATATGACGCGGATTACGTCACACGCCGGCCGCCTCGCGTCATCACGGCGGCCGGCGTGGCAGTACGGCGCATGCGCGCTTTAATCGCGCATGCTCAGTACTTTCACGCCGGCCGCCGTGATGACGCGAGGCGGCCGGCGTGTGACGTAATCCGCGTCATATGCGGAAGGAGCAGCCCGACACTCTGCTGAGTGTCGCCCGGGCTGCGGCCTGTCAGCCATTCCGGAGTGGGGAGAAGGAGAAGAGCCAGGACGCCGTCGTGGGACCTCCCGACCAGCACTGGGCTGGAGAAAGCCCCAGGTGAGTACAACTTTCATTTTTTTTATGAGCTCGGAGTCACTTTAACCACTGTGCTACCTCTTTGTCTGTCGCCCCTTGTTTACATTGTATGTATCCCTATTTATTGTCCACCACTGCATAATATGTTAGCGCTTTTTAAATACAATAAATAATAATAATACTATTCAAAGCATGTATGAAAGTGATTATTACCAGCACTGGACCAATAAAGAGCTAATACTACAGTTGAGGGAGGGCTCCTCGGGGCCCTTGTGCAGTTGCGACCTCTGCACCCCTGATTGCTACGCCACTGTAAATATCTAATTACTTGAACTTTGTTTCAAGGGGCATTTTGGCTATAATAGTAACATTTTAAGAAAATAGTCACCTACAGTGGCAAAATCTTCATGGTCATGCATAAAAAAAAGATATTTAAAAATTCATTGTTTTTTGTATTCACTTACAAACTCATATTATATAGCACATAGATAATCTGTACAGAACCACAATTAGTGTGTTAGGGCAAAGAAATAATCCTTATAAAAAAAGAAGAGTATAGCCTATCTACCCCCATTATGCAGTACATTCCAACATAAATGCTTTAAGTCCAAGACTAGGAAATGTAAAATCATTGAAAGGGTAACTGAAGTGGCATGGCAAGATGAGACACAGAGGTGAACATACTGCCAATCCTATGTAGAACTCGCCTGTGTTCACATTTTAATTTTATCCGTGGAAGTGTTAATAGACCAGTGCATTATCTTTGCAGTTAGAACAGTCAGACTGCAACTGCTGCTCTCCTGAAAAGTCAAACCACTTCTGTGTGGCTGTGCAAACACTCCTGATATCAAGTTAAAGCGGAATATAACCCTGCATTTCAACTTTGCTCTAAAACATTATTTACAGTATATTATATGCAACCAGCATTTTTTTTTTTACTAGACCAGCATTGGAAGGGTTACACAGTGCTTTAAAGTTCCTGGATATTTCTGCAGACGCATCCGAAGCTGACATAGATACATTTTGTTTACATAAATGTATCTAAGTGTTGAATGTGACTCATCTCTCTGACTGAGAAGGAGTTGGAGGACAGCCAAAGAGTGTGTAACATTTCTCAATAGATACATATAACTAAATAGAATGTAACAATCTGAACTTCTGCATATCTCTCCACGGAACTTTAAACCTCTGTGTTTAACCCTTCCAATGCTGGTCTAGTAAAAAAAAAATGCTTTTTGCATATAATATGCTGTAAATAATGTTTTAGAGCAAAGTTGAAATGCAGGGTTATATTCCGCTTTAAAGATCAAAACGTTTGATTGGTCAACACTTCTCTATGTGGGAGTTTAATGATTTACTAGAATGTAAAGATTCCTGTAAGGAAACGCGGAAAAGCCGCCGCGTGTGCTGATAGCAAGGCGGCTGGTTCAGCGTCCAGTGCGGCGGTTTGCACGCAGGAGCGTGCGTCTGGTACTGTGAGAGAATGCGGAAAAGCCGCCGCGTGTACTAATAGCAAGGCGGCTGGTTCCGTGTCCAGTGCTGCGCTTTGCACGCAGCAGCGTGCGTCTGGTGTGGCTGGGTCTGTTGGTTCACACAGATTCAGGAATAAGCGCACGCATGCTGAGAGGCAGAACTTTTATGACGGCCAAGGGGGGATCAGCTGACCTCTATATATAGTTACTGCTGGCCAGTCACAAGTTGTCTGCCGTTGCGAGCACTACGTGGAAGCACTCAGACCTTAGTCAGATCCTACAGTGTGTTTGAACCAGGAGGACCTGGGAATTCACACTGAGTCAGAATATTTGTGTTATCATTCTGTTATACTTCAGACTAGTTCCAGGGTGTAGAGACCACGGACCTCACACCCAAGATTAGGGAACTTGTGTTATCATTATGTTATACTTCAGACTAGTTCCAGGGTGTAGAGACCACGGACCTCACACCCAAGACTAGGAAACTTGTGTTATCATTCTGTTATACTTCAGACTAGTTCCAGGGTGTAGAGACCATGGACCTCACACCCAAGATTAGGGAACTTGTGTTATCATTCTGTTATACATCAGACTAGTTCCAGGGTGTAGAGACCACGGACCTCACACCCAAGACTAGGGAACTTGTGTTATCATTCTGTTATACTTCAGACTAGTTCCAGGGTGTAGAGACCACAGACCTCACACCCAAGACTAGGCATTGTTTGATACCTGTTATGACCGTTTGCTTTCCTGACTATCCCTCCGCTCTCTGATTCGGTATCACGCACATCTGATTATCTGTTGCCAACCCTGCCTGCCTTGGATACCGAATCAGCCTTCTATCTTTGTACTTTATCTGTCCGTGTGTTGCCGACCTGGCTTGCCCGACCTCGAGAGCCATCTCTCCCCTTTAGGAGATAGTCTCCAGATCAGCTAGTGACATCCACCTTCAGGTGTCACTCACTCACTGGCCCTTCCTACCTTCAGCCTGAGACTCCACCCCTTGGAAGGTCTCAGGCAGCTGGAAGGTTTCGGGCTTCTCTAAAGAGCAGTATTGCCCATACTGCTAAAGACCACCTGCTCATCAGGTGGTTTACTCAAAGTCTTTACTGTTGCACCAAACACTCACGATTTATACAGGTGTCCAGAGGTTAGTACTATATCTGTATTATTGGTGATTCTGCAGATCATCAATAATCGGGTATATATCTGTATTCTTGGTGATACTGCAGATCACCAATAATCAGATTCTCTCTGTGTGCTGACACCAATCGTTACAATTCCCATACACGGTACAATTTTTCATTTTTTTTCTCTATTAGATAATTTAGTTCAATTATTCCGTTAGATCGAATATGAAGATTTTTCCAACATGTCTGATCGGATTTTTATAGAAAAAAATTGGATAATCGTTAATTTTTCTTGATAAAAAAAAAAGATTATTTTCAACTTGCATTTGATTTGATCGTTTTGGTCAAAAAAAAAATGAAAATTAATTTTTTTTATTGTACCGTTTATTGGTTACCATAAGTGTGATGTTGAACATGGCGCAGACTGTCCAAACAGAGTACCAGGGTCAGTTTTAGACTTTTTGCCACCTCAAGCAATACATTGCAAGGATGACCTGTGGGTAAAGACGGCATCTCCTCCCTGCTGACCCACAGCATCATGGTTCTGATACCCAGGAATGCCAGGTATGTGCTGCACCTGCGCCGCATCACTCACACACTCTCAGCGAGGGGATCACTGGCCACATGTAAAGTCTTGCTTCCTCTCTGACTACAGCAGCGCCTCATGTGAACCGGCAGCATGTAACTGGTCACATGGGGGAGTGCTGTAGCCATGGATGCAGGATGCTGGATGGGTGGATCCCATCGCTGCAACGCTGACAGCAGGTGAGTGAAGCAGTGCCACACATCTAAGGAGGGGGAGACAGGGAGTGGGAGTGGAGGGACATTTGGGGAGGGGAGCCCCATCTTGCCGCCCTCTAATTGTTGCCACCCTGAAGCACGTGATTCATGTTGCATCCTGGAAGAACCGCCCCTGTATAGAACATAGAATTATAAGACTCTAGGAAAGTTCCATTTAGGATACAGCTACTGATCTAACTTTATTTTCACTTCAGGTTTGTGTTAAAAACAAAAGAATCCATGCCTCTAGGAAGAGTCCCAGGGGGTAGAACTTTGGTTCAGTGTGAGATATACAGTGATTACTCAGCCTGCTTGTTATCAGCCCCGATAAAATCCCAGACTGAGCATTCAGTCTGGTTTTGCTTACTAATCATTATAGCTGAGTCATTATAGCAGAGCCAGAAGGGGGCAGGCTTGGGCTTGAGAAGACTCAGCTATAATGATTCCCGAGCAAAGCCAGACTGAATGCTCAGTCAGGGATTTTATCAGGGCTGATAACAGGCAGACTGAGCAGAGAAGGATGAAACAGAAAGCAGGATAGGTGTTTTCTCTAATGTTCCCACTGATTTATGGTAAAATACATGAGGGTGCTTTGTCTCTGGTTCACTTTAAGTGCACTAAATCTAATATAATAATGTCAAATCTATATAAAACAAATAATTAAATGCAATACTTCTGATACATTCAGGCAGTCCCCTACTAACAAATAGGTTACATGCCGGCAGTTTGTAAGTTGAATTTGTAAGTTGAATGAATTAATAAACATGGTAAAACGTGGATAAATTATTTACTTTCAAACAACTCTGTATTTGCATATATAGTATAAACTATGTTTTTGGTTGTTTTCAAAATGCTGTATTAAACTACTTATAACAATTTATACAATAGTGTAACTTTTAAAGGAAACCAGATATGGCATTTAAAAAAGATTTGATACTTAACCGGTGCTTCCTCCAGCCCCATAAGCATGTGTGAGTCCCTCGCCATTCTCCCGCGCTCATCCTCGGTAACTGGCTCAGTGGCGTCAGTCGGGGTCTTCTGCGCATGTGCGGGAGGTCCGCGTATGTGCAGGAGACCTCAACTGATGCGACTGAGCCAGTTAGCAAATCTTTTTTAAATGCCGTCTCTGGTACACTTTAACAACAAAAATATGACTTAATTAATGAACAGTTAGGCCAGAGACCCATTACAAATCACAAACTGTTATTACAATTGTTAGCACTTTGTGTAAGAGTTTTATAAGCGATTTGAGGCGTGTTTTCCGGTGATTTCGGTATTGTATTTAGCTCAAGCATTTACAAAATGCTGCATGTTCTGCGATGGGGATTAATCATAATCCCAACTGCTCCATGTACTCAACACCACAGACTTACATTACATTAGCAAATCCTTTGTTGAAAGCACCGAGCCACCGACGATTGTCAGAGCTCCAAAAACAACTCTCAAAAAAGTGCTCTAGTGGGTCCTGGACCTAATGCATATTTTGTATATGAAGAAGACAATCTTTTTTGTATCTCTGAAAAAATGTAACTGAATCAATTGTAAGGAGGGTACTGCCTGTATATGAGACAGTTGTAGAAAAACAACAGTGTAAACAGTTGTGCAAAGAAGAACAAAAACTTAGCCTGCAGTAGTGTGTAAAGGTAACTTATTCAGTAAGCATGCAGCTGAAAAACGTGAAGTCAAAGACAGGGTCTACTATAGTGTTTCCCAAATGTACCATAGCAATTAGGGATGCTCGCTAGATTCCGCGGAATTCTTAATTCCGCGATTCCGGCCGGAATTAGGTCAATTCTGATTCCGGCGGTCGGAACGGAATTGCTAGACCTGTAAAATGGAATTCCGCAGAATTTTACACAATTGAAAAAAAATCTCTCTCAATCTCTCTCCTCCTCCTCCTCCCAGAGGAAGGAGGGTATCATCTTCCAGGGAATTGTAGTTTTTCAAAAGCCGGCTTACATACTATGCCTGGGAATTGAACACAGGTCTCAGTGTGTGTTAGGCAACTGACTTATCCACTATACCACCAACAACACTACATGCTGAAGTCAGCCTAGCATGTACCATTATGATCAATACAAGAGAAAAAGTAGCATGCTTAAAGAGGACCTGTACTGAGTAAAAATATTTAAAATAAACACATGAGGTAATTTCAAATGAACATTACATAGTTACCTCGCCATCAGTTCCTCTCAGAAGCTCATCATTTTCTTCTGACAATAATCCCTTCCAGTTCTGACAATATTTTGTCAGATCTGAAATATATCAGTTGCTGTCAATAAAATATCAGTTGCTGTCAGTTATAGCTGAGAGGAAAACTGATGTACCAGGTAATGTCCATGTTTCCCTATGGCTCAAGTGGGCGAAGTTACAGTTTAACTGTGTGCTGACCAGAAAGCTGTTATGGGTAGTGGCCATTTTCAAAATGGAGGACGGAAAATTCCCTTATTCACAGTGAACAAACAGGACGCGGGAGAGGAGAAAGAGAATGAGGAGTAGACTACATGGAAGGTAAGTATGACTTGTGTATGCATATTTTGACTTTTAATTTTCAGTTCAGGTTTTCTTTAAAGTTTGATTTTAACTTCACAGCTTAAGGTGGCCACACACCATACAATTGTTTTTATTTCTTTTCAATTCAATTTCAATTCCTCGCAGCAACATGTGTCTGGGCTGTCTGGAACTAGTAGTGCACACAGATGGAGAGCTACATGCGCGCGCGCTGCAAGACAAGCTCTTTATACCAATAGGAGGAAGATCAGCTGATCAGGGCGGTCAGCTGATTCCTGCTCAGTCAGTGATTGGTTGATAAGAGCTGGGCGGCGCTGTGGGGCGCTTTTACTATATATATCTCCTGCTGTTCAGTTGCTGGTTGTCTGGAGTTGCGAATGCTTACGTGTTAGCACTCAGACCTTAGTCAGATCCTTCAGTGTGGTGGAACCAGGTGGACCTGGGAATCCACACTTAGCCAGTTACTGTATATCATCTGTGTTATTCTCTAGCATAGTTCCAGGGTGTTGAGATCACGGCCCTCACACCCCAGACTAGGAATACTGTATATCATCTGTGTTATTCTCTAGCATAGTTCCAGGGTGTTGAGATCACGGACCCAGGGCCGGCCCGCTCATGAGGCGGGGTGAAACTTTTGCCTCAGGCGGCAAATTTCCAGGGGCGGCACCCGCCCGTCCGTGGGTTCGGGGAGCCGGCCCGCCGAGCTGGAGGGGTAGCTGGCAGGACGGGGGTATTGGGCCAGCGGCGGGGAGGGGGGTCGGACCCCCCCCTCCCTCGCCTGGGTCCCCCGTCCTCCGCTCCCCTCCAGCCTAAATAGAAGCAGCCGTATGTGTAAGAGGCACGGGCGGGGAGACACTCACCTCCTCCTTGCTCCAGCGTGCGCTCCACTGACATCACTTCCTGCAACGCTGCAGGAAGTGACGTCAGTGGAACGCACGCTGGGAAGAGGTGAGTGTCCTCCCCGCCCGTGCCTCTTACACATACGGCTGCTTCTATTTAGGCTGGAGGGGAGCGGAGGACGGGGGACCCAGGCGAGGGAGGGGGGGGTCCGACCCCCCTCCCCGCCGCTGGCCCAATACCCCCGTCCTGCCAGCTACCCCTCCAGCTCGGCGCCCCCCCCCCCCCCGAGGGGGGGGGGGAGGGGCGGCGGTGACAATTTTTTAACAATTTGCCTCAGGCGGCAAAAAGTCTAGGGCCGGCCCTGCACGGACCTCACACCTCAGACTAGGCCTTGTTCTGTTATCTGTTATGACCTGTAGCATTCCTGACTATTCTTCTGATCTCTGATTTGGTACCTTGCATAGCTGATTCTCTGTTGCCGACCCAGCCTGCCTGACCTTCTGGCTGTCACCTCCCCCGCAGGGTGTCCAGCCTTCCGCAGGGGTCCCCTGCTCTACAGAGGGGACACTGCTTCTTATCAGTCAGGGACTCCCTCTCCAGGTGTCCTTGACTGCAGTAGAGTCTTCTCTACTTATTGGACCACCTGCTACCCCGGTGGTCCAAAGGTTACTGTTGCACCAAAACACTTACACTCTCAGGTGTCTAGAGGTTAGTCATATCTGATTATTGGCGATTCTGCAGATCCCCAATAATCAGGTATATCTGTATTCTTGGGGATACTGCAGATCGCCAAGAATCAGATTCTCTCTCTGGTTGCTGACACCTATCGTTACAGGGACTTCTTATGCTTTCTGTTAACAATGCATTTTTCTTGCCACTCTTCCATAAAGGCCAACTTTGTACAGTGCATGACTAATAGTTGTCCTATGGACAGAGTCTCCCACCTGAGCTGTAGAGATGTAGCGAACGGTTCGCCGGCGAACGGTTCCAGGCAAACTTTGGGGGTTCGCGTTCGCCTGCACCAGGCGAACTTTTGCGGAAGTTCGATTCGCCCCATAATTCACTATGAGGGTCAACTTTGACCCTCTGCATCACAGTCAGCAGGCACATTGTAGCCATTCAGGCTACACTAAGCCTTGGAGCCCCACCCCCCCTTACATAAGGCAGGCTCGCTGGCCATGACACTCACTCGTGTGCCTGCTAGAGACAGACTAGGGACAGCTGCTGCACACTTGTTCTCCTAGGGAAAGATTAGTTAGGCTCTTGGCTTGCTCCTGGATGATTGTTATTGCTAAAATAGCACCTCTCAACAGCTCTCTTTTGAGAGATAATGTTTTCCTGATGTGTTTTTTTTTTTGTGTGTGTTGCTCACTGACACTGACATTATACAGCCTTATCTGTTGTAGCTGGACCTTGGTAATTGTTATTACTGAGCCAGCCAGGCCCTGCCTAACTATCTATACTGGGACACCTACCTATGCCTACCTAACTACTGGGGCACCTACTTACCTATACGGGGACACCTACCTACCTACCTATACTAGGGGACCTACCTATGCCTACCTACCTATACTGGGACTCCTACCTATGCCTACTTACCTATACTGGGTCTCCTACCTATGCCTAGCTAACTACTGGGACACCTACCTATGCCTACCTATCTATACTGGGTCTCCTACATATGCCTAGCTAACTACTGGGACTTCTTCCTATGCCTACCTACTTATACTGGGTCTCCTACCTATGCCTAGCTAACTACTGAGGCACCTACCTATGCCTACCTACCTATACTGGGACTCCTACCTATGCCTACCTACCTATACTGGGACTCCTACCTATGCCTACCTACATACAAGAAGATAATAAGGTCGTTGCTTCATTGTGGACAGACCAAATTCGATCAGCTGGACGTCACTGTTGTTCTATCATTGAGCTACCACAGCCCGACGACCATATGGGCTGGAAAACTGTCACGGCCTGCACTCTGGCCATGGTGCGCACCAGTCCAGCACAGCCGTCACTATGCAAACAGCTGTTTGCGGTGTGTTACACAGTGAGTTTGGTGTGTCAGTGTGAAGCAGAACTCTAATTACACTCCCTGATTGATGTATACACATGCAAGATGTTTGAAAGCACTTTAGGCCTGCAATTTAGCATTCAATGTGATTTCTGCCCTTAAAACGCTGCTTTGCGTCAAATCCAGATTTTTCCCCGGGGCTTTTGGTGTCTATCCCTCTCATCCAGGGCCGGGCCGAGACATAGGCTGGAGAGGCTCCAGCCTCAGGGCGCAGTGTAGGAGGGGCGCATAATTCATTCAGCTGTCATTCCTAATTGTGTTTGAAGCAGAAAGAAATAAGAAAAGGGGATACATGGCAGTGACTGCAAGCCATATAACTAGATATTAAGGTGTTGGGGAGGTTGTGGGCCCTGTGGCTCCTCTTAGTCTAATAGCAATCAGTGTGTGATGGCTGGGGTGGGAGGGATGGAGGGGCGCACTTTGGTGTCTCAGCCTTGGGTGCTGGAGGAGCTTGTCCCGGCTCTGCTCTCATCCATGCCCCCCTCCAGGTGTTAGACCCCTTAAAACATGTTTTCCAACACTTTTCTGGCCAGCATAATTTTTTCTATTTTTCAAAGTTCGCCTCCCCATTGAAGTCTATTGCGGTTCGCGAACTTTTACGAGAACCGAACCTTCCACGGAAGTTCGCGAACAGGATTCGTGAACCGAAAATCGGAGGTTCGCGACATCTCTACTGAGCTGTAGATCTCTGCAGCTCGTCCAGAGTCACCATGGGCCTCTTGACTGCATTTCTGATCAGCGCTCTCCTTGTTCGACCTGTGAGTTTAGGTGGCTGGCCTCCCTTGTCTTGGTAGGTTTACAGTTGTGCCATACTCCTTCCATTTCTGAATGATCGCTTGAACAGTGCTCAGTGGGATGTTCAAGGCTTTGGTAATCTTTTTGTAGCCTAAGCCTGCTTTAAATTTCTCAATAACTTGATCCCTGACCTGTCTTGTGTGTTGTTTTCACTTCACGGTGTTGCTGCTCCCAATACTCTCTTAGACAACCTCTGAGGCCCTTACAGAGCAGCTGTATTTGTACTGACATTAGATTACACACAAGTGTACTCTATTTAGTCATTAGCACTCATCAGGCAATGTCTATAGGCAACTGACTGCAGTCAGATCAAAGGGGGCCGAATAAATATGCACACACCACTTTGCAGTTATTTATTTGTAAAAAATATTTGGAATCATGTATGATTTTCATTCCACTTCTCATGTGTACACCACTTTGTGTTGGACTTTCATGTGGAATTCCAATAAAATTGATTCATGTTTGTGGCAGTAATATGACAAAATGTGGAAAACTTCAAGGGGCCGAATACTTTTGCAACCCACTGTATATATATATATATCTGAAAGTCCCTTAGGACTTACAAATCATCCAAGATTAGTTGAGCTCAACATGTTTTGCGGCCAAACACTCTCGCTTTCATTGATTCAATTGTCATCAATGAAAAAGATCTTCTCTGGGCTCTGACCCAGCTTTGGTGGAAGTCCTATTTTCTGAAGCCCTTATACATCAAAGAAACAGTGAAAGGCAGCTTCAGATACAGTTTTACTGCAGGGGAGTTCAAATAGTCATTAACCCTGTGCTGTTTCATAGATTTAAAATACAGAGTATAGTTTATAATTGCAGATATGAGAGAATGATCCAATGTTATAAAAAGAAAAAGTATATACCTGAAAATAAAAATATGATACTCTTTTCTTTGCTACTTATGTTCTACTAGCTGATGGCCCAGTGTTGCTTAGGTATGTATTTGGCTGGTGTTGGCCCCGCCCACTTTTATTCAGTTACTCAATGACCACGTTTGTGAGTTTTGCGGTCTTTGGCATCAATAATTTGCAATGTAATGAAACAAATCTGATTGGCTGTTTGTGGCTGCACCCCCTTTTCTGAATTTGAACCCCAAGTTACCCAATGACCACCTGTACCAGGTTTGAGGCTTGTGCCATTAACAGTGCCAGAATGGCAGCAATTAAATATTGTCCTTTAAAATCAATAGGTCAACTTTGATTGGCTTTGCAGGCTTCACCCACTTTTCTGAATATTAATCCCACTCACCCAGTGACCAACTGTGCAAAGTTTGAGACCCCTGCCATTAACAGTGTAAGAATGGCTGCAGTTTACATTTTCCCAGTGAAATTTGTATTTGTCTCCGCCCACTTTTTGGTTATGGGGATAAAAAGTAACCTATATGTTATTCCAGGTAATGTACTATGTGTGTGCCAAATTTCATTCATCTGTTCAGCCATTGTTGCGTGATTGAGTAACAAACTTTCAAAGATCCAGACATCCAAACTTTAGCATTTATAATATTAGTGAGATAGAGATTAATTATCCGTACTACACATACAATTCATTATATAAGTTTTTGTTTTTTTTTCAATTCAGTGTCTTTTTATAACATTTGTACAGACTACTGCTACACAATTTTTTGCTAAAACAATCCTAACCCAGTTGCAGTATACTGGCTGTTGTGTCCGCCCACTAGCCACCCCACCCCCGTGTCCGTGCGCAAAGTGCTCTGCGGCGAAAAATTTGCATGGCTCCAACACTGAAGAAAGCGGCATGCACAGCGTGATGCTGCAAAAAGTGGGCGCAACCATGGCATGTTGTGGGTGGAGCCAAATACTAGCAAAATACAGGTAGTCCCCGGTTAACAAATGAGATAGGGACTTATAGGTCAGTTCTTATCCTTTATCCATTCTCTTTTGTCCCCCTCTTTTCTTCCTGTGCCACTTTTGTCCCCCTCTGTCTTACCTCAGTTTGTGCCTCTTTTGTGTCCCTGTGTGTGACCTCATGTTCCCATCTCATCTCTTTTCTCCATGTGCCTTTTTTTTCTGCCTCTGTTTCCCCTGTGCCTCTTTTATCCTCCCTGTGTTACTTCTTGTCCCCTTCTGTTTCAGCTTGTCCCCCTGCCCTAGCCAGGTATAGATGCCCCCAGTATAGGTAGCCAGGTATAGGTTTCCCCAGTATAAGTAGCCAGCTATAGGTAGTGTCCCAGTATAGGTAGCCTTGTGTAGATGCCCCCAGTATAGGTAGCCTGGTATAGCTGGTGCCCCAGTATAGGTATTCAACTATAGGTGGTTCCCCAGTATAGGTAGCCTGGTATAGTTGCCCCCAGTATAGGTAGCCTGGTATGGGTGGTGCACCAGTATAGGTTAGCGAGGTACAGGTGCCCCAGTATAGGTAGCAAACTATAGGCACCCCAGTATAAGTAGCCAAGTATAGCTGGTGCCCCAGTATAGTTAGCCAGGTACAGGTGGTGCCCTCAGTTAAGATAGCCAAGTATAGGTGGTGCCCCAGAATAGGTAGCTAGGTACAGGTGGTTCCAGCCCCAGTATAGGTATCCAGGTATAGGTGGTAGCCCAGTATAGGTAGCCTGTAGCCAGCTATAGGTGTTGCCCCAGTATAGGTAGCTAGGTATAGGTGGTTCCAGCCCCAGTATAGGTAGCCAGGTATAGGTGGTGGCCCAGTATAGGTAGCCTGTAGCCAGCTATAGGTGGTGCCCCAGTATAGGTAGCTAGGTATAGGTGGTTCCAGCCCCAGTATAGGTAGCCAGGTATAGGTGGTGACCCAGTAAAGGTAGCCTGTAGCCAGATATAGGTGGTGCCCCAGTATAGAAAGTCCGCTGTAGCAGACTCACTCATCTGCTCCCAACATTCAAGCACTGATGTCACTCTTCTCTCAGTGCTGGAACGTGGTTTGCTGGGTAGTGAGTAGAGATGTAGCAAACGTTTCGCCGGCGAACGGTTCCAGGCGAACTTTGGGGGTTCGCGTTCGCCTGGACCAAGCGAACTTTTGCGGAAGTTCGATTCGCCCCATAATGCACTATGAGGGTCAACTTTGACCCTCTGCATCACAGTCAGCAGGTACATTGTAGCCATTCAGGCTACACTAAGCCCTGGAGCCCCACCCCCCCTTATATAAGGCAGGTTTGCCGGCCATTAAACTCACTCGTGTGCCTGCTAGAGACAGACTAGGGACAGCTGCTGCATACTTGTTCTCCTAGGGAAAGATTAGTTAGGCTCTTGGTCTTGGCTTGCTCCTGGCTGATTGGTATTGCTAAAATAGCACCCCTCAACAGCTCTTTTGAGAGATAATGTTTTCCAGATGTGTTTTTTTTTGTGTGTGTTGCTCACTGACATTATACAGCCCTATTTGTTGCAGCTGGACCTTGGTAATTGTTATTACTGTGCCAGCCAGGCCCTGCCTAACTATCTATACTGGGAAACCTACCTATGCCTACCTAACTACTCGGGCACCTACTTACCTATACGGGGACACCTACCTACCTATACTAGGGGACCTACCTATGCCTACCTACCTATACTGGGTCTCCTACCTATGCCTAGCTAACTACTGGGTCTCCTACCTATGTCTAGCTAACTACTGAGGCACCTACCTATGCCTACCTACCTATACTGGGACTCCTACCTATGCCTACCTACCTATACTGGGACTTCTACCTATGCCTAGCTAACTACTGGGACACCTACCTATGCCTACCTACCTATACTGGGACTCCTACCTATGCCTAGCTAACTACTGGGACACCTACCTATGCCTACCTACCTATACTGGGACTCCTACCTATGCTTAGCTAACTACTGGAACATCTACCTATGCCTACCTACCTATACTGGGACTCCTACCTATGCCTACCTACCTATACTGGGACTCCTCAGGGCCGGGCCGAGGCATAGGCTGGAGAGGCTCCAGCCTCAGGGCGCAGTGTAGGAGGGGGCGCAGAATTCATTCAGCTGTCATTCCTAATTGTGTTTGAAGCAGAAAGAAATAAGAAAAGGGGATACATAGCAGTGACTGCAAGCCAGATAACTAGATATTAAGGTGTTGGGGAGGTTGTGGGCCCATGGGGGCCTCTTAGTCTAATAGCAATCAGTGTGTGACGGCTGGGGTGGGAAGGATGGAGGGGCGCACTTTGGTGTCTCAGCCTTGGGTGCTGGAGGACCTTGTCCCGCCTCTGGGACTCCTACCTATGCCTAGCTAACTACTGGGACACCTACTTATGCCTACCTACATACAAGAAGATAATAAGGTCGATGCTTCATTGTGGACAGACCAAATTTGATCAGCTGGACAGTCACTGTTGTTCTATTATTGAGCTACCACAGCCCGGCCACCATATGGGCTTGAAAACCGTCACGGCCTACACTCTCACCACGGTGCGCACCAGTCCAGCACGGCCGTCACTACGCAAACAGCTGTGCGTAGTGCGCAACTTGCGGTGCATTACACAGTGAGTTTGGTGCGTCAGTGTGAAGCAGAACTCTAATTACACTCCCTGATTGATGTATACACATGCAAGATGTTTGAAAGCACTTTAGGCCTGCAATTTAGCATTCAATGTGATTTCTGCCCTTAAAACGCTGCTTTGCGTCACATCCAAATTTTTCCCCAGGTCTTTGGGCATGTATCCCACTCCGCCATGCCCCCCTCCAGGGGTTAGACCCCTTGAAACATGTTTTCCATCACTTTTGTGGCCAGCATAAATTTTCTATTTTTCAAAGTTCGCATCCCCATAGAAGTCTATTGACGCGAACCGAAAATCGGAGGTTAGCCACATCCCTAGTAGTGAGGCACAGGCCCGCAGCCAGAACATGCGGCCCTTCCAGCGCTTTGGGGCCCTCACTGCAGTGTCAGTTGCCCCCCCCCCCTTCAATGGCTGCCCCGCAAACAGGGTCAAGGAAATTAATATACAGTTGAAACTAAAAAAAAAATAGAATATTGTGCAAATCAGACGTCAGATTTCTACTACCTACTGTAAAGCAGGCCATACACTGGCTCGATTCACGGCCGTTTCGACAGCAGATCCGATCCTGGGATCGAATCTGCTGCCAATCGCTTGCGCTAAACGCACCCGCCGATCCGATTCCCTCCCGAAATCGGATCGGTCCGTCGATCGCGCCGTGCGGGAAATTACCCTCGATCGCCCGGCGGTAGGAGCGCGTCGCTTGCGGCGTACGATTCGGGCCCGATCCGAGCATGTATACATTACCTGAAGCTGGCTCCGGGGTCCTCTTCTCCTCGCTGCACCGCATTTCCGCATGTCCCAGTGTACGCTTATACTTCCTGTGTCACTCCGGTGACCAGGAAGTTGAAATAGAGGGCGCTCTATTTGAACTTCCTGGTCACGGAGTAACACAGGAAGCGCCGGGATGGAGCAAGAACAGCGGTGCGGTGCAGTGCGGAGAAGACGCCCGGGAGCCAGCCTCAGGTAATGTATACGGGGGGGGGGGGGGGGACAGGCGGCAGGAGCAGCTGAACAGATTGTGATCGGTTTCAGGCTGAAATCGATTCACAATCTGTTTGCAGTAAAGGCAGCCATACGATCCCTATCTGATCAGATTCGATCAGATAGGGATCTGTCAGCTGGTCGATCTAATGGCACATCGACCAGTGTATGGCCACCTTTAGTGACAGCAACATAGGAGAAAAGTAATTTATGGCTCATTTTTACTCTGGAAGAAACATACGTCTTATTTGTATTTGTTTACATGTATTTTACATTTACAATTTTTGTGATAGTGGTTCTTTAAAAGGTGAAACTGATATATGAAATAGGAACCATTTGCAGGTGTTTTGGATTAATTAGCTGATTAGAGGCTGACACTTTTAGACTATAATATTGAACATTTTCACAGTATTCTAATGTTCTGAGATTTTGATTTTGGGGTTCTCATAAGCTGTAATTCATAATCATCAAAATTATAACAAATAAAGGCTTGAAATATCTCACTTTGCATGTAATGAGTCTATTTCATATATTACTTTCAGCTTTTAAGTTGAATTACTGAAATAAATGAACTTTTGCATGGTGTTCTAATTTTTCGAGTTTCACCTGTAGGTTCTGTTTTAACCACTTGCCGACCGCCCACAGCCGATGGGTGGCGGCAAAGTGGACGCCGAAACGACCGCAATACGCCCACTGGTGATGCGCGCTGCCCCTGGCAACAGGCTCCGCCTACCCGCGACAACAATGTTAACCCCCGATCTGCCGCAATACAAGCGTATAATACGCTTTGTATTGTATACAAAGCGTATTATACAGGCTGCCTCCTGCCCTGGTGGTCCCATTGTCCGAGGGACCACCAGGGCAGGCTGCAGCCACCCTAGTCTGGTCCCAAACACACTGATCTGCCCCCCCCCCTGCCCCCTGATCGCCCACAGCACCCCTCAGACCACTGTTTGCACCCAATCACCACCCTAATCACCCATCAATCACTCCCTGTCACTATCTGTCAATGCTATTTTTTTATTCCCTAAACTGCCCCCTGGGGACTCCTGATCACCCCCCCACCCCTCAGATTCTCCCCAGACCCCCCCCCCCCCCTGTGTATTGTATACATCTATCCAGGGGCGTATCTGGGTAATATAGAGCCTATGGCATTAAATCTGCAGTGGTCTGAATAGAAAAAAAGGCTCTGGTCCTTAAGGGGTAGAAAGACTGTGGTCCTCAAGTGGTTAAGGCCAGTTTACTGTACAGAAAGCCATACTGAAGAAAAAGCCAATGTGGACTATGTACATGGCAAGGTAGTTGTGAATGCTCCATGACATCGCATAACATGAGCCTCACCTGTCACATATTTCTGCACCACGACTGTTCAACATCCTGATTCTGTCGTCACAGAGAAAACAGGGCTGAGGGTAATATGAGAAGCTGCTGTAGATGGAACGCTAGAAACTTATAAAGGTGTTTTCAGAAGAGGAAAGTTTCCCTTCTATACACAGAAGACAGCACAGCAAACATCTACACCGATCTGTGAGTAGTACATATTTAATGTACTCAAATATAAGTACCACTGGCATATAATAGCAATTCACAGAATAGCAAGCTTTGCCATTATCAGTTTTTGCAGTTTTTAGTTTCAAGCTATTTGTAAACAGATTCATTGTCTGCAATTTGTTCTGGATTCCCATGGCTGATGTATGATCTGTTGTGGATTCCCGTGGCTGATCTATGATGTGTTGTGCGTTCCCGTGACGGATCTATGATCTTCTGTGGATTCCCGTCGCTGATCTATGATCTGCTGTGGATTCTCGTGGCTGATCTATGATCTGCTGTGGATTGCCAAGGGAGATGTATGATATGTTGTGTATTCCCGTGGCTGATCTATGATCTGTTGTGGATTCTTGTGGCTGATGTATGATTTGTTGCATACTGTTGTGGTTGATTGCACAGACCTCCTCACACCAATGCCTTGTATTGCTGTTTTCTTATAGTCAACTTTTTACCTAAAGCAACGATCCATGGCTATAGATGAGATAATTCTGCAAGGCTGGAAATCTGAGAGTGTGAAGCCAAATAAAGTTGCTCTTTTTATTGCCCACTTATGTCAAGCAGTAAGATCAAAGCTAGTGTTTTTTTTTTTTTTTAATACCGTTTTGGATAATTTAATATATTTAAAGTGGTCTGAAACTCCGACATAACATTCAATAAAAATGTGCTTTCCTACTTTTTATTACTCGTACAGTTATCATATTTGCTTTTGTGTATAAGTAATATTGTCTGTTTACAAAGTACAAGTTTCCAAAGTGTAGTTTATCGTACCCTGAAAGCTGGCATTTTATTCAAACTGCTTTTTATTATATATTAACATCTTCTAATAAGCTTTTCTGAACTGTGTGTGTGCCTGAAGCACAAACAGCTTCACAGAGATTGGAGTACTGGAGAAAAAAACAACGGGAGCCCAAATGGTGCAGTATGTCATGAAAGGATGAGAAAATAGGGTAAAGGGGGGTTCGACAAAGGAATACTCACAAAGGTGGGTTGCACAAGGGGCAACCAACCACTTTAAGCAGGTGGAGTATCTTGACCTGACTCCACTCAGGTATACCAGCAATCCTGGAGGTGGTCGCACTCTTGGAAAAATCCCATACACTCTAGGCCTATGAAGTGGTGGGGTTCCACCTTGGGTTTGGTGTGTGGGACGCCCCTCACTAAAAGCGGGGGGAGTACAGTACAACACGAAGTGAAGAGGCGCCCAGTCGGTGTATAAAACACTTTAAAAACAATAAAATTTGAAAGAAAGAGGTGGCTTACCTCATAGATGACAAATCACTTTAGAAAAAGGAATTTAATAGTAATACACAAGCATAGGCAACGCGTTTCGTGTGACCCAGCCAACTTCCTCTGGCCAAATAAAGTGCTGCTCTATCTGTCAAGCCGCGTTTGGGGCGCCTCAGAGCTTCACAGAGAGCTCCTTTCCACTTGTCACACTGAGTTTACATACATTGTAACAACATTGGAATGTAAACAAAGCTACTGTTATCTACAGCTTGGATGCAGATTGAAGCTGAATAGCAGGACAAAGTGATATTTCAGTGATGTTCTGCTAAAAAAAAAAAAAAAAAAAATATGGGATAGTAACTTTCAAGCTGCAAGGAATCTTTTAGGCTCGGTTCACATTAGGCTGTTTTCAGCCTACGTTCCGCTCCAATGAGCGGAATGCAGCAGCCGCAGCAATGCTTTCCCTATGGGAAAGTTCACATTGCTACGATCCTCTCAGTTCAGTTCCCTGCGTTCCGCTCATCGGAGCGGACGTTCCCGACATGTTGGGACCTTGTGTTCCCGCTCCGCTCACGGAGCGGAACGCAAGCGTACGGGTGGATGCGTCCTAATGTGAACCCGGCCTAAGAACATAGTAGAAATGCTGCCTTTGAGATCACTTTAAGAAGTGTTTGGGTCACATGCACGTGATATTGCACCCGATTATCTCCTGTGGTCAAACACAGGAGGTGGGTGGAATGTTGTCCACTGCGAATAGCCTTAATATAGTTAAAGTTGGCTACGCTGGACATAGAATATGAAATAATACATTAGTGCATAATTGTTTTTTTTTTCTCCTTTTCTTCATATATTTATGTTCTAGAGAAACAAGCAAATTAATAGGGCAGAGGGCTATCTTAGTTTAACTAAATTTGGAGTCAAACCTTTGAGATTTTTCAATTTACCAAGATATTACAATCTCCCCCCCCCCCCCCCCCCCCCACACACACACACATGTATAGTGTATGTAAATAGGATATAAGTGAGAATAAGTATATTTCTCCTGACATGTCACTGACCAGTCTCCTTCCCAGAGGTCATGAAGCCATCCACCCATGTATCTCTTCTAGTAAGGGCTCAGCCACACTATAAGCACTTTTCTGAGTGCTTGATTTCATTAAAAGCGCAGTAAAAATAGCCGCAATTTTTACGTACGCGATCGTGACAATTTTTACCGCGATTTTAATAAAAGTGAATGGGAGCAATTTTTAAAAAGCGCTCAGAAAAGTGCATCAATCACAAGCTAATCAATCACAAGCGGTCAGAAAAGTGCATATAGTGTGGCTGAGCCCAAGGGAAATCTTATGTCAGCAGACTTCTTGCCTGCTTACCTTGAATGCTCGCCTTCCAGCAGGGGCGTAACTAGAAGTCCCCGGGCCCCCCTGCAAGAATTTGAGCGCCCCCCACCCTGGGGCCCGCTAATGGTCGTTTTGGGGGGTCTGGAGGGGTCGCAGGCAGCATGAGGGGAGAGCTTGGTAGTACGTCAGTGGGGAGGGGGGACGGTCCCCCCTCCCTCACCTCGGGCTCTCCCCTCTGTGCTCCCCTCCTGCATCTATGTAAGTGTTAGCAGCGGTGGTGGCAGCAGCTATAATTACCTCCATTCACCACCGGAAGTAGCCGATCTGCAAGGGCTTCACATTACTTTCACATTACTTCCTGTTTTAACAGGAAGTAATGTGAAGCCCTTGCAGAGCGGCAACCTCCGTGGTGGATGGATGTAATTATAGCTGCCGCCGCTGCTGCTGCTGACGCTTACATAGATGCAGGAGGGGAGCGCAGAGGGGAGAGCCCGAGGTGAGGGAGGGGGGGACCGTCCCCCCTCCCCACTGACGTACTACCAAGCTCTCCCCTCATGCTGCCTGCGACCCCTAAAGTCCCCCCAAAACGACCATGAGCGGGCCCCAGGGGCTGCTTCCCCTATTGTTACGCCAGTGCCTTCCAGCCTACAAGGTGAACCTACACGGTGATAACACCATCTGCCTCTGGACCACATGACATTGCAATATTTGCTGTCGCCAAGCTTAACATCATCGGTCAAGGTATCTTAACTTTCCATGTTGTACTCTGCCAGCAGCTTATCAAATTCCAGGGGCTCCTCTCTTCCACATCCAATTTGGTGGGGGAAAAAAAACATAAAAAAGCAAAAAGGAATGAAGATGGAACAAATTTAAAGCTGAGAAGGGTGAATATCTGGGTGCCTTCTTAGTGCAAATGTTGCCAGGTAGGGTTTTCTCCCCCAAACTCCACAACCTTTACTTAAAGGGAACCTGAGGCTGCCATGTTTATTTCATTTTAAACATTACCAGTTGCCTGTCTGTCCTGCTGATCTACTGCCTCTAATACTTTTCACCATATAGGTGTCCCAAGTTTTAATACCCAGGTATATAGATGTCCCCAGAATAGGTAGCCAGGTCTATAGGTGTCCCCTGTTTAGATAGCCAGGTCTATAGGTGCCCCCAGATTAGGTAGCCAGGTCTATAGGTATCCCCAGTACAGATAGCCAGGTCTATAGGTGTCCCCAGTACAGATAGCCAGGTCTATAGGTGTCCCCAGAATAGGTAGCCAGGTCTATAGGTGTCCTCTGTTTAGGTAGCCATGTCTATAGGTGTCCCCAGATTAGGTAGCCAGGTCTATAGGTATCTCCTGTACAGATAGCCAGGTCTATAGATGTACCCAGAATAGATAGCCACGTTTATAGGTGTCCCCAGTATATGTAGCCAGGTGGGTAGGTGTCCCCAGAAAAGGTAGCCAGGTGTATAGGTGTCCCCAGAATAGGTAGCCAGGTGTATAGGTGTACCCAGAATAGGTAGCCAGGTCTATGGGTGTCCCAAGAGTAGCTTGACATTATTATTTATTTGTTATTATTATTGTTATTATTTATTTATAAAGTGCCATATTCCTTGGCGCTGTACAAAATAGGACACAAACAAGTGATACGTAATGATACAGACAATGATATACATCAAATATTTACACTGGTACAAAATACAGAAATGGTAATTACAATGACAGATGTAACATGATGAATAAAATGTAAAACACAGTGCAAGCTATCAAATGAATAACAAAATCCAATACACAAAAGGGTGAGATAGCTCTGCCCCTAAGAGCTTACAATCTAAAGGAATGGGGTGGAGGGGGGTGGCAAGAGGTAGGGAAGTACGCGGTATACATACAGGCACAGTGCCTGTTAAGGTTATCTAGTAAGTACATTGCAAAGGCTGATGTTATTTCTCAACATCTTTATCAGCCAATCAATACTCAGCTATGCCTCTCCCTGCATAAGTCACTGGAAAGCTGGGCTTGTATCATTCGCTATGCAGTTTATTTGAAAGAGGATAGGTAGTGTAATTATAGAGTGATAGTATAAGTCATGGGTCCAGAGTACAGACTATTGTAGGTTTGTCGGGTTTGTTGTTAGGTAGAAATGAGTTAAATATGGAGTTCATTAAATTCACACTGTCCTTAATTGCTGACATATGCCCATTGTTCATGTCATTGAACTGAGACAATTGCTAGCGTTTAGGTTTACACATCATGCAATTTTCACTTCAGATTCAACTAGAATAACAGGCATAAAAGAGCGTCTCAGATCGAGACAGAACAAACCATACAGGAGAACATAGTTGTTAACATCTCTTCGGCTGTACTGACTCCTCACCAACAATCTGCGTTGAATCATGGTTTGTTCTTTGCTCTGATGCATCTACCAGATCCACTGGAAATGGACGTAGATGTACAGAGATTTTTCCACTCAATTAAGTTGAAATATTTTTTTCTCCATACCAAGAGAATTTCCAGCAACTGTACCATTGGAAGGTGAAGAACACTGCCTATTATTGGCTGATACAGGTCTACGTGTTAAAAGCAAATGTCAACCCCCCTTCTCAAGTTATAGCTATCTTTATTGGTAAAGTCCAGGAGTAAATTGATCAATTCTTACATAAGAGTAATCTAACAGGCCTGAAGGTGCGTAATAATATTTCAAAAATGGCTATTCAAGAGCTGGTGGAGAATCCTACTTTAACAATAAAACCGTCCGATAAAGGGGAAGCTATAGTGGTGATGGACACTCACCACTATATGTATTGCAAGGAGTTGTTGAGACAACTACAGGACCAAACCACATATCGACCTTTAATATCGGATCCTCTGAAGGACATTCAAACTACAATCACAGAAGTGATTTCACGGGCTCTCAAGGAGAAGATCATTGATGATAAATTGGATAGTTATTTAACTCAGGTGCATCCAATTACACTAGTCTAGATCTATATGTGTTCAAAAATTCACAAGAGACTGGTAGATCCACCGGGTAGGCCCATAGTGACAGGAGTAGAATCAGTCTTTGCCCCTATTGCAAAATATCTTGATAAGATCCTACGACCATATGTAATATCCCAGAAGTCATATCTGAGAGATACACCGATGTTCCTGAATGTACTGGAAAATATGCAAGCAATTGTTGGTGATTGTTTGTTGGTAACAATGGATGTGGAGAGCCTCTACATTTCCATCCCTCATGGTGGGGGTATGGAGGTTGTCCAACATATGCTGGAGACAGCTTCAGATCATTCGGTAGAGCAGGTGGACTTTGTATGCTCCCTTTTGGAGATCACACTAAAGTACAACTATTTTCGTTTTGAAGACTCATTTTATATGCAAATTAGGGGTACAGCAATGGAGTCGAATGTGGCCCCGTCTTACGTAAATATCTATATGGGCGTTTATGAAGAAATGTATGTATATACAAATGAGTTTTTTAAGACACATGCCATACAATGGTGTTGATACATAGATGATATTTTTTGTGTGGGGGCGGGGCCACATTTGACCCTGGATGCTTTTGCATCTGAGTTGATAGACAGATGTCATGAGATTAAATTAACAATACATAGTTCCATGGAACATGTCAGTTTCCTGGATACTATGGTGGAAAGGAGAGGTGAACGATTGGTTACTGATCTCTTTGTTAAGCCCACGAATGTAAACTCCCTTCTCCATTATGGGAGTTTTCAGCCGAGGGCCACGAAGAGGTCAGTGTTGATCAGCCAGTTTCAGAGAGTACGAATGATTGTGGAGGATGAGACAGCTCAAAATAAGAGATTGGATGAGATGCAGGATAGGTTCTTACAGAGAGGCTAGCCAACTGATGTAGTGCAGAAGGCTAGAGATAGGTCAGTAGGAGATACCCCTGTATCTCCTACTGACAAAATAATGTAAACACCTGGAAAATGAACAAAATATATTTTAATGTGGTGTAGGTCCACCTTTTGCAGCAATTACAGCCTCAATTCTCTGAGGTATTGATTCATACAAATTGTGAATTGTTTCGAAAGGAATTTTAGCCCATTCTTCAGTTAAGACAATGGTGGTGGAAATCGACTTCTTACTTGAATCTCTAATAACGACCATAAATGCTCAATAATGTTGAGGACTGGGGATTGTGGTGGCCAGATGAGATACTCAACTTCATTAGAATGTTCCTCGTGCCATTCTTTAACAATTCTAGCTGTATGGATTGGGGCATTATCATCTTTAAAGTGACTCCGAGCTCGTAAAAAAAATGAAAGTTGTACTCACCTGGGGCTTTCTCCAGCCCAGTGCTGGTTGGAAGGTCCCACGACGGCGTCCTGGCTCTTCTCCCTCTCCCCGCTCCGGAATGGCTGACAGGCCACAGCCCGGGCGACACTCTCCCGAGTGTCGGGCTGCTCCTTCCGCATATGACGCGGATTACGTCACACGCTGGCCGCCTCGCGTCATCACGGCGGCCGGCGTGGCAGTACGGCGCATGCGCGCTTTAATCGCGCATGCTCAGTACTTTCACGCCGGCCGCCGTGATGACGCGAGGCGGCCGGTGTGTAACGTCAGCCGCGTCATACGCGGAAGCTGCAGCCCGACACTCTGCCGAGTGTCGCCCGGGCTGCGGCCTGTCAGCCATTCCGGAGCGGGGAGAGGGAGAAGAGCCAGGACGCCGTCGTGGGACCTCCCGACCAGCACTGGGCTGGAGAAAGCCCCTGGTGAGTACAACTTTCTTTTTTTGGGTGAGCTCGGAGTCCCTTTAAAGATGACATTCCCCTCCGGAAACAGTTCTTGAACCATAGGATGAACTTGGTTGCCCAAAATTCCTAAATAGTCTCGGCTATTAATTTTTCCATGAAGGGAAATCATTGGCCCAGCGGATTTCCAAGAAATAGCACCCCAGAACATCAAAGAACCCCTGCAATGTTCTATGGTTGAGAGAAGGCAGTCTGGATGTAATGCTTCCTTCGGCTGTCTCCAAACGTACAGAGGTCGGAAATAAGGTAAACAATGATACTTCAAAGAAAATCAAATTTTTCCGCTGCTCGAGGGACCAATTCTGGTGGTTTCTACACCACTGTAAATGTTTTTAAACATTTGTCTTTGAGAGCAGAGGTTTTCTAATTGCAGTTTTTCCTTGGAATCCAGATTTGTGCAGCTCCCGACGAACAGTTTATTTGTGGAAACTGAGTTCTGTAGGTGTTCATTCAGCTCTGCAGCTTTTCCAACAATTCGATTTAGAGTCTGATGGTCTCTCTCAAACAACTTCGACTTTCGGCCACAACTGTGCTTTGCTGAGGACGTTTTTCCTTCTCTTTCAAAGGCAGTCATTACTTTTGAGGCAGTACCTCTTGAAATGCCAAGCATTCGCGCAGTTTCTGTTACACTAGCGCCTGCCATACGAGCACCAACAATTTGGCCTCTTTGAAAGTCTGAGAGATCTGCTATTTTTATAAATTATAACCAACTTTTGTTTAAATATCTGTAAAAAACAATTATTTTAATTGAACACATCAAATAACAAAAATAAAAATTAACATAGGTGAAGTTTTGATTGCTTAAAACATGTTCAAAGATTATGATGCCAAAATGTTAGGTGTTTCCATTATTTTGTCCAACCCCTGTAGGTCTGGACATTGAACGTGCAGACGACTTGAGAATAGAATTCCATTTGTTTCTAAATATAGTACAGCGAGTGATGACATAGCAAACATAGTTAAGAAACACTGGCATCTTCTCTCTGACAGTTTTCCACATATGCAATACTTTACCAACCCCCCAATTTTCCCGTACTGGCGGCCCCCTAACCTTAGGGGCCGATTGGTACATGCTGATATGGGTGAGACAGCTACACAGACCAGGCTCTCACGTAGGGGTATGTATCCAGGTCTGAATTGTGTACACTGTAATTCAGTCATTAAGGGAGATCAGATCATACACCCCTACAGGGGTACTAAATTTAAGATAAAGGGATGCTACAAGTGTGATTCCACCACATATGTGGTATATGCCCTTAAATGTCCATGTGGTCTTTTATGTATTGGACAAACGACTCAGAAGATGAAAGTGATACTTTCATCACATAAACACGCCATACGTGAAGGTCTGTTTGATCAGGCAGTTCCTTACCATTTCTCTTAAGCAAGACATAGCGTGAGCCAACTCAGATATATGATCATAGAACAGGTTCTGCCACCAAGTGACAGATTAAAGAAGTTACTGTGGAGAGACGCCCATTGGATTAAGAAACTTGATACCATGAAACCAAGGGGACTTAATCGTGAATTAGATTTCGTTCCTTTCTTATAGATATGTTTTTTTTTATTTCCCCTTGATTCCATGGTGCCAGACCTACTGGTGGCTGCATACTCACGTGGTCTCTGTGAGACCATGCCTCTGACCTATAAATACCTACAAATATATGCATATTGCAATATATTATTGACACTATGTGGCATGTGTATACATACAGTAGATGAGGTCTATGGAGACATTATATTGTATAACCTGATGGTTGCTCTTGTTACACCCTGAAAAAGGGAATTATAAATAAGAACTCCATGAGCATGCTTCCTCTGCCTGCATCATGTCTGATGAGAATTTATTCAAATAAA
This sequence comes from Hyperolius riggenbachi, assembly GCF_040937935.1. Lineage (NCBI taxonomy): Eukaryota > Metazoa > Chordata > Amphibia > Anura > Hyperoliidae > Hyperolius > Hyperolius riggenbachi. Next base: position 205,607,420 of record NC_090655.1, on the reverse strand, counting down.
ATCATTTGTATAGCAAATAAAAGGTTTCCAATAAGAACTATTTCACATTAAACATGCCGTTCTTGTCCATATAACAGTCATATAAAAGTGCAAATACAAAAGCATTTCTTGCTGAACAGATAAACATGCATTAACTTTGCTGGCTGATCTTTATAACTGCATAGATTCGCTGTGACACGTGGTTCCAGCATGGCTGACTGTAGGAAGTCACTAAACACACATGTGGCTGCACACTAGCTCAGATGCACTTGCAATAACCATATTATTCCTGCAGATCTGTGAGTTATAAGGCTTCATTTGAACACACACATTGCATACTGGCTGAGGCCTGATCTGCTTCTGCACAAATCACTAACATGGCTGAGCGCTGGTTGCCTAACATGTAGTACATATAATACTGAAATGACTGAATTAGCTAGCTTTCTAATATACAGTATAACTCCCTGATATATAACACCTATACACTAACATGGCTGAATGGCTAGCTGCCTGATATATAACACATACAGCACTGCTCAGTTTAACCACAGCAAATATCTGCTTCACATACATTTAACATGTTCATAAGTTGTTCATATAACACACAATAACTGTCTAGCAATCACTGAATTCACTTTGAGCTCAAAGTATGGATAAAATACCTGAAAAAGGGAATTATAAATAAGAACTCCATGAGCATGCTTCCTCTGCCTGCATCATGTCTGATGAGAATGAGGCAGCAGGCCACGAGCCTCCCCTTAGGTACTTTCCCCAGGTCAACAAGTTGCTAAACATAAACGGACTCAGGCAATAGATAGCCCAAATCCAGATCCTGTATTTCAGCCTGTTATCTCCACAGATATTTCAAAGAATAGGATTATTTTCCAATAGCTAATTGGGAAATTACTGCTTTACAGATTTTTCTACACAAAAATCAGTCTATTACACTCTCCCCTGCAAAATTAGATGGCGTCCCGGCATCTACACATACTTTAACCTGACAATTTCTCAACCCCAGGCATTCTGGTAACTTATCTGCACTATACAGTGATCAATTTGGTTAGCTAAATCAACAGCACACAACTACTCCTCATACATATTCTTAGAACTCTTCTTTAGGGTCTGAAATCTCTAACTATGCTTCATAACTAACACAGTTTGACTTCTAGTATGCCTGTAGAAATGTTGGTTGGTAGATCTGAAATGGATTTGACCACATTGTCATTGGTTCAACCCCTCTAATTGGCATGGGATAGTACTGGTAAAGCATTTCATTGGCATTCACTACATTATAGCATGTTGGCGTTCCCAGTTGGTCATAAGTAAAGACTTTAGGAGCTCGCCTTTCTCTCCTGGGTAAGCTATGGACTTGTGTGTGATCTTCAACTGAATTTGGAGATTGGGATACTAGAACCTCATCCTGCATCTCAACTGATTGTTCATCCTCCCTTGGATTATCTTCTTGCTCAACAGTCTCTTGTAGTATCTCAGGCTCACTTGTATTGGTCAAAGGTGCTTCTTCATCCAGCTCATTCAGTTCATTGTTAAGTGCAGATGTCTCTTGCTCACTATCCACTTGTGTATTAGTCGTCTCACTAATTCTATCATCATTGAACTCTTGAGGCTGCGTTACCGGATGGTAATAGTACATATATTCTTCTTCCTCATCTTCTTCCTGATTTGTGTCTTTGTGATCTAGCTCTTTCTTTCTTTCCTTCTGTTTAACTGGTGGTTTTGGTTGAACTTCCAGTGGTAAATAATCACATGGTAATAAGAGATTGCGATGCATGATCCTTGATCTTCCTCTACCCTGCTCAGGTTTGATTTCATAGACTGGGAGATCTTTTCCTACTTGACGAATCACAACATGAATGTTCTCTTCCCAATGACTACGGAGCTTTCCAGTACCTCCTCTAGGCGTCAGGTTTTTGACGAGGACACGGTCACCTGGACACAATACTGAGCTTCTTATTCTTCCATCATAATGTTTTTTACTTCTCTCTGTTGACTTTTTCATATTCTCTTGCACTATTTCATATGCATTCTGCATTTCTTGTTTCCATTTTTCCATGTATGCTCGATGATCAGGTTTTCCTGTCTCTGAGGTAAGTCCAAACAAGAGGTCAATAGGCAATCTTGGAGATCTTCCAAAAAGGAGGTAAAAAGGGGAAAAGCCTGTTACTTCACATCGTGTGCAATTATATGCATAGACAAGCTTATTCAACGATTCTTTCCAATTTGTCTTCTGTTTCTCAGTAAGAGTCCTAAGCATCTGTAACAATGTTCTGTTGAACCGTTCCACTTGTCCATTTCCTTGGGGGTGATACGGTGTTGTTATTGATCCTAATACACCACAGTTCTTTTTCAACTGAGCAAAAAGCTGATTTTCAAATTCACCGCCTTGATCATGATGTATTCGCATTGGCATTCCATACTTTAGAGCATAATCGTTGAAGATTCGATCAGCAACTGTTTTAGCAGACTTTGAGGTGGTGGCATAAGCTTGAGCAAAACGAGTAAAGTGATCAATGATTATCAAGATATATTCATATCCACCTTTACATTTGTCTAAGTGGAGAAAATCTATTGACACAAGTTCAAATGGCTGTGTTGTGACAATGCTTGTAAGTGGTGCTCGTGTTTCTTTGCATGGCGTCTTTTGTTTCAAACAGGTACAAGTTCTTGCCACATAATGTTCAACTTCCTTCTGCATGTAAGGCCAAAAGAATCTATCCCGGATCAATGATAGTGTTCTGTCAATACCTTGATGGCCCATCTCATCATGTAATTCCTTTAACACGGTAACCTTGTATTCTTCAGGTAATACAAGTTGTGTCTTGTTCAATGTTCTTCTTTGGAGAATTCCTTTTTCATCAATACAAAGTCTTTCCCAGTTGCGAAGTAGACACTTGCTTTGCTTGCTAAGAGTATTCAGTTCATAACCTGATGGCTTATGGTTCTTCACCTTGCACTGTATTATTGGGCCAATGTGCTTGTCATCTTGCTGTGCTCGTCGAATTTCATCAACTGAAAATGGTTTACCTATTTCATCAATCACTCCTGTACTTTGGGTATCTGTAGCTGCTAGGCAAACCCATGGTAGGTTAGAGTCTTGAACCTCAATAGCTTGGATTGTTGCGGCCACACAATCAGATGTCAGCTCTTCAGTACATTGTTCCATCACCCTCTCAATAGTTAATGGCATTCTTGACAACGAATCTGCATCCACATTTTCTTTACCAGGTCGGTAACGAATGGTGAAATGGAAATCTGCAAGTTCTGCTACCCATCTGTATCCAGTGGCGTTTAGCTTGGCACTCGATAGCACATATGTGAGTGGATTGTTATCACTGTACACTGTGAACGTTGGTGCATAATACAGGTAGTCTCTAAATTTTTCTGTAATGGCCCACTTCAAAGCAAGGAATTCCAATTTTCCAGAGTGAAGATGGTAATTCCGTTCAGCTGCAGTTAAAGTCCGGGAGCCATAGGCTATCACACGAAGTCTTCCCTCTTGTTGTTGATATAGAACTGCACCGAGGCCTTGATTGGAGGCATCTGTGTGGAGGATAAACGGCTGGGAAAAATCTGGAAAACCAAGGACTGGTGGCTCAACTAGACAGTCTATTAATTCTTCCAAGATACATTGATGTTTTTCCATCCAGTTAATCAATTTATGTGATGACACTCCTTTTCTCTTCGTTGGAACTTTTCGTGTACTCATGCTACTTTGTGGTATTTGGTCTTCTGTGGTCCCTTTCAACAAATCATAAAGTGGTCCAGCAATACGAGAAAAGTTTGGTATATACTGTCTGTAATAGCTTAACAAGCCCATGATGGCACGTAATTCTCCCACAGTGCTTGGTCTCTTCTCCTTTAAAGCTCTTACTGCAATAGTGTCAGCTGGATCCATCTTGCTACCTTCAGATGAAACAATTCTTCCTAAATAGCGCACCTCACGTTTAAACAGTTCACACTTCTTAGGCTTCAGCTTTATTCCATACTTCCTCAACCTCTGAAGTACTTCTCTGACATGATTCACATGTTCCTCAAATGACTGACTGTACACCAATGTATCGTCCAAGTAGGGTATACATATGTTGTCTCGTACATCTTCCAAACATTCTTCCATACAACGTTGGAAAGCTGCAGGTGCATTCATTAACCCGAAAGGAATTCTTATCCATTCATACAGGCCCCATGGGGTCACAAATGCAGTCAAGTGCCTGCTGTCTTCATCCATAAACCCTTGATGGTAGGCTTTTCCCTGATCCAGTAATGAAAACCATGAGTGGCCACCAAGGCTATCCAGGATGTCTTGTACTCGAGGAATTGGTTGTCTATCAGGGTGAGTCTTCTTATTCAGTTCTCTGAAATCTATGCACAAGCGTAAGCTACCATCTTTTTTTCTTACGCAGACAACTGGTGAAGCATAAGATGAGCAGGATTTTTGTACCCATCCTTGCATAATAAGGTTGTGAAGATAGTCTTTCATTTCTTTATAGAGTGGCTTCGGTGTGGATATGTATGTGCGCGCCACAGGATTCATATCACTCAAGGAGATTCTTAGCTTTAGCTTCTCAATGCTCCCAATGTCATCATCTGATTTGGAGAAAGAAGAACATTCTTCACGAAGTAGTTTCTGTACCACCTCTCTTTCTGGTTCACTCAAGTGGCTCAGGTCAATTGGGGGATCCCATGGAGTATCAGCAACTTGCTCGCTTGCTGCTTTTACTTGACTCACTGACACTGGAAGGCTTTTGTTGGGTTTCTCCAAGATGGTATCTGGATACACAGCTTGAACTTGCTGTACAGTACCTATTACAGTTCTTCCTAATATCTCAATGTCATGGTTAGTTGGGTTTTGTACAGTAAGGACAATATAAGGCAACACACCACTTCTCAGCGTTACTAACGTCTCACAAAACTCAAGTCCTTCAGGCCACTGGGGACTGATATCTGGCTCAAAGAGAACTGTAGTGTCCTTAGTTAATGATTGTGTTTGCACCTTACAATCTATCTGAACAGAGGTGTGTCTTGGCACAATGACTTTCTCTTTAGTCGTTCTCACTACATAGTCGCATGGTTGCTCAGTTGTCACCATATCTATGAAGGCAGTGACACTTTCTCTCTCAAGGTTTGGGAAGGTGGCTCTTAGTGTCTCATGCAGTTGCTCTCTTTTTGTTGCTGATACTTGTGCTGTGGCGCTAGATTTAACCATTCGCTCAATAACATTAAAGCCTATAATAGGTTTGGAGAGCTTTCCACCCTTCATCACTAAGATGGGGACAACAAGTTCAGTGAGGTCATCGTTATCTGTAGCTAATCCAAATGTGACTTCGACGAATCCTAAATAAGGGATGCTCTGTCCATTAGCAGCTGTGATCTTCAAATCCTCAGAAGCATCAAGTAACTCATAAATGTCTCTTAACTTCACATCTGGCAAATATCTCTTTTTCCATTCTTCATCGACAATGGATACTTGGGAGCCTGTATCCCATAATGCTCGTGTTCTATGCCCCTGTATGTAGCACTCAGCTATACACTGTTTCCCTACCAGAGTGACAATGCGGGAATGACTATCCTCCTTTCTAGGGCTGCTGGCATGCACTGGTGGACCATGATGCTGTCCGCACGATTTCCTGTGTTTAGGCCAATGTTCAGCTTGACAGATTTTTGAACAGTAGGTAGCTTTTTTACAAGATGTACATCGGCTGAGCTTCTGATCTCTCCCCTGAACACCACAGTGGAAACAATATGGTTGGGACATTCTTCTCCTATTGGTTACTCCCTGTCCCGTGGAAGTAACCATCTCCCATTTAAAGGATTATCTTTGTTTATTCTTGTACCTCTCGCTTTGCATCCTGCAAGGAAGTGCTCACTACTTCCACATCGGTAACAATGGCTGCAATACTCATTTCCATTTTGCTGACACCAAATACACTTTCTCAGATGGGCATATGTTGAAGAAGGATATTGGCGTTGAGGTCTAAACCTTTGTTGATAGGGGGTAGTGGCCATCTGTCTCGGTTCTTGGGGAAACAAACAGCTTTCTGGAGAATACTGTAACTGTTGAGGGGGTATACACTCCTTTACTGCAGGTGGTGTCTGATACTGTGTCTGTACAGTGGTAGGTTGTTGAATCGATTCTCTGATCTGTGCAACTTCCGCACCCAGGTTTTTTAATAAAGCTAGGTCAGAACGCATTTCTTTCAGTTCACTTAGTACCTCAGATTGAGTGTTACTAGTTTGGCACAGGTGGGTGCTTTTACCTTTTGTAGCTGTAGGTGTCTCTGATTGGAGTGAGTGCACTGTGGCTGGTCGTTGTGGGGTGAGTAGCTTCTTTTTGTTCTGTCTCTCTGCTTCATTTGCACAGGCAATGTTGAGTTTCTCCAGAAGCAGTTCATCACTTGTTGTTGTTGTTTGCTGCAGGAATGGTTGAAGGTCACTTCTGATGTTGTCATTTTGCAAACCTGTTAAGACAGTATGAAGAAACATACTCTGTACCAGTACAGGATCATATCTTAGACCAGATTCTGCCTCCTGGGAAGCAAACAGGATTTTTTGTCTTAAATCAAAGGCACGGATCAAGAAAGTCTGTGGGTCTTCTTTACTACTTTGTACCTCTGATGTCAGTTGCTTGTACAATTCTGTTGCACCCTTCTCTTGGTAATGAGATCTGAGAATTCTCCTCAAAGTGGGCAAAGTAAGGTTGGTCTTACCCTCCAGGTAACTGCGCAGCTGCAAATCTGGTGCTATTGCCCTAATTACTGCATCAACAATTTCTATTTCAGGAAACCCCTTGCTGATTCCCTGCTCAATTTGGTGGGCTAAGCTAGAAAAAGTCAGTTTGTCCTTTTGGCCTGGCTGACCTATCTGACCTGATATTTTAAATTCTCTACCCCACTGCAAAGGAACATGATGCTGAAAAATCTGCTGAGCGGGAACATGGCCTTCATTCAAACGGTTATCCCCTCCCCTCACTGACTTTTTTGCTTCACTGATCTGATTTCTCTGCTCCTGCAGTGATAACGTTAATTTCAATTGTAGTGCTTCTATCTCTTTTTTCAACTGTTCAGCTTCTGAGAGAGGAACTACCTGTCCCTGTACCACATCTGCCTGTGTCTCCTCTGAAACTGCCTGCTTCGGTACACTATCCCTACAAGATTGTTGCAGCTCTTTCACTTTATCCTGTAGCATGAGTAACTCAGACATGCCCTGATCCTCTAGTTCACATAACTCTTCCCTCTCCAGATACCTCATAATATGCAAGATTATAAAGGACCGACTTTTATCTGCCACATTTTTAGATGATGGACCAGCAATAGATAAAAAGTCACATATTTCCAGCAAAGCATCTTTGGATAATGCATACAAGGCACCGCCCACTTGTACTTTCAAGTCCTCAACACCTGATGATTCCATCGCGATTCCTAGCCCTGGGACAAATTTAGTCTGATGTTCAACCTTTTCCTGTAGGATAGACAGCGCAGCTCTCCTGGCACTATTCGTTAACCTCAGATCACATGCAAGTCTCTCCTTCCACAGCTGTTGAACTGTCACGACCTCTCTGTCCTCTCTGGCAATCAGTGTGTTCGAAGTTGAATGATGATTAGGGACGTCTGTCTGGGCAGCTTATCCTCATCACATTCATCTCGGTGGGACCTCCAAAATGTTACACCCTGAAAAAGGGAATTATAAATAAGAACTCCATGAGCATGCTTCCTCTGCCTGCATCATGTCTGATGAGAATTTATTCAAATAAAATCATTTGTATAGCAAATAAAAGGTTTCCAATAAGAACTATTTCACATTAAACATGCCGTTCTTGTCCATATAACAGTCATATAAAAGTGCAAATACAAAAGCATTTCTTGCTGAACAGATAAACATGCATTAACTTTGCTGGCTGATCTTTATAACTGCATAGATTCGCTGTGACACGTGGTTCCAGCATGGCTGACTGTAGGAAGTCACTAAACACACATGTGGCTGCACACTAGCTCAGATGCACTTGCAATAACCATATTATTCCTGCAGATCTGTGAGTTATAAGGCTTCATTTGAACACACACATTGCATACTGGCTGAGGCCTGATCTGCTTCTGCACAAATCACTAACATGGCTGAGCGCTGGTTGCCTAACATGTAGTACATATAATACTGAAATGACTGAATTAGCTAGCTTTCTAATATACAGTATAACTCCCTGATATATAACACCTATACACTAACATGGCTGAATGGCTAGCTGCCTGATATATAACACATACAGCACTGCTCAGTTTAACCACAGCAAATATCTGCTTCACATACATTTAACATGTTCATAAGTTGTTCATATAACACACAATAACTGTCTAGCAATCACTGAATTCACTTTGAGCTCAAAGTATGGATAAAATACCTGAAAAAGGGAATTATAAATAAGAACTCCATGAGCATGCTTCCTCTGCCTGCATCATGTCTGATGAGAATGAGGCAGCAGGCCACGAGCCTCCCCTTAGGTACTTTCCCCAGGTCAACAAGTTGCTAAACATAAACGGACTCAGGCAATAGATAGCCCAAATCCAGATCCTGTATTTCAGCCTGTTATCTCCACAGATATTTCAAAGAATAGGATTATTTTCCAATAGCTAATTGGGAAATTACTGCTTTACAGATTTTTCTACACAAAAATCAGTCTATTACACTCTCTTGTGCTAACCTTTTTGGTTTAACCAAAAGCCTGTAATCTCCGCTTCTGCATTTGACAATCAATGTATATGTTGTTTGGCCATTGAATTGTTTTTTCAGTCTCAGCGCCCGCCACGGCTTTGTTTACATCGTGCATGAGAGGTGTTGCCGGCTATTTGCCGGCAATCCTCTAATTCGTGGCTTGCGCAAAGTGGGCAGGCACACAGGGATGGTCGTAGTCAGCCAACTTCGCTACGCTGGAAATCCGCGTAGTTTTACGCAATTACGCTTCACCAAACTACAGCTTCGAAAACAAATATTCGCTTCGTATGCATTTCGTAGAATACGCATTAAAATACGCAATTACGCGTAGTGCGAAGCGTAGTGTATGCAGATACCTATGCCCGTATGCAGACAATTGTACGCATTAATTTCCTTATAAATGCATGTACTGGGAACCCTTCTATGCGTACATTCCCCTTTCCAATGCGTAAATTTGTATGCATACAATCGCATGCGGAAAATTAGACGCGATTAACGCATTCGTAGTTCACTACGCAATACACATGGTAACTACGCATAGTGGGCGTAAACTACGCGTAGTGGTACTTCGCTACGCGTAAATTCGTAAGCGTAGGTTTGAAACTTCGCCTATGAACTACGATGCGTAGATGCGAACTATGTTGCGTAAATTCGCACTGGCGTAGTTTCTGCTCATCCCTGCAGGCACAGATGGATGACATCTTGCCAGGCTCACGTGACCCCGATAAGTTATCCGTCAGGTCCACCGGAGGCGGCCGCAGGGTGGGACTTGCTGGGGGTGGAGCGCAGCCATGACTGCCTCTTCAGGGGATGCTGACCAATAGATTTGAAATGTGGAGAGGAGTGGTTACATGTTGCTGCCCAATGAGTGAGCGGCAACGCAGTTCCCCAACAGGTCCGGTATGCCCCGGACCGCTGTGATTGGTTTAAAGTGGTATATGCGCACGATTGGCCGCCACTTAACATGTGAGGATATATAAAGAAAGACAGTATGCATCTGTGAAGTGCATTTGACTTGCAGCTGAGCTTGAGAAAGGAGCTATGTGCTTTGAATGTGCTTTGAATCGTTGCTGTGATGGCTGCCAAGTTTTATTGAATCAATAAAAGAGCATTTAAAATAAATGATGCCGGCTTCCCTGCCTATTTCAGATTCAACTAGAGTGAGAGATCCAATCGATATTCAGAAGCTTGTGTACACACATATGCAATATACTTTTACATTTCAATTACATTTTTTTCTGACTGGATATCGATCGAAAATGAAATGATAGAAAAAAAAGCTACCAGAATTGGCCATACACAAGAAATTATGGTGGGTATTTTGATTTATGGGCTGTATATTTTTTTTGCCCAATCCGATTACTTGCCCAATCAGAAGTAGAATCTGAAGAGAAAATTGTATGGCGTGTGTACTAGCTACGATCTTGAGTTTTGCTTTGTTGAAATGCATGGTGGCGTAGTGGTTTGCGCTCTCGCCTTGCAGCGCCGGTTCGAATCCCAGCCAGGTCAACATCTGCAAGGCGTTTGTATGTTCTCCCCGTGTCTGTGTGGGTTTCCTCTGGGCACTCTGGTTTCCTCCCACATCCCAAAAACAACAGAAAGTTAAATGGCTTCCCCCTAAATTGGCCCTAGACTAATACACTACACCATACATACATAGGCGTATGACTAGGGTAGGGACTAGATTGTGAGCCCCTCTGAAGGACAGTTAAGTGACAAGACAATTTATTCTGTGCAGCGCTGCATAATGTGTTGGCTCTAAATAAATAAATACAATTTTGCTGCAAAATTAATAATCTGGAAACAATTGAAAGGCACAATTTCAAACTGTTGTGAAATTAATTTTGTACTTAATTATAATTAGAATGCTTAATTTTGTATTGACTCGTACTTTCGTGAAATATTCATGCATGTGAAAATGTGTTTTTTTTCGTGTCCAGGCATTGACTTGAATGCATTTGGTGATAATGAATTTTCACATGCATGCCCGTACATTTTTGCACACATACAAATCTCTGCGAAAATATGTTCAAAATAATTTAGAGGATCCTGCTGATCCTCTGCCTCAAATACTTTTAGCCATAAATCCTGAACAAGCATGCAGCATATCAGGTGTCTCTGACGTTATTGTCAGATCTGACAAGATTAGTTGCATGCTTGTTTCTGGTGTGATTCAGACACTACTGCAACCAAGTAGACCAGCAGGGCTGCCAGGCAACAGCTATCAGAGCCTGGACTAGGTCCTCCATCACTCAAGGCTGAGACACCAAAGTGCGCCCCTCCATTTCTCCCACCCCAGCCATCATACATTGATTGCTATTAGACTAAGAGGCGCCCAGGGCCTGTTACCACCCCCACTCGCCAACACCTTAATCTCTAGTTATCTGGCTTGCAGTCACTGCCATGTATCCCCTTTCCTTATTTCTCTCTGCTTCACACACAATAGGGGAATGCTATCTGAGTGAGTTGTGCGCCCCCTCCTACACTGCGCCCTGAGGCTGGAGCCTCTCTTGCCTCTGCCTTGGCCCAGCCCTGACTGCTATTGTTTAAAAGCAAATAAATATGGCAGCCTCCCTATTCCTCTCACTATTGGTGTCCTATATATGAATCCGGTCCCAAGACTCTTATTACTGTATCTCATACTCAGAAATAACAGTTCAAATACCCAAACAAGAGTTGAAAACTACAGTCCCAAAGTACAGTGCAACATGTATCTGGGGACAGAACTCTTTCAAAAATGCATAAAAAGTATTATGTGATTATTACTGCTAACAAATACAGCTTACATTATTCATATCATATTTATATTTACTACTACCTTTACTGAGAGATGACCACTTTAAAATGCTAGGAAAATGAAAGGAAAATGGTTAAAGCTATTATAGTTATTCTAATCTTGAGTCTTGGTCTTCATTTTAACTACAATACATCCTGCATACAGTATATTCACATTGTTGCAAGTGGCTCCTGAAAGCTACACAACGTGAATAATAAGTTGCTTTCATTTAATGAGCACGGCGCGCATGCTAGCACGCGCCATGGCTCATTAACGCACCTCCCCCTAATTACACTACATATTCATCCCTTCCTGGCACTCCGATCCCCCCACCCCCGCCAAATCTACTGTAATAACCCCCCTCCATGCTGCCCGATCGGGTACAAAGTAACAATCTTTACCTGACCTTGTTCCTGCGGTGATCGCAATCCTCTCCCTTCTGTCCTGCTCTCAGCTTCACTATGCTGAATGAATCGGGTCCCGCTTGATGACGTCATCAAGCCGGGAACCGATCTGTTCAGCATAGTGAGGCTGACAGCGGTAGTGCAGGGAGGAGATCGCGAACAAGCCGGTGGAACAAGATCAGGTGAGAGTTTGTTACTTGTAACACTTCCCTGCGCCCAACGCTGCATTTGGCCTGCATTCCTGCATCTCTGAAACTCTGCCAACCTAACATTTGGGGGTGAGAAGGGTTGTAAAGGGCCAGCACCTGGCAATCCATGGGGGGATTTAAATTAAAGGGGCACACAGTTGACTATCAATGGGGGAGGGATAAAAGGGTACACATCTGACTATGAATGGAGGAAGGGGGTGATAAAAAAACACATCTGGCTAAGTATGGGGGGCGGGGGGGCGTTAACAGGCAGGTCTGGCTTACTGAGGTGGGGGGGGGGGTTACAGAGGCACATCTGGGTCTGGGGAGGGGTACAGAGGCACTTCTGGACAACTATGGGAAGGGGGATTTAAAGAAGCACAACTGGCTAAGTAAGAGGTGTGTGTGTGGGGGGGGGGGGGGGGATAAAAAGTGCCACATCAATTAAAGAAAAATCCAAAGACACAAAATGGAAAAAATGCACCTTTATCTCCAAATTATATACTGTCACCATACATTGTACTAGGATCATACGTTAAACACGGTAATAACCAGGACCAATGGGCAAGTCAAATGTGTAGGTTTAATCAACAGTAGCACTTATTATTTTCAAACTATAATGGCTGAAAACTGAGAAATAATTACTTTTTTTAATCTTTACCCCTTATTACCTTTAAAATACGTACAAAAAAATAAATAAATAATTCTTAGCAAAAAAGTACCACCCAAAGAAAGCCTAATGGGTGGCGAAAAAAACAAGGTATAGATCATTTATGTGTGATAAGTAGTGATAAAGTTATTGGCTAATTAATGTAAGGAGTGTGAAATGTAGAAAATTGCTCTGATTTTAAGGGGGAAAACCCCAGGGTGGGGAAGTGGTTAAGGGCTGTAATTTCTGCAGCCAAATCACTTTTTCAAAACTTCAAGAAAAAACAAGAGTACAGCCCACAAGTTTGACTGGCTGGAGATAAAGAGCTGGGATTATGGTGTCTCCAAGCCCAGATTTATACTTTTTGTGCCTCTTGGCCAAATATGTTAGGGCCCCCTTTAATTTGCAGTAGTGCCCCTCCCATTCCATGTGCAGCCCCCTCTTCCATATGTATTATCCATGTAGTGTATCCCCATTTTCAGCCTCCTCTTTCATATGTAGCAGCCCCTCTTTCATGTTCAGGTGCCCCCTTTAGCTGCAGCTGCCCAATGCCCTGGCCTTTGTGGCCTTTATAGAAAACCCTCCCTGGGTGTCTCCTTCTTCACACTCTGATGTCAAACATCTAGGATGGCTATTCCTTTTGTCATGGTACAGGATATTCATATTATTTCTTCCAAGCTTAGCTTTACATACTAAGTTTACTTCCGGCAAATGTGCTTATTCTAGTCTTTCACACAGTTAATAGGTCCTTTGTACACACGCATTGTTCCACCTTTTGAAATATTAAATAATGATAAATAAGTGATGTTTGCATGCCCTGATATTTCTGAAAGGCCAGAACACCACCTCATTAATTTGTAATTGCTATGACTTCCTGTAGTCATGTCACTGAGGCTCTGTCACTGATCATTGTCAGGGCACATGACACCAATCTGTTTCTCACCAGTAAATGTGTTACTCTATAGGCATTTGCTGTACCTCTTACTGTAAACATTTTCTATGTATGTTACAGGGCAGACGGGTTTCTGTGACTTGCAGTGAAGAGAGAAAATGCCAATATTCTTTTCACATTTATTTTTGGAAAATAATAAAAAATTGGACTTTTGAGACAAAATACCTTTGAAAATTATTTTGTTCTCAGTTTTTCCTCGATTTTGCACAGTTTGTGTGATTTTTCACTTTTAAAAGTTAATTTACTGTTAACTCATGAACTTTTAATTTACTTAACCACTTCAGCCTTCAGTCGTTTTTTAACCTTATGCATCAGAGCAATTTTAATCTCCCATTCATTCGTCAATAACTTTATCACTAATTATCACAATGAATTGATCTATATCTTATTTTTTCCGCTACCAATTAGGCTTTCTTTGAGTGGTACATTTTGTTAAAATACATTTTAACAGGAATATTAAGAAAAAGATGGAAAAATTAATTATTTCTCAGTTTTCGCCCATTATAGCTTTAACATAATATATGCTACCATAATTAAAACCCACATATTCTATTTGCCCATTTGTCCCGGTTATTACACCATTTCAATTATGTCCCTATTACAATGTGTGGCACCAATATTTTATTTGGAAATAAAGGTGCATTTTTTCAGTTTTGCATCCATCACTATTTAAGCTTATAATTTAAAACAATATTAGTAATATACCCTTTTGACATGTATATTAAAAAAAGTTTAGACCCTTAGGTAACTATTTATGTTGTTTTTTGTTTAATTGTAATTTTTTTTAGGTTGACATTTTTATTTGGGTATTTTTTGGGTGTGTGATGTAAACAGTTAATTTTAAATGTAATTTATTGTGTTTGTGTAAAAAATAAAAATATGTATGTGTAGTTTTACTATTTGGCCACAAGATGGCCACAGTCATTTTTTTTATTACATCTTGTAAGCGAGCACTCTCGCTTACAGGAAGTATAAGGAGGACGTGATTTTTTCGTTCTTTTGTTCTTGAGAAATCCTGCAGGTGCACGTGGGAGTGGGAAATGCATTGGGCAGTAGGGCGAAGGTCGTTTGAGGACTGGAGGGGATGACCTAGTGTATACCTTTGAACAAGCTCCGAGATGTATGTAGGGCAGGTTTTGTGCACAGATTTATACGCCAGGCATAGAATCTTGAAACGTATCCTGAATTGGCTAGGGAGCCAGTGCAGGGATTTACAGAAGGGAGATGTGGATGCGGAGCGGTGCAAAGAATGGATGAGTTTTGCAGCCGCGTTCATAACTGACTGAAGGGGGGCAATGTGTTTCAAGGGGAGGCCAGACAGGAGTGAGTTACAGTAATCAAGGCAGGAGATGATTAGAGCATGGATGAGCAACTTGGTCGTGTCCGGGGTTAAGAAGGGGCAGATCCTGCAGATATGTTTTGGATGTGGGAGATGAAGGAGAGGTCAGAGTCCAGGGTGACGCCCAGACAATGGGCCTGGGAGGTAGGGTGAATGGTTGTGTTGTCGATTGTGAGGTGTAAATCTGAGAAAGGTGCAGCTGCATGTGGTGGAAACATCAGGAGCTCAGTTTTATCTAGGTTAAGCTTCAGGAAGCTATCTGACATCCAGGAGGAAATTGTTGAAAGACATGAGGAGACCTTGTCCATGGTGGCAGAGCAGATATCGGGGGTATGGAGTTAAATCTGAGTGTCGTCGGCATAAAGGTGGTATTTGAAACCCATGGAGGAGAGATGAGTTTGCCAATTGATGAAGTGTATATGTAGAACACAAGGGGGCCCAGAACAGAGCCCTGGGGGACCCTGACTGAGATGGGGGCAGGGGTTGATGAGGAGCCATTTAAGGAAGTCACAAAGGAGTGATTGGCTAGGTAGGAGGAGATCCAGGCCAAGGCGAGGTCATGGATGCCCATGGACTGTAGTGATGGAGGAGGAGGGGGTGGTCTACAGTATCAAATGCAAAGGAATGGCCAAGGAGGAGCAGGATGGAATAACTGCCATTGACAACCTTGGTGAGGGCTGTTTCAGTTGAGAGTGTAGGTTAGAATTCAGACTGTAGGGGGGTCAAGTAGGGTATTGGTGTTGAGGTATTGGGTAATGTGTCGGTGGACCAGGCATTTGAGGAGTTCCGAGGCAAAGGGAAGAAGGGAGATTGGGTGGTAGTTTGAGGGTAGGGATGGGTTGAGTGATTTCAGGGTTTTTTTCAGCATGAGAAGTACAGTGACCTTGAAGGCTTTGGGGAAGGTGCCTGTGGAAAGGGAGAGGATGAACAAGGAGGTGAGGATTGTTGCCAGGTCAGGGCAGTGGGTGGCTAAAGTTGTTTGAGGGTATAGGGTCAAGGGGGGAGGAAGTGGGAGGGGAAGCCACTAGCAACAGGCTGACTTCATCAATGGTGGCAAGAGCAAAAGAAGCGAGGGGTGGATGAGACAAGGGAGCGTCTGGGAGGGAAGGTAAGAAGATGACCTGGAAGGCGATGGGAAGGGAGGGATGGAGGAGGGAAATTTAATTGTATAGTGCTGCACTGTTAATGAAGAAGTGGTTGGTTAAGTCGTTGGCTGAGAGGGAGGAGGATGTTATTTCACATATTAGCATAAAATGCCTTTCAGCCATCAGCCAGAAAAAAAAATATTCAGAATATTTTGACAGTACTTTTTCACCAACTTTTTGCTACTTTTTCAGTTGCAGAGTGATGAAAATTATCTCCTAGGAGAAAACGTAGGAGAAAAAGTGTATTGGATCAGGCCCAGTACTGATTACAAAGGTGTTCAACTTCAAGTCTTACGATGACAGATTATTTTGACATGTTCAAATCAACTTCTCACAAAATGGACAAAGTCATCTTGAGAAAGAACTAGTAATAACATCAGTGTCAGGATTGTGCAGGAATAGGTATCCTATTGCCTGTGAGGACAGTACTAGGTGACAAACATGTAGCGTCCTAGCAACTCAGCTGTGTCCATTGTGGTTATTTTCTCATTCTTGTACAGGAGAAATCAATCAAAGAATGCACAGGTGACTTGTCATTGAGCTGAGACTCACAATGAAGCTTAGAAATGTGTCACAAGACAAACAGTCACTTGCATCAAATGCTAACTAGCCTAAACAAAAACCACCTATGGCATATGATATTTTTCTTTCTTGTAAGTTACAATGACAACAAAATCCATTCCTTGACTGTAGGAATTCTAGTACAGCACATGACTTTTTATATCATGCTCATGCAATCTATTGTCTGTATGCAAAGTCATTCTAAGCCAATGCCCATTATGGTAGAAATATGGTAGATGCTGTCACAGAAGGGCCGTGAGAAAAGAAAACGCAATCACAATCGATTTTCTGCACCGATTGTCGTCGACGTGCCAGATCATAATTGGATGTGAAGGTCCTTGCAGTCAAGCCTGGGGGTCTCTGTTTTCTTCATGGCTGTTAGCAGATTTCTTTTTATGAGTGCCAAGTATGCTCTCTGATAAGACCTGTTTGTGTAATTAACTTGATCAAAAGAATTTCCTTCATGGGCCAGTGACACCTAAGTGTGAAGGCTTGCCAGCAGCAAGCCAAATGGCAAAGTGTTGCTGCCTTCTTGTAAGGACAGGATAAACACAGCAGGAGATAAGACTTCTCGACTCCGTTGGAGGCAGAGGTAAAATAAATGCTGTGTATGATTTTTGGCGTGTCTAAGGAATACTGTGCCCAGGACTGTTATGGGAGTTAGATCATTTGATTTGTGGTGTTTTGATGGACATTTGGATACCAGTCTTGGGGGGCCAGGGATAAGCCACAACAAAGTATTAAACCTCTCAGGAACTAAACATAATATGGTCGTCAAGTATGGTGTCATAGGAATTGTCATATTCTACAGAGTATGAATCTGTCATCCGCACAAATATGGCATTTCATGTTGTTGAATTACAGTGTTTTATAAGTTTAAACCTAAATCTCTCTCCAAGGACATGAACTGTGATTGGTTTGTCAACCAGGGGGGCCACTTGGTCCCACCTCAAAACTAGCTTCAATAAAACCAAGCTTCAGGCAGAGAGGAGGAGTCCACCAAATTCCATTGTCACGAAAGCATGCTGCTGCTAGCCAGAGGACCATGTGGTTAGCGGCCATCTTGTCTAAACTTTGCTCTGGAAACAAAAGAATTTCACATGTTTTCCCAGAAAGGACATATTTTCACCTGAACCTAAGTATTCATATTTTCTTCCCTTTTTATTTTTATACTGCACTACTATTGTCTCCATAATTGTTGCTTTTAATGATTTTCTGTATATATTAATTATTTATATTGCATTTATAATAAAAGACTTCTAAAAGTCATTTATTTTTCAGCTACGCCTAAATTCAGCAACACCAAACGAATCCTAGCCTTCCGAAGAGTACTGTTGATAGCTAGATAAATGAGAGTGTGTATTAATAGTTTTATTTGCAGGTATTAGTATTAGTGAGGTTATGTTCTCCTGCCCTTCTGCAGGAGTGGTGGCAATTCTATACCCTGAAATAGTGTGTAATTTGTGTTACTGTAACTCACAAGCTCCCTTCTAGCCTGTCTGCTTCCAAAATTCCAGTAGTTTCTGCGCACCAATTGCGACCACATATTACATGGTCTGTGTGCTGGAACTGATTGGAAGACATTGTGCTGTCTGGCCACTAGGGGGGGGGGGGGGGGGTGTGACAGATGCCTTTGTTGTTGAACTACCTGCCAGAATCCTATCTGATTGCAATGCCTGTCCTCTGTCTTCTCACATCCAGAACTGTTCCAGGTCATGCCACGTTTACAGCCCCGGGCAGCCCTGGTGATGCACCTTCCTCAGGCGGCATCATCGTCAGGACGGCACCCCCCTCTCCTAGGGTCCCTCACCCCCAGTGCTCCCCTCTATGCAGAACAGCAGTGACAAGGCACTTACGTGACATGCAGCTGCTGGGTCTCCCCTTTGATGTGCCTGAAGCCGCCGGCAGGTCTCCTCTTTGATGTGCCGCCTCAAGTTGCGCTCATCCTCAAGTTTGCCTCGGGCGGCAAAAAAAGTCTATAGCTGGTCCTGCACGTTCATCTCTGAAACATTGCAAACATTTGTCCATACCTGACCCCTGTCTGGACTACTGCAATGGCTTTTTGGACTTCCCAAGTCCAGACTTTGTCCCCCTCAATACATAATTAATTTGACTGCCAGGCTTATCCACTCCTCCCAATGTTAATCATCAGCTGGCAGTTGCCCCACTCTGCAAGTCCATCCATTGGCTCCCTGCCCCCCTCAAAATTACATTAAAACTTATCTGCCTGGCATATAAATCCATCCACCACACCACCCCTCGTACAAAAGAAAAAATACCACAGCAATGTATAAAGTAGATAATCCCACGCCAGTACTGATCCAATAGCAGCATCCTCTAAGAATGTCCCACACCAGTGCACCACCACTGATCCCGATGGACTTGCAGTGCTGAATGGCCATAGACAGCCTCTGCATCTGTATTGCAGAGGCTGTTAACATGAAAATTGGCAATTGGCCTCTGAAACTAGAATGTTCAGCAAACAGTGATGTCAATAAGAAGGCCATCAGAGAATCCCTAGTCCCTGGAGGCCACATTAGAGTTGTAGAACAATCTTTTTTAAAAATGATCAGGATTCGGGAGATCAGGGCAACCTTGTGAAAGAGAATCATGATGAACCCCCCCAGGGAGTTGATGACCCCCACCCCGTCCTTGGCACTGGAATCCAGTGGGGAAAAACCCCTTGTCCAGGGATTAGGTAAGGACTCCAGGAAGAGAGGGGGAGGCATGGCCGTGCCTCTCTTCCAGAGCCCCCCCAGCTCAGGGTGCAGTGCCCCATGTAGTCCGGGCTCTGCATTCCGGTTATCCCAGCCCACATGGATGACAAGGGGTAAATAAGCTTGGGAGCAGGGACCCCATGCTGTTTGTTTTCATGAAATGTATATAATGTTTATTCAGAACTCGGACTGCAGTACATTGTCCCGCAGCAAAGTCTCATCTTACACATGTACTCGATTTCCATTTTTTGCTATTTTACTGAAACAGCTGATGTGAAAAATGGATCTCAGTAATGTTCCGATTCCAAGAGCTCATCCCGAATTCTAAAATAAATAACATTTCAAAAGAATTCTCTAGCTTTGAGCCCATTAGGATGGTTAGTCTCAACACCTTCAGCCACCACTTTAGCAGGTACAAAATGTAAATATTAAATATTATAGTTATGTGTATCCCTGAAGAATGGAGAAACACTGCGTAATTTATTTTCATAAAGTGAGGATCCCAATCTCCACCATAGCCACTTGTCCATCATAGTTACATTTGGAGGGAAGCAAATTAAGTTATCTGTATGTTTTGGGGATGTGTGAGCCCAGGAGGAAAACCCACATGAACACGGAGAATATACAAATAGTGATGAGCACAAATTTCGCCTAATTGTGTAATTTCACATCTTAATTCACCATTACGATTCAAAATCGTTATGTGACATTTCAGGAAAAATCATACTTAATGTTGGTTGGAAACTTAATCAGGAACCGTAATTTAACAATTTTGCATAATTTTTACATAATGTTGTTTCAACTTTAGCGGTTAATAGAAAGCCCCCATACATGCCATTGCCAAAATTGCTACATACTGTATATTAAGGAGAAGAATGGGAACAAGTCAATTTACAATTTAAAACTTATTTTTCCTTTGCATTCTTAACCACTTAAGCCTAACTGGACGAGATTTCTCGTCCAGTTAGGCTGCGCGCACTCCCGCGGGTCGCGCGCGCTCCCGCCACCTGCCGTTAGCCTAGCGAACAGTGAAAGGGATTATAGATCCCTTTCACCGATCGCATCCCCCCGGAGAAAAGCCGACAGCGTCTCTCCAGACGCTGCAGCTTTTCTGCGTGCCAAAAAGTTCTGGGTCTTCTTTCTTCTTCCTGGGAGCGAGCTTGATCGCTCCCAGGACAATTTGACTGTGACCATCTTGTGGTCAAATAGTAAAACTACACCCACATACATTTCACATTAGACATATACACTTTTTTACATTCAAAATAAACTGTTTACCTCCCACACCAAACATTACCCACATACAATTTTTAATAAAAAAAAAAAAATTACAATAATAAAAAAACAAACAAACACATAAATAGTTACCTAAGGGTCTGAACTTTATAAATATGCATGTCAAAGGAGTATATTAATATATTTTCTAAAAATTATGGGCTTGTAAATAGTGATGGACGCAAATTGAAAAATTGCACCTTTACTTCCAAATAAAATATCGGCGCCATACATTGTGATAGGGACATAATTTAAATGGTGTAATAAGCAGGACAAATTGGCAAATAAAGTACATGGGTTTTAATTATGGTAGCATGTATGAATTTTAAACTATAATGGCCAAAAGCTGAGAAATAATGATTTTTTTTCCATTTCTTTCTTATTCTTCCTGTTAAAATGCATTTACAGTAAAGTGGCTCTTAGCAAAATGTATCACCCACAGAAAGCCTAATTGGTGGCGGAAAAAACAAGATATAGATCCATTCATTGTGATGAGTAGTGAGTGATAAAGTTATTGGCAAATCAATGGGAGGTGAAAATTGCTCAGATGCAAAAAAATTTAAACCCTGTGGGCTTAAGTGGTTAAAATCCATTTTCTCAAAAACAACAAGATATGTTTGAAAAAGTCTTCATTTGATTTATTCCCACTATTCTCCTTAAAGGGTCACTTAAGGCAAAACTTTTACTCACCTTGGGCTTCTACCACCCCCTGCAGCTGTCCCGTACCCACATAGTCTCACTCGGATCCTCCTGACCCTGCCAGCAGCTACTTCCGGTTTCGGCAACAGGCCCGACAGGCCTGGGAACGTGAGTGATTCTTCGTGTTCCTGGCCGCAATAGTGCCCTCTATACTGCTATTGCGGCCAGGAACGCGAAGAATCACTTACATGCCCAGGCCTATTGGGCCTGTTGCCCGAAAACCGGAAGTAGCTGCCGGCGGGGACAGGAGGATCCGAACGAGACTGTGTGGGCATGGGACAGCTGCAGGGCGCTGGTAGAAGCCCCAGGTGAGTAAAACGCTGTTTTTTTTTTTTGCCTTAAGCATCCCTTTAAAGAGCAACTGTAGTAAAAATAACGTAAAGAATAAAATGGCTTATTTTTTTACAATCTTTATTTATAGATTATTTAACCAGTGTTTACCTATTGCCAAATTGTTCCTCGCCCTGATTTACATTCTGAAATTTATCACTGGCAGTGACCGCTTTAGCTCTGCCAGGTGATCTGCATAGAATGGTTGTTACTGAGAGATCTATGCACAGAGTGAGATATTGCTTGCTTGGCATTAGAAAAGGCTGTTATTTCCCAGAATGCAGTAAAGTTCACAGACAGCAAACTGTCAGACAGAGAAACCAAGCAGCTCAGGGTGACCAAAACTACTAGGAATTAATAGAGGAATAAAAGGAACCAAAAAACCCTCCTACTAAAAAAAAGCAAGGCTTGGTGTAATTTCCCTTCTTAAAACAGAAGGAAATCTGCAATAATTCAGCTATAAGTGCACATTTGTAGTTAACCACAATGCACTACTAATGAATATGCAAATTATCCCTTTTCACCCTTGGACAATTTGTATATTCAGTAGTAGTGCATTGTGGGTAACCACAAATGTTTACTTATAGCTGAATTATTGCAAATTTCCTTCTGTTTTAAGAAGGCAAATTACACCAGGCTTTGCTTTCTTTAGTAGGAGGGATTTTTGGTTCCTTTTATCCCCCTATACATTCCTAGTAGTTTGGGTCACCCTGAGCTGCTTGGTTACTCTGTTGTACTGGTCCAAGCCCTATCTCATACAGCCTTATCAATCCCTGCCATGTATTGATGAGGTCCAAAAGTCTGAAACAGGCTGTCTATATGAGGGTTTGCTATGACTGTGTAAAACTTAAAGCTATAGGTTTGCTATACACCAGTGGTTCTGGATGCTTGTTTGGTTTAACAAGGGCAAAAAGGGATCATTTGTATATTCAGCAGTAGTGCATTATGGGTAACCACAAATGTTCACTTATAGTTGCTTTATTGCAAATGTCCTTCTGTGTTAAGAAGGCAAATTACACCAAGGAAACTGTCAGGACCATGGTCATGACATCACACTGTGCGAGGAGTTTCACCACCATATCATCCATACAGTCCCGGATACAGGAAAGCAGAATCCGCACACCCGCAGGTAAAGTCCAAGGGTTTTTATTCAATGTAGTTCACAAAGGCAGTAAAATGGCTGACATGTTTCGGATCTTATCCTTACTCATAGCCATAAGGATAAGATCCGAAACATGTCAGCCATTTTACTGCCTTTGTGAACTACATTGAATAAAAACCCTTGGACTTTACCTGCGGGTGTGCGGATTCTGCTTTCCTGTATCCTGATCTGCCGCACTGGCTTCCAGCACCTTGCCTTGGTAACAGAGGTTGAGCGATCTCACCCACCACTTCAATCCATACAGTCCCGCGATGATTTATTTGAGAAACTTTAAAGATCTCTCATGGGAAAAGTGGTATCAGCCACTTATTGGGATGACGTTCAATTCTTGGTTACAGTTCCTCTTTAACATATGTTGCAATGGTGACAGTAGCATGTATGAGGGTTTGCTATTAACCACTAAAATTGACATAAATCGACATAAAATTACGTGAAAATTACGCACATGTACAAAAGGATTACACAAAAAATCAATTGAATGTCTAAATCTTAATTACATACGGCTGTAATTGTGAAAATGTACGCAAAAGTTAGTGTAATTGTAATAAGCAGATTCCGATCATCACTACGAATGTACAAACTCCATGCAGATGGTGTCCTGGCCCAGATCTGCAGTTCAATAGCTAAGCTTGGGCTGCAGTCACTTCAAGAATCCACAGCGTGATTCAGGAATCAGGATTAGTGATTGCTACAATAAAATCATGAAATATACAGTTGGTATGATTTGAATACTGCCAGGTTTGTGAATACAGTCTGAAGCCTTGTATACAAAGCATCGATAGTATGCAAAGCATTGACGTCTGTGCCTTAAAAACATGAAATTCCAGTTTGTCTTCATGTTTCCATTTTTTCTTAATCTTTCCACAACCCCTGTAGAAAAACACAAAAGAATCCTTGCCAGTATACACAAAGGATGTAACGCATTTTCCATCTATCTGAAATAACCCCTGAGAAAAACAGTATGTGCTAATTCTGAAACATAGCTTTGCATCTATGTCATAACACAAGGTTCTGTGTACATAAGTTTACAGCATTTTAAAGGACTATTGCTTTTTAAAATTAAGCATGTGAGGGGAAAAAGGGGGAAAAGATAAATGCTGGATAGTCCTGAGGCTATTCTAATCCTCCTTGATATATCTCTTACAGAGCTGGGACCGTCTGAACATACAAAGGCCTCAATTCACGGAGCATTATCAAACGTTTATCAAACACTTTATCAAACGTTTGATAATTTACCTCATGGGTAAAATCTCACTAAGGTGTTATATATTTGTTGAACGTTTTATCGGTAAAACATTCGATAAATATATAACACCTTAGGGAATTTAAAATGAGATTTTACCCATGAGGTAAATTATCAAACGTTTGATAAAGTGTTTGATAAATGTTTGATAATGCTCCGTGAATTGAGGCCATAGTATGTTCTTGTGTCTGTGCTCCTATCGTGCATGAGTGCAGCCATATTCCGCAAGAGCAAGTATAGCCCACACCTGCACAGTAGCATGGAGCAACTCATGCTAGACTTTTCCTCCTAATGCGCAGGCTGCACTTGTGTACTTCACATCAGTTTTCATGGCTACACTTGTTGGGGTTGATTCACTAAACCGTGCTATGACAAATATCGCATAGCGAGCGCTACAAACTTATGCCTGCTAATTGGCAATGGCACTCATCCTGCCCTGAGCCCCTGCAGGTTCATAGCGTTTGCTATGCTACTCTGATAAGGCATGTTAACTTTGATAAGGCATGTTAACTTTGATAAGGTTTGATATTTGTCATAGCACGTATAGTGAAACAACCCGTTATGTACAGCCTAACCAACAAGCTCATGGTGAACCAGAACTCATTGGAGTGTGTAAGGGGTTACAATGGTCCAAAAAGCCCCCTTACTAAAATGCTAAGAAAAACAAACGTTTGCTTTCTTCTTGAAGCAGAAAGTATTTGCGATAATTCAGGTTGCAGTAAGCTCTGAGATGTCCCCCAGTGCATCACTGCTGAAATATGCAAATTAACCATTGTTGTCCTTAGAAGCTAAACACACCTCCAGAACCGCTGGAATGCAATGATGTGTCAGCTTGTAATTATAATAATAATCCATAATAATCCAACATGCATACAGACTGTTTCAGATTGGTTGATCCTCATCAGTGCATGGCATGGATTAACCACTTGCCGACCGCACACTCATACCATGTGGCGGCAAAGTGGTAGCTGGAGAACCAGCGACGCAGATCTGCGTCGCCAGGTGCCTCCCTAATTAATCAGGAAAGGCCGCTCACACGAGCGGCCGTTTCCTGCTAGATCACGGAGCGGGTCTCCGTGAATAGCCTGCGAGCCGCTGATCGTAAGGCAGATCGGCGATCCCCAGCCAATCAGCGGCCGGGGATCGCCGCCATGTGACAGAGGACATCCTGTCACAGGCTGCACAGGACGGATAGCATCCTGTGCAGCCCCGATCACCAGGGGGGACAGGTAGGAGAGAAAGGGGGGTGGGGAATTTCAACACGGAGGGGGGCTTTGAGCTGCCCGCCCCGCAACATGCCTGCCGACTGGAGCGATCAGACCCCCCCTGCACATCATCCCCATAGGGGGGAAAAAAGGGGGGAGATCTGATCGATCAGCATGCCACCTGATCTGTGCTGGGGGCAGGGCCGGGCTGAGGCATAGGCTGGAGAGGCTCCAGCCTCAGGGCGCAGTGTCATTCAGCTGTCATTCCCAATTGTGTTTGAAGCAGAAAGAAATAATAAAAAGGGATACATAGCAGTGACTGCAAGTCAGATAACTAGAGATTAAGGTGTTGGGGAGGTTGTGGGCCCTGTGGCCCTCTTAGTCTAATAGCAATCAGTGTGTGATGGCTCAGGTGGCAGGGATGGGGGGGGCGCACTTTAGTGTCTCAGCCTTGGGTGCTGGAGGACCTTGTCCCTGCGCTGGCTGGGGGCTGCAGAGCCCACTCAGCACAGATCATAAAAAATAGCGCTTGTCCTTAAGGTGGGGTAAAGGCTGGGTCCTCAATTGGTTAAATTGGCTCAATGGAGTAGGACTTGAAAAACCCAGAGGTAAAGACTAACCAGCAAGCTCATGGTGAACCAGAACTCATTGGAGTGTGTAAGGGGCTACAATGGTCCAAAAAGCCCCCTTACTAAAATGCATGGAAAACAAAAGCTTGCTTTCTTGATTTGAACCCTGTTATGTGTGTGAAGATAATGATGGCCACGCTTGTTCTATGACCCTTGTGAGATGCAGGGTTGCTCGTAAACTACGCCAGCGCGAATCTACGAATCTACGCATCATAGTACGCAACTACGCATCGTAGTTCATAGGCGAAGTTTAAAAACTACACGTACGCATTTCCACGTAGTCGTAGTCCCGCTATGCGTAGCTTCGCCCGCTGCGCGTAGTTCACGAATGTATTGCGAAGTCAACTACGCGTGCGGTAACTGCATTTATATGGGTCATTGCGCATGCGCAGAAATTTTATTGCCCTTTATACGCATACAATTCCACATTGGATGGTGGAATGTTTGCTTATATTAGTTTGTCTATGCGCATAGTTAGCAGATTATTGCGGAAATTTTTCTGCATAAGGGCATAAGCGGTCGCATCAACTACGCTACGCAATACGTGAAGCTTGCGTATTTTAATGCGTAGTCTACAGTATGCTAACATAGCGTAGTGGCTGATTTCGAAGCCGTAGATTGCGAAGCGTATTTCCAGCATAGCGAAGTTGGCTGACTACGACCATCCCTGGTGAGATGGTCCCCAAGGCTGTGAAGGGCACCAAGAGGAGGCAAAGGAAAGGGTGTGAACACTAGAGGCAGGGCCGTTTTTTGGGTAGTGTGGGGGTGGTGATCACCCTGGGTGCAGGCGGGAATGAGAAGAAAGGAGGGGGGGGCGCAGGCAGAAGGACATAATGCTAGAGAGCTGGTGACGCATGGTACAGCCATATGGAAGAAGAAAGAAGATTACCTGCGAGTCAATCACCTTCCTCGACTCCTCCTGGGCTGCCTTCGTCCGACGTCAAGTCATCATCAGGTCACTACCGCGTGATGACATCTGATGTCTTGTAGCGGTACTACAGGCTGTCAGTTGCGTGGCGCCCATGGAGGAGCTGGCTCTGCGGGCTCTCATCGCCTGTATATGTTCCTGGTACCTGCTTCCTCCTGGATGAGCGGCTGGTAACACAAGTAAGTAGGCATATCTACTTGTGACCTGTAGCTGTGTCCCTAAGGAGTAAGGGTTCGCGAGTTCACGGTAGAAAAGGGTGGAATTTTTACACCCTTGCCCTGGGTGCAATTTAGCCTAGAAACTGCCTTGATTGGAAGGCCCCATCAAATTTTCACTAGAAGGCCCCATGAATTTGAGCTCCCCCACAGGTTTGCTTTAAAGTGATATAGTAATTTTGTATAAAAAATATGTTGAAAAGTAAGACATAAGGGTCCTTATTAAAATAGCTGTTTCTCCTAGAAGATACATAATCTCCTGATTACTTAGCATAATTTTGGTTAGGGCTAGGTTACGTTATTGCTGAAAATTAGGGGAGGTAGTTGAGTTATGCTTGGGTTAATGATGGATATGAATGGAGGTTCATGGTTGGCAATGGTACATGAAAGGTCAGTGTTAGTCATCTCTCATTAGGTCTACCATCATTGTAGCAAATCTGGGTTTTCTTGTCAGACCAGTAGCCTATGTTTAGTGGAGCTCACATGCTTTCTTTGTTTAGGAGCAGGATATTCAAAAACCAGTTGTGAGCAATGTGTGCCCTCTGACTAGCTAACAGGGAAATAGGGAATTACATAATTCAGCACTTAAAGTGAACCTGAGGTGAGAGTGATATGGAGGCTGCCATACAGTGAGTTGCGAAAGTCTGGGCAACCTTGTTAATCGTCATGATTTTCCTGTATGAATTGTTGGTTGTTACGATAACAAGTTTCACTTAAATATATCATATAGGAGGCACACACAGTGATATTTGAGAAGTGAAATACATTTTTTGGGGATTTACAGAAATGTGCAATAATTGCAATAATTGTTTAAATAAAATTAGGCAGGTGCATACATTTGGGCACGGTTGTCATTTTATTGATTCCAAAACCTTTAGAACTAATTATTGGAACTCAAATTGGCTTGGTAAACTCAGTGACCCCTCCCCCCCCCCACTTACATACAAAGGTGAATCCAATTATGAGAAAGAGTATGTAAGGGGGTCAATGGCAAGTTTTCCTCATCCTTTAAGTTTCTCTGAAGAGTAGCAACATGGGGGTCTCAAAACAACTCTCAAATGACCTGAAGACAAAGATTGTTCGCCATCATGATTTACCAGACCAACTCCAAAGACCGACAACATCATCTTGCTGCAGATGGAGACAATGTGAATCGTTCAACCATTTGGCGCACTTTACACAAAAAGATGCTGTATGCGAGAGTGATGCAGAGGAAGCCTTTTCTCTGCCCACAGCACAAATAAAGGTATGGTAGAGCACATCTGGACAAGCCAGATTAATTTTAGAATAAGGTGCTGTGCACTGATGAAACTAAAATTGAGTTATTTGGGCATAACAAGGGGCGTTATGCATGGAGGAAAAACAACACAGCATTCCAAGAAAAACACCTGCTACCGACAGTAAAATATGGTGGTGGTTCCATCATGCTGCGATGCTGTGTGGACAGTGCAGGGACTGGGAATCTTGTCAAAGTTGAGGGATGCATGGATTCCACTCAGTATCAGCTGATTCTGGAGATAAATGTCCAGGAAACAGTGACAAAGCTGAAGCTGCCCAAGGGCTGGATCTTTCAACAAGACAACGGCCCTAAACACTGCTCAAAATCCACTAAGGCATTCATGCAGAGGAACAAGTATAACATTCTACTGTAAAATGGCCATCTCAGTCCCTAGATCTGAATATAATTGAAAATCTGTGGTGTGAGTTAAAGAGAACTGTCCATGCTTGGAGGTCATCAAACCTGAGTGAAGTAGAGATGTTTTGTAAAGAGGAATGGTCCAAAATACCTTCAACCAGAATCCAGACTCTCATTGGAACCTACAGGAAGCGTTTAGAGGCTGTAATTTCTGCAAAAGGAGGATCTACTAAATATTTATTTCATTTCTTTTTTGTGGTGCCCAAATGTATGCATCTGCCTAATTTTGTTTAAACAATTATTGTGCACTTTCTGTAAATCCAATAAACTTCATTTGACTTCTCAAATACCACTGTGTGTCTCCTATATAATATATTTAACGGCCATTTTTTTATCGTAACAACCAACAATTTATACAGGAAAATCATGAAAATTAATAAGGTTAACATTTTTGCATCCCACTGTATCAATCCCTTAATACAGGGGTCTCAAACTCACGGCCCGCGGGCCATTTGCGCCCCTCGATACAATATTTTGTGGCCCTCGCCGGCAAAAGCTTACTTATAGTTCGCTTCAGTGCTCCCAAGTAATCCGCCGCATCCCTGCCACTAAACGAGGGCTACAGAGCCCCTAAATCGCCCAGGGGGCAATCCGCCGGCATTTCCTGGAAGGGGCAGAGCTTTCAGCTTCAGCTCTGCCCCTCCTGACGTCAATCGCGGCACATTGCCGCCTCTGCCCGCCCCTCTCTGTGAAGGAAGAGTGAGAGGGGCGGGCGATGCACCGCGATTGACGTCAGGAGGAGCAGAGCTGAAGCTGAAAGCTCTGCCCCTTCCAGGAAATGCTGGCGAATTGCCCCCCGGGCGATTTCTGCAGCCCTCGCTTTGCGGCCTGGATGCGGCGGATTACTTGTATTGGGAGCACTGAAGCGAACTATATGGTAAAAAAGGCAAAATAGTTCGCTTCAGTGTGAATTTGATTTTGAAATAAAAATCAATGCAAGGGACGGGGGTGCGCAGGAGCTGCTGATTGATTGATTCCCTTATGCGGCCCAGCCTCATCCTGACTTTGCCTCCTGCGGCCCCCGGGTAAATTGAGTTTGAGACCCCTGCCTTAATAAGAACCTGCTATAACAAGGCAGAGGCTGCAACTCCTCGGCTGCAACTCCTCGGCTGCAACTCCTCGGCTGCAACTCCTCGGCAACAAATCATTTGTGTAAAGGGTTTTTAGCAACTGCAAGCTAAACATCACTTTGCTGCTCAGTCTGATTGTTTTCTGTTTTTTTTTAAGGATTTGTGCTAGTCGGTAAGGAACATCTCAGAAACTAAAGTCTTCATATTTCTTTTCTATTCTAGATTTCATAATGTCACTGAGTGAGAGTGAGTCCCAACCTCCTAACTATGAGACAATATATGACAACACTCCAACCACTATTTCCTCGTCAGATGTGCCTTCAGAAACGTATCTCCATGATGTCAGCCTTCCACCACCGGCATATCAGGATTTTTCTTCCACTCATACCTGGAATGTCCCATCTGATGCCCCAGTGTGGAATATGGCCACCACTGTGCCCCAAAATGTGGACTCCTCTCCACCTTTTTTCCAAGCATTTCTAAAAGGAAAACCAAAGGTTTTGGGGGTAAGTACTGGTAAAGTATACAGCCATAATGGCAGTAAGCCGAGCAATAAACCATGAGGTCTGGTGTCTATTTGTATATGAAAAGCAGAGAGCTTTGTGTTCTGGAAAAACTCCCTCTATTAATAACCCAGTATATGTAGCCAGTGCTAGTACTCCCTGTACAGGTAGTTCAAAAGTGTCCCTCCTAGTACAGGTAGTCAGTGGTAGCACCCCTGTGTAGGGAGCCAAAGATGTTTCCCCCAGTATAGGTAGTCATTGGTAGTACCCCCTGTATAGATAGCCAAAGGTGGTGCCCCTGCCCCCCCCCCCCCCCCCCATAGGTAATCAGTGGTAACACTACTGTGTGGGTAGCCAAAGGTGTGTGTCCCATCACAGGTAGTCAGTGGTACTCCCATGTATGGGTAGCCAAAAGCGTTTCAATAAAAGATAAAGGGACCACCATGCCAAAATGGTATTAGCAACATTTCATTTCATTTGTATTGAAACACACAGCATATATGCAGTAATGTAAATCAAGTAGCACAGAGTCACGCACACTAACACATTGGTATACAAATGGCTAAGTAATCACCTACAAAGCACAGCATCTGGGCGCACTTGGCTATAGCAGTAAAGCTATATTCCATGCATGGGTAATGTTGAGATCCGGCTGGACCCGGAGAGGGAATAGTATGTAAAGGCACCCAGAATTGCAGAGTTAGCAGGGTGAGCTGTCGATTGGCTCGTCCTGCGCCCATCTGACTGGGCAGCAAAAACATACCTATGCATCACCCAGCAATAGCAAACATAGGCTGTAGTCTAGCAAAGGTTCAGGCAGAAATAGAAATATGCAGCACAATGCATACAGCATAATGCAGGAGCAGCAAGATACATTGATTAATCACAGTAGGGGGGTTACATGTTTAAAGTCCATTACCTTGACAGGGCCATTTTGGATCTGCATCCTTCGTCAGAGGGTAATATAAGAGTGGCTTCTTCAGGCTGCTGCAGTCATAATCAGCGTCCATACGGTTATATATATATATATATATATATATATATATATATATATATATATATATATACGCATGCTAATTAGAGAAGCCTTTACTGGACTATTCTGGGGCAGGTCCTCATGACGCGCATGACATCACGCGGCTGATGCCGCGGCATCATGGCGTCACTCCCTGTTCTGCCTGCTACCGCTTGAGGCTGCCAGCCAAGTGGGGTATGTGTTGCTATCCCCACTATGACTGACGCACCTGCACATTGTGGTGCATGCCGACCAGGAATCTAGCAACTGCAACTAAAGCTTATGAGCAACATTAAGGGGTATCCAGGAGGCAAGACTAAAGAAAACAAAATATATGGATTACTAGGTAACCATAAAGGAGTCAACAATATTTAAATAACCAAAACGCAAAAAAAAAAAAAAAAACTTAAAAAACACAAGCACAGCACACAGAGACCCTTTATCTTTTATTGTGACATTAGGACTATCTGGACCATTTTACTAGACCTAGCACCTTGGTTTTCTTGTATGCTTACTTTCTATAGGTGTGCAAACCTTTTTTAATTACAATAGCCAAAAGTGGCTCTCCAGAGTGAAAGCAAAGTGGAGTGGTAACACACCTCTCCAGGCTCCAAAAACAATATCACCATCCCTCCTTTTCCAGAGTTCCGGTTTCTATGGTCCAGCTGAAACCTTTATGTGATAAGAGACACCGCTGGTGCCCTGGAGACATTGAAGAGGGAGGATGGTGATATTGTCACTGGATCTGGAGAGGTACCACTCCACTGACACGCAATACTGCCCCAATATGCTCATGCTCTGCACGTCAGTGGACCTGCTACAGATCTCCATGAGTCCTATGGTGGACCCCAGTCATGGGTAAGATGACTCTCACTTTTGTGGTAACAACAAGTTTAGCATATTGTCTCAGTTACGTTCACAAACTATATCAAGTTCCATTCAAGAGTTCCTAATCTGAAATGTGATGAGATAAACATATGTTGGTACAGTCCCAAGCCTAAATAGAAACTAGGCGGTGATCCTTTTTACTAGTTGCTTTTGTGTCATATACTGTATTTAAAAAAGGCACTTGGTAATTTGAGCACCGGATCATGCCGATAATGTTACCAATGTTTTAATATCAGCTTGACCTGCTCTGAATATTTTAGTTATGACTAGTAGTGCAAAGAGAGGTCCATGGTACAGGTACATAGAAGTACAGCAAAATGTCCATGATTTAATAATTGTGCTTCCTGCCTCACAGTGTAAAAATTAAAAAAAGCTAGGTTGTCCTGAAAATATGCATGCATCATTTAGATGTATTTTTCGCCGTATAAGACGCACTTTTTCTTCCCCAAAATGTTGGGGGAAAAGTGGGTGCGTCTTATGAGGCGAAGGTACGGATTTCGGGATGCAGAGGTGCGCAGGGAAGCACTATATACATTACCTGCTCCTGCCGCCGCGCTCCTGGCTCCAATCCTGGCTCCCCGATCCTCTTCTTCCATCTACCGCTGCCCGCTGCTGCCCCCGCCGAACATCGCTGGCCGGTCTTAATTAGCCGCAGGGATACGCTATCAGCACACCACGTGCCGGGGTCACGCATGCCGCCGAACGCTGGCCGGTCCTAATTAGCCGCGCAGGGATACACTATCAGCACACCACGTGCGCCGGGGTCACGCATACGCATGTGTGACCCGGCGCACGCTGATAGCGTATCCCTGCGCGGATAATTAGGACCGGCCAGCGTTGTTCGGCGGCATGCGTGACCCCGGCACGTGGTGTGCTGATAGCGTATCCATGCGGCTAAGACCGGCCAGCGATGTTCGGCGGGGGCAGCAGCGGGCAGCGGTAGATGGAAGAAGAGGATCGGGGAGCCAGGAGCGCGGCGGCAGGAGCAGGTAATGTATGTGTACTCACACTACCTGCACAGGGGGACACCGGCACTGGAGGACACACGGACAACGGGGCCACAGGCACAGGGGACGCTACCACAGGGGACACTGCTACAACAGGGGGACACTGCCACAACAGGGGGACACTGGCACAACAGGGGGACACTGGCACAACAGGGGGACACTGCCACAACAGGGGGACGGGGGACACTGGCACGGGGGCTGCAGGCAGAACAGGGGGACACGGCAGGCAGAACAGGGGGACACAGCAGGCACAGGGGGACACAGCAGGCAGAACAGGGGGACACAGCAGGCACAGGGGGACACAGCAGGCACAGGGGGACACAGCAGGCACAGGGAGACACAGCACAGGGGGACACAGCAGGCACAGGGGGACACAGCACATAACACTGTCCCCATATGTGGTGTACTAGTATGTAATGTAACTGGAAAGGGGGAGGTAAAAAGTCCTTAAGACACCCCTGCATCATAGACACACCCAGGTTTAGTTTTTTCTTTTTTTCCTGATTTTTGCCCTCTAAATCTGGGTGCGTCTTATATGCCGGAGCGTCTTATACGGCGAAAAATACGGTAATGCATAATGTATATCTGTAACAATAGCAACACAGCTGAAATGTGAACATTGACAGGAACCTAAACTGGGTTAACAGGAATATCCCCCAGATAATGA
Organism: Hyperolius riggenbachi; assembly: GCF_040937935.1. Lineage (NCBI taxonomy): Eukaryota > Metazoa > Chordata > Amphibia > Anura > Hyperoliidae > Hyperolius > Hyperolius riggenbachi. The sequence continues at coordinate 205,573,460 of NC_090655.1, read as the reverse complement.
TTAGGTAGAATGTTCCCCCAGACATAAATAGACAGCATACCCATGAAACAAATTAATTAGGCAGAATATGCTCATACAGCATAATTAGACAGGATGTTCCTACAAATAACAGAATTGGGCAACATATCACAAAACACCCACAGAACATAAGTAGTGTTGAGCTGAAATTTGCGTAATTTCATGTTTCCGTATTATGGATGTGAATTTTGCCACTTTCGCAAATTCGTAATTCCGTAATTGTGACACAAACAGTAATTCGGGATTCCATAAGCGAAGTTTCCATCACGTAATTTCACGCTTTGGCACAAATTTGTGTTTAACGCAAATATCTTAATTTCATGTTTTCTATAGAAACAGTCATTTTAATTGTAAAAATGGACGTAATTTCATTTTTAATAGTAATTATGCTAATTTAAGCAATTACTAAACTCAGAAAAGTCACTCATTGATAGCAATTACTGATTGCAACTACTGATAATACAAATGCTCCTGCAAGTGCTGTTGCTTTAAATGTATCAGGATGTTCTACCTGCAGCCACGTCTAACACAGGTGCTCTTTGTCAAGTTACACTTAGCGGTCATGCATGCTGAGACACTTGGTTTTAGGCCTTGCAATATCTGATAATGCAAAGGTCCCTGCATGTTCTGTCACTTTAAATGTATTGGGACGCTCTACCTGCAGCCAAATGTAAGGCAGGTGCTCTTTGCCAAGGTGCACTTAGCGGTCATGCACGCTGAAACACTTGGTTTTGGGCCTTGCAATATCTGATAATGCAAAGGTCCCTGCACGTGCTGTCGCTTTACCTGTATCAGGAGTCAGACCCTCTACCTGCAGCCACTTGTAAGACAGGTGATCTTTGCCAAGGTGCACTTAGCGATCATGCATTTTGAGACACTTGATTTTGGGCCTTGCAATATCTAATAATGCAAAGGTCCATGCACATGTTGTCACTGTAAATGTATCAGGAGGCTCTGGACTGGAACACAATTTTGAGAATGGCCAAATTTCCACGTTAAACACAAAATTCTGATTCATTTCCGTTACAAAACGATCGCAATTATGAAAAATGATCGTAATTATGAAATTCCGTGTAAATGTGAAATTATGAATTTTCTATTATGGCCATAATCGTAATTTCGCAAATTATGCATCATTTTGCGTAATCCTAATTCGGTCGTTACGCTCATAACTATAATTAAGGTATATATACCCACATGCAACATACTTAGGCAGAGTGCCTCTATAAAAAAATTGTGTATCATATTCCTCCAAACACATACATAGAATGTTCCCAAGATCTATATAGGTACTGTGTTCAGGGGAGGACTGGCCAGGGGGAAGGGAGGAGATTTCCCCCCAGGCTGCCTCTCATTTAATGATTTAGGGCTGGTGCAGGGCCTGCTGCATTCAGGTTTTTGTATAAGGCAATGTGAAGCACTAGGCTGGCTGAGGAAAATAAATGCCCAATTACAGAGCAATTAGGGGGCGGGTAAGCTGGTAAATGTACACAACAAGATGCAGGGCAGAGGCTTGCCTGTATGGTCCATAGAAAAAAAAAACTCTGTCTGCTCTCTCACCATCATACAGTAGCGTACAACTGTCCCTCTTTTGAAGGGACAGTCCCTCTTAGGACATACCGTAAGTGTGTGTTTTTGGGGGGGGGAAGGCGGGGTGACTCTTGGGGAATTAAGGTTGTCATACATCTGACTTGGCGGTCAGCCAAGTGTTTCGACAATAACTATCGCATTGGATGAAAATCGGTGCTGCCGCAAGCATGTCCAATCGAAGATTTGACTGATTTCGGATGGAAATTGGTCGAATCTGAGATGCTGGGAAATCTCAGGCTGATGTGGTTGATTGGGTGCGCAGCAGTAACAGCGTGTGATAATCACAAACAACGGACATGACGGAAACCCCTGGTAGTTGTCTCTCCGTATGTATTATGTGACCCCCGATGCCTGTGCAGTTATACTTTACCAGTCACGCTGCCCTGCAAGTGTCCTTGCTGTATTTCTGCATTGGCGCTCCACGTGACTACTAGCATATAGCCAGGGCCGGCCCGCCCATGAGGCGGGGTGAAACGTTTGCCTCAGGCGGCACTTCTGGGGCGGCGGCACCCGCCCGTCCATGTGTGTGGGGGGCCGCCCGAGCTGGAGGGGATAGCGGGCAGGAAGGGGGTATTGGGCCTAGCGGCGGGGAGGGGGGTCGGACCCTCCCCTCCCTCGCCTGGGTCCCCCGTCCTCCGCTCCCCTCCAGCTTTAAAAAGTTCCGTGCTGGCTGCACCTATTTGTAAGAGGCAACGGGCGGGGATTACTCACCTCTTCCTCGTTCCAGGTCAGCGTGCGCTCCACTGACGTCACTTCCTGCTACGCCGCAGGAAGTGACGTCAGTGGAGCGCACGCTGGCCTGGAACGAGGAAGAGGTGAGTAATTGCCGCTGTAATGTCTGATTGCGCTGCCCGGAAGCTCCCTTCCACACTGAGTAGCACGCATGCTCAGTGTGAAGTTAATGATGCTGCTGGAGGTAAAATACTAAATATCTCCGCTCCCACACCTCTTACACTCCCCAAATTTTCAGGGCAGGGAGGGGATCCCCCGAACGACCTCTATGCCAAATTGCAGCCCCCGAGACCCGCTGGTTCAGGAGATAGATTAGAGAAATCTAACTCGGGAACCAGCGGGTCTCGGGGCTGCAATTTAGCATAGAGGTCGTACGGGGGGTCCCCTCCCTACCCTGAAAATTTGGGGAGTGTAAGAGGTGTGGGAGCGGAGATATTTAGTATTTTATCTCCAGCAGCATCATTGTATAGGAAATGTGGCCGCACAGTCTCCTACTGCGCATGCGGGGCAGCGCAAATCCACAGGCAGCGTCATCAGACACAACACCGCCCGTTGCCTCTTACACATAGCTGCAGCCAGCGACGTCACTTTTAAAGCTGGAGGGGAGCGGAGGATGGGGGACCCAGGCGAGGGAGGGGGGGGTCCGACCCCCCTCCCTGCCGCTAGGCCCAATACCCCCTTCCTGCCCGCTATCCCCTCCAGCTCGGGCGGCCCTCCACACCCACGGCTTGGGGGGGGGGGGGCGGCGGCGAAAATTGCCTCAGGCGGCAAAAAGTCTAGGGCCGGGCCTGCATATAGCAAGTGGGGCGCATGTGTGATGTCATTTGGGCTGATGCTGCCATGAAAACACGCCTATAGTTTGTGTTTTCCCCCCAGGCCAAAAGGTCCCAGGCCAGTCCTCCCCTGACTGTGCTACCAAAGATAATAAGACAATGTTCCTTCAAAATATAATAAGGCAGTGCAGGGACAAACCCAGGATTTTCAAAGCGAGGATTCCTGAAATGTCTCCATCAGCCACGCACAGTACAGTATAATAATATTTTAGGACATCATGCTGGGTACACATAATGCAATTTCCCATCTGACTGACAGGATCTGACAATTATTTCCTAAATGTCCGATCTGCTCCCTATTGACAACGAGATCAATCAGGAGCAGTTTGGATACAGATAATAATGAAGACAGCCAACATTGCTATTTAAAGGAAAACTTAAGTCTCCTAAAAAAAATGACTTGTACTCACCCGGGGCTCCCCTCAGCCCCCTGCAGCTGAACGGTGCCTTCGCCTTGTCTCTCCAATGGAGCTGGACTCGCCGGCGGCCACTTCCGGCTTGGCAGACACCGGCCGACAGGCTGGGAACGCGACTGATTAGCCGCGTTCCTGGCCGCAATAGCATTACAGAAGGCGCTATTGCGGCCGGGAACTCGGCTATTCAGCCGTGTTCCCAGCCTGTCGGCCGGTGACGGCCAAACCGGAAGTGGCCGCCAGCGAGTCCAGCTGCATCGGAGAGACACAGCGAGGGTACCGTTCAGCTGCAGGGGGCTGAGGGGAGCCCCGGGTGAGTACAAGTCCTTTTTTTTTAGGAGACTTAAGTTTTCCTTTAAGGGAAAGTGGAGCATTCACACAGCAGGGTACAGGGATGTGCTCATACCTGACTCTGTTAAGTTCCCCAGAGCTGCTCCATGCTCTGTACACACACTGTTGCTCCATGTACACTGTAGCAGGGAAAGAAAGGGGGCAGTGCTGTGAGCTGCAGGATGCCTGCAGATATTCTGGTGTCTCAACTTGTGCCTGTCCCCAGACACTGCACCGGCCCTGGTCTGAGGGTGGATTCTAGGTAGCTGTAATCCCCCCCTCCCCCTCTGCATTTGCCTATGCAGTGTTTCCCCAAAATATATAAAAGGCAGCTAGCCAGCCCTGAGAGTATACATAGGTTGCTTTTCTACACAAAATGTAATTAGGCAGTGTGTGCCAAAAAAACATAATTAGGCACAGATGGGCTATAATAACAACAACACAACCCCTACAAAAGAAGGTCATGAGTGAAGTGAGAGCCATGCTATCTCCCAGAAGTCACTGCAGGAGGCCAGGCTGATTGTAGAGGAACACTTCCAGGCGCTGAAGAGGACCCAAACCGGAGCACCAGCATAACCTCATCACTGCTACTTTGGGAGTGAAAGTAAACCTGTGGATTTGGGGGAAGGGGTTTGCCCTGTTGTTAATTTGGGAATTATTTTTTAATAGCTTTTCAAAGAATAATAAAATTTCACTTGCAGAATTCACTTGAATAAATGCACATAAAAAGTTTGGTGAATCGGTAGACGTGCATGTTCATTGTCTGCACCCAAAAATCCAAGGCAGCGCCTTAGTGTGAAAAAAGTTTTTTCATCCGACCCTTGCTGGCACATCCCCCTATAATTTTGAATCCATAGTGTTTGGAGCATACTTTTTTACACTAGCATGTCTTAACTATTCACTTTCTTTTTCTCTGTAGATTTTGGTCATTGTTTTAGCAATGGTGGAGATTGCTTTGGGGATTGCACTGAATTTCATTGCGTTTTCCAGCACAGTGACAAGTGCAATACCTTTCTGGGGTGCTGGAATCGTAAGTATAGTTACTATTTGTATTATTATATTTCTCTTGCTTAACCTCTTGAGGACCACAGGTTTATACCCCCCTAGTGAACAGGAGATTTTTTACAAATTAGTACTTCGCAACTTTAACAGTTTATTGCTCAGTCATACAACTAAGCACCCAAATTAATTCTACCTCCTTTTCTTCCCACTAATTAATAAAGGATGATTTAAAAAAAAAACAACAACAACAAAACAACAAAAAAATTACTTTTATCCTCAGACACACACACACACACACACACACACACACACACACACACACACACACGCACGCACGCACACACACACACACACACACACACACAAATTGGCCCTAGACTGCGATCCATACACAACACTACACTCTCATAGGCATTAGCCTATGAGAGGGATAAGATTGTGAGCTATTAGGAGGGACAGTCAAGTGCCAAGGCTGTCCCCTGTACAGCGCTGGGCTAGATCGTAGCACTGTACAAATCCTAATTGCTTTTTCTTCTCTGTTTCAGCCTACCAGCTCAGATCGCTGCTGGCAGGCTGATGACGGATCCCTGCTTTGTTGATTTGCAGGGAATGCACGCTTGAGCACGTATTCCCTACTATTCCCGCCCACAGCACTTTGACGCTAATTGGCGTTAGGTGGTCCCCAGAGAGCCACGCTTCCACCGCCAATCAGCGTTAGGCAGTCAGGAGCTGGTTAATCTATGCAAATGAGCAGTGAAGAACCCTAAGACCTCCCCTTGTGGTGCCTAAACCTAAGACTCCCCTGGTGGTGCCTAAACCTAAGACCGCCCTGGTGGTACCTAACCCTAAGACCCCCCTTGTGGTGAATAACTCTAAGACCCCCCTAGTAGTGCCTAAGACCCTAGTCCCTCAAAATCTCAAAAAGAATGTAAAAATGATTTAAAAAAAAGTAAAATTACTAATTCTAAAAATGAAAATAAATTGATTAAATAAAAAGGACAATATCAATATATTAAAAAGTTAAAAGGATAATTAAAAAAAAGGATAATTGTGAAAATGAAGTTTATAACGATATTTTCCGTTTTAGAATTATAAAAATAATAAATAACAATAGGTGTGAAACAGATTAATGGCCGCCTGATTTGGCCAGTTTTGTGCCCAATAACTGATATTTAACACTAGACCCAATGGCGCTGGCCGATTTGTCCACTTCTCATATGCGCCTGATTTTCCTGCTTCCCTACCATATGCAAATCCAGGTGATAAGAAGCTTGCAGTGTGAATACACAGTTCGTTTCTGCCGCAGATAAAGATAATTTCCGACATCTCCGATCGATGTTCGATAATTTTGCCGTTCGATTTGTCATTGAAGTAAATGGAAAGATAAGAAAAACGAGCGGAAGATAAGATAATCGAGTGGGGATCAAGCGGCAAAAACAAACCGTGTATTCCAATCCCAGCATAAGTTTCTCATCGCCAACCAATGCTGGAAAATTCAAATGAAGTGCGTGAAAATAGCCTCGCTCAGATGAATTACAGTCCTTCCACTGAGCATTGTCCCTGCCTGAAGAGCATGGAGGAGCAAGGTTTTGGCAACACGTAATGCTGATAGTTAAAATATTGGTACAATAATATTACCAATATTTTACTGTTGACTTACCCGGTCCCTATTTTTACACTAACCATGTCTCCTAAAGCCTATTACAGTACAAACTCCTCTCGTAATGCCCAACACTAACTTCCCACTCCTAATGTCTAACACTAACCTTCCTTCCTTATACCTAACACTAACCCCCGTCCTAATCCCTAACACTAACCTTCCCTCCTTATACCTAACACTAACCCTCCTCCTAATCCCTAAAACTAACCTTCCCTCCTAATGCCTAAAACTAACCTCCCCTCCTAATGCCTAACACTGACCACCCTCCTAATACCTAATACTAACCCTCCTCCTAATATGTAACACTAACTGCCCTGTGTATTGCTATTGCAGATTGGCTAGTGGCAACCACATAACCAGCTGTTTGGTTATTAATAGTCAATCAGCCAGTATTGTTTACAAGCTGTATCAAAAGTACCAGTATTGGTACTAGCTGATTGGCTACTGATAGCTGTTCGGTAAGCGTGGGGTGTTCAGCTCACTGGATCGGCACTGTAAGACAACAATTTAACCTTGCAGTCTATTACATGCCTGCCGAAGCCAATGCCCAATTTGTGCTGTGGAGCTGCTATGTGCCTGCCCTGCACGGTAGCCTGGACCCACTTGGTCTTCGTTGAAAAAAGCCAGTCCTGATCAGGTCTTTGTTACTGCACAGTAGCATAGACCCCATTGGGCTCCAGGAGTGGGTCCTTTCTACTGTGAATGCGACAGCTGCCGTTTTTGCATATGGGACAGTGCTGGAATGGGCTGGTGGAGGATGATGGGGAAACCTTCTGGAGGATCCAGCTACTTCCCTCTCACAAGGGGAGTATCCATTTTGGGGCACTTTTTTCTCTTACAGGTTTCCTTTTAACCATGAAAATCCAAAGTATATTAAGTAAGAATACTTCCTGATAGATTCAGTGGATTCACAGACAGCAGAAACAACCTGACAGATTTTGTTACCTGTAGGGATGGTCGGAAATGTTGATTTCCGATTCCGCAGAAATTCCGATTTCTGCCAATGCCGATTACCGAATCCACGGGTTTCCAATTTCCGAGTTCGGATTTCCGAGTAGGTTTTCTTGAAATGTTTTGCATTCTCTGATTGGCCAAATGCTTCCGAGTTGTTTCTGCATTCTCTGATTGGTCCAGTGCTTACGAGTTCTGCGATTGGGCTAAAATTACCAAGTTGTAATGCAGTATTTCTGCAGAATCCGATTCCCCAATTCAGATTTACGATTTCCAAATAGTTTTTTTTTCTTGTTATTCTTTGCATTCTCTGATTGTCCAAATACTTCCGAGCTGTTTCTGCATTCTCTGATTGGTCCATTGATTTCGAGTTCTGTGATTGGGCTAATATTACTGAATTGCAGTAATGTAGTATTTCTGCAGAAATCCGATTTCTGAGTTCCATTTTCCGATTTCCGAGTTCCGATCGGAATTTCGAATTTCCAATCGGAAATTCAGAAATTTCAATTCCGCAAAATCTGAATGAGCATCCCTAGTCACCTGTTATCTGTGCTACCTAAAACCTACTAAATTGGCTTAACAGAAACTGGAATATATTTATATTTAAGCAATGTAACCCAGACTGTGGTTAATATGTGCTTTACACATAGTTTATTATTATTTGCAGTTCATTCTTGCTGGATCTTTGACAATTGCAGCTCAGATGAAGCCAAATATCTGCTTGGTGAGTTATTTTTAAAATTCTATTACTGTTGCCTTGCTGCTTAAAATGACAATTGCTGCATGGAGATTTATTGGACTGAACGTGAATATTATAATTCAGCCACTGGTGGTCTTCTAACCATCTAAGACAGGGCTGTTCAACTGAGTGACAGCCCACGGGACGCATTATTTTTGTGTCAATCCTCTTCCTCTGGCAGGCCCTCCTCTTATTTGTGCTTGGCTCCGCTCCCCAAAGCCAGGACCTTGAGGCTCTGTGGCTCCAGACGAAATATCTGGTGTTAGACACACATCCTGACCATGAAGTTGGACAGCACTGATCTAAGAGCATCAAATAATGTTTTGGAGCTTACTTAAATTGTTTGGGAGCTATATAACAAAATCACAGCAAAAAAGGAGAGGAAAAGATGGGCACAGCTGCATAAAAGCCCTTTATTGTGGTTGGGTAGACAGCGTGGTTACGGCAGTGCCCATCTTTTCCTGCATGGTCCTCTGTGGCTATATTGATGTTCCTAAACTTAATCATGAGTAAAAGTTTCTTATAGCATGACAATCTTCAGTGATCCATTGCATGTCTTATACATTCTTGATGATGATCTCATTTTAAAACACTGTCTGTAGCCACATATAGGTATAAGTACTCTAGTAATTTAAATGCATTACCAGACAGATGGGATCTTTTTTGGCAAGTTTTGTCCTATTGGCAAAACAAGCAGAGTCCCAACAACGCTCCTCCATTTCCCCAGGTTACTAAGACATTGAACTGCGTACATAAAGTATACAGTAACATAGACTATGTTAAACTATCACCTGGCAGACAGGGTGTAGGACATGGGACCGTGAGTTAAAATGAATACTCTAGTACTCTTCTACCCAACTAACTTATCCAGACCATTACACAACCAGATTCTGATTTCCGATCATTTTTCTACACAGTTTTCCGATCACTTCTATACAAAATGAATCAGTAAAAGGATTTGAGATCAGTTCGGACCTGTTGGGAATTATCGATTTGACTCATCTATCTAACTGGAAATTGCATGGTGTGTAACAGGCATTAAAATTAAGCCCTTAAAGTGGATCCCAGATGAAAAACTAACTATAAGAAGTAACTTGTCTATATATCTTATCTAAAGTTTAGATAGTTTACACAGCATATCTAGCTGCAAACAGCTTCAAAAGTTTATGATTATTTATTCCTGTGATACAATAAGGGCAGCCATGTTCTGTTTGTCACATTGTCAGTCACAGGCTGAGGGCTGGAGATGCTATCAGCTTGCCTGTGTTATTCAGTCCCCTCTCCTCCTCCCTCCTCACCTCTGCCTCTGAAATCAAAGGCTAGTAACCTCCTCCTCCTACTGTCCCGTCTGAGCTCCCATAAATCCTTGCTACAGTGCCAAGGCACTGTGAAAAGCCGTGGGTGAGGCTTGTTTAGTTTATAGGGAATTACAGTATTAAAACAAAACAAAAAAGTATTCGGCTTGAGGAATGCCCTATAAACTATATGAAAGGAACACAATTATGCAATGAGTAAAAGTTAGTAAAAGTAAAAGTATCTCGGATCCACTTTAAACTGAACATAAAATTATCAGAATCAGTCCTCAGACCGTGTTCTCTGTCTGTCCCATTGTTCCTGTGGCATCCCCAGTTATTTTACCTGCTAGGTTGAATAGCTTTGTGGTACTCCTCAATCAACCTTTTGGAACTACTTGCATCTCTGAGCAGATCCAAAGATGAGCGTATTCATACTGTGCATGCGTGAGTCTGGGCTGCTGCATGCACGGTACAGACAATATATCAAAAGGCAACCTTGCACAGGAGAGCTTTTCTACTTGCTGGATGCACGGTACAGATACGATTGTTTTCAGAGCTACTCTGGACTCATGCAGTTTGTGAAGGCTGCCCGAGGAGTACCAAAAACGAAGCTGCATAACTACACAACTACACTACCACAGGCCAGACCAAAAAGTGAGAACGCTCTATGTCAGCGGACCTCAAACTATGGCCCGCAGGCCGAAAGCGGCCCTCTGAGGCTTTTTCACTGCCCCCCCCCCCCCCCAAACACAAAATGTATAACTTATAGATGTGGCCTACTGCACCATTAAATATCAGCGGCCCGCATATAGAATTGCAGTGCTGGCACCACCCATCCACATACTGTAGAAGCCAGCAAGCAGTCATTCGCTGGCTTCCAATCCCATTCTGCATCAGGTGACACTGCTGTCCAACTGGATGGCAGCTTGTCACCTGGGTATGCTTCACTGTCTGGTGCACAAAGACTCAACACAAACACAAAGTTCTTCAGGCGCCACATGACTGAATGGCTGCTGCTGGGTATTTTCCTCTGGACAAGATTGGGGGGAATCATCAATACCTAAATTCAATGTAATGTTTTTCAACATCATTTTATGTATGTTCCGGCCCTTAAGCAGTCTGAAGTATGTTGACCTGGCCCTTGACCAAAAAAGTTTGGTGACCCCTGCTCTATGGTATCTAGAGACTTTCCTCTATTTACAATAAGGGAAAGAGGCGCCCTGATTTGAATAAAAGCTTTTAAAACCAGTTTAAAAACGAAAAAGAAAAATGAGGTATCTTACCTCAATGACGAAATCTCTGTAAACTTACAAAAGATTTTTATTTGAGCACAGGCAACGCGTTTCGCGGGTCTGAGCCCGCTTCCTCAGGCCAATACAGTGCCTAGAACAGCAGGAAGAGTTCCTCAATATAAATACATATACATATTTCATAAAAAAATTATAAAAACAATAACGGTCAGAGTACATATATAAATGAATAAATAGCGTAACATGATTTAATTTGGCAGGTTTATCCATGCCCTAATACTTGATTCCATGTTGTGCATATGCAAATGCATATTTATGCCCACGCACACACACGAAAGAGCACACTACTGTGTCTCATATCTAAGAGCAAACTTAATGGTTTAGTCTAAGCTCCATTTGTCTCGTAATGCACAATACCATTATTGTTATGCACCTTCTAGATGAACAGTATATATATATATATATATATATATATATATATGCATACATACATACATACATACATACATACATACATACATACATACATATATATATACACATACATGCATATATGGAAAAAATTAATTATATACAAAAAAAAAAAAGGGGGGGGGGGTTCAATTGATGATATTGTATACATCATCAATTAAAAAGAACTAGGAACATAGTGGATAGTATTCTAAAATTAGCCATGCGCCCATAGGAGTGATATAATATAAAACACAAATACATAGAAATATATAAAGAATATAAAAATATATATACACATATATACATATATATATATATTGGCCTGAGGAAGCGGGCTCAGACCCGCGAAACGCGTTGCCTGTGCTCAAATAAAAATCTTTTGTAAGTTTACAGAGATTTCGTCATTGAGGTAAGATACCTCATTTTTCTTTTTCGTTTTTAAACTGGTTTTAAAAGCTTTTATTCAAATCAGGGCACCTCTTTCCCTTATTGTGCATAGTTATACCCCCGTACATGTTTGTCCGAGGGGTGGTGACAGAACACCCGTTGTTTTACCACGGTTGATGTTTTGTCCATCCTTTTTCGTCTAAGAGAACGACCGCAACCAGGTCCGTCCAGGACCACCCCGAGTCGGGTTTTTATGGCCTCCACCTGCTTCCTGTGGTCGGTTGCCCCTTGCAACCCTCCTTTGTGAGTAGCCCTTTCAATCAATTGATTTCTCCACACACCTATTATTGGCATACCGCACTATCGGGCTCCCTTTTTTGTCTCCTGTATTTTTTTCCATAGGGTGCCAAGACACCCCAACCACAATTGCTTTCCTCTATTTAGATCAGTATCATACCTGAAGAGAGTTTCCTCACTTCAGGTTTGGGTAAACACACGTGGGCATGCTTAACCCATTCAGGTTCCGTGGTTTTCACGTGAGAAATGTTCACCTCCCATTCATTAGCCTATAACTTTATCACTACTTATCACAATGAACTGATCTATATCTTGTTTTTTCCGCCACCAATTAGGCTTTCTTTGGGGGGTACATTTTGCTAAGAGCCACTTTACTGTAAACGCATTTTAACAGGAAGAATAAGAAAAAAATGGAAAAATTCATTATTTCTCAGTTTTCAGCCATTATAGTTTTAAAATAATACATGCCTCCAAAATTAAAACTCACGTATTGTATTTGCCCATATGTCCCGGTTATTACACCGTTAAAATTATGTCCCTATCACAATGTATGGCGACAATATTTTATTTGGAAATAAAGGTGCATTTTTTCCATTTTGCATCTATCACTATTAACAAGTTTAAAATAAAAAAAAATAGAAATATTTCATCTTTACATTGATATTTAAAAAGTTTAGACCGTTAGGTAAATATTTACATGTTTTTTTTTTTATTGTAATGTTTTTTTTTTATAGTAAACATTTTATTTGGGTAGTTTTGGGAGGGTGGGAGGTAAACAATAGATTTATAATGTAAATGTGTGTTCATTTTAATTTATTTTTATTTTCAGTTGTAGTATTACTTTTTGGCCACAAGATAGCGGCCATGAGTTTGTTTACATGACGTCACTCTAAGCGTAACACACGCTTAGATTGACGCATCGGGGAGGGAACGGCCAGAAAAGGCGCAGCTTCCGAGAGAAGCTGTCGCTTTTTCAGCGGGGGAGAGGAATCAGTGATCGGGCACCATAGCCCGATACATTGATTACCTGGCTACCGAATCCGCGGCCGGGAGTGCGTGTGGACGCGCGCGATCAGCCGCGGTAGCGCGCATGGTTCCTGGACGTAGTTTCTACGTCCAGGAACCAAAATAGGTTAATAATGCTGAAACTGGTTGATTGAAAATAAATTAATGTATTGGTCTGATTCAGGATCTTTCCTCTCTACATTACAGGTTAAAGTCTCTCTTATCCTGAACATCATCGGCTCCATTGTCGCCACAGTGGCATTCATCTTAAATGCTATTGATTTTGGAATAGTCAGTGGTAATAGTAATGATAATGTTTCGAATGATGCTATTATTAGCAACAGCAATAGCAATAGCGATAGCAATAGCAATAGTTTACATTTTAATTATGAAGACAATGACAATGAACACCACGCCCATCAACATGTCCATGGCAGAGCATTGAGCAGAACCCAGCAGCAACAGCCTGTAAGTATTATTCTGTTGATGATTGAAACTGATTCTTCATCTAGGAGACTCTTACCCTGGGGAAAGCTTCATTCAGTTACAGCTCTTGAGCCATTAGCAGATGAGTCTAGTTTGTCATCTTTATATTAAACTTGTAATTTGGTGTGTAGTATAACAGACAGATATCCTTAACTACCTCAAGACCGCATCATGCTAATGGGTGTGACCGCGGCGGCAGCCCCAGGACCCCCTAACGCCAATTGGCAACAAGTCTTGGCTGGCTGGGAGGAGGGAGGGGTTTGACAAAAAAAATCAAATAAATAAATAAATAAATAAATAACAAAAAATAATCACAAAATAAAGACAAAATATTTATAAAAACAAACAAACAAACAAACAAACACTAGGGGGGCGATCAGTCCCCCACCAACAAAGAGCCCTATTGGTGGGGAGAAAAGGGGGGGGGGATTACTTGTGTGCTGAGTTGTGTGGCCCTGCAGCGAGCCCTTAAAGCTGCAGTGGCCAATTTCCACAAAAATGGTTTAGCACTGTGGTCCTCAAGTGATTAATGGTGTTCCACCACACCTTTCACAATCTTCACTTAATAAAATTATATACTGTAGCTTGTTAATCATAACAATAATAATAATAATAATAAAAAGCCATTTGCATTGCAAAACTTTTCTTAATTTTCATTTATGAATGCAAAAAACTCCACATTTGCTATTAATCTTCAATAGCAATAAATATGGTGAATACAAAAAGTATATACTGTATTTGTCAGGCTGTATTTATAAGGCAACAACGCCAGCTTGTTTCAAGTCTGAGTCTATGACTTTTCCTCAGGCCTACAAAGACAACAAAAAATATTTCAATCATACAGGACAATATCTGCAAAAGAAAGACTCCATACGAATCCACAACAATGGGCTAATATAAACACATGCAACCCAGACATAGGACAATCATCCAGGCAGTCATGGACCAGTGCCGGACATCTCAAGACCCAGGATAATGTTATGTAAGGCACTGCACATCATCCTGGGTTTTAAGATATCCAATACTGGTCTGTGATTGCCTGGATGGTTGTCCTACTTCTGGGGGTGGCCATGTTTTGGAATTGATCTCTGCCAGATTCAATCATTATGATCGAATCAGCCAGATATCAATGCCGAAGATCAAGTAATGTATGGGCACCTCAATCTACTGATTTCAGTCAACAGGTCAAGGTAACTGACACTCATTAATTGTTCAAGTGCTTTGCTGTGCTGTGTTTTGTATTTAAAGTGTTTAGGTTAGCATGATAGAACAGCATGATGTTAACATAAATCAAAAGGTTTCCGACTGAAGCAACCTTATGGTTTTCTTTGGTACTTGAGGCTTTGATACGTTATATCCTTCTAACTGCAGAGTCTGTGCAGGAAATGCCAACTTCAGTGGCGTTGCTAAGGAGCTGTGGGCCCTGATGCAAGTTTTACAATGGGGCCCCCCAAGCACTCTATACATAACAATTGATACGGCGCACCAAAACCTGCCAATAGCAACTACAGTGTCAGAGGTGCAAGAAGGGGATGGGGAACAGTTTGTTAATGATTGATTGCCACTATTCAAAGTATCTATAGAAGTGGTTATTATGAGCACAGGACCAATACAGAGCTAATACTGTAGTTGAATAAGGGCCCTTGGGGCCCCTCTGGCCCAAGGGCTCCGATGCGGTCGCAACCTCTGTAACCCCTATTGCTACGCCCCTGGCCAACTTAGTGTTGCTGCAGAATCTTGTTCCATTGCTTTTCTTACCATCAGCAGTAGTCACATTACAGGAAAGCTCAGGCCAACCATGTATTTTTGTATGAAGTGGCACCAGCAGTTCAGACAGGAGCATAACTGGGGTGGAGCAGCCATTGCAATTGCAAGGGGGCCAGAGCTGTTTTGGGACCCCAACTACTAACCTTCCCTTCCTCTGATACAGGGCACTATACTTCACATCAGGTGTTTGTGTGGCTACACTTGTTATGGGTGTGAAGATCATGATGGCCACACTTGTTTTATGACACTTGTGAGATGGGCCCCAAGGCCGTGAAGGGCAGCAAGGGAAGGGGTGTGAACATTGGGGGGCCCCAGCAAAGTTTTGCTGGGGGGCCCCATGAATTATAGGCATGCCACTGAGTTCAGGATCCCTATTGTGCTTGCAAGGTGCCTGTGTTGTGCTAAAAAAATGTTTTATTAATTCTTTGTAATATTATGTTATTTCTGATCAGGGAAGTGTTTATGCAGATAATGAATGAGAGCTGTTAACCTCCTAAAGACCGCAGCACACCAATGGGTGTGACCGCAACGGCAGCCCCAGGACCGCCTAACACCAATTGGCGTCAAGTCCTGGGGCTGGGTTTTGCAGAAGATCTTGCACAGATCTCCACTTATTAGGCGGAGCTCCACCTTCAGTCCACCAGTGGCGATTGCTGTTTGGCCGTCTATTAGCATAGTACAGTGCTGCAATCTACAGCGGCGCTTTACTGGGGACAGCCATGTGACACAGGAGAGTGATCGGGTCTCATAGCCTGAAGCCTATGACAACCGATCTCTATGATTGGCTGCCTCAGGAACGGAGGGAGGAACGGGTAAAAAAAATTATACAAAAATACACATTTTATTAGAAAAATAAACAGATAAATATGATATATAAATAAAAAATAAAAATAAACATTGTGGCAGCGATCAGACCCCACCAGCAGAAAGCTCTGTTGGTGGGGAGAAAGGGGGGGGGGGGGGGCGGGATCACTTGTGTGCTAAATTGTGCGGCCCTGCAGCAAGGCCTTAAAGCTGCAGTGGCCAATTTAGCAAAAAATGGCCTGGTCTTTAGGGAGGGTTTAACACTGTGGTCCTCAAGTGGTTCAAGGGCTCCTACAGAGAAGTGAATATGCTCAGAGTTGCATAATATTGAATTCAGAGCTAAAGAAACTGGAAATAAGGGATAAGTGAAAGTGCCTCTAGCAGTCTTGCAAGAAATTCTTCCAACTTCAGATGGTTCAGCTAATTTTCATCAAAACACGGATAGCATTTAAAGAGACTCAGAGATCGTGTAAAGTAAAGCTCTGATATTTACCTGGGGCTTCTTCTCGCCTTATAAACACATCTAAGTCCCACTCCATCCTCCCGCGGTCTGCTGTTCAGCTTCGGTGAACCCCGGTAACAGGCTCAGTGACGTCAGTCTGGGTCTACTGTGCATGCGCGGGAGCTCTGCGCATGCGCAGTAGATCCAGACTGGCATCGACTGACGTTGTTACCAGGGCTCACCGTGGCTGAACTGCAGACCGTGGGAGGACGCCGTGGGACTTAGACGTGTTTATGGGGCTCCCAGTAAGTATCAGAGCTTTAGTTTACAAGATCTCTGAATCTCTTCAAGCCAATGATGCTAATTTTAGCGGTTAGCAGTAAAGTCCCCATACATGCTGCAAAAAAAAATGTGTTAGGTCTGTTAGGTATAATAGTGGGAAAAAGGGGAATTTCTTTTTCAAAAAGACATTGTAGTTTTTTGAGAATAATTATTTTAAAGTTATAATAGCAAAAATGTTTTTGAAATGTAGTCAAATGATTGATGATGTATCTGCCTATTGGTACTGAAAATGTACATATATCTGCAGAAACAGCACTGAATTTCCTGTAGGGGTTTTCTGTTAATCAGTACAATGACATTATTAGGATCAACAGGAAACCCTGGAGGCAAGTTGCAATGTTGTTACCGGGCATCACTGTATAGCCGCAATACTGCTGTTTAACCAATTAACAAACACAGACAAACAAACACAGAACATTTATATCGCGCTTTTCTCCTGGTGGACTCAAAGCGCCAGAGCTGCAGCCACTAGGACGTGCTCTATAGGCAGTAGCAGTGTTAGGGAGCCCAACTGGACGAACATTCTCGTCCAGTTGGGCTGCGTTCACTCCCGCAGGCCGCGCGCTCCTGCGGGGGCTCCCGTGCACGCTCCCACTGCCGGCTCCCACTGCCGGCCGTTAGATTATAGATCCCTTTCACTGATCAAAGCCCCCCACAGAAAAGCTGACAGCGTCTCATCAGACGCTGCGGTTTTTCTGAGTTCAAGTTCCCCGTCTTCATTCTTCTTCCTGGGAGCGAGATCGATCGCTCCCAGGACTTTTTGACTGTGGCCATCTTGTGGCTAAATAGTAAAACTACACCCACAACCACTTTTATTAAATAAATACATATTTTAACATTTAAAATTACCTGTTTACCTCCCAACTTCCCAAGTCAAAAAATACCCAAATACAATTTTTAATGAAAATAATTACAATAATAAAATAAATAAATAAATAGTTACCTAAGGGTCTGAACTTTTTAAATATGCATGTCAAGGGAGTATATCAATATAATTTTTTAAGTTATGGGCTTGTAAATAGTGATGGACGCAAATTGAAAAAATGCCCCTTTATTTCCACATAAAATATCGGCGCCACACATTGTGATAGGGAGTCAGGGACATAATTTAAATGGTGTAATAAGCGGGACAAATGGGCAAATAAAATACATGGGTTTTAATTATGGTAGCATGTATAAAATTCAAACTATAATGGCCAAAAGCTGAGAAATAATGATTTTTTTTCCATTTATTTCTTAATATTCCTGTTAAAATGGATTTAGAATAAATTAATGCTTAGCAAAATGTATCACCCAAAGACAGCCTAATTGGTGGCGGAAAAAACAAGATGTAGATCAATTAATTGTGATGGGTAGTGATAAAGTTATTGGCAAATGAATGGGAGGTGAAAGTTGCTCAGATGCAAAAACATTTCAACCATGTGGGCTTAAGTGGTTAAGCACCCCTGGCAAACATACCTATTATTTGAATTACAAAATGAATACATAAAAATGATGTGGGGGCCACCCCTTACAAGCCTTTTTAACCCCTTGTCACCCATGAATGCAGACTACGTGGAGTTCCGCACCTTGAGCTATACCAGCCTACATGGTCCATGATATGGGGGTACTAGAAGTGAGGGGCGGCAGTACTAAAAGCTTTGCATAATGTTTTTATCCAAACTATCCAAAATAAATGCAATTGCAGTTTATGTAATCCGAGTCAAGTCTTCATTTTATGTTTACAGGATGGGGCCTTCGCTGTTCTTTCTCTTCTACTTATAACAAACTTTCTACTGTTATGCATGACATTTGCCATCTCCATTTTTGGATGTCGGTCCCTCCGCAAATCACAAGCTCCCCAGGTAAGAAATATAATTCATTGTAAGCATGCAAAGTGTAAAAACAGCCTAGGGCCTGATACACAAAATTGCACAAATATTGTCATGCACAGACAGTGCATGACAATATCACCCTTACTTCCGGCAGCAAGTACCATGATTTACACTATTAGCGTGACTGTTGCTGCGGTAACAAGCATTACTAACTCTAGCACTCATTAGTGACGCACGTTACCATGGCAATGGCCTCAGTATCTCTACCTCAGCTGCACTTATAGAGTAATTTGCGGTACTTGCTGGCTGAAGTAAGGGTAGTATTGTGCTGTCAGTGGATTGGCAATATTACCGCAGTTATGTGCATTATGCCCCTAGTCTCCTTCTCAATTAACTTTTTTTCTCCTGAGTTTTCTCCCAGGATATAATCTTTCATCTTCTTTCCTGAGACTTGAATCGTTGTTGTATGCAATCACAAGACCTGCTGATTAGTTATGTGTGGTTTTGCCAGAGCTGGTTTAAATTTGGTACTGAGTAATTAAGACACACCCCAATAACATTGTGCTCCCTAAATGGAATTTGGCCTATTTTTTTTTTTTTTACATCAAAAGTGTGTCTGTGTGTGCTGGAAGAAGGGGGTCTTTATACACATGAGCCTATCCGTGGTGATTTATACCAGGGGTGCCCACACTTTTTCGGCTCGCGAGCTACTTTAAAATTTGACGAGGCCAGGAGATCTACCAATGTTTCAAATGCACCATTTGCTCTGCCTCAAGCAGGAAGCGCTCCGCGGACCTAGAAGAGGGGATTTGGGGGCTAAAGACCCCTCATTTTGCCTCGGGATAGCGTTGTTTTAGCAGTATGTAAGGTGCTTTACACGAATCAACTCCTAGCTCACTCGCTTCAGAGTCTCTTTAAAATTAATATATGATAGGAATGATAGGCCTCTGTCATCTCACATTCTTATTTTCAGTTCAAGAGCTGCAATTTTAGTGTAAAAGGCAGCCTGTGTTTACAGTGTGGGGTAGAATCGAATCTGTCCTTATCAGGAGTTTGTGAGCAGACAGATGAAAATATTTTGCCTTCTGGCAGGATAGGGGAGGAGCTTAGACAGGATACAGATGACGTTACAGTCCAGTGAAGCAATATTTAATTTTAGAACAGGAAGTCAGCATTTCAAACCCAGAAAGCCAGGTGATAGAAAAGGAATTATGCAAATGTGGCTTATGTGCAATGTATGAAACCTAGTGTATTTCACATTATGATATATTCCACCCAGTATGCATCAGAAACACAAGCCTAAACTACAGTTTTCATGTACTTTTTGTCTCTTTTTAAGGCATATGCAATTAAAAAGGATCTTGCGATTCCCATGAATCCTGGTGCAGCTCCGGCTTATTGTATTGAAATGCCGCCACCACCACCACCACCATATCCAGTTGATGAAGTCAAAGCTATACCACCCAAGTTTTAAGGAGCACCTGTCACCTGCAAATTTTATGTCACATTTTATCTTTTTGGTGGTATGTCAGACTCTTCACAAAAGAATCAATCACAGATCAATATTATTCTTTTTTAGATCTTAGTGAATTTTCAGGTTCTAATTCAGTAAATGATTATTCATGAATCATGACGCAATCGGTCTGTTCTCAGTACTCAACACACACATCATTTTACGTAAAGATGTGAACTGATTGTAAACAATCTAAATTCTAACCTACAAGTAAAATGAAGACACTGTGGATCTGATTTTTCAAAAGCAGTGCAATGAAAACTGGCGGGAAAATAAAGCAATTGCCCAGAACAATCTGATTATTTTTACTTTTAGGCTGCTTACACACCAAGACGTTACAGGCGCACGTTAGTGCGCCTGTAACGCTCCCCCAACGCACAGCAATGTAACACAAGTGGGCTGTTCACACAGCCCACGTTGCGTTACATGTAACGCTGCACGTTCTGTACAAAGTGCAGCATGCTACGGCGTTGGAGCGGCTATAGCCGCGTTAGACTGTTTGCACATGCGAAGTGGGGGGCGGAGAGGAGGCGGGGAGAGCCAGCTACAGCAGCCGCGCACATGGCTACTTAATATTCACTGCACTGGCGGGCGCTGATTGGCCGGCGGGACCACGTGATGCGGAGTGTCTCGCTCTGCATCACGTGGTGCCGCTGGCCAATCAGCGCCACTCTGGGAGACATTATAGGACTCGAGCCGCCTAACGCGGCTCACTCTACCGTCGGCTCTTGCAGCACCATACGTTGTGTTAGGTGCACGTTATGCGACCTTAACGTGCCACCTAATGCAACGTCTTGGTGTGCAAGAAGCCTTATAGCTGGAACCTGACTGGTTGCTTTGCTTGAAGCACCTTTCCACAGAGCAGTACTCATTGCTTTGTTAGTAGCTAGACAGTATGTTTGTACAGGGAATTTTTCAAAATTGCTGCTTGGAATAATCTGTAAAGATATTTTTGGCAACCAATATTGTAGATGAATGCATAGTTTAAATTGAGACTAAACCCAACATTAATGCTGTTAGATTATTAAAGGACACATATTGTCAAGAGTAAATTATAATTATAATTTTGCCATTGCATGTTCATGTTCACTACCCTCGAGTGCCTCCCTCCTGCGTACGTTAAAAAAGGGCGTCGGGAAAAAAGGGCGCAGGGTTTTAAACGTTAAGCATGAATAACGTTTAAAAAAAATTGTGCTATATTTCGTTTAAAAATAATGTTTTATAAAGTTATAAATCATTAAATAATGTGTATGAAATCGGCAATTGTAAAAACGTTAATCTTCCCTGTTTAAAAAGTGAAATGTATAATAACGTTTTATAAAAGATTAATAAGAATTTTACTAAAGCTATACCTAACCCTACTCTCATACAGAACCCTCCCTGTACCTACCCCTAACCCCTAGACCCTCCTGGTGGTGCCTAAACCTAAGACCCCCCTGGTGGTGCCTAAACCTAAGACCCCCCCTGGTGGTGCCTAAACCTAAGACCCCCCTGGTGGTGCCTAACCCTAAGACCCCCCTGGTGGTGCCTTACCCTAAGACCCCCCTAGTGGTGCCTAAACCTAAGACCCCCCTGTGATAAGCATTAATAACGTTTGAAACAAATATTGTGCTGTTTTTCGTTTAAAAATAATGTTTAAAAAATTATAAATCATTAAATAATGTGTAATCATGAGAAGCAGTTATAAAACAGTAAAAGTCTATGGGCGCCGCTTGTAAAACGTTATTTTTCTCCGGCGCCCTTTTTTCCTGTTGGGTGCCCATTAAACGATATTTATTATGGGAGTGAATGGCGGCGCCCTTTTTGTCCACTTGCCTCAGGCGCCCGAATTTACTGTTTCCCTCCCTCCTTCCCTATTCCCTGAGCAGAGTGTAAATGAGAGGTTAATCACCCAGCTCTCGGCATTCCACTGACAAGATCTCCCTTCAGTTGAAAGCACCTCTAGCTACTTAGTATTACGTATCCAGAGATAAACTCAGTATAAAGCCCCATACACATGCTCAACAAAAGTCTTTGAAATGCACAATTATCAAACAACTTTTGTTGTTGAAACAACCAAAAAAAGTTGTTTGCTATTGTTCAAACAACTGATAAGACGCAGCTTAAACCAATTCAACAGTTGTATTGACTTGAGCTGCGTCTTATCATTTGTTTGAACAATAGAAACAACTTTTTTGGGTTGTTTTAAAAACAAACGTTGTTTGATAATAGTGCATTTAAAATACTTTTGTTGAGCGTGTGTATGGGGACACCAGGGGCTATCTACACTGGGCAGGTGAAGTAATGGAAGAATGACAGCTAGGACAGCTAGCACGTTTGTGCTGCGGTTTGGTGGGGGTTTGAAGGTTCATGGAGGGCAAAGTGTAGGGTGCCAGGACATCTGTGCCTTTAGGCTCCTGTGATGTAAATCTGGGCCTGTATATTGTTATGGGGATGCCTCATCTAGGTAGGCAGACATATATGGGTGATCTTTGGACTCAGGAGGATCTTGGGACTCATGAGGACATGTCATGGAGCCCTTATTCCAAGTATATGTCATAGGATGATTCATAAAAGGCAAATTGAAAACTTTTCTATTCGAATAAAATATGGTTTGTGTGTCTTTTTTTATGTCTAGCCCTTTGTTGGATTGGGTAAAGGTTATTAGTAAAAGGGGTTGTCCTCGCCTTATTTGGAGGTCTCCTGTCAGTTTTAAGATATTGGCTATGAACTTGTCACCCACATCAAAGATGGTGACATTCCTCTAGGGTATAAGTGGGTTTTTAGAGGTTAAGAAAGCCTTTGATTGGATGCTGCCGTTGTGCCCTCATTAAGACAGCAAATCGTAGGCTCCCCAACGTTTTGCGATAAGAAAGAGGGACACTTAAACCACACCCCTTCCACATCCCTAACCACGTCCCTTGTCACATATAGCATAAGCATTTCATAAGAAAAACATGTTATTTTATAATTCAAACTATACTGGTCCCTTCTATCCTGGTTTATTTTCCTTCATATTAACACTTGAAAATAAGAAATGTAGCTATTTAAAGAATGTAAATAAAGTTTAGAGTAAATTACACACTTTTTCAGTAGGAAAATACATATATTTACATAGATCAGTCCTGAAAGAGGGACAAATGAGGAAGAAAGAGGGACAGAGGGACAGGGTCCCCAAAGAGGGGCTGTCCCTCCAAAAGAGGGACAGTTGGGAGCTATGGGCTTTGTTTGTGTTATCTCCTTCCGGCCTTCCCATGTGACCAAAGGGGGAGTGTTTCAGACTGACTGGGAGTGAGCAGGTTGCTGTAGGTCACTGACAAGTTAAAGGTGTAACAAATATTTTATTTTTATTTTGAAATACATACATAAGAAAAAAGTAACAATGTTTAAATAGTGTTGTATTGGAAGCACTGCACCTGAACTGGACAGCTGCACTTTAAGAGATTGTTCAATGTATTTTGATCATTTTTATTACCATTATAAAATATATAAATCACTATACTTGCACCTTCTTAGCTGATTTGTATTGAGATTGAAAAATATTCTATGAGAAATAATCATGTTCTTCCTTAAAGATGAAAAAACAACAACTTTTTTTTTCAATAAAATAGAAATCTAAGTATGTATCACAAGTGCTTATTGTTTACTACCTCTTAGTGGATGCATGTCCATAGCATGTTTATCACACAGGCTTCCCTTCACTATATTACACATTACTCAAGAAAGTAACTTTCAAATAAGACAATAGACTGAGTACACGGAAGTTAAGTTCAATATTACTCAAGGTACTGCTGCACAGAAACAAATAGCTAATTAGGGTTTATGGCTACTTCATCTTTACATTATATCTGTCTAGTAGGGATGTCCAAACATCAGGATTTTGGTTTTATGAACAGAAATGTAGATATTTGCGAACCGATCATTTGTTGCAAGCCCCATTGATTGTAATGTCAGGCGAATTTCTGAAACCTTCAGGGCATCTCTTCAGCCACAATGTCTTTAAAGGAGATCATTCACGAATGAGGAAAAAAAAGAAAAAGTGTTTTATTCATAAACTATTAAAAATCCTTCTCAAATAGTGTGAAAACTGTTTAGAGATGGCCCGAATGGTTCGCATGCAAAACGTATTCACGCGAACATCGGTGGTTCGCGTTCGCGACCGAACATGAACTTTATGCGAGTTCGACCCGCCCCCTATACTACATCATTGGGCTATACTTTCACCCTCTACATCACAGTCAGCAGACACATGGTAGCCAATCAGGCTACACTCCCTCCTGGAGCCCCACCCCCCATGTATAAAAGGCAGCTGCGTGGGCCGTCATCTCACTCTATATGCTGCGTAGTTAGTGAGGGAGTTGCTGCAGGTATTAGGGAAAGCTTAGTTAGGCTGGTGTTAGGCTTGTTAGCTTGCTCCTTGTTGATATTTATTGCTAACAAGCACCCAAAAACAGCTCTTTTGAGAGCTAATGTTCTTGTGATGTTTTTTGTTTTGTTTTGCGTAACGCATATACAGCCCTGTTAGTCGCAGCTGGACCTTGGTAATTGCTTTACTGTGCCAGGCCCAGCACATTCAGTGCCTACCTTTTCACTGCACCTGTGTGTGACAGCTGCACATGTGTAATACCAGTCCCTGCATACCTGTTCATGTTCACTGTACCTGCATGACAGCAGCACGCAGTGTTATATACCAGTCACTGCATACCTGTTCAGTGTACCTGTGTGTGTGACAGCTGCACATATGTAATTCCAGTCCCTGCATACCTGTTCATGTTCACTGCACCGGCGTGACAGCAGCATGCAGTGTTATATACCATTCACTGCATACCTGTTCAGTGTACCTGTGTGTGTGACAGCTGCACATTTGTAATACCAGTCCCTGCATACCTGTTCATGTTCACTGCACCTGCGTGACAGCAGCACGCAGTGTTATATACCAGTCACTGCATATCTGTTCAGTGTACCTGTGTGTGTGACAGCTGCACATTAGTAATACCAGTCACTGCATACCTGTTCATGTTCACTGCACCTGCGTGACAGCAGCACGCAGTGTTATATACCATTCACTGCATACCTGTTCAGTGTACCTGTGTGTGTGACAGCTGCACATTAGTAATACCAGTCACTGCATACCTGTTCATGTTCATTGCACCTGCGGGACAGCACGCAGTGTTATATAGCAGTCACTGCATACCTGTTCAGTGTACCTGTGTGTGTGACAGCTGCACATTTGTAATACCAGTCCATGCATACCTGTTCATGTTCACTGCACCTGCGTGACAGCACGCAGTGTTATATACCAGTCACTGCATACCTGTTCAGTGTACCTGTGCGACTGCACATTGTATTAGTCAAGGCAGAGCCAGAGGCAGGCCACCCGGCAGGTCTGTTCAAGGTCATGCTGTCGTGATTTTGTGTGGCCCTGGACCAACATACAGTGTTCAGAAGGCATGTGCCATCAACCCCCAAGATTGTCAGGACGTAGTTGACTATTTAACACAGAACACCTCATCTTCCTCAGCTTCCTCATGGAAGCGTGACATATCTTCCTCCTCCTGCTCTGATTCTGGCACCCCACTTAACACTCAGTCGGCCGCCACCACCAAAGTGTCATCATCATCCCAGGGCTCAGCGGTGTGGACATTTTTTTGTGTGTCTGCCTCAGATGAGAGCAATGCCATCTGTACTCTCTGCCACCGAAAATTGAGCTGTAGAAAGACCAAGACCCGCGTATGGACAACTTCCTTACAAAGGCACATGATGACAAAGCATAAACTGCAATGGGATGACCACCTGAGGAAAAGCAGCACACAAAAGCAAAGCTGCACACCGCAGTGGAAGATACCAGGCCGCAACTATTTCTCAAAAAAAAAACGATACCCAAACTGTACCGTGATGTTGAAAGGCAAGTGGTGTCATCTATGGCACACAGTGTTGGGTGATCTGACCACATAGTCTGCAAAGCACGGTCAGGCCTGCCCGAAGACTAAGTCAGACCCCACACACAGCATCTCTAAAACCAAATAACAGGACGCACTACGTAAACAAAGAACTCCAGCAGAGACACAGGAGTCACTTTTGTTTAATTTTTATTATGCTGCTTGTCCTCACAGCTAAAACAGATGGCAGGACTCACTTGCAATAGATACATAGTACTCTGCAGAGACACTGGAGTCCGGTTGCCAGGCAACAACGTACACACGTCATGTGCTCACTGAGAAGCTGCCCGCTCTGCCTGAAATCACTTCTGGGGGCTCCTACCTGTGTAGGAGAAAACTACAGAGCAGCTCAGCCGTTAATCCGCACATCACCTGTGGTCCCCTGCAGTCATAGACCCCCTCCCTCATAACAATAGGTAGCTAAAGGTGTCAACGCCCCCCCCCCCCCTCCCACACACACACAAAATAGACAACCATCCAGTATAGGTAGGTAGCCAAAGGCACGACCCCCAGTATAGGTAGCCACCCCCAATATAGGTAGCCAAAGTGTTCTGCAGTATAGATAGCTACCCTCAGAATAGGTAGCCACCCCCCATTCCCCCCCCCGTTATGGGTCATTGGTGTTAGTGGGGATATGTAGCTTCCTGCTGCATCTCTATTCCTACCACTCACAGACAAGCAAATCAGCGGTGACCCAAAGAGAGGAGAGCAGTGCACAGAAACTGTGTGGCACACATCCAATGCAAGAATTGTGCAATAGTAGCACTTCTCCGTCTGAAGTGTAAGCGTGGGCACTGCACCGCTCTCGCTTCTGTTCACATGGCCGCTGATCTTAGGTCTGTGTGTGAGTGACAGGGAGGCAGCAGTGGCCGTTAAAGTCACAGGCAGGGCGGCTCTGGCAGCATGGGAGGCCCCTGCTGTGGGTGAGGCTCTCAGGGCTCGTTTCCACTATAGCGAATCCGCATGCGAGCACTGCACGCGGATTCGCATAGGTAATGTAAGTGGATGGGGCTGTTTCCACTTGTGCGGCTGCGGCAGCGTTTTTTGGTGCGGCAGAAATCTGCACGGCAGGGCCGTCAGATTTCGCATGCAGAAGGAATGTGCACGAATCGCCGCTAATGTAACTAATAGGGAAATCGCATGCGGGGTGACCATGCGTTTTTGACGCGAAATCGCATGCGATTTCGCATAGGTATTAATGTTATTTCACTCAGGCAGTGACATGGTTAAAATCGCATACAGCCTTACCTATGCGGAATCGCATGCGAAATCGCGGCAAAAACCACTGGCGAACTCAGGGGGCTATTCCGGGTGTCTGGAACCTCCCCCCTGCACTGAGCTGTGTATTCAGCCAGGGAAGCCCGCATAATATAAACAGCCTCATTCTCCCTCCCTTCTTACTTCTGGTGCCTCCTTCCAGCTAATAGAATGAGAGAGGCAGCCGAGCTTCCCTCACAACCCTCACAAGAAGATGCAGCCTGCAGTGAGAGAATGTTGATTATGGAGTCCTGGACTCTCCACAGCACAGAAGTGTCAGACATGATGAAATTAGAGTGCAGGCAAGCTGGTAAATATGCACAGCATGATGCAGAGCTTGCCTGGACTCAGGGTCTGTGGGCAAACATCTGTCTGGTCTCTCCCCATTGTTATAATGACTGCATGTGTGGATAAGGTGTGGATAACAAGCTGAAAAGTTTTTGACAGTCCCTAGACTCCAGGAGGGCTTCTTTCTGACTTGTGTGAGAGACTGACAGGGACAGGAGTCCGATTACAGGCAAGTAGCCTGTGTGATGTGGGACTTCAATACAGATAAGTTCTCTGCTCCATCTCAGGCTATTCTCAATTTCTCCACTCCTCTCTCTGGGCTAGTGCAACGCCAAAATGACAATAGCAATCGCTAGCAATTTGTGAGTGTGATTTTGTGAAGTGATTTTCAGAGCGATTTTTGAATGAATTGCTCAAAAACATGCTACATGCAGTATACCTGCGATTTTGAAAAAATCACAACGCTGCTGTGGGAACACCCACATAGGGTAACATTAGCCAAGCGCTTTTCAAATCACTGTTGATTTGAAAAACGCTCAGAAGCACTCTTGGTGTGCACCAGCCCTCCCTCATTCACCTTTGTTTCCCTCTTCCCCTAGAGCTGACTGTGTGTTCTTGTCTTACAGGAAAGCTAAATAAAAGTGCAATCCTGGTGAGGCAAAATATTATTATTTAGTATTTATGTAGCGCCGACATCTTCCGCAGATGCATATATCCCTGCATCATATGGGTATCGCTTGCGCTATGTGAAACTATGTAGCATATTCCACTGAATTGTCCAAACTAAGTCTATCTCCTGTTCCTCTCTTGGGGAGTTGTTCCAGCGCTGTACCCCGTTCACATTTGCTGCTACCAGAAGCCCTCAGAAACACTAGTGTCCTTGAGTACTTCCAAAGATAGGCAGCTCCGTAATACGCCAGCGCACTTTTGTGCATGGGCAGTATGGAGCCACCTGTATTCGGAAGCACTCGGGACATACGTGCTTCTGGACCTTTCAGGAACCCCCCCCTTAAAAATCCTGCGTTTGCACCTGAAAACGCATGCGGAATCGCACCCGCATGCGATTTTGTCCGCGGTGGAATGCAGGCGATTCCGCACCGCACTAGTGGAAACGAGCCATAAGCTACCGCTTGTTTTGCCTGGGCCTAGCTGCACCCCTATAAGCAGTGATAAAGCTATGGTCAAATCAATGGGAGGAGTATTGACAAGTAAAAATGGCTCTTGGTGGGAAGGGTAAAATAGCCGGTGGGGTGAAATTAAATTACCTTTTCACTCTGTGTATATTATGCAAACTGCGCCCACCGTATATAATATGGCAAACTATCATGCAAAACAGAGTCTTCGCTATCAAAATAGTCCACAGTCACAAATGTATATAAGTCAATATGACAGCGCTCCTCTTCTTAATTATCCTCACCACCTAAAAAAGATAAAACACAGCTCCACATAGTGCATTACTGCTAGATTTTCTTCATCTTTTAAAACACCACGCCAGTGATAAGACTTGTGCTCTTTAGTGCTCCACTTCTAGTGCAAACTTATCACCAACTATAGAACAGTTCCAGGCTCACCAGATGTAGGCCACCTCATACACCAGGTGGGTCTATCGCATGAATCAATCCACAACGATCTGCCGCTCTCATGTATCAAAAAACGTTTAATCCGGATTCTTCAATAAAACATAACAAGACATAGCATAAAATCTTTTTAAAAAATGACTGTTCCCTGCGCTCTTGCGCACTCACGTTATCCACAGATGAGTCTCCGCATATCGGGCTCCTGGCCCTGTGATGTGCCTCCTGCTACGGTCACGGCGTCCCGCTCCCCGCACTGGTACATCAGACTGATGGACTGATGTACCAGTGCGGGGAGCGGGACGCCGTGACCGTAGCAGGAGGCACATCACAGGGCCAGGAGCCCGATATGCGGAGACTCATCTGTGGATAACGTGAGTGCGCAAGAGCGCAGGGAACAGTCATTTTTTAAAAAGATTTTATGCTATGTCTTGTTATGTTTTATTGAAGAATCCGGATTAATTGTTTTTTGATACATGAGAGCGGCAGATCGTTGTGGATTGATTCATGCGATAGACCCACCTGGTGTATGAGGTGGCCTACATCTGGTGAGCCTGGAACTATTCTATAGTTGGTGATAAGTTTGCACTAGAAGTGGAGCACTAAAGAGCACAAGTCTTATCACTGGCGTGGTGTTTTAAAAGATGATGAAAATCTAGCAGTAATGCACTATGTGGAGCTGTGTTTTATCTTTTTTAGGTGGTGAGGATAATTAAGAAGAGGAGCGCTGTCATATTGACTTATATACCTTTTCACTCTGCAACTGAAAAAGTACCAAAAAGCAGGCAAAAAGTGCTGTCAAAATTATTCTGAATGGTGGCTTAAAAGGCATTTTATTGATTAGGTGTACAAATATCACCAAGGAGAAAACTTAGAAGAAAAAAAAATTGAATAAGGGTCAAGGTTACATATGATTAAAGAGAAAAGTTTTGTGAATCTGCATGTTTACCTACATCCAGTATTTTTAAATGGTGTGGAACTAATGTGCTAGAAGCCACCAATAGCCAATGCTATTTCAGGTTTAAAAATGAATGTTTCCACCAAAACATTTGCAAAGATGATTTTTTTTTTTTTTAAATTGCCATGTTTCCATAATTGGCGCTGACTAAAGCCTGGTACACTCATCCAATCTGGGCTGGACAATTTTACCACTTCCATGCAGTATGACAGCTTAAATACACAATCTGTGCATAGTATTCAACATAGAGACAACCCCAAAAGTGTCAAAAATAGGCATTAAAAATCAGATTAACAAAAGGTGCAATTCAGAGCATGACCTCAAGATGTCTCTATTGCTCCATTATAATAGAGGCATATCAACTGATTATAACAGAGAGAGAGAGAGAGAGAGAGAGAGAGAGAGAGAGAGAGAGAGAGAGAGAGAGAGAGAGAGATGTTAAGATTGTATCACTTAAAAGAAGGAAACCGTAACCAAGAATTGAACTTCATCACACTCAGTAGCTGATACCCCCTTTTCATGAGAAATCTTTTCCTTTTCCCAAACGGATCATCAGGAGGCTCTGTATGGCTGATATTGTGGTGAAACGCCTCCCACAGTGTGATGTCAGGACCATGGTTCTGACATCACACTGTGGAAACCTTGTTGCATTGTGGGAAATAATAGCTGTTTCCAGCTGTTTCCAACTGCCAAAAAAGCAAGCAGCAGCTACTTCCAGTGACATCACTTGCCAGCAGTAAAAATGTCCCCATATGATAAATGTCAGAATGTAAATCAGGGAGAGGAAAGCTTTTACAATGGGCAAACACTGATTAAATCATTTATACATAATAATTGTAAAAATAAAGCACTTTTTTATTACATTATTTTTACTGGTACTTTTGTGGCAGACAGCACTCCCCAGGTTAAAAATTTGATGTGCCAGGTCAAAGATCCAGCAGCATTTCCAGATCCCAGCATACAATGGAAAGATAAGGACCGGCACCATCCAGTATCAATTGCTCTTTAAAATTTATTGGTAAGACAGCATGACAATTTAACGACGTTTCGGAGGATAATCCTCCTTTCTCAAGTTTCTGTCAGTGTCTAACAAACCTTACATATTCACCTCTTTATATATAACACACCATTAAGATTAGCCAATCACACTGTAGATGTCGCCTGTGGCGACCAATCCCCTCTCGTCACGCACAAGCGGACCTGATGGGGAACTGTCATATGCGTATACAGCATGCGCACAAGTTGCAGAACTTACCAGGGGGCAGGGTGAGAAGGCGCAACAGGCGCGAGTCCGGCGTGCCGCCGACCTATAGGGGAAGCTCCTGTGTTGACAACTAGTGGTGCTCAAATACCCCTTTTTAAAATTCGAGTTTGGTCGA
This sequence comes from Hyperolius riggenbachi, assembly GCF_040937935.1. Lineage (NCBI taxonomy): Eukaryota > Metazoa > Chordata > Amphibia > Anura > Hyperoliidae > Hyperolius > Hyperolius riggenbachi. The sequence goes on along the minus strand of NC_090655.1, from coordinate 205,541,963 downwards.
ATTCGAATAGTAAATTATTCGAGGTCATTCGAATATTCGAGTCGAATAATTTTTACTATTCGATTCGACCTCGGACTTCGAGCTCACTATTCGAGTCGGTATTCGAGCTGACTATTCGAGCTGACTATTCGAATTGGCCTTAAATAGCTTCCAACACTTGTTTTGAGGGTGAATGATGCAAGAAACCTCTTTTTTTCCAAGTAACAACAGCAAGTGATTATGTGGGGATGTTCCTTTAAAAAAAAATGTGGAAAGAGAAGTTGTGTCCTTAATTTTGTTCAGTAGTGTTACTGTATATACTTGTTCGTCTTCTTCTATATCGTCTTCTTCTATATCGTCTTCTTCTATATCGTCTTCTTCTATATCGTCTTCTTCTATATCGTCTTCTTCTATATCTTCTTCTTCTTCTTCTTCTTCTTCTTCTTCTTCTTCTTCTTCTTCTTCTTCTTCTTCTTCTTCTTCTTCTTCTTCTTCTTCTTCTTCTTCTTCTTCTTCTTCTTCTTCTTCTTCATCTTCTCCTTCCTTTTCAATATAGTCTTATTCTTCTTCACGTATTTCTCTTTTCAATTTTTTTTTAAAGAAATGCAGCTATTTTTGAGCGTAACAAATAGCTGGTGGGCGCACGCATGTTGGAAGCGCCATTGTATGTGCTCCCTGGCAGTGGAAACACAAAGACAGCAGGAGGTAAATTCAGCAGCAGGAGGAGGAGGATGAGTGTGTGGCAGCAGGCAGTCAATGAGGCAGGCAGCTCGCCGTGACATAATAGCCCTGGTACCTAGCGGTGATACCAGGGCTGTAAATAAACACAACAGGAGGTCCCAGACAGCGGTCGTGCAGCCCACATTGTGTCCAATACACAACTGGGACAACACAGTTTTCAACCCGGGCACCTCAGAAAAATTAAACCTTTTTTTTTTTTTATGGTTTTTTGGTTTTTGGTTTTGCAACCAATATAGCTATTGTTTGACGTAATAGCTGGTGGCAGAGTGGCAGCAGAAGGTAAATCATCTGTGTACCCTGGCAGTGGGAAACACAGACAGACAGCAGCAGCAGGAGGAGGAATGGAGGAGTAGGCGAGCAGCTATTGTTTGACGTAATAGCTGGTGGCAGAGTGGCAGCAGAAGGTAAATCATCTGTGTACCCTGGCAGTGGGAAACACAGACAGACAGCAGCAGCAGCAGCAGGAGGAGGTATGGAGGAGCAGTGTGAGTGTGGCAGCAGGTAGGCAGCGTGACATAATAGCCCTGGTACCTAGCGGTGATACCAGGGCTGTAAATAAACACAACAGGAGGTCCCAGACAGCGGTCGTGCAGCCCACATTGTGTCCAATACACAACTGGGACAACACAGTTTTCAACCCGGGCACCTCAGAAAAATTAAACCTTTTTTTTTTTTATGGTTTTTTGGTTTTTGGTTTTGCAACCAATATAGCTATTGTTTGACGTAATAGCTGGTGGCAGAGTGGCAGCAGAAGGTAAATCATCTGTGTACCCTGGCAGTGGGAAACACAGACAGACAGCAGCAGCAGGAGGAGGAATGGAGGAGTAGGCGAGCAGCTATTGTTTGACGTAATAGCTGGTGGCAGAGTGGCAGCAGAAGGTAAATCATCTGTGTACCCTGGCAGTGGGAAACACAGACAGACAGCAGCAGCAGCAGCAGGAGGAGGTATGGAGGAGCAGTGTGAGTGTGGCAGCAGGTAGGCAGCGTGACATAATAGCCCTGGTACCTAGCGGTGATACCAGGGCTGTAAATAAACACAACAGGAGGTCCCAGACAGCGGTCGTGCAGCCCACATTGTGTCCAATACACAACTGGGACAACACAGTTTTCAACCCGGGCACCTCAGAAAAATTAAACCTTTTTTTTTTTTTTATGGTTTTTTGGTTTTTGGTTTTGCAACCAATATAGCTATTGTTTGACGTAATAGCTGGTGGCAGAGTGGCAGCAGAAGGTAAATCATCTGTGTACCCTGGCAGTGGGAAACACCGACAGACAGCCAGCAGCAGGAGGAGGAATGGAGGAGTAGGCGAGCAGCTATTGTTTGACGTAATAGCTGGTGGCAGAGTGGCAGCAGAAGGTAAATCATCTGTGTACCCTGGCAGTGGGAAACACAGACAGACAGCAGCAGCAGCAGCAGGAGGAGGTATGGAGGAGCAGTGTGAGTGTGGCAGCAGGTAGGCAGCGTGACATAATAGCCCTGGTACCTAGCGGTGATACCAGGGCTGTAAATAAACACAACAGGAGGTCCCAGACAGCGGTCGTGCAGCCCACATTGTGTCCAATACACAACTGGGACAACACAGTTTTCAACCCGGGCACCTCAGAAAAATTAAACCTTTTTTTTTTTTTTATGGTTTTTTGGTTTTTGGTTTTGCAACCAATATAGCTATTGTTTGACGTAATAGCTGGTGGCAGAGTGGCAGCAGAAGGTAAATCATCTGTGTACCCTGGCAGTGGGAAACACCGACAGACAGCCAGCAGCAGGAGGAGGAATGGAGGAGTAGGCGAGCAGCTATTGTTTGACGTAATAGCTGGTGGCAGAGTGGCAGCAGAAGGTAAATCATCTGTGTACCCTGGCAGTGGGAAACACAGACAGACAGCAGCAGCAGCAGGAGGAGGTATGGAGGAGCAGTGTGAGTGTGGCAGCAGGTAGGCAGCGTGACATAATAGCCCTGGTACCTAGCGGTGATACCAGGGCTGTAAATAAACACAACAGGAGGTCCCAGACAGCGGTCGTGCAGCCCACATTGTGTCCAATACACAACTGGGACAACACAGTTTTCAACCCGGGCACCTCAGAAAAATTAAACCTTTTTTTTTTTTTTATGGTTTTTTGGTTTTTGGTTTTGCAACCAATATAGCTATTGTTTGACGTAATAGCTGGTGGCAGAGTGGCAGCAGAAGGTAAATCATCTGTGTACCCTGGCAGTGGGAAACACCGACAGACAGCCAGCAGCAGGAGGAGGAATGGAGGAGTAGGCGAGCAGCTATTGTTTGACGTAATAGCTGGTGGCAGAGTGGCAGCAGAAGGTAAATCATCTGTGTACCCTGGCAGTGGGAAACACAGACAGACAGCAGCAGCAGCAGCAGGAGGAGGCATGGAGGAGCAGTGTGAGTGTGGCAGCAGGTAGGCAGCGTGACATAATAGCCCTGGTACCTAGCGGTGATACCAGGGCTGTAAATAAACACAACAGGAGGTCCCAGACAGCGGTCGTGCAGCCCACATTGTGTCCAATACACAACTGGGACAACACAGTTTTCAACCCGGGCACCTCAGAAAAATTAAACCTTTTTTTTTTTTTTTATGGTTTTTTGGTTTTTGGTTTTGCAACCAATATAGCTATTGTTTGACGTAATAGCTGGTGGCAGAGTGGCAGCAGAAGGTAAATCATCTGTGTACCCTGGCAGTGGGAAACACAGACAGACAGCAGCAGCAGGAGGAGGAATGGAGGAGTAGGCGAGCAGCTATTGTTTGACGTAATAGCTGGTGGCAGAGTGGCAGCAGAAGGTAAATCATCTGTGTACCCTGGCAGTGGGAAACACAGACAGACAGCAGCAGCAGCAGCAGCAGGAGGAGGTATGGAGGAGCAGTGTGAGTGTGGCAGCAGGTAGGCAGCGTGACATAATAGCCCTGGTACCTAGCGGTGATACCAGGGCTGTAAATAAACACAACAGGAGGTCCCAGACAGCGGTCGTGCAGCCCACATTGTGTCCAATACACAACTGGGACAACACAGTTTTCAACCCGGGCACCTCAGAAAAATTAAACCTTTTTTTTTTTTTTAATGGTTTTTTGGTTTTTGGTTTTGCAACCAATATAGCTATTGTTTGACGTAATAGCTGGTGGCAGAGTGGCAGCAGAAGGTAAATCATCTGTGTACCCTGGCAGTGGGAAACACAGACAGACAGCAGCAGCAGGAGGAGGAATGGAGGAGTAGGCGAGCAGCTATTGTTTGACGTAATAGCTGGTGGCAGAGTGGCAGCAGAAGGTAAATCATCTGTGTACCCTGGCAGTGGGAAACACAGACAGACAGCAGCAGCAGCAGCAGGAGGAGGTATGGAGGAGCAGTGTGAGTGTGGCAGCAGGTAGGCAGCGTGACATAATAGCCCTGGTACCTAGCGGTGATACCAGGGCTGTAAATAAACACAACAGGAGGTCCCAGACAGCGGTCGTGCAGCCCACATTGTGTCCAATACACAACTGGGACAACACAGTTTTCAACCCGGGCACCTCAGAAAAATTAAACCTTTTTTTTTTTTTATGGTTTTTTGGTTTTTGGTTTTGCAACCAATATAGCTATTGTTTGACGTAATAGCTGGTGGCAGAGTGGCAGCAGAAGGTAAATCATCTGTGTACCCTGGCAGTGGGAAACACAGACAGACAGCAGCAGCAGGAGGAGGAATGGAGGAGTAGGCGAGCAGCTATTGTTTGACGTAATAGCTGGTGGCAGAGTGGCAGCAGAAGGTAAATCATCTGTGTACCCTGGCAGTGGGAAACACAGACAGACAGCAGAAGGGCAGTACACAGCAGCCCACTGTAGGTGTAAAATGTGTGGCTGCAGGCGACGTAATAGTCAAAGTGAACCAGGCTGGCTTAGTGAGCAGGAGCCAGGAGGTGGTAAAGGGTGGTAAGGCACATTAACGATGGTTCCGGCAGCCAGTTCATGTCCCCCTCTCGCCGACAACAGGGGCCAGGAACTCGCCTTCCACCCACGCCTGGTTCATCTTGAGAAACGTCAGTCTGTCCACAGACTTGTGAGACAGACGTGAGCGTTTCTCGGTGACCACGCCACCAGCTGCACTGAAGCAGCGCTCGGACAGCACGCTGGAAGGGGGGCAGGACAGCACTTCCAGGGCGTACTGCGCCAGCTCGCTCCAGATCTCCATGCGCTTGACCCAATACTCCATGGGATCAACAGGGGCATCGCTGTCAAGCCCGCTGTACGACCCCATGTAGTCAGCCACCATGCGGGTCAGGCGCTGGCTGTGACCGGAGGAGGATGCTGCTGCATGCATCTCCTCTCTAGTCACTGCTGCCGGAGCCTCTACAGTCCTGTAGAGCTCGTGGCTGAGAGACAGCAGGTCTGTGGGGCGCTTGCTGCTGCTGGATGCAGGCACCTGCTGCTGCCTCTGTGCTGGCTGCTGGACAGTGGGGGTGGAAGGCTGGGGGAAGGCTTCCTCCAAGCGCTCAACAAGGGCCTGCTGCAAGCTCCTTATTTGTTGCGCTGGGTCTCCTCCTGCAGGCGGCAGGAACTGGCTCAACTTCCCCTTGAGGCGTGGGTCCAACATCATGCTGATCCAGATGTCCTCCCTCTGCTTCATCTGGATCACCCTGGGGTCCCTGCGCAGGCACGTCAGCATGTGCGCTGCCATTGGGAAGAGGCGGGCCACGTCTGCTGGCACATCGACGTCAGTGCTGTCCTCATCCTCCTCCTCTGCCGCCTCATCCTCTCTCCACCCCCGCACCAACTCAGCTGCGCTGTGCTGATCCCCCTCATCAGCAGCCAGGTCAGGGACCTCCACCAAGTCCTCCTCCTCCTCCCCCTCAGAGGTGGACTGCGCAGCTGGTTGCCGCTCCTGCTGGTCCAAGGCTGCCGCTCCCTGTTCCAGCAAAGCATCGAGGGCCCTGTTCAGCAGAGAAACCAGGGGCACCCACTCGCAGACCATAGCATGGTCCCTGCTCACCATGTTTGTGGCCTGCAGGAAGGGAGCCAGCACTAAGCACACCTGCTGCATGTGCCTCCAGTCATCATCGGGGACGATGGACGGGAAGTTGCTGGTCTTGTCCCTTCTCTGAGCTGCGGAAACAGTGGCCAGGGCAAGGTACTGTTTGACAGCGCGCCTCTGTTCAACCAGACGCTCCAACATCGCCAGGGTGGAGTTCCAGCGAGTCGGAACGTCAAGGATCAGCCGATGGCGTGGCAGATCCAGCTCCTTTTGCACGTCTTCCAGGCTCGCACAGGCTGCAGCCGAGCGCCGGAAGTGACGCACAACATTCCTTGCCGTTTCCAGCAGTTCGCCCATCCCCTGGTAGGTGCGCAGGAACTTCTGCACCACCAGGTTCAGCACGTGGGCAAGACAGGGGATGTGGGTCAGGTTTCCCCTGTCTATTGCGGCAACCAGATTGGCCCCATTGTCGGCCACCACCTCTCCGACTCTGAGGCCTCTGGGGGTCAGCCAAATCCTCTCCTGCTCCTGGAGTTTGGCCAACACATGGGTTGCCGTCAGCTTGGTCTTCCCAAGGCTGACCAAGTGCAGCAGCGCTTGGCAGTGGCGGGCCTTCACGCTGCTGCTGAGGCGGGGGGTTTGGCCAGGTGTGCCGGAGGATGGCAGAGGATCGGAGGAACCTGCTGCAGTTCCCCTGAGCCTGCGGGGTGGCACCACCCACTGTGTTGCTGCTGCTGCTGTGCCCGCTGCTGCTCTCCCATCCTCACCCCCTTCCACCAAGCTGACCCAGTGGACAGTGAAGGACAGGTAGCGGCCTGTCCCGAAGCGGCTGCTCCAGGAGTCCATGGTGACGTGGACCCTTTCACCAACCGCGTGCTCCAGCCCTCGCTCCACATTGGCCATCACAAAGCGGTGCAGTGCAGGAATGGCCTTGCGGGCAAAGAAGTGTCTGCTGGGGAGCTGCCAGTCTGGGGCTGCGCAAGCAAGCAGCGCACGAATGTCGCTCCCCTCCTGCACGAGCGTGTACGGCAGGAGTTGGGAGCACATGGCCCGTGCCAGCAAGCCGTTCAGCTGCCGCACGCGACGGCTGCTGGGAGGCAGAGCCCTAACCACCCCCTGGAAGGACTCGCTCAAAAGGCTCTGGCGTGGCCTTTTGCTGACACGGGAATCAGCAGACACAGCAGAGGAGGCCACTGAGGACTGGCTGCCAGAACAGGCCTCAGTGTCGGCGGCAGGAGTTGCAGAGGGGGGAGGAGCAGTGCGTTTCCGCACTCCTGCTGGTGCTGCTGGAGGAGCAGGAGGGCGGGTGGCTGCTGTTGCTGCTGCTGCTGCTGAAGGCTGTGCAGTGATGGGTGTGGTGCCACTGCCAGCACCAGATGCCTTCAGCCTCTGGAACTCCTCATGCTGGTGGAAATGTTTAGCCGCAAGGTGGTTGATGAGCGAGCTGGTGCAGAACTTTAAGGGGTCTGCACCTCTGCTCAACTTCCGCTGACAGTGGTTGCAAGTGGCGTACTTGCTGTACACAGTGGGCATGGTGAAATATCGCCAGATTGGTGACTTAAACATCCCCCTACGGCATGGAAGCGCTGCTGCCTGTCTCCCTGTGGTGGTTGGGGGGGGGGGCTTGGGGGGCTTGGGTGCGGCTGGTGGTGGTACTGGCAGATGCTGCTGCTGCTGCTGCTGAGCCTGAGACACCAGCAGGCTGTGGGACCTGCCTACTGCTGCTGCCAATGCTTGCAATGATGCGCCTCCTTGCAAGGCCCACAAGAGCATCCTCCTCCTCCTCCTCAGAGCTGCTGAGGACGACATCCCCTGGAGGTGGTGGCACCCAGTCTCTGTCTGTCACCGGGTCATCATCATCCTCCCCCTCCTGAAACATGTCCTGCTGGGATGAGGACCCCCCAAACTCCTCTCCTGATGCATGGATGGGCTGCTTGACTGTCGCCACAGTCTTGCTGTCCAATCCCTCATCCCCCAAAGTGCCCATCAGCATCTCCTCCTCAAGATCGCCAACAACAGCAGACAATTTACTCATGATGCCTGGGGTCAAAAGACTGCTGAATGACAGGTCGGCGAGTGACGGTGAACTGGCCTCCTCCCCAGACCCTGCTGGGCGGCTGCTGCGAACAGGGGTGGTGGTGGTGGTGAGGGTGGAGGCCTCGGATGCAGAGCTGATGGCGGGCTGCTCATCCTCCGTCATGAGTTGCACCACAGTGTCTGCATCCTTTTCCTCAATGGGACGTTTCCGACCCGGCTGGAGGAAAATGGGAGCAGGTGCTACACGCTGCTGCTGCTGTGTCTCTGCAGCGTGAGTTGCAGATGCTCCTGCTGGGCGGCGCCCAAGGCGTCCACGGCCAGTGGCTATGGGAGGAATGTTAGCCACTGACGCTGCTGCTGCTGCTGCGGAACTGTGCATGGTGGCGCGCCCGCGGCCGCGGCTTGCCACAATGCTGCTCCCTCTCCTCCTGATTCCCTTGCTGCCCTTCCCCTTGCCCAAACCGCGCTGGCTGCCACTTCCAGACATCTTAAATGTTTTGGGCGTATAGACAAAAGTTTTGTAAAAGGGCGGGTGAAAAGTGGGGTACTTTAATGGAGTGGGTTGGTTGGTGAGGTGACTGAGTGAGTGTCCCCTAGTACAGTAAGTAAGTAGTAACAGTCAGGAAGTACAACTAGCAGTTACAATAATCAGTAGTAATCACAAGTAAATTTAGTGTGTGTACACTCAGACAGTGAGTGCACGCACGCAGGAGCTAGTAGCCTATGAACACAGTGACTGAGTGTCCTAGACTCCTAGTACAGTAAGAGTAAGTAGTAACAGTAAGTAGAACTAACTAATTACAATAATCAATCAGCGATCAGAAGGAAATGGAGTGTGGGTGTGTGTACACTCAGACAGTGAGTGCACGCACGCAGGAGCTAGTAGCCTATGAACACAGTGACTGAGTGTCCTAGACTCCTAGTACAGTAAGAGTAAGTAGTAACAGTAAGTAGAACTAACTAATTACAATAATCAATCAGCGATCAGAAGGAAATGGAGTGTGGGTGTGTGTACACTCAGACAGTGAGTGCACGCACGCAGGAGCTAGTAGCCTATGAACACAGTGACTGAGTGTCCTAGACTCCTAGTACAGTAAGAGTAAGTAGTAACAGTAAGTAGAACTAACTAATTACAATAATCAATCAGCGATCAGAAGGAAATGGAGTGTGGGTGTGTGTACACTCAGACAGTGAGTGCACGCACGCAGGAGCTAGTAGCCTATGAACACAGTGACTGAGTGTCCTAGACTCCTAGTACAGTAAGAGTAAGTAGTAACAGTAAGTAGAACTAACTAATTACGATAATCAATCAGCGATCAGAAGGAAATGGAGTGTGGGTGTGTGTACACTCAGACAGTGAGTGCACGCACGCAGGAGCTAGTAGCCTATGAACACAGTGACTGAGTGTCCTAGACTCCTAGTACAGTAAGAGTAAGTAGTAACAGTAAGTAGAACTAACTAATTACAATAATCAATCAGCGATCAGAAGGAAATGGAGTGTGGGTGTGTGTACACTCAGACAGTGAGTGCACGCACGCAGGAGCTAGTAGCCTATGAACACAGTGACTGAGTGTCCTAGACTCCTAGTACAGTAAGAGTAAGTAGTAACAGTAAGTAGAACTAACTAATTACAATAATCAATCAGCGATCAGAAGGAAATGGAGTGTGGGTGTGTGTACACTCAGACAGTGAGTGCACGCACGCAGGAGCTAGTAGCCTATGAACACAGTGACTGAGTGTCCTAGACTCCTAGTACAGTAAGAGTAAGTAGTAACAGTAAGTAGAACTAACTAATTACGATAATCAATCAGCGATCAGAAGGAAATGGAGTGTGGGTGTGTGTACACTCAGACAGTGAGTGCACGCACGCAGGAGCTAGTAGCCTATGAACACAGTGACTGAGTGTCCTAGACTCCTAGTACAGTAAGAGTAAGTAGTAACAGTAAGTAGAACTAACTAATTACAATAATCAATCAGCGATCAGAAGGAAATGGAGTGTGGGTGGTGTGTGTACACTCAGACAGTGAGTGACCGCACGCAGGAGCTAGTAGCCTATGAACACACAGTGACTGAGTGTCCTAGACTCCTAGTACAGTAAGAGTAAGTAGTAACAGTAAGTAGAACTAACTAATTACAATAATCAATCAGCGATCAGAAGGAAATGGAGTGTGGGTGGTGTGTGTACACTCAGACAGTGAGTGACCGCACGCAGGAGCTAGTAGCCTATGAACACAGTGACTGAGTGTCCTAGACTCCTAGTACAGTAAGAGTAAGTAGTAACAGTAAGTAGAACTAACGAATTACAATAATCAATCAGCGATCAGAAGGAAATGGAGTGTGGGTGGTGTGTGTACACTCAGACAGTGAGTGACCGCACGCAGGAGCTAGTAGCCTATGAACACAGTGACTGAGTGTCCTAGACTCCTAGTACAGTAAGAGTAAGTAGTAACAGTAAGTAGAACTAACTAATTACAATAATCAATCAGCGATCAGAAGGAAATGGAGTGTGGGTGGTGTGTGTACACTCAGACAGTGAGTGACCGCACGCAGGAGCTAGTAGCCTATGAACACAGTGACTGTCTGACTGAGTGTCCTAGACTCCTAGTACAGTAAGAGTAAGTAGTAACAGTAAGTACAACTAACTAACAATAATCTATCAGTAATCAGAAGGAAATAGAGTGTGTGTACACACAGACAGTGAGTGAGTGCACACACGCAGGAGCTAGCTAGTAGCCTATAAACAGTGACAGTCAGTGAGTGTCCTACTCCTAGTACAGTATAACTACAATACTATTAGTAAAGGACAGCAGAAATACTGGTATAGATGAGAGAAATAAACAGAGGACAGCTGCCCACAGAGGCAAGGCCCCCCTGAGGCCTAAACCTGTAAGCTTGCAGCAGCTGCCTGTCTCTAATGTAACACACAAGCTACTAACTAAAATACAATGTCTATCTAACTAACAACAATATAGGTGTATATGGCAGGTGTAGGTGAGCAAAAACGCTAGGTAAATGATCACAATAGAGCACTTGCTAAGCCAAAGCACAAAGGAGCAACTCTCTCTCTGTACAAGTCTCAGGCAAGCATGGAGAAACGGAACATGGCGGCCGCTATTTATAGGGTAGGGGCTGGCCAGGGTCCCCCTCTGTGATTGGCTGCCGTCAGAGGGCCTGGGAGCCCTCTGATTGGCTCTAAGGACATCAATCTGGGCTATGACGCTATTCGAGCTCGGTACCGAGCTCGAATAGCGCCGTTTGCTCGAATAGCTCGAATAGTGAATGGGCTATTCGAGTGTACTCGGATAGCCCATTCGAATAGCTACAGCTATTCGGAGCTCGAATACCGAGCTCGGATCGCTGAAAAAGAGCTCGAATATTCGAGCTACTCGAATATTCGAGCTCTGCTGAGCACCACTGTTGACAACTCCATCAGGGCACGCCCCCACTGGAACGGACCTGATGGGAAACAGGATGTTCCCTCGGCAGTCACCAGGACGCCCATAGTGTCGGACCTGACATGCGCATGACGGGCGTAACACGCCCCATGCGTGTCATAGGTACGCATTTCCCACGCATGTACGCCTTCCGCCCCACCGCCTGGGCAAGAATCCAAGCTAAACAGTCACCATAGAAACACAGCAATATGACAATGGGACATCTAGTGGTCATAAGGAAGATTGCATGTTAAAAATTCATGTTAAAAATTCAAGCATATGTCATCATACTAATCATGCAAAAGGTTACTCAGATATATCAATAATCCCTATGGACACTGTTTCACACCTAAATGTCCATATTAGTAGTCATAAGGAAGGTTGCATGTTAAAAATTCAAGCATATGCCATCATACTGATCATGCAAAAAGTTGCTCAGATATATCAATACTCCCTATAAGCACTGTTTCACACCTTAATGACCATACATGTATAGATAAGGGCAAAGAGGACAGGTCAGTCAATTTTAAAGGAACGGAGTCATATCGTATTCCCTATTCATACCCCTTGGTTCTAACGTATCTAGCCTACGTGTCCAATAGGCTTCACGATATAATAATTTTCGCATCCTATCACCTCCTCGTCTCCCCGGTTTAATCTGTTCGATAATTTGAAACCTCAATTGGCTTGTTGTATGTCCAGCTATATTAAAATGGGATGGTACAGGTAGTTCTATTTTGTTTGTTCTAATGGTACTTTTATGGGCTGTCAACCTATCTTTCATCCTCTGTGTGGTCTGTCCCACATACAAAAGTCCACATGGACACTTGAGTAGGTAAACCACATATTTAGAATTACAATCATATTGGCCATTAATTTTAAAGCTTGTCCCATTGTGTGGATGGGAAAAGTGACTACCTCTGATCACACTGCTACAGTGTACACACCCTAAGCATGGGTAGGTTCCATTTGGTCTTCTAGAAATGGCTATATTTTTCTGTGTCCCCAGATCGGCATGGACTAATTTATCACGTAAGGTGGGTGCTCTTCTATATGACATTAAAGGGGGAACCTGGAATTCCGGTATGTCTGGGAAATTATCTTTTAACACGTGCCAATTGGCACGTATTATCCTAGCTATCCTGTCACTATATACATTGTATTGGCTAACAAATGGGATCCTCTTGTTGTGTCCACGTCTCCTATTGGTTCTATCAGATCTGTCCGTGCTTAAGTGTGTTCTGGCTCTCTCTAACAATGGTCCAGGGTAATGTCTGCGTTTAAATCTATCGGTCATCTCATTAAGTCTGATGTCACAGAGTTGATCATTATTCACTATTCGTCGGACCCTCTCAAACTGGCTACCAGGAATCGACAATATGGTACTAGGGGGATGGAAACTATCAAAGTGGAGAGTAGAGTTAGTATCAGTTGGTTTGATATAAAGATCTGTCTCCAGTCTCCCGTCTCTCAACCTAACCAGTGTGTCCAAAAAACTGACCTCTCGTTGGTCACAATTAATGGTGAGTCTAATTGCTGGACATTGGAGATGTAACTGACTAACCAATTCCTCCAGGCTCGAATGTGGCCCCGCCCACACGCAGAAAACATCATCAATGTAGCGCATCCAACAATGCGCAAATTTGGTAAAAATGCCGTTGGTATAAACAAACGATTCCTCATATACATTCATGAAGATGTTAGCGTAGGACGGGGCCACATTCGAGCCCATAGCTGTACCCCTAAGTTGCAGGTAGAACTGATCTTCCACAAGGAAATAATTCTTAGACAGAAGCATTTGTAATAGAGTGCACAGGAACCTAGTCTGCGCATCAGAAAAGTCAGATGCACAAGACAATATGTGTTCCACTGCCTCCACACCTCCATCATGTGGGATGGAGGTGTAGAGGCTTTCCACGTCTAGAGTGACCAATAAAGCTCCCTCTGGTATGTCAGGCAATCTCCCGAGTTCCTCCAAAAACATGGAAGTATCTCTCAGGTACGATTTGCCCGCCATAACAAAAGGTCTTAATATTATATCCAAATATTTTGCCAAAGGTGAAAAGATAGAATCAATACCGGCCACTATTGGTCTACCTGGAGGCCGGGATTGGTTTTTATGAATCTTGGGGCAGATATAAAACACAGGAATAACTGGATTCTTTTGTATCAAAAATTCATGTAACTTATCATCTATGATGTTATTAGCTAATGCCTCATTAACTACATCCTGTATCTGACCCATAAATTCCCTAGTGGGATCTCTGGTTAATTTACAATAGGTAGCGATATCTGCTAATAAGCGATATATCTCTTCTCTATAGTATGTTGTATCCATAATCACCACCGCTCCTCCTTTATCCGCTTGTTTAATCGTAATCGAATCATTATCGCATAATTCACATAAAGCAGTCCGTTCTTGCACTGTAAGATTATGTCGTATAACCAGATTGGAACCCAACCTAGGATTCCTAAAGATGCTATCTATCTCCTGTTGTATCCTCTTAGTGAACCTATCAATAATTTGACAGGAGGGTGGATTAAATCGACTCTTAAGTCTCAAGTTTGTGTCCTGTAGTCTAAGAGGATCTTGATCAACTTCCGATGTACAAAACCATGGTCTTTCTCCAGAGGTGGCAAAAAAGTGTTTTAACCTAATCTGTCTAAAAAAACGATAAAGATCAACATCAAAATCGACCAAGTTAGGCCAGTTGGTGGGGGCAAACGAAAGACCCTTTTCAAGGAGTGACTTTTGTGCTTGAGTTAGAACAACTGATGAGATGTTAACCACTAGTGTTTCTGTTGACTCCCGCTCAGATTCTTGGACTGCTTCGGACGCTGTCTCAAGCGTTGTTTTATGTTTCCTCCTCCTGCCTCCACGGCGGCGTCGTCCATGCTGGACACGTTGTCGGTTGATGATTGGGAAGTTGTTGGCAAAAAATCGGTGGAATCTCCTTGATTATGTGGTTTGGATGGTCCCCTGGGTATAGGTTTCCCGGGGCGTTTCCTTCTTGATGCCGGTTTCTGCCATGTATAAATGTAGCCCGATGTATAGTCCAGGGCATCTCTTTGGAACTTATCTCTTTTTACAATTTCCACTTGTTTCTTATGTGCCTCAATCTTAGTTGCAAGATCCACAACATATTTGGCATATTCGTCAGTGGGAATGTTATCAAACAGTTTTTGTTTCAAATTGGCAACCTGTGTGTCAAGCTTTGGGAGTTCCACCATAATCCGGTCTATTGTGAGTGCCATCGCATCAAATGACGCTTTATTCCAAATAAGCATCCAGGTGTTGCAGAAGTTGGTATCAGTTGGAAACATAAGTGGACTGACATGTGACCTCAGGCCTCGGGGTATACGGCCGACTTTCAAGTATTCCGCTAGTGTAGAGGTATGTAACTCCAAGGATATCTTCGTCTTAGAGATCTTTTCTAATTGTCTCTTGATCAATTTGTCATCCACTGTATTGAGGAATGTAGATTCAAAATTCACTTGGGCAACAATCCGTGCAGTGTCCTCAGGTGTATACGAGAACACAAGTTCATCAATTCGTGCAGGCTCCATGGTGTTTAGGGGTGCAAAGTCTTGTGCTGTGATTAACTCGTACTTTTGTGGCAGACAGCACTCCCCAGGTTAAAAATTTGATGTGCCAGGTCAAAGATCCAGCAGCATTTCCAGATCCCAGCATACAATGGAAAGATAAGGACCGGCACCATCCAGTATCAATTGCTCTTTAAAATTTATTGGTAAGACAGCATGACAATTTAACGACGTTTCAGAGGATAATCCTCCTTTCTCAAGTTTCTGTCAGTGTCTAACAAACCTTACATATTCACCTCTTTATATATAACACACCATTAAGATTAGCCAATCACACTGTAGATGTCGCCTGTGGCGACCAATCCCCTCTCGTCACGCACAAGCGGACCTGATGGGGAACTGTCATATGTAAGGTTTGTTAGACACTGACAGAAACTTGAGAAAGGAGGATTATCCTCCGAAACGTCGTTAAATTGTCATGCTGTCTTACCAATAAATTTTAAAGAGCAATTGATACTGGATGGTGCCGGTCCTTATCTTTCCATTGTATGCTGGGATCTGGAAATGCTGCTGGATCTTTGACCTGGCACATCAAATTTTTAACCTGGGGAGTGCTGTCTGCCACAAAAGTACGAGTTAATCACAGCACAAGACTTTGCACCCCTAAACACCATGGAGCCTGCACGAATTGATGAACTTGTGTTCTCGTATACACCTGAGGACACTGCACGGATTGTTGCCCAAGTGAATTTTGAATCTACATTCCTCAATACAGTGGATGACAAATTGATCAAGAGACAATTAGAAAAGATCTCTAAGACGAAGATATCCTTGGAGTTACATACCTCTACACTAGCGGAATACTTGAAAGTCGGCCGTATACCCCGAGGCCTGAGGTCACATGTCAGTCCACTTATGTTTCCAACTGATACCAACTTCTGCAACACCTGGATGCTTATTTGGAATAAAGCGTCATTTGATGCGATGGCACTCACAATAGACCGGATTATGGTGGAACTCCCAAAGCTTGACACACAGGTTGCCAATTTGAAACAAAAACTGTTTGATAACATTCCCACTGACGAATATGCCAAATATGTTGTGGATCTTGCAACTAAGATTGAGGCACATAAGAAACAAGTGGAAATTGTAAAAAGAGATAAGTTCCAAAGAGATGCCCTGGACTATACATCTGGCTACATTTATACATGGCAGAAACCGGCATCAAGAACGAAACGCCCCGGGAAACCTATACCCAGGGGACCATCCAAACCACATAATCAAGGAGATTCCACCGATTTTTTGCCAACAACTTCCCAATCATCAACCGACAACGTGTCCAGCATGGACGACGCCGCCGTGGAGGCAGGAGGAGGAAACATAAAACAACGCTTGAGACAGCGTCCGAAGCAGTCCAAGAATCTGAGCGGGAGTCAACAGAAACACTAGTGGTTAACATCTCATCAGTTGTTCTAACTCAAGCACAAAAGTCACTCCTTGAAAAGGGTCTTTCGTTTGCCCCCACCAACTGGCCTAACTTGGTCGATTTTGATGTTGATCTTTATCGTTTTTTTAGACAGATTAGGTTAAAACACTTTTTTGCCACCTCTGGAGAAAGACCATGGTTTTGTACATCGGAAGTTGATCAAGATCCTCTTAGACTACAGGACACAAACTTGAGACTTAAGAGTCGATTTAATCCACCCTCCTGTCAAATTATTGATAGGTTCACTAAGAGGATACAACAGGAGATAGATAGCATCTTTAGGAATCCTAGGTTGGGTTCCAATCTGGTTATACGACATAATCTTACAGTGCAAGAACGGACTGCTTTATGTGAATTATGCGATAATGATTCGATTACGATTAAACAAGCGGATAAAGGAGGAGCGGTGGTGATTATGGATACAACATACTATAGAGAAGAGATATATCGCTTATTAGCAGATACCGCTACCTATTGTAAATTAACCAGAGATCCCACTAGGGAATTTATGGGTCAGATACAGGATGTAGTTAATGAGGCATTAGCTAATAACATCATAGATGATAAGTTACATGAATTTTTGATACAAAAGAATCCAGTTATTCCTGTGTTTTATATCTGCCCCAAGATTCATAAAAACCAATCCCGGCCTCCAGGTAGACCAATAGTGGCCGGTATTGATTCTATATTTTCACCTTTGGCAAAATATTTGGATATAATATTAAGACCTTTTGTTATGGCGGGCAAATCGTACCTGAGAGATACTTCCATGTTTTTGGAGGAACTCGGGAGATTGCCTGACATACCAGAGGGAGCTTTATTGGTCACTCTAGACGTGGAAAGCCTCTACACCTCCATCCCACATGATGGAGGTGTGGAGGCAGTGGAACACATATTGTCTTGTGCATCTGACTTTCTGATGCGCAGACTAGGTTCCTGTGCACTCTATTACAAATGCTTCTGTCTAAGAATTATTTCCTTGTGGAAGATCAGTTCTACCTGCAACTTAGGGGTACAGCTATGGGCTCGAATGTGGCCCCGTCCTACGCTAACATCTTCATGAATGCATATGAGGAATCGTTTGTTTATACCAACGGCATTTTTACCAAATTTGCGCATTGTTGGATGCGCTACATTGATGATGTTTTCTGCGTGTGGGCGGGGCCACATTCGAGCCTGGAGGAATTGGTTAGTCAGTTACATCTCCAATGTCCAGCAATTAGACTCACCATTAATTGTGACCAACGAGAGGTCAGTTTTTTGGACAAACTGGTTAGGTTGAGAGACGGGAGACTGGAGACAGATCTTTATATCAAACCAACTGATACTAACTCTACTCTCCACTTTGATAGTTTCCATCCCCCTAGTACCATATTGTCGATTCCTGGTAGCCAGTTTGAGAGGGTCCGACGAATAGTGAATAATGATCAACTCTGTGACATCAGACTTAATGAGATGACCGATAGATTTAAACGCAGACATTACCCTGGACCATTGTTAGAGAGAGCCAGAACACACTTAAGCACGGACAGATCTGATAGAACCAATAGGAGACGTGGACACAACAAGAGGATCCCATTTGTTAGCCAATACAATGTATATAGTGACAGGATAGCTAGGATAATACGTGCCAATTGGCACGTGTTAAAAGATAATTTCCCAGACATACCGGAATTCCAGGTTCCCCCTTTAATGTCATATAGAAGAGCACCCACCTTACGTGATAAATTAGTCCATGCCGATCTGGGGACACAGAAAAATATAGCCATTTCTAGAAGACCAAATGGAACCTACCCATGCTTAGGGTGTGTACACTGTAGCAGTGTGATCAGAGGTAGTCACTTTTCCCATCCACACAATGGGACAAGCTTTAAAATTAATGGCCAATATGATTGTAATTCTAAATATGTGGTTTACCTACTCAAGTGTCCATGTGGACTTTTGTATGTGGGACAGACCACACAGAGGATGAAAGATAGGTTGACAGCCCATAAAAGTACCATTAGAACAAACAAAATAGAACTACCTGTACCATCCCATTTTAATATAGCTGGACATACAACAAGCCAATTGAGGTTTCAAATTATCGAACAGATTAAACCGGGGAGACGAGGAGGTGATAGGATGCGAAAATTATTATATCGTGAAGCCTATTGGACACGTAGGCTAGATACGTTAGAACCAAGGGGTATGAATAGGGAATACGATATGACTCCGTTCCTTTAAAATTGACTGACCTGTCCTCTTTGCCCTTATCTATACATGTATGGTCATTAAGGTGTGAAACAGTGCTTATAGGGAGTATTGATATATCTGAGCAACTTTTTGCATGATCAGTATGATGGCATATGCTTGAATTTTTAACATGCAACCTTCCTTATGACTACTAATATGGACATTTAGGTGTGAAACAGTGTCCATAGGGATTATTGATATATCTGAGTAACCTTTTGCATGATTAGTATGATGACATATGCTTGAATTTTTAACATGAATTTTTAACATGCAATCTTCCTTATGACCACTAGATGTCCCATTGTCATATTGCTGTGTTTCTATGGTGACTGTTTAGCTTGGATTCTTGCCCAGGCGGTGGGGCGGAAGGCGTACATGCGTGGGAAATGCGTACCTATGACACGCATGGGGCGTGTTACGCCCGTCATGCGCATGTCAGGTCCGACACTATGGGCGTCCTGGTGACTGCCGAGGGAACATCCTGTTTCCCATCAGGTCCGTTCCAGTGGGGGCGTGCCCTGATGGAGTTGTCAACACAGGAGCTTCCCCTATAGGTCGGCGGCACGCCGGACTCGCGCCTGTTGCGCCTTCTCGCCCTGCCCCCTGGTAAGTTCTGCAACTTGTGCGCATGCTGTATACGCATATGACAGTTCCCCATCAGGTCCGCTTGTGCGTGACGAGAGGGGATTGGTCGCCACAGGCGACATCTACAGTGTGATTGGCTAATCTTAATGGTGTGTTATATATAAAGAGGTGAATATGTAAGGTTTGTTAGACACTGACAGAAACTTGAGAAAGGAGGATTATCCTCCGAAACGTCGTTAAATTGTCATGCTGTCTTACCAATAAATTTTAAAGAGCAATTGATACTGGATGGTGCCGGTCCTTATCTTTCCATTATTTTTACTGGAGTTCCTCTTTAATAAGAACCGCTGGACGCAGCGGCTTCCCCAGGACCGCCTAACATGGATCGGCATACAGTCCTGGGGGTGTGTTTTGCAGGAGATTGCGCATCTCCGCTTGGATGAGAGAGCTCTGCTCTACCATCAGTCTCCCAGCGGCGATCGCTGCTAGGAGACTGTTAGATGGTGAAACTGCTGTCTAATAACACTGTACAGCGCTGTGATCTAAGGCAGCGCTGTACTGAGGACACAGTAGCGATCGGCGGTGATAGCCTATTACCGCCAATTAGAGTTGGGCCGAACGGTTCGCCGGCGAACGTGGTTCGCGCGAACTTAGGTGGTTCGCGTGCGGGTGTCGCACGCGAACGTTTTGCGGCAAAAGTTCGCAAAAAATCGGTTCGCCCCATAATGCACCTGAGGGTCAACTTTGACCCTCTACATCACAGTCAGCAGGCCCAGTGTAGCCAATTAGGCTTCACTAGCCCCTGGAGCCCCACCCCCCCTTATATAAGGCAGGCAGCGGCGGCCGTTATGGCCACTCGTGTGCCTGCATTAGTGAGAGTAGGGCGAGCTGCTGCAGTCTCTCATAGGGAAAGATTAGTTAGGCTTAACTTCTTCCTGGCTGCATACCTGTTCTGTTCAGTGAGCCCTCAGCCCACTGCATACCTGTACTGTGATCCTGCCACTGCATACCTGTTCAGTGATCCTGCCAGTGCATACCTGTTCATTGATCCTGCCACTGCATACCTGTTCATTGATCCTGCCACTGCATACCTGTTCATTGATCCTGCCACTGCATACCTGTTCATTGATCCTGCCACTGCATACCTGTTCAGTGATCCTGCCAGTGCATACCTGTTCATTGATCCTGCCACTGCATACCTGTTCATTGATCCTGCCACTGCATACCTGTTCAGTGATCCTGCCAGTGCATACCTGTTCATTGATCCTGCCACTGCATACCTGTTCATTGATCCTGCCACTGCATACCTGTTCAGTGATCCTGCCAGTGCATACCTGTTCATTGATCCTGCCACTGCATACCTGTTCAGTGATCCTGCCACTGCGTACCTGTTCAGTGATCCTGCCACTGCATACCTGTTCATTGATCCTGCCACTGCATACCTGTTCAGTGAACCCGCCACTGCATACCTGTTCTGTTCAGTGAACAGTTTGGTGTGTCAGTGTGAAGCAGTACCTTAATTACACTACCTGATTGATGTATACACATGCAAGATGTTTTAAAGCACTTTAGGCCTGTCATTTAGCATTCAATGTGATTTCTGCCCTTAAAACGCTGCTTTGCGTCAAATCCAGATTTTTCCCGGGGACTTTTGGCATCTATCCCACTCCGCCATGCCCCCCTCCAGGTGTTAGACCCCTTGAAACATCTTTTCCATCACTTTTGTGGCCAGCATAATTTTTTTTTTTTTTTCAAAGTTCGCATCCCCATTGAAGTCTATTGCGGTTCGCGAACTTTAACGCGAACCGAACCTTCCGCGAAAGTTCGCGAACCCGGTTCGCGAACCTAAAATCAGAGGTTCGGCCCAACTCTACCGCCAATCGCTGTAATTGGCTGACGGGGGGAGGGAGGAGAACAAATTTACAAAAAAATAGGCACATTTAATTAAAAAAAATGAAATAAATATTTACTAAAAAATAAACATTTGGGGAGCGATCAGAAAGCTCTGTTGGGGGGCAGAAAAGGTGTGTGTGGGGGGAATCACTTGTGTGCTGCGTTGTTAAGGCCTTAAAGCTGCAGTGGCCCATTTTGTAAAAAAATGGCTCAGTCTTTAGGGGAGTTTAAGCCCGTGGTCCTTAAGTGGTTAACCCCCTTGGCGGTATGATTCTTTCCGGATTTTAGGGTCTAAAAGCGGTACTCTTCTTTTGCACGTTTTTAGACCCTAAAACCGGGGGAAAAAACATGCTTCTAGGGTGATCTGCAGCAGCCCAGCACGGATCCAGCACTGCAATTTTTCCTCCGTTCTCTGGGTGGCACTGTAACCATATAGTGAGGTTGTCAGGACGACAGACAGCAATCTCACCAGGATAAAGCAGAGCCTTGGAGGAGAGGAAGAAGAATGGCGGCTGGTGTCGGGATTCCCCAGGAGGTGAGTGAAAAATGCCCGCTGCGCTCATTGCTCTGCATAGACCTCCTGGTGGCTACCATGAGTTCAGCTCTGGAATACAGCTCTTGGCATGTTTTTTTTCCACCCCGAGCTGAACTCGTGATTACCGCTAAGGAGGTTAAATGTAATTGTCACCTTTGTCAGTGACACTCAACCTCAGTTAACGGTGTTGATCTGTCTGTAACAGTGATGCAGCCACACACTACACTGTATATGGGTGGTGGTGTGGTGTATGTAAGCTAATATAGCAAAGAAATGAACAGCGCTACTTAAAAACAGATGAATGCTTACCTGCAAAAAAGTGCAGACCCCACTCATGGGATACAAATACACAATGAGCACACATACAACCTGTCTACCACTTGGAGGATGTTAGTTTCCACTAACAGCTTGCATGCAATTTGTTAGGTACTCGTCCCTCCCACTGTCGAAGAAGTCTTTCCTCCATGGGAGGGGACCTAACACTAACTAAATCCTACCTATGCATATGCATAGCCTGGGCGCGCTACCAGTAAAATTAAGAATTGCACAGTCTCTGGGGGGGCTCCCATTCTTTGCTATGTTTGATTTAATTCTGGTCAGCTGCTCCCACTTGTTAGTTTTTCTTTGGTGTATATGCAGAGCCTCTGTTTGGGTTCAAGGTGCGTGTGTAGTCTCTGGGGGGGCTCAGCGCATCTCTGAGCTGAGGCCATTCAGAGGCGGCCTGGTGATGCGCTGATCCCACTTTTTCTGCGCAATGTAAGCTAATATAACAACCTACTATCTGTGCTTAACACATAACCATATTATATAAATACATCACTAAGGAATCAAAATTTGTTTCAATTGCTGTATTATTGTACAAAACAATCAATTACACACAATACAAAATGATCCCCCAGTATTGCACAAACCTGTAAAACGGAGCACTGATCACCCCCTGAACCCTTTCACCTCTTCCCCACATGTGCTGCTAGGCTCAAACCCTCTGAATATAATGAACCAATTCTTTCCTATGAACAAAGCCCAGTCCAAGCCCCAGAGGCGGATCTAGAGACGTGCACATAGGGCTCCTGCTATAGGCGCCCTTGTCAGTCACCTCCCAGGGGGGCGCATAAGTGAGCACATCAAACCCTCCCTCCCAGCCACATCCAAGCACCTCCTGGCTCCTTCGCATGACCGCCAGCACAGTACAGTAGTAGGAAACACTTACAGTGCTGCGTCCCATTCACCCCCTTGCTTCTTAGTTACTGCCTGGTAACTTCAGCTCCGCTCGCATCCCCCTCCTGATTGGATGCATGGAGCCCTGCTGCTGCTGCCGCTGGGGCTGATGGGGGCTGGAGAGGAGAACGAGAGTCTGTGTAGCTGGCTGGAGTAGTGACACAGATAGCGAGTGCGTACTTAGGCAGGCACTGGCAGAGACAGAGAGGGATCACATCTAAAAAAGGCTGTTCACTACTTTTCTAATAATTCCTATGTTCAGAGGGCAAACCTGCAGCATTGGGCTGAATTTGAAGATCTAGGTGTCTCCGTGCGAGCAAAGCTGTGATAAGCTGACAGTGCTGAATCATAGCAGAAGTATGTGAAGTTCCCTGAGCAGAGAGGCAGCTCTGGACAATTTAGATAAGTTTACTTTCCTTTCCTGTTCAGTCCTCTCTCTCTCTCTCACACACACACCACGTGCTCTCCTCTCTTTGCCCTGCTCCTTGCAGTATGTTAATGTATGTTAAGGTGTGTTACATGTCCCTGCTAAACGGGACTAGTGAAGGCTAAACTCCCAGTCTGTCCCTCCTGTTTCTCTACCTCTTCCACCCTTCTTCTCTCTCCTGCGGTTTTTCCTCCTTTTTTTGCCCTCTCTTTTGTATCCACCTCTGCCTTTCCCATGTCTCACTCTCTATTTCCCCATCTGACTCTCCTCTCTCTCTGCTTCTCTCTTACTCTATCTATTGTTTCTCCCTTAAAGGGGTTCTTTCGCGAAAAAAGTAGACAGTTAAAAAATGTGAAAGATGACAGGTTTTGTCTTTTTAAGGGGGATTCTCAGGGCTTTCTTTGTTTTCAACAGCATTTCCTGAACAGCAGTTTAACTGCCAAAATAGCAAGATACCAGCCGGCCTCCCTAATCACTTGCACACTATTATGTCAGTTAGATTTTGCAACTGTTGTTCAGGAAATGCTGTTGAAAACAAAGAAAGCCCTGAGAATCCCCCTTAAAAAGATGGACTGGCCCAAAACCTGTCATCTGTCACATTTTTTAACTGCCTACTTTTTTCGCGAAAGAACCCCTTTAAAAAGGACTTTTAAGTGAAATATACCATATCTGGCTAGTTTATCTTACCTGGGGCTTCTTCCAGCCCCTTAAAGTCCTGTGCCCTCTGTGTCATTCCGCAGTGCTTGGATCAGCCACTGTCCCCCTCTAAAAGCTGGCAGAGTCCACCACTTGCGGGCCACGACACATGCCCTGTCCCTGCCTCTTCGATCACGCTCCCATGGCTGGGAGTGTTGTATGCATGCGCAGTAGCAATTTTTACTTACTGTGCAAGCACATAATGCTTTCAGCCATAGGAGCGTGATGAAGGAGGCACGTGGCACAGGGGCGCACATACAGCTTTCGGTGGGGTAGAGTGGCTGAATAGAGCAGCACAGAATGAGACAAGGGACCAGAAGGACTTCAAGGGGATGGAAAAGGCCCCAGGAAAGTAACTGGTAACATTACATTCTCTTAAAATCTTTTTTTAAGGTGGCCACTAATGGTCCAATTTCCTGAACAATTAACTGTCTGAAAATTGGCCACAAGTGATTGATCAGTATTGTTGGGCGAACAGTGTTCGCCACTGTTCGGGTTCTGCAGAACATCACCCTGTTCGGGTGATGTTCGAGTTCGGCCGAACACCTGATGGTGTTCGGCCAAACCGTTCGGCCACATGGCCGAACTAAGAGCGCATGGCCGAACGTTCCCCGAACGTTCGGCTAGCGCTGTGATTGGCCGAACGGGTCACGTGGTTCGGACCCGAACGCGCTCTGATTGGCCGAACTGTCACGTGGTTCGGGTAAATAAATACCCGAACCACGTCATATCTCCGCCATTTGTCTGTGGGTTTAGCTTTGGGTAGGCAGGCAGGGTAGTTCGCGCTCCAGCCACGCTAGCCAGGGTCCCCCCAGTCATTGTGTCGCTGCTGGGAATAGTAGTACACCGCTCGCTCAGCCACACTATATAGCATTCTGTTTACTGCCACTCTGTGTACCTCGCTCAGCCACACTATATAGCATTCTGTTTACTGTTCTGTGTCTGCTGGGAATAGTAGTACACCGCTCGCTCAGCCACACTATATAGCATTCTGTTTACTGCCACTCTGTGTACCTCGCTCAGCCACACTATATAGCATTCTGTTTACTGCCACTCTGTGTCTGCTGGGAATAGTAGTACACCGCTCGCTCAGCCACACTATATAGCATTCTGTTTACTGCCACTCTGTGTACCTCGCTCAGCCACACTATATAGCATTCTGTTTACTGCCACTCTGTGTCTGCTGGGAATAGTAGTACACCGCTCACCCGCCACTGTATAGCATTGTGCTCTGTGTCGCTGCTGGGAATAGTGGTACACCGCTCACCCGCCACTGTATAGCATTGTGCTCTGTGTCGCTGTTGGGAATAGTGGTACACCGCTCAGCCACACTATATAGCATTCTGTTTACTGTTCTGTGTCTGCTGGGAATAGTAGTACACCGCTCGCTCAGCCACACTATATAGCATTCTGTTTACTGCCACTCTGGGTACTTCGCTCAGCCACACTATATAGCATTCTGTTTACTGCCACTCTGTGTCTGCTGGGAATAGTAGTACACCGCTCACCCGCCACTGTATAGCATTGTGCTCTGTGTCGCTGCTGGGAATAGTGGTACACCGCTCACCCGCCACTGTATAGCATTGTGCTCTGTGTCGCTGCTGGAAATAGTGATACACCGCTTAGCCATACTATAAAGCATTCTGTTTACTGTTCTGTGTCTGCTGGGAATAGTAGTACACCGCTCGCTCAGCCACACTATATAGCATTCTGTTTACTGCCACTCTGTGTACCTCGCTCAGCCACACTATATAGCATTCTGTTTACTGCCACTCTGTGTCTGCTGGGAATAGTAGTACACAGCTCGCTCAGCCACACTATATAGCATTCTGTTTACTGCCACTCTGTGTACCTCGCTCAGCCACACTATATAGCATTCTGTTTACTGCCACTCTGTGTCTGCTGGGAACAGTAGTACACCGCTCGCTCAGCCACACTATATAGCATTCTGTTTACTGCCACTCTGTGTACCTCGCTCAGCCACAGTATATAGCATTGTGTTTACTGCCACTCTGTGTCTGCTGAGAATAGTAATACACCGCTCGCTCAGCCACACTATATAGCATTGTGTTTACTGCCACTCTGTGTCTGCTGGGAACAGTAGTACACCGCTCACCCGCCACTGTATAGCATTGTGCTCTGTGTCGCTGCTGGGAATAGTGGTACACCGCTCACCCGCCACTGTATAGCATTGTGCTCTGTGTCGCTGCTGGGAATAGTGGTACACCGCTCACCCACCACTGTATAGCATTTCTGTACTGCCACTGTACTGCTGCCAGTCAGCGTGTACTTTAAGGATAAGTGAAATGAGGAAGAAATCCGGTGAAAGAGGGAGGGGCAAGAGAAGAGGTGTTTCCCCTGACGGTTCACGTACAGGCCACAGGGGAGCACCCAAGAAAACCCACTCAATACCGCCCATGTTGTCCAGGACAACAACCCTCACAAATCCAAAAGAACAGGACCAGATAATTACTTGGATGACCTCTCAAGCGTCCAGCAGTGGGTTAAGCAGCACCAGCACATCACACATGAGGTCCGAGTCCTCAGCCAGTTACAAGGAGCCAGTGGGCACAAAGCTGACACAACCGGCAGCGACACCACGCACACAACTGCCAGATAACCAGTCCGATGAATTACCTCAGGACACAATGGGGTATTCGCAGGAGCTATTCCCAGCCCAACAAACTTACACCTTTCAAAGGTCAATGGAGGAACAGCCAGAAATGTTGTGCCCGGATTCACAACCATTAACTGTGGGAAATGCACTGAAATACAAGGCGAGTCCAAGGAGGACTCGGAAACCCAAATCCCAGAGCAAGTTGGGCAGGAGGGGTTGCAATTGCAGGAGGTCGGCCGACAAGATCTGGAAGACGACGTTGGAGTGAGCTGCGCAGAGGTTGTTCTGGGGAGCTCTACTCCACGGCGGCGGCCCCCCACAATGACATATGACGAGTTTCAGGAGATGGAAGAGGAGGGTATGGACAATGTGGACAGAGACCCAGATTTTGTTTGTGAACGAGAACATCGCCGTCGTAGCAGCAGCACAGATGAGTCTCTTGAAGAACCCACTGCTGCACGAGTTCGCCTTGTGCCACAAGGTAGGCGGCGCGCAATTTCAGGCACCACAAGCGTGGAAGTTCAAGTGAGAGGCAAAAGAGGCGCAAACAGAAATCGCCAGCAAGGCAGGTGCTCCAAAGTCTGGGCTTTCTTTGAAGACTGCACTGAGGATGGTACTATGGCGATTTGCAAGGTGTGCAAGACCCGCCTGAGCAGGGGGAAAAGTATTAACAACCTCTCCACCACCAGCATGAGCCGCCACATGCTATCCAAACATCCCACTCTGTGGGCAAACGCGGCAGGACAGGGTACCAGCAACACTGCCTCCCTTGGGGTCACCAGACTCACCACCAGACCCGCCTCAGCAGCAGCAGTAGCCCAGCCATTGCGTGGTTCACAACATTCACAAACATCAGACGACAGCTGACACTGTCACTTTCCGGAGTAGTGCTCTTGAGGTCTCCCAGTGTTCATCAAACACAACAACCAACAGCCCTTCAGTGTGCAGCCCTACGATTCAGTTGTCTGTCTCGGAGATGTTTGATCGCAAGAGGAAATTGCCAGCAAATGACCCCCGGGCCGTGGCAGTAACAGCCAGCATAGCCAAGCTTCTGGCCTGCGAAATGCTGCCATATCGAGTGGTGGAGACAAACAACTTCAAGGGCATGATGTCAGTGGCCATCCCACGTTACGTGGTTCCCAGCCGCTACCACTTTGCACGCTCTGCAGTGCCTGAGTTGCATGAGCACGTGGTCAGCAAAATAACCCGAAGCTTGAAGAATGCCGTTGCCTGCAAGGTTCACCTCACCACTGACACCTGGACGAGTGCGTTCGGCCAGGGTCGATACATCTCCCTTACCGCGCACTGGGTGAACCTTGTAGAGCCTGGCAGCGATTCCTCACCTGCTACGGCACGGGTGTTGCCCACGCCACAAACAGCTGCACCGCCGTCCCTCCCACTGGATAACAACAGCAGCACCTACCTCTCTGACTCCTTCTCCTCCTACGCATCTCAAAGCTGTACCTCATCCGGAAATGCTAACCCAGCAGCAGTAGGATCGTGGAAGCAGTGCAGCACAGCTGTTGGCATGCGTCAGCAAGCGTTGCTGAAGCTGATCTGCCTTGGGGATAAGCAGCACACAGGGGAGGAAATTTGGAGGGGAATAAAAGAACAGACGGATTTGTGGCTGGCACCGCTGGAACTGAAACCGGGCATGGTTGTGTGTGATAATGGGAGTAATCTCATTCGCGCTTTAAGGTTGGCTAAGCTGACACACATCCCTTGCCTGGCGAACGTGATGAACCTAGTAGTTCAGCGGTTCCTGAGGACATACCCAGGCGTGGCCGATCTTCTGTTGAAGGTGCGACGAGTGGCCAAACATTGCAGAAATTCCAGTACTGCTTCGGGGGCACTCGCCAAGATGCAGGAGCGCTTCAATCTCCCCGACCATCGCTTGCTGTGTGATGTCCCTATGCGCTGGAATTCTACGCTGCACATGCTAGCCCGCTTTTGCGAGCAGAAGAGTGCAGTGGTCCAGTACATGACGGCGCAGTACCGAGGCGCATCCGGACAGCTGCCAAGCTTCTGTGGATCCGATTGGGCCAACATGTTGGACCTCTGCCAAGTCCTCCAAAATTTTGAGCAATCCATGTTGCTTGTGAGCAGTGACAACTTTTCAGTCAGCATTACCATACCACTGCTGTGTTTACTGAAGAGGTCAATATTGAAAATCAAGGAAACAGCTGTCATGATGCAACTGGGGGAATCTGAAGGAGAAAACGATCAGCGTGATGGTACCAACATCAGACCATCCGCATCAGGAAACGCTGGCCCCAGCAGCTATGACGAAGAAGAGGAGGAGGAACAGCTGGAGTTGGAGCAGGAATTTCCTGCCACCACTGACGAGGGCCAGAGCGGTGCACGTTGGACTTCCACAATTCAGCGCGAATGGTCAGCAGAAGCAGACCAGGAAGAAGGTGACGACTATGATGCATCACAACAACTATCACAACGCTCACAAGAGGATGATGAGGATTCTGGCAGGACTCTGGCACACATGGCTCAATTCATGCTAGACTGCATTGAACGCGACCCACGCATTGTGCGCATTCTGGACAACACCAATTACTGGGTTTATACCCTTCTGGATCCACGGTACAAACACAATGTTCCAAAACTGCTTGAAGAAAGAGTCAGACAGGTCAAAATGGAAGAATACCAGCAGGCCCTTGTGGAGACTTTAGAGAGGAGATTGACATCCTCCCCCTCCTCTAGCCAGTTGTATGCTGACAGACTGACTTCCGCAAACCCAGGACGACCAGGAGGGCAGCAAACAACACAAGCCGCAGCTAGTGCCCAAAAGGGAATGGTATCGGCAGTGTCCTTGGAGTGGGAAAATTTTATGACACCCATGCAGCAGCAGCCCACAGAACAGCAAGCGTGCATATCCACCTCCAACACCGATCGCCTGGAGAAGATGGTCAAGGACTACATGTCAGATGGCGTAGCTGTGTTGAACAATCCATCTGCACCCTTCAACTATTGGGTATCGAAGCTAGACACCTGGCACGAACTGGCAATGTACGCAATAGAGGTGCTGGCTTGCCCGGCAGCCAGCATTATGTCGGAACGCTGTTTCAGTGCTGCCGGAGGCATCGTCACAGATCGGCGTATCCGCCTCTCCACAGAAAATGCAGACCGTCTGACTCAAATTAAAATGAATCAATCCTGGATTGGAAACGACTACGCAACACTCCTGGACCCCAACCAAGTAACATGAACAATGACCATCTGTGATGGGTTAGCGTTTCCGGTCCCTGTTTATTGAACCTCTCATCTTTATTACATTTATGACTGCATGGCGACAAAAAGCATTGCTATATCCGCACGCTATTTGTCCTCATGCAAGGCCTGGGATGTTGTGTCTCAAAAAGCGTGGCCTTCTCCTCCTGCGGCTCCTCCTGTTCCCTCACGTGTGCTGCTGCTGCTGCTGGGTTAGCGTTTCTGGTCCCTGTTTATTGAACCTCTCATCTTTATTACATTTATGACTGCATGGCGGCAAAAAGCATTGCTATATCCGCACGCTATTTGTCCTCATGCAAGGCCTGGGATGCTGTGTCTCAAAAAGTGTGGCATTCTCCTCCTGCGCCTCCTCCTGTTCCATCACGTGTGCTGCTGCTGCTGCTGGGTTAGCGTTTCCGGTCACTGTTTATTGAACCTCTCATCTTTATTACATTTATGACTGCATGGCGGCAAAAAGCATTGCTATCCGCACGCTTCTTGTCCTCATGCAAGGCCTGGGTTGTGTCTCAAAGCGTGGCCTTCTCCTCCTGCGCCGCCCTCCTCCTGTTCCATCACGTGTGCTGCTGCTAGGTTAGCGTTACGGTTACCGGTCCCTTTTCCTGGAACCTCTTCTCTGTATTACATTTATGACTGCATGGCGACAAAAAGCATGTTACCTGTGCAAAGAAACGTGACATTTTCCGCATTTAAAAGACAATTTTTCCTTTGAAACTTTACAATCAATTTTCTTAAAAACTATAAGCTCTTTTTCAAATATTTTTTTTCCTCTTGTACCCACTCCCAAGGTGCACATACCCTGCAAATTTGGGGTATGTAGCATGTAAGGAAGCTTTACAAAGCACGAAAGTTCGGGTCCCCATTGACTTCCATTATGTTCGGAGTTCGGCGCGAACACCCGAACATCGCGGCGATGTTCGGCGAACGTTCGCGAACCCGAACATCTAGGTGTTCGCCCAACACTATTGATCAGGAACACTATGGAAACGATTACCATGATCGGATTGGATGTAGCAGATTTTAATTTCCCATTGGTGTTCCCGACCAATTTTTAGCCATTTATTCAGGAAATTGGACCATTAGTAGCCACCTTTAGTTCCCTCGCTCCCTCTGCCCACCCCCCTCGACATCTTCTGCAGCACTTTAGTATGTAGTCATGTCATTGACTGTCCTCAGAGGAGCTGACAATCGAATACTACTGTAGTTATAGTCTAATGTCCTACCATATTATTATTATGTATTTATACAGCGCTGACATGTGCTGCAGCACTTTACAGAGTACATAGTCAAGTCACTGGCTGTTTTCAGAGGAGCTCACAATCTAATCCTACCATAGTCTAATGTCTTGGGGAGGGGCGCAAATTTTAGTGTTTGCCATAGGCGCAGTTTTACCCAGATACGCCACTGCCAAGCCCTAATATAGCACCAGGATATCCACCCGTTTAATGCCAGCAGGGAGGTCATTTACTTGGCAATTGCATCTTAGTTCATTGTAGGTAACTTAACCATCAAGCACCGCGGATATGAGACAGGGGTTTTATGCATACAGTCCTCCAATGGAAATAAAACCACACATGCCACCCGGCTAAACCATTGGACTTCTCCCCAGTGCACTTGGGGGGTCCTTTCTACACAGACCGCCAAAGCCATTCACCGACTGTGGCCTAATTGCAGCCACATTGAGCACTCACGTGTCCCATGCCTGTCGCGGGCGTCCCCGCATTCAAACTTGTTGCTTCCAGCATGGATAATAGTGTCGACTGAGCTGCTCCTCCTTGTTGCCGGCTCCACGCTCCACGCCAAGCCGGCCCTACAGCCGAAGAATAGCGGATGCTTCCGCGGTCTCCTCACACAACGGTAGCCTGGGTGATCCAAAAACCTCCAACGCGTTTCATCAAATTACTTTGACTTTTTCAAGGCAAGAATGAAAAGAAGACTCCTTACTCCCCCCTGTGGGCGCTTTTATAGTTGCAGGCATTTCCTAGAAAACCTTTTTCCTCCAAAAGCTGCTACTCATCACTGGCATCTTGTGGGCATTTTTTATTACTGCATGCAGAATATTCAACATAGGATTCCAGCAAGGATTTTCCATATGCATTGTTCTATGCCTTTTGCTTTGTGCTTTTGGCTGCCTAAAAGCAGCTACTGCTCATCACAGAAATCTTGAGGGCATTTTTTATTGCTACATGCATAATATTTAACCTAGGATTCTATCAAAGATTTTCCATATGTATCATTTTGTGCCTTTTCCTTTGTGCTTTTAGCAGCTAAGGGCTCTTTCACATCAGACAACGCGAACAGGAGCCGTTCTCCTGCACGCATTGTCTGCCTGTGGCGTGTCGTCGGGTATCTGCGGTGCGACGCAATCAGCGGCGGTAGCTGGTAATTAAATCCGACGGAAACCGCCGGCTCGCGGGTGCGTTGGAGGAAAAACTGCGCCCGGGTGCGTCGGAACCGCAATGCATCGAAACGCAGCGTCGAGTGTGAAAGGTAAAATGAAAGTCTATGGACTTTCATCTTACCTTGGTTAACGCAAACGGCTTCCGTTTGCGTTAACACAGAAAGTCTGCCCTAATGTGAAAGAGCCCTTAGACTTTCCTCCCAACTTAACATTTCCTGCCTATTTCCGCCCACACCAGGGACCTCATTTCTCCTTCAATTACTTTAACCACGTCCCGACCGCCGTATATACAATTGGCGGCCGGGAAGTGGACCCCGCAAGGACCGCCGCATTGACAAATGGCGGCGGTCCTTGTAAGGGCATGGGCGGAGCGATCGCGTCATCCGTGACACGATCCTCCACCGGGGATCGATAGCCCAGCATTAAGCCTCCAGCTCACTGGCCACTTAGCAGCGCCGGCGAGCGGAGGAATATAAAAAGCAGCCAATCAAAGGCGTATAAGGCCTTAGGTAAACAAAGTGCCATATACATGCTTCCTCTTCGCCCTGTGGTCTCATTGTTCCAGAGACCACCAGCGAGGAGGAAGCACTTGTGAGTTATATTGCACACAGCTTTTTTTTGCCCACAGCCCCCCTGATCTCCCACCCCAGCCTTCATACCCCCCCTGATCACCCCAGCAGACCCCTGCCCAGCACCCTTGCACCCCTATAAACCCCCCCCCCCCCACCACCTGCCACTAACTATCGACGCTATCCCTTAGCTTAGGTCCCTAACTGCCTCCTAATCACCCCTGATCCCCCCTCTACCTTTAGATCACCCCCAGAACCCATCCCAGACTACCCCCTGTATACTGTATACATCTGTATACAGCTACTTTACCCCCTGATCCCCCTCTGATCCCCCTCTGATCACCTGTCTATCACCTGTCCATCACCCCTCAGCACCCCCACCCATCAGAGCAGACCCTAACTGCCCCGCGGGGGCAACCGATCACCTGCCCAGACCCTCGATTGCCCTCATACCCCCCTCCTGATTACATCCCCTGCGCATTGTTTACATCTGTCCTCCCCAGCAATCATAGAGTGACCAGACGTCCCGGATTGCCCGGGACACGTCCCGGATTCGGGGTCCGCTGTCCCAGGCTTAATGAGGTCCCGGGAAACGTCCCGCTTTCAGCAGCGGGACGTCCCGGCCTCGGGACTCTGGCCACTCTCTCCTCAATGAACTGGCAGCGGCGTCTATAGACGCCGTGCCAGTTCATTGCCCGCAGCCCCGCTCCAGCCTCCTCTTCCGGTGTCTGTTTCCGACACCGGCAGGCGAGCAGGGCTACGGCAAGATGGCTGCCGAAGCCCTGTACTGGAGACCTATTTGTGTCACTAGTACAGGGCTTCGGGCGCCATCTTGCCATAGCCCTGTCAGCGCGGAAGAGAAGAGCAGGAGGAGGAAGACGGTCCCGGGACGGAGCAGCGCGCCAGAGGCCGGACACTTCTGCCAGGTGAGTAAATGCTTTCTTTTCCAGGTGAAATGTTTGCCCGCATTGTTTCTTTTCCAGGTGAAATGTTTGCCCGCATTGTTTCTTTTCCAGGTGAAATGTTTGCCCGCATTGTTTCTTTTCCAGGTGAAATGTTTGCCCGCATTGTTTCTTTTCCAGGTGAAATGTTTGCCCGCATTGTTTCTTTTCTGGCGAAATGTTTGCCCGCAGTGCGTTTCTTTTCTGGCGAAATGTTTGCCGCATTGCGTTTCTTTTCTGGTGAAATGTTTGGCCGCAGTGCGTTTCTTTTCTGGTGAAATGTTTGCCCGCAGTGCGTTTCTTTTCTGGCGAAATGTTTGCCCGCAGTGCGTTTCTTTTCTGGCGAAATGTTTGCCCGCATTGCGTTTCTTTTCTGGCGAAATGTTTGCCCGCAGTGCGTTTCTTTTCTGGCGAAATGTTTGCCCGCATTGCGTTTCTTTTCTGGTGAAATGTTTGGCCGCAGTGCGTTTCTTTTCTGGTGAAATGTTTGGCCGCAGTGCGTTTCTTTTCTGGTGAAATGTTTGGCCGCAGTGCGTTTCTTTTCTGGTGAAATGTTTGCCCGCAGTGCGTTTATTTTGTACTGACATGTTGCCCGCATTGCGTTTATTTTGTACTGACATGTTTGCCCGCATTGCATTTATTTTATACTGACATGTTGCCTATTGCGTTTATTTTCTGGTGTCCGGGGTAACTGTTACTGCATTTATTATTTAATGGTCATAGATGGCTATGTTTGCTGCTTTGTGGTTACGGTATACTATTAGCATCACACAGTTTCTGCACACCCATGATACAAAGTCTCGTTTGTCCACATCATGGCGTAAACACTGCTTTCTTATGCCTCGCTGTTACATCATTACGTTAGCTCCGCCCATACAATGTCATGGCCACGCCCATTTTTTCGGCGCGGCGCGCTGCGCGCGCCGCAGCCCCCCTCCCCCAGTCTTCGCCGCTGCGTGCTCCTCACTCCTTCCCACTTTTCGCCGCGGCGCGCTACGCGCGCCCCCCCCCCCTCCCCCGTCCCAGGTTGGACCCACAAAAATATGGTCACTCTAGCAATCACCAACTGATCTTCGATCAGTAACCCCCTGTGTCTGCCTCTCATCAGATCAGAATTCAGTTCGCCCCGTGCAGGCTCCTGATCAACCCCCCCACCCCCTCAAATTGCCCTCAGACCCCCCCCCCCCCAATCACCGTCCGAGTGCATTGTATTAGACTGTGCTTTGATTGTATTCGAATGTGCTGCGATTGTATTCGATTGTGCTGCGATTGTATTTGATTGTCCCGTGATCTGCTTCGATTGTCCCGTGATTGTTTGATTGCCTCTGAGACCCCACTTCCCAACAACCCCCACCCCACCACCACCCCACCCCCCATCACCTTCCGAGTGCATCAGATTTGATTGTGCTGTGATTGGATTCGATTGTGCTGTAATTGTATTTGATTGTCCCGTGATCTGCTTCGATTGTCCCGTGATTGTTTGATTGCCTCTGAGACACCACTTCCCGCCACACTCAACCCCACTCTCCCCCCCACCACCTCCAACCACCACCTTCCGAGTGCATCAGATTTGCTTGTGCTGTGATTGGATTCGATTGTGCTGTAATTGTATTTGATTGTCCCATGATCAGCTTCGATTGTCCCGTGATTGTTTGATTGCCTCTGAGACCCCGCTTCCCGCCACACCCAACCCCACCCTCCCCCCACCACCTCCAACTACCACCTTCCGAGTGCATCAGATTTGCTTGTGCTGTGATTGGATTCGATTGTGCTGTAATTGTATTTGATTGTCCCGTGATCGGCTTCGATTGTCCCGTGATTGTTTGATTGCCTCTGAGACCCCACTTCCCGCCACACCCACGACTTAGTACCAGTACTTCCGTAGACCCTGGTGAAGTCGTGAGCGCCAGCATGGAAGTTGAAACTGGTACAGTGGCAAGTGCAGTAGTATCCCCGTCGCAGCCACAAAGAAGAAGACGGGCCCGTAGTACCCATAGACTCCCAGGGGTGCTGGCACATCAAGATTGGCAATCCCCTGATTCTGCTGCACCCGTAGTGCCCCCTTTCACTGCCCAGTCTGGAGTCCAGGTGGCGACAGCTCATCTAGGAACGACCCTAGACTTTTTGCAGCTGTTCATCACCCAGGTTCTCTTGGACTTAATTGAGGTTGAGACCAACCGTAAAGCCACACAATTCATCACCAAGCACCCGGAGAGCAGCTATGCCCAGCCTTTCCGGTGGAAACCAGTCCAAGTTTCCGACATTAAAATCTTTTTGGCCCTTATCCTTCACTTGGGACTAATGAAACAGAATGTATTGCGGTCGTATTGGTCTACGAACCCAGTACATCATGTTCCCTTGTACCCTGCTGCCATGTCCAGGACATGATTTGAGTACATCCTGCGCTTCCTGCACTTCAACGACGACAAAACCTGTCATGAAAAGGGCCACCCTGCTTATAATCGGCTTCACAAAATTCGACGCCTCATAGACCACCTGTCATCAACATTTGCAGATGCTTATACCCCTGAACAGAACATCTGCGTAGACGAGTCCCTCTTACGCTTTACCGGGCGCCTTGGCATCAAACAGTACATCCCAAGCAAGCGCGCCCGGTATGGGGTGAAACTGTATAAGCTCTGTGAAAGGGCCACAGGCTATACATCTTATTTTAGGGTCTATGAGGGAAAAGATCAAAATTGGAGCCGGTCGGATGCCCTGACTACCTGGGGAGCAGTGGAAAGGTTGTGTGGGACTTGGTGTCACCCTTGTTCCAGAAAGGGTACCATCTTTATGTGGACAACTATTACACAAGTGTGGCCCTCTATCAGCACTTAAAGTTAGAAGGAATCCGATGCTGTGGCACTGCGCGGCCTAGTCGCCAGGGCTTCCCCCAATGGCTCATTACCACTAGACTTGAACGGGGGCAGAGGGCCGCCTTGCGTACTGACGACCTGCTCACGGTGAAATGGAGGGACAAGAGGGACGTTTACTTTCTGTCCACCATTCACACAGACACGACAGTCCAAATTCAATGGGCAACTGAGGTCATTGAAAAGCCTTTTGTCGTCCACGAATATAATGTCAACATGGGAGGGGTGGACTTCAATGACCAGAGGTTAGCGCCCTATTTAATTTCCCGGAAAACAAGACGCTGGTATAAGAAAGTGTCTTTTTATCTGATTCAATTGGCAGTTTACAACAGCTTTGTTCACTACAGT
The DNA here is from genome assembly GCF_040937935.1 of Hyperolius riggenbachi. Taxonomy (NCBI): domain Eukaryota; kingdom Metazoa; phylum Chordata; class Amphibia; order Anura; family Hyperoliidae; genus Hyperolius; species Hyperolius riggenbachi. The sequence continues at coordinate 205,505,218 of NC_090655.1, read as the reverse complement.
AAGGCTGGGAGAACTGGATCTTTCCTTCAATTTCAGGAACAGATCGTTCTGGACCTCCTGTATCCAGGAGGTGCCAGGGCCCCCCCCCAGATGCAACTAGCCGACTGCATGGAAGGCATTACGCCTATCAGATTCCGTGTGCCCCAGGTCAACGCATCCGAAGAAAAGGTTGTCGGGTCTGCAGCAGTGCTAGAAGAAGGAATGACACCAGTTTTTATTGTCCCAAATGTCCTGACCAGCCTGGCCTATGCATAGGGGAGTGCTTCGAGAGGTACCACGAGCAGGTACACAATTAGAACCTAGGGAACTCCAGACACAGGAGTAGGCACACACTCAGTGGTCTTTCGCACATTGTCCCAGGGGGAGGAGAGGTAAGCTTGAAAACCAAACAGGTAAGCATAAAAGTCAGAAGAAGGATCGGTTTCCATGCTTGATATTGCTGATCTGTCCTGGGTTGGCGATATAAGACGGCATGTTTGAATTTCCCTTGAGTGTGGACACCCCTGCTTTATATGTGATTTACTTTGGGCCTATGATGATACTTTAATGCCACACAGAGTCATCTCTATTGGCAGGCATATTGCTGTATACTACAGGCATAATGCTGTATACTAAAGTTCTGAGGCCCAGTCATGTAAGTTGGTGGCTCACCCTGAGTGCAGGGTGGCACGGGGTGTCTCTCTCCTGAGGTTATCACTGCCATTGATGTGGAGGAAGATCTGCCATTGATGTGGAGCAAGGTATGTTTGCCGTTCATTTTTCCTTTCAGCCCAGAGTGCAATACCCGTATACCCAATATAAGGAGTATAGCAGAAACTCCTAATACTGGCCATACATGTAATGATTGCAGGGACCCTAAAATGCCAGGTCAGACTCCACAAATGACCCCATTTTGGAAAGAGGACACCCTAAAGTATTATGTGAGGTGCACGGTGAGTTCATATAAGATTTTAGTTTTTGTCACAAGTAAGCAGAATTTTTTATTTTTTTTAACAAAGTGTCATTTTCCGTTAACTTGTGACAAAAAATAAAATTTTCAATGACCTCACCATTCCCCTCATGGAATACCTTGTTGTGTATTCTTTCCAAAATGGAGTCATTTGTGGGGTTTGTTAACTGTCCTGGCAAGTGGGCGGGGTGCTAAATTGTGAGCACCCCTGTAAAGCCTAAAGGTACTCATTGGACTCTGGGCCCCTTAGAGCAGTTAGGGTGCAAAAAAGTGCCACACATGTGGTATCGCCGTACTCAGGAGAAGTGGTATAATGTATTTTGAGGTGTATTTTTACATACCCATGCTGGGTGGGAGAAATACCTCTGTAAATGACAATCTTTTGATTTTTTTACACACAATTGTCCATTTACAGAGATATTTCTCCCACCCAGCATGGGTATGTGTAAAAATACACCCCAAAACACATTGTACTACTTCCCCTGAGTACAGTGATACCACATGTGTGGCACTTTTTTGCACCCTAACTGCGCTAAGGGGCCCAGAGTCCAATGAGTACCTTTAGGATTTCAAGGGTCATTTTGCGGCATTTGGTTTCCAGACTACTCCTCACGGTTTAGGGCCCCTAAAATGCCAGGGCAGTATAGGAACCCCACAAATGACCCCATTTTAGAAAGAAGACATACCAAGGTACTCTGTTAGGAGTATGGCGAGTTCATAGAAGATTTTATTTTTTGTCACAAGTTAGCGGAAATTGATTTGTATTGTTTTTTTTTCACAAAGTGTCACTTTCCGCTAACTTGTGACAAAAAACAAAATCTTCTATGAACTCACCATACTCCTAACAGAATAGCTTGGTATGTCTTCTTTCTAGAATGGGGTCATTTGTGGGGTTCCTATACTGCCCTAGTGCCCTGGCATTTTAGGGGCCCTAAACCGTGAGGAGTAGTCTGGAAACCAAATGCCGCAAAATGACCCTTGAAATCCTAAAGGTACTTATTGGACTCTGGGCCCCTTAGCGCAGTTAGGGTGCAAAAAAGTGCCACACGTGGTATTGCCGTACTCAGGAGAAGTGGTATAATGTATTTTGAGGTGTATTTTTACATATACCCATGCTGGGTGGGAGAAATACCTCTGTAAGTGACAATCTTTTGATTTTTGTACACACAATTGTCCATTTACAGAGATATTTCTCCCACCCAGCATGGGTATGTGTAAAAATACACCCCAAAACACATTGTACTACTTCTCCCAAGTACGGCAATACCACATGTGTGGCACTTTTTTGCACCCTAACTGCGCTAAGGGGTCCAAAGTCCAATGAGTACCTTTAGGATTTCAAGGGTCATTTTGCGGCATTTGGTTTCCAGACTACTCTTCACGGTTTAGGGCTCCTAAAATGCCAGGGCAGTATAGGAACCCCACTAATGACCCCATTTTAGAAAGAAGACACCCCAAGGTATTCCGTTAGGAGTATGGTGAGTTCATAGAAGATTTTATTTTTTGTCACAAGTTAGCGGAAATTGATTTGTATTGTTTTTTTCCACAAAGTGTCACTTTCCGCTAATTTGTGACAAAAAATAAAATCTTCTATGAACTCGCCATACTCCTAACGGAATACCTAGGGGTGTCTTCTTTCCAAAATGGGGTCATTTGTTATTTGGCAAAATAATGAAAAAGTTCACTTAGTGAGTTGGTGTGCAGGTTCTTGGCAGTGCAAGAATGTAGTTAGAGGGATGGGCCTTACTTGCTCGCAGCATACTGCTGCTTCAATGTGGATGCTGGACACAAGTGAGGGATTAAATCCCTTACATATAGGCCTCGATTCATCAACACTTAGCAAATTTGTTAACAACAGTTTGGTAAAATACCGAATTTGTTAACATCATTTCAAGATTCATCAAAGTTATCTACAGCTGTTAGCGAACATTCGTTAACGATTCGGTAACGATTCGCTAAAACGGAAGAAAGTGCAATTCATGAAAAAAGAAGTGGGCGTGGTTTAGCGTTACATTTAGGATTAGTTATCTCCTTCACTGCTCTGTCGTTATTCCTGTCAGATCATTGCTGACAGAGAAGATGGAGCCATTTGAAGTGGTTATGTATCAGCTGAGAGTGATTCAAAGGCGCAGAAGGGCAAGAATAAGGTCTGCAACCATATAAATTTGTAAGAGAATAGATTTATTTGCTATAACACGACATCTGCATTTCTCTTGAATCATCTTGTAAGAGAACACAGGCAGTGCCAGGGTTAACTAATTTTGCTAGCTGCACTATAATTTTTTAGAAAAGGCTCCTATCAAATTGTGGGATTGTCCCAACCACTTCCAGAATCCTGGTCCAGGTGTTAAGCCCTATTCAGAATGTTGCTACGTAGTGCTCAAAGGACTGCCTTTTACCCACAATTCCATGGGAATCTTATGGCCTTGTGTTAAATTACCGCTGTAAAATGGAAATAGCGACACGTTACAGAATGGTTACCGAATTGTTATCGAATTCACACCGAATGCCAAAAAACCTTGATGAATACAACTAGAAATCGCTAAACTTCGAATTCGGTAATTTAACAAACTGGAAAAAGTTATCTCAAAGACAATGATGAATCGAGGCCATAATGATGAGCGTAATGACCAAATTACGATTACACGAAATTTTGCACAATTTCGCGTAATTCACGAAATTACGATTATGGCCATAATCAAAACTTCGTGAATTTCATGAAATTATGTGAAATTTTGTTTTTATGGGTAATTTCGCAATTACGATCGTTTACGTAACACAAACAAATCAGAATTTTATGTTTAACACGCAAATTCGACCTTTCTCAAAATTGTGTTCCAGTCCAGAGGCTCCTGATACATTTAAAGCGATAGCACTTGCAGGTACCTTTGCATTATCAGATATTGCAAGGCCCAAAACCAAGTGTCTCAACATGACAGCTAAGGGCACCATGGCAAAGAGCACCTGTCTTAGAAGTGGCTTCAGATAGAGCCTTCTGATATATTTAAAGTGACAGCATGTGCAGGGGCCTTTGCATTATCAGTAATTGCAATCATTAATTGCAATCAATGGCCTCGATTCATCATTCTCTTTGAGATAACTTTTTCCAGTTTGTTAAATTACCGAATTCGAAGTTTAGCGATTTCTAGTTGTATTCATCAAGGTTTTTCCTCATTCGGTGTGAATTCGATAACAATTCGGTAACCATTCGGTATCGTGTCGATATTTCCATTTTACAGTGGTACTTTAACACAAGGCCATAAGATTCCCATGGAATTGTGGGTAAAAGGCAGTCCTTTGAGCACTACGTAGCAACATTCTGAATAGGGCTTTACACCTGGACCAGGATTCTGAAAGTGGTTGGGACAATCCCACAATTTGATAGGAGCCTTTTCTAAAAAATTATAGTGCAGATAGCAAATTAGTTAACCCTGACACTGCCTGTGTTCTCTTACAAGATGATTCAAGAGAAATGCAGATGTCGTGTTATAGCAAATAAATCTATTCTCTTACAAATTTATATGGTTGCAGACCTTATTCTTGCCCGTCTGCGCCTTTGAATCACTCTCAGCTGATACATAACCACTTCAAATGGCTCCATCTTCTCTGTCAGCAATGATCTGACAGGAATAACGACAGAGCAGTGAAGGAGATAACTAATCCTAAATGTAACGCTAAACCACGCCCACTTTCTTTTTCATGAATTGCACTTTATTCCGTTTTAGCGAATCGTTACCGAATCGTTACCGAATGTTCGCTAACAGCTGTAGATAACTTTGATGAATCCTAAAATGAAGTTAACAAATTCGGTATTTTACCAAACTGTTGTTAACAAATTTGCTAAGTGTTGATGAATCGAGGCCAATGAGTGACTTTCCTGAGTTTAGTCTTTACCTAAATGTGCATAATTACTATTAGAAACAAAATTACGTTCATTTTTGTAACTAAAATAACTTTATTTCTATAGAAAACATGAAATTACAAAATTTCGCATTAAACACGAATTTGTAACGAAACGCGAAATTACGAAACCTAAATTTCGCTTATGGAATTCCAAATTACGATTTGCATGGCAATTACACAATTACGAATTCGTGTCATAGCTGCAAAATTCATGTCCGTTATTAAGGAAACACGAAATTACGAAAATTTCAGCTCAACACTAGTCACTGAGGACACTGCAGACACAGAGTCGTATCAAAAATAATGTTGCCCCACAGGACTATGAGGATAATTTAATAGTGAACCTTGCTTGAGCATTGGGTTCATCGAAGAATAAAAGAAAAAAGTACAGGTGACAGGCCGAGACATTGTCTGGGACATTTACCTACAGATCAGGACATTTTTTGTAACTTTTGGGGACCTAGGAGTGGTGAGCACTTTGGCCTCGATTCATCATTGTCTTTGAGATAACTTTTTCCAGTTTGTTAAATTACCGAATTCGAAGTTTAGCGATTTCTAGTTGTATTCATCAAGGTTTTTCCTCATTCGGTGTGAATTCGATAACAATTCGGTAACCATTCTGTAACGTGTCGCTATTTCCATTTTACAGCGGTAATTTAACACAAGGCCATAAGATTCCCATGGAATTGTGGGTAAAAGGCAGTCCTTTGAGCACTACGTAGCAACATTCTGAATAGGGCTTAACACCTGGACCAGGATTCTGGGAGTGGCTTGGGACAATCCCACAATTTGATTGGAGCCTTTTCTAAAAAAAAAATATAGTGCAGCTAGCAAATTAGTTAACCCTGGCACTGCCTGTGTTCTCTTACAAGATGATTAAAGAGAAATGCAGATGTCGTGTTATAGCAAATAAATCTATTCTCTTACAAATTTATATGGTTGCAGACCTTATTCTTGCCCTTCTGCGCCTTTGAATCACTCTCAGCTGATACATAACCACTTCAAATGGCTCCATCTTCTCTGTCAGCAATGATCTGACAGGAATAACGACAGAGCAGTGAAGGAGATAACTAATCCTAAATGTAACGCTAAACCACGCCCACTTTCTTTTTCATGAATTGCACTTTATTCCGTTTTAGCGAATCGTTACCGAATCGTTACCGAATGTTCGCTAACAGCTGTAGATAACTTTGATGAATCCTGAAATGAAGTTAACAAATTCGGTATTTTACCAAACTGTTGTTAACAAATTTGCTAAGTGTTGATGAATCGAGGCCTATATCTGGGAATTCATCTGATCACCATATCTGTACCTCACTTGGCACACTTTTTCTAATATACAGTATACAGTACATACAGAACATATAGATAGTGACAAATACCCGATTGCATAGATGTATTGAGCTTAATTATTTGATTGTCCATAACTCTGAGATCTGCTTGGATGAGATAGATTATATATATATATATATATATATATATATATATATATACATACATATATATACACATATATACAGTATATATATTCACACATATTTGCAATTTGTCTTTATGTCTATGTTTAGAATCATGCTGCGTGAACAATACAACATCAGAATTAGGATCAATGCTACAATATGCTTATTCCCAGTGGTTTTCTGCTGCAAATGCTGTTATATAGGGAGTTGCTGGCTGTAACGCCATATAGAAAACTATTCTGCGGCAGAAAATCGCTAGAAATATGAATTGATGATTTATAATGAGGCATAATGAGAAAAAGGTGAACATGCTACCATACTATGTAGAACTTGCCTGTGTTCACGTTTTTATTTCTATCAATTCAAGGGTTAATAGGCTAGTGCTTTATCTTTGCAGTTTGAAAAATTGGACTGCAGCCACAGCTCTGCTGAAAGCTAATTAGAAGTCAAAAAGCTTTGGTGTGGCTGTGCAAACACTCCTGATAGCAAGATAAAGATTAAAACGTGATAGATCACCATTCGCTTCTCCATGTTGGAGTTGAATGAATTGCTTGAAGTGTGATGTTCAAACTGAATCTCCAGAACCTAGAATTTGAGACTCCAGTAAAATTCTGTTCAGGATCAAGTCTACAGCTACAATTACTTATGTAACTTTATTTTGACTTCAGGTTTGCATTAAGAACAAAAGTCCCATGTGGTAGAACCTGAGTTCAGTGTGAGATTTACAGTGATTATTTAAGTGCACTAAATCTTAACTAATAATGCTAAATCTATCATCATCAAAGTGTAAATGCAATATATTAATGCAGTAGGATGTATAGATAACCTATGGTCTTTCAGTAAGCATGCAGCTGAAAACTGAAGCCAAGACAGGGTCCGCTAAAGTGTTTCCCAAATGTACCGTAGCAATTATTACACTTTATCAAGAGAGTACAGTCCGAAGTAATCACCATAATGTGAAACTGGGGCAAACTTCTGGTCCAAAACACAGATACTTACCTAAGACCATGGAAGCCTCTAGAACCTGTATAGGCTTCCCAAGTCCTCCTTGCCCCAGCTGCAGCACATTGGGACCCTCTGGAAGATTTGTGCTGCATTTCTCTTTATGTAGGAGTGTGGCCATGCTGCACCTACACAAACATGGCCACATCTGTGCAGTACCACGGACCCACTCCTGCATGAAGAGGAGCAAGGATCTGCAATACATTGGATTTCTTTGAGGGAGGAGGAGGTCTGTGAGCAGCAACAGTGAGATTGAGTGGGGAGCCTTTATAGCTAGGATCCAGGGGCTTCCTTCTTCCTAGGTAAGTATCTATCTTTGACCCAAGGTTTAGTTCGGGTACGCTTTAAACTGTGTGGAATTTAAATACTTGAGGACCGCTAAATAAGATTCTGACCAAGACTCTTCCACGTTCGCAGTTTACCTCTGTTGCACTATTTTCTACTGGTTGGATATTTGTAACATTGTCAAAATGTGGACAAATTGTAATACAGTGAAATCAGTATTTTTGAAAATAAAACAAGTATAACAAAAAAAAAATACTTGAGGACCGCGGCGGCGGGCGTGGTTATGCGGCGATCGCGTCATTCGTGATGCGATCAGCCGCCGGTGACAGTCTCCACCCCACTTGCGCTGTAACCTGTAGGCCGTTCGGAAGCGCCGGCGAGTTACTAGCTGCCCGATCGCCGCTACAAAGTGTATAATACACTTTGTAATGTATACAAAGTGTATTATACAGGCTGCAGCCACCCTAGTCTGCCCCAAAGCACACTGATTTACCCCCCTTCCCTCTGATCGCTCACAGCACCCCTCAGACCCCCCCCTGCCCACCCCCCAGACCACTGTTTGCACTCAATCACCCCCCTAATCACCCATCAATCACTCCCTGTCCCTATCTGTCAACGCTACTTCTTTTAAAGCCCTAAACTGCCCCCATGGGTGCTCCTGATCACTCCCCCACCCCTCAGATTCTCCCCAGACCCCCCCACCCCCCTGTGTACTGTATGCGGTCTATCCCCCCTGTAATAACTCACTGATCACCTGTCAATCACCCATCAATCACCCCTATCACTTCCACCCATCAATCAGCCCCTAACCTCCCCCTTGCAGGCAATCTGATCACCCACCCACACCATCAGATCGCCCGCAGACCCGATGTCAGATCACCTCCCAAGTGCATTGTTTACATCTGTTCTTTCCTCTAAACACCCACTAATTACCCATCAATCACCCCCTATCACCACCTGTCACTGTTACCCATCAGATCAGACCCTAATCTGCCCCTTGCACCCAATTACCCGCCACCATGCTCAGATTGCCCTCAGACCCCCCCCCTTATCAATTCGCCAGTGCATTATTAGGTATTCCGTTAGGAGTATGGTGAGTTCATAGAAGATTTTATTTTTTGTCACAAGTTAGCGGAAGTTGATTTTTTTTTTTTTCACAAAGTGTAATTTTCCGCTAACTTGTGACAAAAAATAAAATCTTCTATGAACTCACCATACTCCTAACTGAATACCTTGGGATGTCTTCTTTCTAAAATGGGGTCATTTGTGGGGTTCCTATACTGCCCTGGCATTTTAGGGGCCCTAAACCGTGAGGAGTAGTCTTGAAACCAAATGTCATAAAATGACCTGTGAAATCCTAAAGGTACTCATTGGACTTTGGGCCCCTTAGCGCAGTTAGGGTGCAAAAAAGTGCCACACATGTGGTGTTGCCGTACTCAGGAGAAGTAGTATAATATGTTTTGGGGTGTATTCTTACACATACCCATGCTGGGTGGGAGAAAGATCTCTGTAAATGGACAATTGTGTGTAAAAAAAAAGAAATCAAAAAATTGTCACTTACAGAGATAGTTCTCCCACCCAGCATGGGTATGTGTAAAAATACACCCCAAAACACATTATACTACTTCTCCTGAGTACTGCAATACCGATAACTGCGCTAAGGGACCCCAATGAGCACCTTTAGGCTTTACAGGGGTGCTTACAATTGGGCACCCCCCAAAATGCCAGGACAGTGAACACACCCCACAAATGACCCCATTTTGGAAAGTAGACACTTCAAGGTATTCAGAGAGGGGCATGGTGAGTCCGTGGCAGATTTCATTTTTTTTTTGTCACAAATTAGAAGAAATGGAAACTTTTTTTTTTCTTGTCAAAAAGTTCATAGAAGATTTTATTTTTTGTCACAAGTTAGCGGAAAATTACACTTTGTGAAAAAAAAAAAAAACAATAAAAATTAACTTCCGCTAACTTGTGACAAAAAATAAAATCTTCTATGAATACTTTGGGATGTCTTCTTTCCAAAATGGGGTAATTTGGGGGGTATTTATACTATCCTGGAATTTTAGCCCCTCATGAAACATGTCAGGTGGTCAGAAAAGTCAGAGATGCTTCAAAATGGGAAAATTCACTTTTGGCACCATAGTCTGTAAACGCTATAACTTGTATCCAAACCAATAAATGTACATTGAATGGATTTTTTTTAATCAAAGACATGTAGCAGAATAAATTTGGACAAAAATGTACAAGAAATTTTACTTTATTTGAAAAATGTTAGCACAGAAAGTAAAAAAAAAAATCATTTTTTTGACAAAATTCATGTCTTTTTTGATGAATATAATAAAAACTAAAACTCGCAGCAGCAATCAAATAGCACCAAAAGAAAGCTGTATTAGTGACAAGAAAAGGAGGTAAAATTCATTTAGGTGGTAGGTTGTATGACCGAGCAATAAACCATAAAAGCTGCAGTGGTCTGAATGGAGAAAAAGGCCCTGGTCCTTAAAGAGACTCCGTAACAAAAATTGCATCCTGTTTTTTATCATCCTACAAGTTCCAAAAGCTATTCTAATGTGTTCTGGCTTACTGCAGCACTTTGTACTATCACAGTCTCTGTAATAAATCAACTTATTTCTCTCTTGTCAGACTTGTCAGCCTGTGTCTGGAAGGCTGCCAAGTTCTTCAGTGTTGTGGTTCTGCTACGAAATCCCCCTTCCAGGCCCCTCTATGCACACTGCCTGTGTGTTATTTAGATTATTAGCAGCTTCTCTCTTCTCTCTTATCTTTTACAAGCTGGATAAATCGTCCTCTGAGCTGGCTGGGCTTTCACATACTGAGGAATTACAGACAAGGGCAAAGCTGTTTGCAGGAAGAAAAGAGCAGCCTGAAACTTCAGTGCATGAGAGATACAGGGGGAAAGAAACACGCAATGATCTCTTGAGATTCAAAAGGAAGGCTGTATACAGCCTGCTTGTGTATGGATGTATTTTCTATGTGTGGACATACTGTACATCAACCTACTTCCTGTTTTGGTGGCCATTTTGTTTGTTTATAAACAAACTTTTTAAAACTGTTTTTAACCACTTTTAATGCGGCAGGGAGCGGCGAAATTGTGACAGAGGGTAATAGGAGATGTCCCCTAACGCACTGGTATGTTTACTTTTGTGTGATTTTAACAATACAGATTCTCTTTAAGGGGCGAAAAGACTGTGGTCCTCAAGTGGTTAAATTAAAGATCACACAGCCACACCCATGGACTTGGTATGAGAGGAAGTGACACAATTAAGCACTCAAGAACAGTAACCACACAGGCACAAGTGGAATTTATGTCAAACCCACCAAGCTTTAGACTCGGACTGGCACATTTCTAGTCCCTAGTGTGCTTCCCGTCTCATCTGCTCCTCTCAAGGTAGGTTACCAATTACTCAAAGGATCCAATTTATAACTCTCCACATTATCATACAAAGCACTACACAAGTAGTCACCTCCATACATTTCAAAATTGGTACTTACCTGGGGCTTTCTCCAGCCCACCGTAGGTCGGGAGGTCCCACGGCATCATCCTGGCTCCTCTCCTGGTCCCTCCGGCGCATACCGCACTGTCGGGCTCCCACTTCCTTAATGGTGTCGCTCTTCTTCACCACGCCGGCCGCTGCGAGTCATCACGCCGGCCGGTGTGACAGTACTGCACATGCGTGGTTTAATCGCGAATAAACCGTCGTGTCTTCACTCTTTCTGTTGTCACGTTTATACAACTGTTGCCAACTCGAATTGTTGCTGCCATAAATATGCTGTTGTGTCTTGTCTGTTTGTCGCTGCCTCACAACTACAGACAAATGTATGCCGTGTGTATGGGCCTTAAGACACAAGCATTTGGTTGGCTAAATCTACAGCCCCCATGTATTTATCACAGTCAGCAATGGCCACTGGTTTGGCAGAAACAGCTATGTCTTCTCTACCTCTACCTTCTGAGACCTCACTGATGTAGCCTCTGAATGGATGGTGGTCAAAAGCAAGACATCCCTTTTATCTTTTTATTTGAGGGAAACCAGCTCATTGCTCCGATTACTGTATGACTCCCCTCTCTTAGTTTTTTATTCAGGACCTGTGGTGGCAGGCCATTTCTGTTTGTCCTAACAGTTCCACGGGCTGGATTCTGAGTAGAAAATAAAAAAACTTACAGTGGGACACTAGTATAGAAATTCTCCACCTACAAGTGGTACCCTTGGTGGAGTAAAGGGTTGAGTAAGTTAAGGACTGTCCTTTCATTTATACCTATGTAGGGAGGGCATCCAGCAGGCTCTGTCCTTTCCTTCATAGATTTTAGTAGGTATACCCAGTCCCACTTTCACACAGCTTGTATAATTTTACCCCATACCTTGACCTTTTACTGGGTTTGTACTGCTTGAGCCCTGGTCTTCTGTGGAATAGGACTAGGGACTTATCAATAGCAATTATTTGCTCTGGCATGTACTGTACGTCCACATTTTTGGTTTAGATGGTTGACGAGGGGCCACTTATTTGAAAAGTTGGCCATAGAGTGGGTTGTCACAGGAAATATTTGTCTGTTCACAAATATACTGGAGGAAAGTTCCTAACATGAACAGATTAAAAAAATAATAATTGTCTACCTGCTGTCAGTGTTCACTAGTATTCCAATTCTGGCTATTAAGGCAGGGATATCAGGGGCCTCCATGTTATAGAGTGACCACTGTGGGTTGCTAGGTTCATAGGGGAGCTTCTTGTGACTCCATGCTACCTTCACGGGTATGTTCTTCCTTGGCCTAGCAACCCTCTGACCTCTTAGATTGATGAAACAGTAAAAAAGGGCACATGTGTCAAGTGGACTATTTGGACGTTGTCATACACGCCAATGTTAAATATCAGTATTTGGGCGCCGGAGCAGGAATTTGGGCGCCTGGTAGATAGCAGGTGCTAGTACATTTTGTGGGATTTCTTTTTTTTTTCTTCATTGCATTGCACCATAGGTAGGTTTTGTGTGTGTGTGTGTGTGTGGGGGGGGGGGGGGGGAGGGGGGATAGTAGTTAAGGTGTAGGTAGTGGGAGGCAGAGGGGTAGTTTAGGTTTAGGCATTAGGTAGGTAGTGTGTGGGGAGTTTAGATTTAGGCATTAGGTAGGTAGTGTGTGGGGAGGGGGGGAGTTTAGATTTAGGCATTAGGTAGGTTGTGTGCAGGAGGGGAGGAGGGGAGTTTAGGTTTAGGCATTGAGTAGGTAGTGTGTGGGAGAGGGGGGAGTTTAGGTTTAGGCATTAGGTAGGTAGTGTAGGGGGGAGTTTAAGTTTAGGCATTAGGTAGGTTGTGTGTGGGAGGGGAGGAGGGGAGTTTAGGTTTAGGCATTAGGTAGGTAGTGTGCGGGGGAGGGGGGAGTTTAGGTAGGTAGTGTGCGGGAGGGGAGGAGGGGGAGTTTAGGTTTAGGCATTAGGTAGGTAGTGTGCGGGAGGGGAGGAGGGGAGTTTAGGTTTAGGCATTAGGTAGGTAGTGTGCGGGAGAGGGGGGAGTTTAGGTTTAGGCATTAGGTAGGTAGTGTGTGGGAGAGGAGGAGGGGAGTTTAGGTTTAGGCATTAGGTAGGTAGTGTGTGGTGGAGGGGGGAGTTTAAGTTTAGGCATTAGGTAGGTTGTGTGCTGGAGGGGAGGAGGGAAGTTTAGGTTTAGGCATTAGGTAGGTAGTGTGTGGGGGAGGGGGGAGCTTAAGTTTAGGCATTAGGTAGGTTGTGTGCGGGAGGGGAGGAGGGGAGTTTAGGTTTATGCATTAGGTAGGTTGTGTGCGGGAGGGGAGGAGGGGAGTTTAGGTTTAGGCATTAGGTAGGTAATGTGCGGGAGGGGAGGAGGGGGGTTTAGGTTTAGGCATCAGGTAGGTAGTGTGTGGGGGAGGGGGGAGTTTATGTTTAGGCATTAGGTAGGTTGTGTGCGGGAGGGGAGGAGGGGAATTTAGGTTTAGGCATTAGGTAGGTGGTGTGTGGGAAGGAGAGTTTAGATTTAGGCATTAGATAGGTAGTGTGTGGGGAGGGGGGGAGTTTAATTTTAGGCATTAGGTAGGTTGTGTGCGGGAGGGGAGGAGGGGAGTTTAGATTTAGACATTAGGTAGGTTGTGTGCGGGAGGGGGGGAGGGGAGTTTAGGTTCAAGCATTAGGTAGGTAGTGTGCGGGGGGGGTGGAGGGGAGTTGAGGTTTAGGCATTAGGTAGGTAGTGTGTAGGGGAGGGGGGAGTTTAGGTTTAGGCATTAGGTAGGTTGTGTGCAGGAGAGGAGGAGGGGAGTTTAGGTTTAGGCATTAGGTAGGTAGTGTGTGGGGGAGGGGGGAGTTTAAGTTTAGGCATTAGGTAGGTTGTGTGTGTTGGTTATGTATTAGAGAAGACACTAGAAGCGTGTGATGAAGCAGAGCTTGGTTTACTTCGCTGGATTAAGTTGCAAGCATACAGAGCATTTCAGTAAACTGTAACAGCAGACATCTTAGTTGTGAAGAGAGAGGAAGAGATAAAGAAAACAAGTTTTCAGGCAGACACACATAACTGTTAACCTTAGTATTTGCTACAGTGCCATCTACTGGTCTAGTGTAGTGGTGTTAAGTGTGTGAGGGAGGGGGGAGTTTAAGTTTAGGCATTAGGTAGGTAGTGTGTGGGGGAGGGGGGAGTTTAGGTTTAGGCATTAGGTAGGTAGTGTGTGGGAGAGGAGGAGGGGAGTTTAGGTTTAGGCATTAGGTAGGTAGTGTGTGGTGGAGTGGGGAGTTTAAGTTTAGGCATTAGGTAGGTTGTGTGCGGGAGGGAAGGAGGGGAGTTTAGGTTTAGGCATTAGGTAGGTAGTGTGTGGGGGAGGGGGGAGTTTATGTTTAGGCATTAGGTAGGTTGTGTGCGGGAGGGGAGGAGGGGAATTTAGGTTTAGGCATTAGGTAGGTAGTGTGTGGGGGAGGGGGGAGTTTATGTTTAGGCATTAGATAGGTTGTGTGCGGGAGGGGAGTTTAGATTTAGGCATTAGGTAGGTAGTGTGTGGGGAGGGGGGGAGTTTAAGTTTAGGCATTAGGTAGGTTGTGTGCGGGAGGGGAGGAGGGGAGTTTAGATTTAGGCATTAGGTAGGTTGTGTGCGGGAGGGGGGAGGGGAGTTTAGGTTTAGGCATTAGGTAGGTAGTGTGCGGGGGGGGGGGGAGTTTAGGTTTAGGCATTAGGTAGGTAGTGTGTGGGGTAGGGGGAGTTTAGGTTTAGGCATTAGGTAGGTTGTGTGCAGGAGAGGAGGAGGGGAGTTTAGGTTCAGGCATTAGGTAGGTAGTGTGTGGGGGAGGGCGGAGTTTAAGTTTAGGCATTAGGTAGGTTGTGTGTGTTGGTTATGTATTAGAGAAGACACTAGAAGCGTGTGATGAAGCAGAACTTGGTTTACTTCGCTGGATTAAGTTGCAAGCATACAGAGCATTTCAGTAAACTGTAACAGCAGACATCTTAGTTGTGAAGAGAGAGGAAGAGATAAAGAAAACAAGTTTTCAGACAGACACACATAACTGTTAACCTTAGTATTTGCTACAGTGCCATCTACTGGCCTAGTGGTGTTAAGTGTGTGAGGGAGGGGTGAGTTTAAGTTTAGGCATTAGGTAGGTTGTGTGCGGGAGAGGAGGAGGGGAGTTTAGGTTTAGGCATTAGGTAGGTAGTGTGTGGGGGAGGGGGGAGTTTAGGTAGGTAGTGTGCGGGAGGGGAGGAGGGGAGTTTAGGTTTAGGCATTAGGTAGGTTGTGTGTGGGAGGGGAGGAGGGGAGTTTAGATTTAGGCATTAGGTAGGTAGTGTGTGGGGGAGGGAGGAGTTTAGGTTTAGGCATTAGGTAGGTTGTGTGCGGGAGAGGAGGAGGGGAGTTTAGGTTTAGGCATTAGGTAGGTAGTGTGTGGGGGAGGGGGGAGTTTAAGTTTAGACATTAGGTAGGTTGTGTGCAGGAGGGGAGGAGGGGAGTTTAAGTTTAGGCATTAGGTAGGTTGTATGCTGGAGGGGAGGAGGGGAGTTTAGGTTTAGGCATTAGGTAGGTTGTGTGGGGGAAGGGATTTTAGGTTTAGGCATTAGGTAGGTAGTGTGTGGGGGAGGGGGGAGTTTAAGTTTAGGCATTAGGTAGGTAGTGTGCGGGAGGGGAGGAGGGGAGTTTAGGTTTAGGCATTAGGTAGGTTGTGTGGGGGAAGGGATTTTAGGTTTAGGCATTAGGTAGGTAGTGTGCGGGAGGGGAGGAGGGGAGTTTAGGTTTAGGCATTAGGTAGGTAGTCTGTGGGAGGGGAGGAGGGGGAGTTTAGGTTTAGGCATTAGGTAGGTAGTGTGCGGGAGGGGAGGAGGGGAGTTTAGGTTTAGGCATTAGGTAGGTAGTGTGCGGGAGGGGAGGAGGGGAGTTTAGGTTTAGGCATTGGGTAGGTAGTGTGCAGGAGGGAAGGAGGGGAGTTTAGGTTTAGACATTAGGTAGGTAGTGTGCGGGAGGGGAGGAGGGGAGTTTAGGTTTAGGCATTAGGTAGGTTGTGTGTGGGAGGGGAGGAGGGGAGTTTAGGTTTAGGCATTAGGTAGGTAGTGTGCGGGAGGGGAGTTTAGGTTTAGACATTAGGTAGGTTGTGTGTGGGAGGGGAGGAGGGGAGTTTAGGTTTAGGCATTATGTAGGTAGTGTGCGGGAGGGGAGGAGGGGAGTCTAGGTTTAGGCATTAGGTAGGTTGTGTGCGGGAGGGGAGGAGGGGAGTTTAGGTTTAGGCATTATGTAGGTAGTGTGCGGGAGGGGAGGAGGGGAGTCTAGGTTTAGGCATTAGGTAGGTTGTGTGTGGGAGGGGAGGAGGGGAGTTTAGGTTTAGGCATTATGTAGGTAGTGTGCGGGAGGGGAGGAGGGGAGTCTAGGTTTAGGCATTAGGTAGGTTGTGTGCGGGAGGGGAGGAGGGGAGCTTAGGTTTAGGCATTAGGTAGGTTGTGTGCGGGAGGGGAGGAGGGGAGTCTAGGTTTAGGCATTAGGTAGGTTGTGTGGCGGGAGGGGAGGAGGGGAGTTTAGGTTTATGCATTAGGTAGGTAGTGTGGAGGGGAGGAGGGGAGTTTAGGTTTTAGGCATTAGGTAGGTTGTGTGCAGGAGGGAAGGAGGGGAGTTTAGGTTTAGGCATTACGTAGGTTGTGTGTGGGAGGGGAGGAGGGGAGTTTAGGTTTAGGCATTATGTAGGTAGTGTGCGGGAGGGGAGGAGGGGAGTCTAGGTTTAGGCATTAGGTAGGTTGTGTGCAGGATGGAAGGAGGGGAGTTTAGGTTTAGGCATTAGGTAGGTTGTGTGTGGGAGGGGAGGAGGGGAGTTTAGGTTTATGCATTAGGTAGGTAGTGTGGAGGGGAGGAGGGGAGTTTAGGTTTTAGGCATTAGGTAGGTTGTGTGCAGGAGGGAAGGAGGGGAGTTTAGGTTTAGGCATGTGCGTGTGTGTGTGTGTGTGTGTGTGTGTGTGCGGGGGGATGACGGGTTAAGGGTTAGGCATCGAGGGGGAGGGTTCTTTGAGAGAGTAAGGTTAGGTTTGGCCATAGTAAAATATTTTTTTTTCTATTGGCCTTTAGTAGGCGCTCACAGTTACAGGTCCCTCTATTAAATGAACGCTAGATTGACTCTTGAAAACAAGGATGTATACATGTATAGGCCATTGGTTTTCAAGTGAAGTATTTAGGGCCATATATATGATATGCCACAGTCAGCAAGTGGATAACCCAGGTGTAGTATCCCGTAGGTATCCAGAAAAACATTTCTTCTGTCTAATAACGCTACAAACAGGGTAATGGAAATGAATATAGGCCCGGTTTTAAGGCCTGTTTATTATACAGAAACTATACTGAAGAGAACCGCAGTGCAGACTATGAACATGGCAAGGTGACTGTTAATGCTCCAAGATACCGCATAACATGAGCTTCACCTGTCTCATATTTCTTCATGAAGATTAAGACTGTTCAACATCCTAATTCTATCGTCATAGCAAAGACAGGACTGAGGGTAATATGAGAAATATGCGAAGCTGCTGTAGAAGGAATGCTAGAAATCTATAAAGGTGTTTTCAGAGAAGAAAAGTTTCACTTCTATACAAAGACAACACAGAAAACAACTACACTGATCCGTGAGTACATATCTGCTGTAGTCAAATGTATATACCACTGACATATAATAGCAATTCACAGCTACCCAATGGAAGGAGCTGTTCTGTTACTTCTGTACAGGTGGAGTGCAGTTTTTAGTGTTTCAAGCTATTTGTGCACAGATTTATTGTCTGCGATTTGTTGTGGATTGCCATGGCTTACTTATGATCTGTTGTGGATTGCCATGGCTGTTCTATGATTTATTAATATTGTTGTGCTCAATTGCACAGACCACCAGACACACAGACACACCAATGCCTTGTATTGCTGCCTTCTCATAGTTGACTTATTACCCAGTGTGCAATGATCTACGGACATAGATGACAGAATTCTGCAAGGCTGGAAATCTGATTTGGGTCAATGAAATCTCTAAGCAGTGGGAAATATATTGTAAGTCTGCAGATTTTAAATTAATTGTTTTTTTTATTTTTTTTTATTTAAGGGCCCATTCTAACTTTCAAACGCAAAATGCTAGCGATTAGCGCTAGCATTTTGTGCTGCTGATTTTATTGTGATTAACGAGGTAAAATCATTGTACACTGTCGCGATTTTTGAACGACCGCGATTAGCACTTTTAAGCATTGTAATAGCGATCGCTCTAGAATTTTTATAGCGATCACCGCTAATCGCAAATTGCCAGGGATTGCGAGAATTCACGGCAGTGAGATCACTGCTATTTAATTAATATTGCGCTAGCGCATTACCAGCATTTTGGCGATTAGCAGTAGTTAATCGCCCCAGTGTGAATGGGCCTTTAGTGTTTTTTCTTGTTTATATACAGTTTATTATAAATCAGAATCAGAAAACAGAATTCACATACAGGGTTGTAGGCACATACCGGGTCGTAGGAGGAACAATATAACATTGACAGTACAAATGCACATAGTGTAAGCACATTAGCAAGGATAGATAAAGTAGGACCAATGCAGTAGACTGAAGTACTGATCATGCAGAGCTGCCATCTGTGGCACTCAAACGCCACACAGTGAGATCAGGTACTATGCAGGCTTTCCATAAGGGTGATGGGGCAGAGAGAAAACAACAGAGTTCAGATTCCTTTTCCAAGGCTGGCAGGGTCTGGCTACCCTTGGGACAGGGCCAGGAAGGGTCTGGGGGTCCTAGGCCAGCAGTATTGTAGCTGAAGGAGGCTGCAATGACCTGTGGCTGGTGGGCCTATTTTGCTGGCTGAAGCAGTGAGCAGTGAGGATGGAGGCTATTCAATTGATGGCCTTGATGCCTGCATCTGGTTGGACCGGCTGGGAGGCTCTTCTAAATTTAGCCTCCTGCATTGTGGCCTAATAATTTGGAGCAGCTGCAAGCTGCCAGGTTTAGGGACAAGAAAAAGCATTGTGTCTGTGATGGTGGATGGGCCCACGCTACTGACAGTTCCTGCAGGGAGTCAGGAGGACAGGTAGGGGACAGAGTTCACATGCCATTACAAACATGCTGAGCAGGGCTATAGGCTGGAGGGTTGGAGCTGGCTGGCATTCTGGAGCTTGAGACTTGCTTCTTTGATGATGCAGAGGAGAAAGAGGTGGCGAGGCAGCAATGTGTGGGCTTACCGCAATGAGGTGGCCTGAAGATCCATGGGGCAGCACCAGAGCTGGAGTAGAGGTTGGCTGGATGGATCAATATAGGCTTCATACGCAGTGGCAAGGAGCAGAGTTTCTGTGACTGGGCTGTGGCAGTGAGCTGGATGGTTCCAGAGTGCCATGGCGGGCTTGCCCGTGTTCCCCACCATCTGACCTAAGAAAGGGGGAAGCATAGGAGGAGAGTGGATGATGATTTAGAGAGAAAGGCTGGAGCCACAGCATCTATGGTGCCATCTTCAGCAGCGATGTGTATTACAGTTTAAAGAAGTATTTGGGTCAGTGATCACTAAAGGGTCTTTCCTTTACTATATACTTGCATGTTATGTAGCACCCAATTATCTCCTGTGGACAAACACAGGAGGTAGGTAGAGATTTGTCCACTGTGAACAAGTAAGGTAATTAGTAAAGGTGGGATGAATCCACAATTTCTTTGAATCCGAAACCTAATCTAAAAAGGTTCTCGATTATCTCGAACCTTTCGAATCTCAAAAATCCTGTGCATAAGACTTGTGTAATCCGTGGTATAGTTTCCCGCAGTATAGGTAGCCAGGCATAGGTGTCCACAGTATAGGTAGCTAGGTATAGGTGCTTTCAGTATAGGTAGCTAGGTATAGGTGCCTTTGGTATAGGTAGCTAAGTATAGGTGCATTCAGTATAAGTAGCTAGGTATAGGTGCCTTCGGTATAGGTAGCCAGGCATAGGTGTCCACAGTATAGTTAGCTAGGTATAGGTGTCTTCAGTATAGGTAGCTGGCTAAAGGTGACCTCAGTATAGTTAGCTAGGTATGGGTGCCTTTTCCCTCTGCCCTCCACTTGCCCCCCACATAGATAAAAGCATTGGCTCAGCTATCGAGCGCAGAGCCACACACCTTCTCTCTAGACTCTTACTCCTTTGTTGCCCTAGTGACCGGCTTATGGTGATGACGTGATTAGCAAAAGCCGGTCACTAGGGGTAACATAGGAGTAAGAGAGAGGTCTGCGGGTTTGTGGCTCTAAGCTCCGCGCTGGATAGGGGAGCCAATGCTTTTATCTATGCGGGGGGGGGGTAAGTGGAGGAGGCGCGGGGAGAAGGGAAGAGGATGAGAGAGAGAGAGAGGAGGAGGGCAGGGGGAGCGGCGGATGCGCAGGGACGCAGCTTCGGGATTTGTTGGATTCGAGTAGCAGTAAATGGTATCAGCATTCAAATTTACAAAATTCAAAGGATTTGTGGATTCGATGGATTCGTCGTCCCACCTCTAGTAATTAGTGCACAACTGTTTTTTTCCCCTTCTTTTCTCCATATATTTATGCTTTTTGGAGAGAGAAACAAACTAACAGGGCAGAGGGTCATCTTACTTTAACTAAATTTGGAGTCAACCCTTAGAAATTGTGCAATTTAGTGCAAATGTCACCAGTTGAGGGGTCCCCCTTCAAGTCCAGAACTCCAAAACCTCATCCTTTACTTATAGACAAGCCCGTGTGAGAATGAGAGACATGATTTGTCTACTCGACTATGGTTGTCCCCCAGGAGTAGGACTTGTTCTCTCAAAGTATAGGACTGGAAGCTGGGGAGTCCTACGTAAGAAGGAGCGGGTGAATGCAAAATCTAGTTTCACCTGAGGCAAAACTGAAACTGAGCATTTTTACAAGTAGCAAATGGTGATTGGTGCTATAGACATGGCAAACTAGCCTGCTTTACAATGTCACTGGCCCTTAAGGTGCACCTAAACGCTTGCACAGGTTAGAAGGAAAACAGAGAGAAATGCACCCTGTATGTATTTAGAGAGTTTAGCTTGTCTAATTCCCCCTCATCTGTGTCTAATCACAAGTTGTAATTTCATCTCCCCCATGTGTCACATGACTGCCATGGCAGAGATGGCAGGTAAGCTCATTTGAAAGCACAGGAGATATGTCTGCTTCCATGAATCAGGAAGTAGAAACAGTGCAGATCAGCCCATCTGATCTATTTGGCTGCAGTAGTGTCTGAATAACACCAGAAAAATGCATGCAGCTAATCTTGTCAAATCTGACAGTAATGTCAGAAACACCTGATCTGCATATGCTTGTTCAGGGTCCATGGCTAAAAGTATGAGAAGCAGGGGATCAGCAGGACTGCCAAGCAACAGGTATTGCTAAATAGGAAATAAATACGGCAGCCTCCATAACTCTCTTGCTACAGTTGTCCTTTAAAGGAGAACTGAAGTAAGATGTATACGCAGGCTGCCATATTTATTTCCTTTTAATCAATACCAGTTGCCTGGCGGCCCTGCTGGTCTATTTCTCTGCAGTAGTATCTGAATAACACCAGAAACAAGCATGCAGCTAGTCTTGTCAGATCTGACTTTAAAGTCTGAAACACCTGATCTGTTGCATGCTTGTTCAGGTGCTATGGCTAATAGTATTAGAGGCAGATGATCAGCAGGGCTGCCAGGCAACTGGTATTGCTTGAAAGTAAATAAACATGGCAGCCTCCATATACCTCTCTCTTCAGTTCCCCTTTAAGGTGCCAACATACAAGTGCAAACAAAATTATCTAGACTATAACTCACATTGCTATATCAGCTTGCGGCTAAAGCTGCGTACACACGTGTCTGATGTAGCCTGTCGGGGATCGCGATGTCACGCAGCGGGTGTGATGTCATGCAACAGGTGAGGGAGTGGCGGCTACCATACACATGCTAGATTATTGGCTGAGGCAGTTGTTATTGGCCGCCTCGGCCGACATTAACCTCCTTGGCGGTAATCTCGAGCTAGGGTTGGGACGGAAAACCACAGCTCAGAGCGGTAATCCCAACCTGTGCTCTGGGTAGCCGCCAGAGGCTGTTAGCAGAGCATTGCGAGCAGCGAGCGTTTTTACATACCTCCAAGGGGATCCCGACGTTGGCCGCCAGTCTTCTTCCGCTCCTCCGAGGCTCTGCTTCCTCCTGGTGAGATCGCCGGCTGTCATCATGACGACAGTCTTGCCGACGTTAGAGTTGCAGCGCCACCTGGAGGATGGAGGGAAAACTGCAGTGCTGAAGCCAGGAAGGTGATTGTGGAACTGCTGAAGATCTCCCTGGCAGCATGATTTTTTTTCCATGTTTTAGGGTCTGAAAGGGTGCAAAAAAATTGCACCGCTTTTAGACCCTAAAATCCAGAAAGAATCATAATGCCAAAGGGTTTAATCAAGCATGAGATCTATCTCAATTACATGTCTTTGTTTTTAGTGGTGTTTGGATTTATATGTTACCCTTGAAGAAGCCCCTGTTGAAGTTAATAACAGCGTGGTCAAGCAATGAAGGATCAACCTGGTCAGAGGCTAGCACAGTGACAACTGGAATGTGCCAATTACGATTACACAAAATTTAGTGTACAATTTTGGAATTACGACCATATGTAATTACAATTTGAAAATTCAATTCATTTTGGGTAATCTACAGTATCCTACTAATATAATAAATGGGAAAGTTCGGATGTTTGGATGTTTGTTACTCGATCACGCAAAAATGGCTGAACGGATTTGAATGAAATTTGGCACACACATAGTACAGTACCTGGAATAAAGTATAGGATACTTTTTATTCCCATAACCAAAAAGGGGGTGGAGACAAATACAAATTTCACTGGAAAATGTAAACTGCAGCCATTCTTACACTGTTAATGGTAGGGTTCTCAAACTTTGCACAGTTCATCGTTGGGTGACTGGGATTGATATTCAAAAAGGTGGGTGGAGTCTATAAAAGCCAATCAAAATTAACCTATTGATTTTCAAGGGGAATATTTACATTGCTGCCATTCTTGCACTGTTAATGGCACAAGCCTCAAACCTGGTACAGTTGATCATTGGGTGACTAGGGTTCAATTTCAGAAAGGAGGTGGAGCCACAAACAGCCAATTAGATTTGTTTCATTCCAATGCAAATTATTGATGCCAAACACAGCAAAGCTCACAAACTTGGTAATTGATTAATTGTGCGTTAGGGTTAGAAAAGTGGGCACAGCCAACGCCAGCCAAATACATAAGCGGGCAACGCCGGGTCATAAGTGGGCGGAGACAAATACAAATTTTACTGGGAAAATTTAAACAGCAGCCATTCTTACACTGTTAATGACAGGGTTCTCAAACTTTGCACAGTTGGTTACTGGGTGACTGGGGTTAATATTCAGAAAAGTGGGTGGAGCCTACAAAAGGCAATCAAAAATTACTATTGATTTTTCAGGGGAATATGTAATTGCTGCCATTCTTGCACTGTTAATAGCACAAGCCTCAAACCTGGTATAGTTGATCATTGCGTGACTGGGGTTTACATTCATAAAACAGGGTGGAGCCACACACAGCCAATATGATTTGTTTCATTTTAATGCAGGTTATTGATGCCAAAGACCGCAAAGCTCACAAACTTGGTCATTGAGTAATTGATTAATTGTGTGTTAGGGTTAGGAAAAGTGGGCGCAGCCAGCACCTGCAAAATACATAATCGGGCAATGCCGGGTCATCAGTAGGCGGAGACAAATGCAAATTTCACTGAGAATATGTAAACTGCAGCAATTCTTACACTTTTAATGGTAGGGTTCTCAAACTTTGCACAATTGGTCACTGGGTGACTGGGATTAATATTCAGAGAAATAGGTGGATCCTACAAAAGCCAATCAAAATTCACCTATTGATTTTCAAGGGGAATATGTAATTGCTACCATTCTTGCACTGTTAATGGCACAAGCCTTAAACCTGGTACAGTTGGTCATTGTGTGACTGGGGTTCAAATTCAGACAAAGGGGTGGAGCAGGGCCGGGCCGAGGCATAGGCTGGAGAGGCTCCAGCCTCAGGGCGCAGTGTAGGAGGGGGCGCACAATTCATTCAGCTGTCATTCCTAATTGTGTTTGATGCAGAAATAAATAAGAAAAGGGGATACATAGCAGTGCCTGCAAGCCAGATAACTAAATATTAAGGTGTTGGGGAGGTTGTGGGCCCTGTGGCACCTCTTAGTCTAATAGCAATCAGTGTGTGACCGCTAGGGTGGCAGGGATGGAGGGGCGCACTTTGGTGTCTCAGCCTTGGGTGCTGGAGGACCTTGTCCCGCTTCTGGGGTGGAGCCACAAACAGCCAATCAGATTTGTTTATTCTCAATGCAAATTATTGATGCCAAAGACCGCAAAGCTCACAAACTTGGTTATTAAGTAATTGTGTGTTAGGGTTAGAAATAGTAGGCGGAGTCAACACCAGCCAAATACATACCTGAACAATGTTAGGAAATAAGTGGATGGAGAAAAATACAAATTTCATTGCGCAAATGTAAACTGCAGCCATTCGTACACTGTAAATGGTAGGGTTCTCAACCGTTGCACAGTTGGTCACTGGGTGACTGGGATTAATATTCAGAAAAGTGGGTGGAGCCTATAAAAGCCAATCAAAATCCACCTATTGATTTTTAAGGGGAATATTTAATTGCTGCCATTCTTGCACTGTTAATCACCTGTACCTGGTACAGTTGGCCATTGGGTGATTGGGGTTCAAATTCAGAAAAGGGGTTGAGCCACATCCAATCAGATTAATTTTATCTCATTGCAAATTAATGATGCTAAAGACCGCAAAGCTCACATACTTGGTCATTAAGTAATTGTGTATTAGGGTTAGGAAAGGTGGGCAGAGCCAACACTAGCCAAATACATACCCGGGCAACGCCGGGCATCCAGCTAGTATGTATTATATATATATATATATATATATATATATATATATATATATATATATATATATATATTAGAGTAAGTGCCTCAACCTTCAAGCAAGAAGAAGAAGTAGTGCCCTGCCCCCAGGGCCGGTCCAAGCAAGAAGAAGGGGCCGGTCCAAGCAAGAAAAAGAAGTAGCGCCCTTCCCCCAGGGGCGGTCCTACACTTACCGCCAAGCTGGAGGGGGTAGTGGGCAGGAAGGGGGTATTGGGCACAGCGGACCCCCCTCCTCCCTCACCTGGGTCCCCCATCTGCGCTCCTTCTCTAGCTTAAGTTCAGCAGCAGCCGCCGCTATTATTAAGAGGCAGTGGGCGGGGATGACTCACCTCTTCCGCGTTCCAGTGTGCGTTCCACTGTCGTCACTTCCTGCAATGCCGTCCACTTACAATACAGTGGGCGGCATTGCAGGAAGTTACGACAGTGGAACACACGCTGAAACGCAGAAGAGGTGAGTCATCCCCGCCCAATGCCTCTTACTAATAGCGGTGGCTGCTGCTCAGCTTAAGCGCACATGGGGGACCCAGGTGAGGGGGGGGGGTCCTGCTGAGCTTAAGCTGCAGGGGAGCACACATGGAGGATCCAGGTGAGAGGGGGGTCCTGCTGAGCTTAAGCTGGAGGGGGAGCGCACATGGGGGACCCAGGTGAGGGAGGGGGGGTCCGACCTCCCTCCCCGCCGCTGTGCCCAATACCCCCTTCCTGCCTGTTACCCCCTTATGCGGCATATGCTACACCGCGGGTTGGCTAGTCCATTTGTAATTTTGCAGAATTTCACAGAATTTTGTGCTGAAATTAGAGATTTAGAGACAAGCCCCATAAATGTTATCGTCACCAAAATTGCTATGTATGTTAAAGGGGAAGTGTGTGAACAACCCCCCCAAAAAATATTAGAATTTTGGAATTTTTCAAAATGATCTTACACTTTTTAAGAAAATTGATTTTAAAGGAGAACTGTAGTGAGAGGTATATGGAGGGTGCCATATTTATTTCCTTTTAAGCAATACCAGTTGGCTGGCTATCCTGCTGATCCTCTGCCTCTAATACTTTTAGCCATAGACCCTAAACAAGCATGCAGCAGATCAGGTGTTTCTGACATTTTTGTCAGATCTGATAAGATTAGCTGCATGCTTGTTTCTGGTGTGATCCACACTACTGCAGGCAGATAGCTCAGCAGGGCTGCCAGGCAACTAGTGTTGCTTAAAAGGAAATCAATATGGCAGCCTCCATATACCTCTCACTACAGTTTTCCTTTAAAAATGCAAAGTAAAAAAAAAAAAAATTACCTTTGCATTTTTAAAATCGATCTTCTCACAAACTCCAGGGTCTTTTTGAAGAATTTTTTTTTGACTTGTTGCCACTATTCTCATTAACATATGTAGCAATTTTGGTGATAATAGCTCATATAGGGGCTCTGCTATTAACTGTTAAAGTCGGCACAAAATTATGCGTAATCGCAAAAAAATGGTACCTGATTGCGATTACAGACAAAATCAATTAAAAATTTTCCCGAAAATTATGTATTACGATTTCATATCATAATTGTGAATTACTAAGTGAAATTATGATTATGCGAAATTCGTACTTACCGCTAGAGGCAAGTACTGATTCCTGACACTTACCTTCGAGGGTCCACCGTAATGGAAAATTTACACCCATCTCCTCCTGGGCACCAGAGGTGGGGATGAGACATTTGTCTGTAACATTAGGATAAAAGTGATTTGCAAAAAGGGAGGAGAATGTTATTGACCATGTGAACTAATTTTTCACAGGGGTTGGAGCCCCTGACTGCTGAGCTCCAAATTCATTGGGGATAAGGAACTAAATATGCTTAGGTAAAGGGCCCTACCTGTTGGTTATCCAAATGTGTGCTGTCAAAAAATATTGTAAATCAAACATGGTAAACATTATTAAGCTAAAAACCACTGCAACTGCACTGCACCACAAAGGGTGATGTCATATATTGACATCCTTATCAGCCAATCAATACTTAGTTATGCCCCTCCCTATTTAAGTTCAGGGCCGGCCCGCTCATGAGGCGGGGTGAAACATTTGCCTCAGGCGGAAGATCTGGGGGGGCGGCACCCGCCTGTCCTTGGATGCTGGGGCCGCCCGCCGAGCTGGAGGGGTAGCTGGCAGAAAGGGGGTATTGAGCCGCGTTCCATCGTGTGCTCCACTGACGTCACTTCCGGCAACGCCGCCCACTGTATTGTAAGTGGACGGCCTTGCAGGAAGTGACATCAGTGGAGCGCACGATGGAACGCGGAAGAGGTGAGTGATTCCCCCGCCCGTTGCCTCTTAATCATATACACGCTGGTACTTAACGCTGGAGGAGCAGCGCAGATCGGGGGACCCAGGCGAGGGAGGGGGGGGGTCCTACCCCCCTCCCCACCGCTAGGCCCAATACCCCCTTTCTGCCCGCTACCCCTCCAGCTCGGCGCCCCCCCCCCCCACCCCACCCACGGCTGGGGGGGGCGGCGATTTTTTGTAATTTTGCCTCAGGCGGCAAAAAGTCTAGGGCCGGCCCTGTTTAAGTTACTGGGCTTGTATCATTTGTTATGCAGTTTGTTTGAAAGAGGATAGGTATTGTAATTATAGCCTTATATCAGTGGTAGGGAACCTATGGCTCGGGAGCCCAATGTGGCTCCTTTGATGGCTGCATCTGGCTCACATACAAATCAGTAGGGGTTGATTTACTAAGCTACACTGCTCAAGCAGCGCAGCTTAGTGTGGCAGCACAAGTAACATTTTCAAAGTAGGTACACTACTGCTGTAGCATGCACTCAGAGGCGGATCTGGAGGCGTACACATAGGGCACCTGCTATAGGCACCCCTTGTCACTCACCTCCCAGGGGGCGCATAATTGAAAACATCCCTTTCCCTCCCAGCCAGGTCTGAGCACCTCCTGGCTACTTCCCATGGCGGTGTTTTAGCTGGCCACCAGCGCCATACAGCACTAGGAGACGTTTGTCGCGTCCCATTCACTTCTTTGCTGCTTACGTCTCCCTGGCAACGTCGGCACTGCTCATATCCCCCTCCTGAGTCCTGATTGGCTATGTGTAGCCCTGCTGCTGCCGCTGGGGCTGATGGGGGTGGGAGAGTAGAGGAGAACAAGAGTGTGTGTAGCTGCAGCCGAATGACACAGGCAGGCAGAAGATGAGCACAGCTGTGGGGAAGCTGATAGGGAATGTGTGTGAAGTTACTGCAGCAGAGAGGGGCAGCTCCCGACAATATAGATACGATTATTATGCTGAATACTTCCAGTCCTCTCTCTGCTTCCCAGCATGTGCTCTGCCCCCTCTATGCAGCATAATTGTGCTGTGATGTTCCTGCCAAACGGGGCTGGTCAGGGGTGCCTCTAGTCATTTTGTCACTCCAGGCGAGAAAACCTGTGGTGTCCCCCCCCCCCCTCCAGGAAAATAATCATAATGCAGCATCGTTTCACCAGAAAATAATCATAATGCGGCAGTGTTTCATCAGAAAATAATAGTAATTATCGTAATTCAGAATCGTAATTCACCAGAAAATAATCGTAATGTGGCAGTGTTTCACCAGAAAATACACTTATTGCAGCAGCAGTTCACCGGAAAATATTCGTAAGGTGGCAGCGTTTCACCAGAAAATACACTTATTGCAGCAGCATTTCACCAGAAATTAATCATAGGGCAGCCGCGTTTCACCAGCAAATAATCGTAACGGGGCAGCGTTGTCAGAAAATAATCGTAATGTGGAAGCGTTTCACCAGAAAATACACGTAATCCGAGCAGAGGGAAAGAGTAGAGAGGGAGAGGCAGCATAAGATGTAAGAGGGGGGTAGAGGAACAGAGAGGGGGAGGGGGATAGACAGCATAATATGGAAGAGGGTGCAGAGAAACAGAGGGGAGAGGGAGAGACAGCATAAGATGGAAGAGAGTGCAGAGGAACAGAGAGGGGTAGAGACAGCATAAGATGGAAGAGGGGGCAGAGGAACAGAGAGGGGAGAGGGAGAGACAGCACAGCACTAAAGCACAGGTTTACAGCTTTACCAGCCTACAGCCTAACCAGCTTTCAAAGAAAACTCTAGTATCAAAAGAGCAGGGCACATTCTAGCAGTTATAACAGTACTGGGAGTCTGCACACAGGACAGGAAGTGTTCTTAGAAGCCTGCCTGCATACCTTCTCTTCTGCCTGTGCATGCAGCTTATCATCTCTGGAGTAGTGATGGGTCGTTCGCGAACGAGCCGGCTCTAAGAGCTGGCTCTTTGCTGTGAACGACAAGAGCCGGTTCTCAGTTTTGAAAGAGCCGATGCCTCAGCCGCCCCACAGAGCTCTGCTTTGCTCTGCAATAAAGGGCGCTGAGGCATGTTGGGAGATGTAGTCCTCCTCTTGCAGCTTGTAGGAGTGTATGGGGCGGAGCAGAGCAGTAGCAGGAGGGATTGCCCCAGTCAGAGAAGCAGTCTGGAATTGTCATGGAGACGGGGGCGGGGCTTTTACTCCGATTCTGAGTGGTGTTTAGTAATATTTAATGAAGAGCCGATTCAGAGCCGTAAGAGCCGGCTCTTTAATGGGAGCCGATTCAGAAGAGCCGATTCTCTGAAAAGAGCCGGAATTCCCATCACTACTCTGGAGCAGAAACGTCCCTTCTCCCGGGCTGTGTTGCTGTCTTGTGCGGGGGCGGGGCTCCAACACGGACACATCACATTCTTCTCTCTGTGACTGCATCTGTCCCCTGGCTGTCTCGCTCCAGTGTCTGTGTGCAGCCAGTGACACAGGTGGGGGGTCAGACTGTCGGGGGCATAAGCTGGCTGGCCGCTGGCTCCTGGTTTGACTGGCGTGGGGCGGAATTAAAGGCTGGGCCACACGAGGTAAACACTTTACCTGTGTGGCTACTAAGAAGAAGGGGCACGGCTTTAAAGAAGGAGCCTGGCAGAGAAGAGCAGTATTGATTGCTCTATTGGCTGGGGAGAAGTGGAGGTGGAGGCACTGCTAAGCACATGGTAGCGTGCCGAGCACCGGGGACTGAGTCGGGAGGTAATATAATATTAAAAAAAAAAACATGGTTACGGTAGCAGCGGCGGGGGAATGCGCCTCACCACCTCATGGCGCCTCACCACCTCATGGCGCCCCAGGCAACCGCCTATACTTGCCTGGTGGGTGAGACACCCCTGGGGCTGGTGAAGATTGCCCTGGTGAGATTTCTCCCTTTCCTCACAGCCTGTTCTCCACCTCTATCTACCACCCTTCCTTCTCTCTTTCTTTTTTTTTGCCCTCTCTTGTGTCCAGCCCCTGCCTTTCCCACACTTATTACTGTCCTCCATTTCCTCAACTTGCTCTCCCTGCTTCTCTTAACCCTCCTATCCCCCATCTGTTGCACCTCCCTTAAAAAGGTACACATTCCCATTGCTCCCGGACAATTTTTGAAGATTCTTCCAGGCAATTGTTCCAACAGTGGCCGCATTCAGTTCCATTGCTTCCCCCCCCCCCCCCCCCATCCCCACACACACACAGATGAGCTCACAATCTAATCCCTACCATAGTCATAGTCTAATGCCCAACCATATTATTATAATTATGTATTTATATAGCTCTGACATCTTCTGAAGCACTTTACAGAGTACATGGTCATGTCAATAACTGTTCTCAGAGGAGCTCACAATCTAATCCTATCATAGTCTAATGTCCTACCATATTATTATAATTATGTATTTATATATCTCTGACAACTTCTGAAGCACTGTACAGAGCACCAAGGCATGCCACTGACTGTCCTCAGAGGAGCTCACAATCTAATCCTACCATAGTCATAGTCTAATGTCCTACCATATTATTATTATGTATTTATATAGCACTGAAGTCTTCTGTAGCACTTTACAGAGTACATAGTCATGTCCATGACTGTCCTCAGAGGAGCTCACAATCTAATCCCTACCATAGTCATAGTCTAAGGCCCAATCATATTATTATTATTATGTATTTATATAGCTCTGACATCTTCTGCAGCACGGTACAGAGCACCTAGGCATGCCACTGACTGTCCTCAGACGAGCTCACAATCTAATCCTACCATAGTCATAGTCTAATGTCCTACCATATTATTTTTATTATGTATTTATATAGCTTTGACATCTTCTGCAGCACTTTACAGAGTATATAGTCATGTCGCTGACTGTCCTCAGAGGAGCTCACAATCTAATCCTACCATAGTCATAGTCGAATGTCCTACCATATTATTATGTATTTATATAGCACTGAAGTCTTCTGCAGAACTTTACAGAGTACATAGTCATGATACTGACTGTCCTCAGAGGAGCTCTGTAACGTTTGTGGAATCGTTTTCGCGGTCAGCGCACAAGATGCGCACTGACACAGCGAAAACCCTCCACAAGCGTATAATTAGGTGAACCCAGGCTAGGTGCAATGCACCAGCAGAGGGCAATTCCCACCGGCAGATGGCGCTGTGGAGTGCAGACGAGTACAGCCTCTGCACGGCCACAGATGCCAGGTAGAGTTGGGCCGAACCTCCGATTTTAGGTTCGCGAACCGGGTTCGCGAACTTCCGCGGAAGGTTCGGTTCGCGTTAAAGTTCGCGAACCGCAATAGACTTCAATGGGGATGCGAACTTTGAAAAAAAAAATAATTATGCTGGCCACAAAAGTGATGGAAAAGATGTTTCAAGGGGTCTAACACCTGGAGGGGGGCATGGCGGAGTGGGATACACGCCAAAAGTCCCCGGGAAAAATCTGGATTTGACGAAAAGCAGCGTTTTAAGGGCAGAAATCACATTGAATGCTAAATGACAGGCCTAAAGTGCTTTAAAACATCTTGCATGTGTATACAGGTATGCAGTGGTGGGTTCACAGAACAGGTATGCAGTGGTGGGTTCACAGAACAGGTATGCAGTGGCAGCAGGATCACTGAACAGGTATGCAGTGGTGGGTGGGTTCACAGAACAGGTATGCAGTGGTGGGTTCACAGAACAGGTATGCAGTGGCAGGATCACTGAACAGGTATGCAGTGGTGGTGGGTGGGTTCACAGAACAAGTATGCAGTGGCAGGATCACTGAACAGGTATGCAGTGGTGGGTGGGTTCACAGAACAGGTATGCAGTGGCAGCAGGATCACTGAACAGGTATGCAGTGGTGGGTGGGTTCACAGAACAGGTATGCAGTGGCAGCAGGATCACTGAACAGGTATGCAGTGGTGGGTGGGTTCACAGAACAGGTATGCAGTGGCAGGATCACTGAACAGGTATGCAGTGGTGGTGGGTGGGTTCACAGAACAGGTATGCAGTGGCAGGATCACTGAACAGGTATGCAGTGGCAGGATCACAGTACAGGTATGCAGTGGGCTGAGGGCTCACTGAACAGAACAGGTATGCAGCCAGGAAGAAGTTAAGCCTAACTAATCTTTCCCTATATGAGAGACTGCAGCAGCTCGCCCTACTCTCACTAATGCAGGCACACGAGTGGCCGTAATGGCCGCCGCTGCCTGCCTTATATAAGGGGGGTGGGGCTCCAGGGGCTAGTGTAGCCTAATTGGCTACACTGGGCCTGCTGACTGTGATGTAGAGGGTCAAAGTTGACCCTCAGGTGCATTATGGGGCGAACCGAACTTCTTCCGCAAAACGTTCGCGTGCGGTACCCGCACGCGAACCACCTAAGTTCGCGCGAACCACGTTCGCCGGCGAACCGTTCGGCCCAACTCTAATGCCAGGTGGGAATTGTACAGATCTAAGACAATGCAGGTCTGAACAGCCCTTAAAGAGAAAGAGCACAGATACAGGATGAATGTGTGTACAGCAATCTAGTCGCCACCCAGCGACGGTGAACACACATCAGCAGAAACAAAAGCAAGAACGCAATCGCAGAGAATGGCGATTACCAAGAGACACCAGACAGAAAAGGACAGAGCACGAGAGGAGCAAAGGCACAGCAAACAACAATGAGAAATAACGAAAACAACAAACGCTAGCTTAACGCGAACACCGCACTCATTCGCAACAGCGAACGCGTTTACGGCGCGGTGTCCACACGAAAAGCGCAACAGAGACAAGCACGCCACCCTGACTAACCAATAACAGATAAACACGAACAAGAGAGAACGTGAACGCTTGCTAAACGTTACCTCACCGAGCTTACAGCAAGCGTTCATATCAGACAAGACAGACAAACGGGAAACAGGAATATGAGAGATACGATCCACCGCTCTTCCGCCAGAGCGAGTGCGATCCGGGTTCAGGGACAGGATAGGGAAGATCCACTGCTCTTTCCGCCAGAGCGAGTGCGATCCGGGTTCAGGAACAAGATAGGGAAGATCCACTGCTCTTTCTGCCAGAGCGAGTGCGATCCGGGTTCAGGGACAGGATCGGAAAGATCCACTGCTCTTTCCGCCAGAGTGAGTGCGATCCGGGTTCAGGAACAGGATAGGAAAGATTCACTGCTCTTTCCGCCAGAGCGAGTGCGATCCGGGTTCAGGGACAGGATCACAGATCAGAAGGATCTACAGCCGCTACCGCTAGGGGCTAGTGCAATCCAAGCAATACAGACAGATGAGGTAGCCGGTAGCAATCGCTGCTCCAGCTATACTCCAAGAAAGCAGATCAGAAGGATGCACAGCCGCTACCGCTAGAGGCTAGTGCGATCCAAGCAAGACAGATGAACAGAAGGGGCTACCAGTAGCAACCGCTGCTCTGGTCAGCACCCCCAGACAGACAGAATGATTTCCTGTCGACCACCGCTGGCGACAGGACAATCGCAGCAGAGAGGCAACACAGACAAAACAGATAAGCAAGCTAACTGCACTAGAGAAGCTGCCTAGTGCAGTCCCCAGAAATACTCTAAGATAACTTTAACAATCCAACAGGGAAGGCTGACACTCAAGGAGTGTTTCTCAGTAACAAACCATGAAAGAATGACCAGCAAAGGATTCTGGGAAAACATGGCTTTTATACTGCCAGCCTTTAAAGGAGGCAGCTAGGTGATTTGCATAACAAATGTATGCAAATCCCTCAGCAGCAGAACAGGTCTGGAACTTGCAAAGAAAAGACAGGTCTCTCCTCCAGAGACCTGCAGCCCACAGACAAGAGGAATGGTCAAACAGCTGTCTGCATGTGCAGCCAGCTGAGCGGATCATTACAAGCTCACAATCTAATCCTATCATAGTCTATTGTCCTACGATATAATTATTATGTATTTATATAGCTCTGACATCTTCTGAAGCACTGTACAGAGCACCTAGGCATGCCACTGACTGTCCTCAGAGGAGCTCACAATCTAATCCTATCATATTCATAGTCTAATGTCCAACCATATTATTATTATGTATTTACATAGCACTGACATCTTCTGCTGCACTGTACAAAATACATGTCAATAACTGTCCTTAGAGGAACATTTTTCAAATGTGGGGTGCACATATAACTACCTTATACTGGTATCAAGAAGCACGTGTCTGCTTAATTCTATTGTCTGTGGAACATATCTACTCAAACTAGGTATATAGGGGACACTGTTACTTAAAGTATATACTCGCATATAAGCCGACCCGCGTATAAGCCGAGTTACCCACTTTTCCATCAGAAACCAGGAACAAGTGATTGACTCACATATAAGCCCCCTACCCAGTATAGTCCCCTCCACAGTAGCCTGATGTGCCCCCAGTGCAAGTCAGCCCCTCTTCCCATAGCCAAATGTGTCCCAAGAATGATACAACTGTGTCCCTGTTCGCTGCACCGCTGACACGTTGCTGGCATGCTCCGTTCCACAAGTCGGGGGACACAGGTAGTCTTGAGCAGCACACTCTGCACACCATGTTGCAGGGGATGGGGAGCACAGAAACAGCAGGGAGCCAGCTGGCAAGAGCAGGATCACTAGTAGACAATCCTTACACTCCCCTGCCAGTAACAAAACCTGCCCCACGATCCGTTCTGCTCCACTGACCCTCATATAAGCCGAGGGGTAACTTTTCAGCACATTTTTTATGCTGAAAAATTAGGCTTATATGCGAGTATATACAGTAATTATCTCGACACACCTGGCTATTTAATTTCTTTATCTTGAGGCACCTGGCTGCGTTTATTATGGGGGAATGAGACTCTTCTTGGGGGCAGGGCTGGGGATGGGGGGCGCAATTTAAGTGTTTGCCATATGCGCTACTTTACCCAGATACGCCACTTCATGCACTACAGTACTAACTTACTTGTGCTATCCCAAAATGAACAACGGCTGCTTCAGTTGTCCCACTCTAGACCCTGTCAGGTCCACTGACTTTGTAGGCAGTGGTGCTCATCCGGATTCCGGACATCCGAACTACCCGGATAATCCGAACTTTTTCCGCTATCCGACCTCAGATCCGGATTCCGGATATCTGGGCAAATCCAGAATGTGGAATCTGGATTAGAAGCGGTATACGGACAGGAATTTGGATATCCGCGTGGATATCCGGATCCGAATACTGTAACTAAGGAGACGTAATTGAGCCAATCAGAGGACTCCCAGCCTAAGCCTTAGCAACCAATCACAGAAGGGAACCCTGGCCAGCCCCTCCTGACCTCATTGAGCCAATCAGAGGGCTCCCAGGCTAAGCCCTAGCACCCAATCACAGAAGGGAACCCTGGCTAGCCCCCCTGTATATAAGGAGGGGTGCCATGATGAGAAATCTCGTCCTTGCTTGTGTGATTGCTCACTGAGAGACATGCTCCAGTGCTGCTGCCTGGCCTAGCAAGTGCTGTATACAGTGATAAACCTAAAGCTTTTCAGTGATTAACACCTTCACTACACTATTGTTCTATTGTTTATTAGTTAGCTAGCTTGATTTCATTCAGTGACAGTCAGAGTTTGTGCTGCAGGCCTGCAGCAGCTGCTATTAGGTCCTGTGTCTGTGTGTGAAGTGCACGGAGACCAGGCCTGCTGCTGGCCTGCTATTAGCCACAGTATAGGTTAGGGAATAGGATTACTGTGTTATTGTGTAGTTAGTACTGCAGTGCTAGTTAGTTGTTAGAGTAGTACTACTGTGTTAGCTTACTACAGATTACTGCAGTTCTGCTGTGCTGAGCAGTGTCAGTGTGACAGTTAGTGTGCACTGTCTTCTCCTCTGCTGTCTGTCACTCCGTGCTGATTTGCTTTAAAGTCCAATCCCGATTTTAATAAAGTACAAGTACCCCACATCATCTGGTTGAAGCAAGCTGGCGCTGGCAGTGGTCGGACTCAGAGCACCAGAACCCCCTCTGCCACTCCTGCCGACACTGAGGCCTGTTCAAGCAGCCAGTCCTCAGTGGCTTCCTCTGCTCCCTCCACGGCTTCCCGTGCAAGGAAAAAACACCGCCAGACCCTGTTGGGTGAGTCTTTCCTTGTTGTTTGCAAGAGGGGGACATGAAGTGGCTGGGAATCACTATGTCTGCCTTACCACCCTTTACCACCACCACCACAACCTCCTAGCTCCTCCTAATTGTTAACTATGACTAAGCCACCTGGTTCACAATTTTTTTTACAGCCGTGGTACCAATGCTACATGCCACGTACACATGCCACGTGCCACGTACACTTGCGACGTTCCATGTCAGGCATGCTCTTGGGCCTGGCACACGTTACACCTGCTGCTGCTGCTGCTGCATTGCCCTGCTCCTGCTGCCTGTGCTGCTCCTACCGCCAGGGTGCCACAGGCCCCTGCTGCTGTGTTGATACCACCTATATGTAACCCAAAACACAATTGCTGCGTAATTGTTTGGAGGTGTCTGGGCTGAAAACTGTCATGTTTCAGTTGTGCGGTTGGACTTTGGACACAACCGCTGTCTGGATCCTAGTCCTGATATTAATTTACAGCCATTTTTTTTTGTATTTTAACTCCTCACATAATCATTAGTGTTTCCCTTTAAAAAAAACATGATGCCACATGCATCATTTACCTTAAAAAACGTTTTGGAAGCAATTTAAAGGCCACTTCCGGTTTTCTATCCGGATATCCGAATCCGCCTGGATATCCCGGATATTGGGTTCGGCTCTCCGATTCTATTCGGATACCGCAAAATTCGGATTCGGATATCCGATCCGGATCCGAATATCTGGGTATCCGGATCTGAATCAATTCGGATTTTAAAAAGGGGTATACGAGCACCCCTGTTTGTAGGACGAGATCCCTGCACTTTGATTGGCCCAATAGGCTGCCTGTCACAAAGTGCGGGGATCTCGTCCTACAAAGTGAATTAACCCCCAAGTTAGCTAGCTAATTGTACAAGCTGTTAGTCGGTATTTCTCCTGTCTAGCTCTCAGGGAAATTGCTGATGTTGCTGAAACCCAAGAGAAGCTGAAGACGTGTCTGACACTGCCACTGCCTGGCAGATCACAATGGCAACAGGGACATGGGCCCTAAAGTCCCAGTTTGAAACATATTGTATGGCTCTCACGGAATTATATTTTAAAATATGTGGCATTTATGGCTCTCTCAGCCAAAAAGGTATCTGACTACTGTAGCTTTGTCTGGCTTATTGTTAAGGTAAAAGTTAGTTAAATGTGGAGTTCATTTAATTTACACTAGCCTTATTCAACCAGAAAAAATTGTACACTAGCCTTAAAAGTGAGGAAGACTCACACTGCAGCCATGCACATGCCAGCTACAGGCTCTGCCTGTGCCCACTTTGGAGTCCGGCGCCGGACATAGCTTTGGGCAGTACACGAGAGGGGCTGTGAGGCTGTGACTGTTCGCCGCCTGGAGACACACACTGGCACGCTCCGAATGGCAGTTTGCCACTCTGGGGACCATACAAGCGCTGCTACATTCAGGACTTGTCTCTGGCCGATGAGTGAAGTGGGAAAAGCTTGTTCATACTGTACCAACTACACAGGACTCCTGATAGCTAGAGATGTCACGAACCTCCGGTTTTTGGTTCGCAAACACCGTTCGCGAACTTCTGCGGAAGGTTCGGTTCGCGCAAAAGTTCGCGAACCGCAATAGACTTCAATGGGGAGGCGAACTTAGAAAATTAGAAAAACTTATGCTGGCC
Organism: Hyperolius riggenbachi; assembly: GCF_040937935.1. NCBI lineage: Eukaryota > Metazoa > Chordata > Amphibia > Anura > Hyperoliidae > Hyperolius > Hyperolius riggenbachi. Next base: position 205,467,274 of record NC_090655.1, on the reverse strand, counting down.
AGAAAAGTGATGGAAAACATGTTTCAAGGGGTCTAACACCTGGACCCCCAGGTGGCAGAGTGGGATACATGCCCAAAGTCCTGGGGAAAAATCAGGATTTGACGCAAAGCAGCGTTTTAAGGGCAGAAATCACATTGAATGCTAAATTGCAGGCCTAAAGTGCTTTCAAACATCTTGCATGTGTATACATCAATCAGGGAGTGTAATTAGAGTTCTGCTTCACACTGACGCACCAAACTCACTGTGTAATGCACCGCAAACAGCTGTTTGCGTTGTGACGGCTGTGATGGACTACTGCGCAGTGCGCACCATGGCGAGATTGCTCTTCCTCACTCAGTGATGTCTGGTTAGGTCATGTCTGTCTGCCTTATCAACTTTCAATGGTTCTTTCTCTATCATTGTTAAAGCTTACATCTATTTTTTTTACATTACATTTTTTACTTGCTGTTCAGTACCTGCAACGAGAATCTATTATGGAGGGCAAGTCTGCCATTGTGATCAAGGGTTATGGCCGAGGATTCGTTGCTGGTGTGATTCCGGTCTGGAGTTGTAGCCTAACAAATGGCTACCACCACACATCCAGGCAAGGAGGGCAGCAGGCATGCCCGCCCCGAGGTAGTGACCAAAAATAACAATACAGGACTCAGGAGGACTTTTGAGGCCCTAATGTAATGAATCAACTTTAAATCCTTTAACGAGAATTAGTTATGGCGGGCAAGTCTGATGGTGCCTTCATTGCGATTCACCAGGTTGGTCTCCGGCGAGAATCTGTTATGGAGGTCAAGTCTGCCATTTTGACCACTGACCAAGGGTAATGGCCGGGGAATCATTGCTGGTGTGATTCCAGTCCGGAGTTGTAGCCTAACAAATGGCTACCACCACACATCCAGACAAGGAGGGCAGCAGGCATGCCCGCCCCGAGGTAGTGACCAAAAATAACAATACAGGACTCAGGAGGACTTTTGAGGCCCTAATGTAATGAATCAACTTTGAATCCTTTAACGAGAATGCAGTGAAAGTTATGCAGTTACTGCAAACGGCCGTTTGTGTAGTGACGGCCGTGCTGGACTGGTGCGCACCATGACGAGAGTGCAGGTGATGGTGGCTTTACAGCCCATATGGTCGCACGGCTGATGTAGCTGAATGACAGAACAGTGACTGTCAAGCTGATCAAATTTGGTCTGACCACAATGAAGCAACGACCTTATTATCTTTGGTGTGCCACCCCCACCCGAGACACTCATATAACCCGCGGTCATTGCTTCATTGTGATACGCAAGCCCCTTCAAAGTAATGAAGGGGGATGGGCACATGTACATGCCTTTTGTTTTTTTGTTGCAGCCGCCCACAGTGCAGCCAGAAACATTAAGCAGGCATGTACACGCACCAGAAAAATTAGTATAGTGGCCGCTGCTGAAAAATTCTGGAATCCGCCTAGAGTCCTGGACCCTGTTGGTGGTGGCGGAGAAGGCAGTCAAGCGGCCTGCAGGCAGAGATGCTGTGTGTGGGGACTGACTTGGTCTTCGGTCGGGCAGTAGCCCTCCGGGATCCATGCCTCATTCATTTTGATAAAGGAGAGGTACTGAACACTGTTGTGACCTAAGCGACTTCTCTTCTCAGTGACAATGCCTCCAGCTGCACTGAAGGTCCTTTCTGACAGGACGCTTGCAGCAGAGCAAGAGAGAATTTGGATGGCAAATTGGGACAGCTCTGGCCACAGGTCAAGCCTGCGCACCCAGTAGTTCAAGGGTTCATTGTCGCTGCTCGCAGTATCTACATCCACAGTTAAGGCCAGGTAGTCGGCTACCTGTCAGCTACCTGCCGGTCCAGGCGTAGGGTAGATCCGGAAGGGCTACGGTGAGGCATTGGACTAAAGAATGTCCGCATGTCCGACATCACCCTAAAATTGCTGGAGCGTCCTGTCCTTGCCTGTGTAGACTTGGGAGGTGGATTACTGCCAGTAGTACCTTTATTGCGTTGTGCTGTCACATCACCCTTAAACGCATTGTAAAGCATCATTGCCAGCTTGTTCTGCAAGTGCTACATCCTTTCCGCCTTCTGTTGAGTTGGTAACAGGTCGGCCACTTTGTGCCTGTACCGAGGGTCTAGTAGCGTGGCCACCCAGTACAGGTCAATCCCCTTGAGTTTTATGATACGGGGGTCCCTCAATAGGCTGGACAACATGAAAGAGGTCATCTGCACAAAGTTGGATCTAGACCTACTCTCCATCTCCTCTTGCTTTTCCTGAGTGAGGTCACGCAAGTCCTCTTCCTCCCCCCAGCCACGAACAATACCACAGGAACGTGGAGCAGCACAAGCCCCCTGTGACGGCTGCTGCAGTTGTTCTTCTGCCGCCGCCTCTTCCTCCTCCACAGAAACACCTTCCTCATCCTCATCCGAGTCTGACTCCTCTCCTTCCCCTCACGACTCCTCTTCTTCCTCCTCCTCCCCCCTCTGTGCTGCCGCAGGTGTCAAGGAAACATCTGGTCTGAATGAAAATCACTCCCACGACTCCTCCTACCGTAACTGTTCTTCTTCATGCTCCTCCACAGCTTCATCCACCACTCTACGCACGGCACGCTCCAGGACGTAAGCGTAGGGGATCAAGTCGCTGATGGCGCCTTCAGCGCGACTCACCAGGTTGGTCACCTCCCCAAACGGCTGCATGATCCTGCATGCATTTCGCATCAGTGTCCAGTTCAGTGGCCAGAACATCCCCATCTTCCTAGATTGTGTCCTTCTACTGTAATTGTACAGGTACTGGGTGACGGCTTTCTCCTGGTCTAGCAGGCGAGAGAACATGAGCAGGGTGGAATTCCAGCGAGTCGGGCTATCGCAAATGAGGCGTCTCACCGGCAAGTTGTTTCTCCACTGAATGTCCACAAAGCGTGCCATGGCCGTTTAAGACCACCTGAAATGCCCACACAACTTCCTGGCCTGCTTCAGGACGTCCTCTAAGCCTGGGTACTTGGACACAAATCTTTGCACGACCAGATTCAGCACATGTGCCATGCAGGGTACATGTGTCAGCTTTCCCAAATTCAAAGCGGAAATGAGATTGCTGCCGTTGTCACACACCACGTTGTCGATCTCCAGCTGGTGCAGGGTCAGCCATTGCTCCACCTCTTTGTTAATAGCAGCCAGGAGAGCTGGTCTAGTGTGACTCTCCGCTTTGAACCAAGACATGTCTAAAATCGTGACAGTTAATAATGGCGCACAGCGCCAGGGGAATACAAAGGGCGCCCCATAGACTTACATTATATAACGCTATTTAGCGTTATAAGTGTTAAAAAATGGCGCAGGCAGTGTGCCTTACACTTATAACGCTAAATAGCGTTATAATTGTTCAAGAATGCAGCGGGGGTCGGGGGAGGAGAGAGTCAGCGGGACACTGGAGGGCATAGGCAGCGGGGAGGATGTGTGCAGAAGCATACGTTACCTTGTCCCGGCCGCCGATCGCTCCTTCCCTCCGCTCCTGCACTTCTTCCATTCGTTTACTGTAGTCCTGCAGCCGGCCAATCACCATGTGGCTTCAGTCTCCGCATGCTGATTGGCCGGCTGCGGGACTACAGCAAACGAATGGAAGGAGCGGAGGGAAGGAGCGATCACTGGCCCAGGATAAGGTAACGTATGCTTCTGCATACATCCGCTGCCTATGCCCTCTAGTCTCCCGCTGCCTCTCTCCCCCAGCCCTGCATGTTTATCATGGCGCACCGCTCTGCAATCAATGTAGCATAAAACGAAATTTACCGTTTTATTGTATTTACATTAAAACGGTAAATAGCGTTTTATGATACATTTATCGGCAGAACGGTGCGCCATTTTTCTCCCTGCACCATTTTCGGATGGACCCGTCTAAAATGGCGTGACACTGTCGTACCTGGCATGCAGCGTAGGCTCTGAGTAGATGGGGCTGTGTAGCTGGAGAGGAGGAGATGGCAGCACCACTAGAGTTGAACTGCCACTCAGCCAAGGAGGAGGAGGAGGATGACAGCAAAGAGGATGTAGCAGGAGGAGAAGGAGAGGAGGTGGCAGGAGGCCTGCCTGCAAGACGTGGAGGTGTCACAAGTTGGTCCGCTGCGCAGCCACGAACTCCCTGCTTGCCATCGGTCACCAGGTTGACCCAATGGACTGTGTACGTAATGTAGCGGCCCTGCCCATGCTTGGCAGACAAGGCATCCGTGGTCAAGTGGACCCTTGACCCAACGCTCTTCGCAAAAGATGACACCACTTGCCTCTCAACTGCACGGTACAGTTTGGGTATGGCCTTTTGTGAAAAATAATTGCGGCCTGGTATCTTCCACTGTGGTGTCCCAATGGCCAAAAATTTACGGAAAGCCTCAGACTCCACCAGCTTGTATGGTAATAGCTGGAGATCTAATAGTTCTGCCACGCCAGCTGTCAGACACCGGGCAAGGGGGTGACTGGAAGAAATTGGCTTCTTCCGCTCAAAGACTTCCTTCACGGACACCTGGCTACTGCTGTGGGCAGAGGAGCAGGAACCGCTCAAGGGCAAAGGTGGTGTGGAGGAGGGTGACTGTGAAGGTGCAAGGGAGAAAGCGGCTGAAGATGCTGCACCTGAAGGAGGAAGAGGAGAAGGAGGGTGGCTTGTCTTTTGGGTGCTGCTTTTCCTCAGGTGTTCTTCCCATTGCTGTTTGTGCCTTTTCTCCAGGTACTTTCGTAAGGCACTTGTCCCTACATGAGTGTTGGCCTTTCCACGGCTCAATTTTTGGAGGCAGAGAGAACAGATGGCTTTGCTCCAATCTGAGTTACACACGTTAAAAAATTTACAAACCGCTGAGTCCCGCTGGGGTGTTGGCACTATGGTGGCATCAGCAGCTGACCTTGAAGGGCATGTTGGCTGGCTGTCCATAGCTAGCGATACATGGCACCGGACACTGCCCCCAGCTGTTTCTGAGGATGAGATTCCTCTGTTTATTTCATGGACTCGTCTCCTCCTACTCCTCTCTGGCTCCCCTCTCTGAACTGTCCCCCTGGTCATCTCCTCTATTGGGAACATACGTGGCATCCATATAATCGTCATTACAATCCTCTTGCCCAGCTTCGCTTTCCTCAGACACCTCTACAACTGCACCAACATCAGGTGCTTCATCATCCCCCTCCTCGCACGTTATGTCCATACTATCGCCACCTAACTCAGACATATGAGGTGTTGTAACTTGCTTAGCGCCTTTATCTTGTTGTAGCATTATTGGCTGTGAATCAGGGATTTTCACACCAAATAAATTCTGCGAAGTGTCAAATGCAGTGGATGTGGTGCTTGTAGTAGCGCTGGTGGCTGCGGGAGATGAGGTGTTCTGTGTTAAATACTCAACCACGTCCTCACAATTTTGGGAAGTGATGGCACATGCCTTCTTCTGAGCACTGTACTTTGGGCCAGGTCCGCACAAAATCACATCAACACCACCTCACACAGATCTGCCGGTGCCAGGTGGCCTTCCTCTGGGTCTGCCTCTACCTCTTCCTCTACCTGGTTTGTCCATTTTGTCCATCTCGGGGGGATGCTAGGTATATGCAGTGAGGTGGGTTCACTGAACACAGAGGTAGTTAGATGCAGTGAGGTGGGTTCACTCAACACAACAGCTAACTATATGCAGTGAGGTGGGTTCACTCAACACAACAGCTAGGTAGATGCAGTGAGGTGGGTTCACTCAACACAATAGGTAGTTAGATGCAGTGAGGTGGGTTCACTCAACACAACAGCTAGGTATATGCAATGAGGTGGGTTCACTGAACACAGAGGTAGTTGTAATGATCGGTAACAGCTCTAACAGCACAGTAGTTAGTACTTTATTTAGAGTGTGATTGCACCTGTTTTTTGCACAATAACACAGGAGTACTCCTATGTGATAGCCTTTGGCTATAGGGACTATCACTTGGTAGAGTGGTCGTACAGGCAATATCAGTAACAGATCGGTCAGGAAGCAGTACAAAATCGTCAGGCAAAAGCGGAGTGAGTAAACAGGCCGAAATAGGTAACAGATCAGATGAGCGAAGGTACAGAATCAGGAGGCAATATCAGTCGAGGTGGGGCCAAGGTCGGCAACAATCAGATAGGCAGAGTAAAGAATCGAGAGGCAGAGAGCGGAGTCAAAGGTTCAGACAAAGAGTCATACACAAATAATCAATATACAATGAATAATAATTACTATCCCGAATATAATAATAATCCTAGCCATGTGTGAATCCCTGGGGTCCTGCCGGATCAAACACACTGGGAACTGACTAAGGTCTGAGAGCTTAACCGCAAAGTATCAGCAACAGCAGACAATGAGCTACTGACAGCTCAGGTCTTAAATACAGACAGTAAACCCCGCAGTTCCACCCAGCACACAAGCGCCAATCAGGAGCGGTGATCAATTCCGGTGAGGAATCCGCATACACCGCAGGCTTAAGCAGGGATAAATGAAAGGTTTTTTATCCCTTTCATAGTGGCTGGGAGTGCCACCCTGTAAGCTACCTCGTTAATTTTTTCAGTAATACGGTATGGACCAATGAAAGGTTTTAACCCTTTCATAGTGGCTGGGAGTGCCACCCTGTAAGCTACCTCGTTAATTTTTTCAGTAATACGGTATGGACCAATGTACTTGGGTCCCAATTTGGCTGAAGGTTGTCTCAGGGCGATTTGCCGTGTAGAGACCCATACCATATTACCTGGAGTGAAGCTCCACTCCGGTGAACGCTTCCGATCAGCCTGTCTCTTTTGGACATGAAAGGCTTTCTCCAGATTGGCTCTTATCAGTGACCAAGTTCTCTTACATTAATTCTGCCAGCCCTCTAAAGCAGGAAAAAGAGAATGAGTCGCTGGTAATGGACAAAATTTGAGTGATCTCCCTGTAACTAACTGAAACGGAGAAAAACCTGAGGAGGCATTCCAGAAATTATTATGGGCAAATTCAGCGAAGGAGAAAAACCTGGCTCATTCATGTTGGGACTCAGCCACATAACAACGCAGGAACTGCTCTAATGACTGGTTCATCCTTTCAGACTGGCCATTGGTCTGAGGGTGGTAACCTGAGGAGAAGGATAGGGTTAGGCCTAGATGTTGGCAGAATGCCCGCCAAAACTTGGACACGAACTGCACTCCCCTATCAGAGACTATATTAACTGGTATCCCATGTAGGCGGAAGATTTGGTTAATAAAAAGATCCGCTAACTCCTAGCTTAGGGGAGTTTCTTCAAAGGCACAAAGTGAACCATTTAACTGAAGCGGTCCACGGCCACCCAAATCACCGTGTACCCTTCTGAGGCAGGGAGTTCCCCCACAAAGTCCATGGATATGTGGGTCCATGGCTCAGTGGGCACAGGCAAGGCTTGCAGTGTTCCTGCAGGTGCCTGTCTCGAAGCTTTTCTGCGAGCACAGACCATGCAGGAATTTACAAATTCCCTACAATTGTTTTTCAACGACGGCCACCATACACTGCGAGACAATAATTCTTCCGTTCTGCCAACACCAGGATGGCCTGCATTCTTGTGACTGACTATGAAACATATGCAAAATCTGGAGACGCAAATGCAGAGGAACAAACAATACCCCATCTGGTCTACCCTCAGGAGCATCAGTCTGATAAGACAGTAGAGTGGCAGTCAGGTATTCTAAGGGTTCCGTAGCAGCAATCACAACTTTCTCTGGCAAGATATTCACTGGGAGTGAGGACTGAACTGTCTCAGGCTCAAAACATCGGGACAGAGCATCAGCCTTAACGTTCTTTTGACCTGGTTTGTAAGTGATTATGAATCGGAATCTATAAAAAAAGAGTGCCCACCTAGCCAGTCTTGGGTTGAGCCTCTTTGCTCCTTCAATATATTCCAAATTCTTATGATCAGTATACAGTATACCATATTCGCATGTTCTGCCCCCTCCAACCAATGTCGCCACTCCTCAAACGCCATCTTTATGGCCAAAAGTTCCCTGTTACCGATGTCATAGTTCTTTTCTGCTGGTGAAAACTTGCGAGAAAAGAACACACACAGGTGCAACCGTTCCTGCGAACCTGAATACTGAGACAGTACAGCCCCCACTCCAATCTCGGAGGCATCCACTTCTACAATAAAAGGACGGGTCACATCCACATGGTGTAAAATGGGAGCAGCACAAAATAGTGACTTAAGTTGTAAAAACGCTTTGCAGGCTTCTTCTGACCAATTATGGGTATCCACACCCTTTTTGGTGAGCCTTTTTGGTGAGGTTGGTGAGAGGAGAAATCACATAGGAGAACCCCTTAATAAATGTTCTATAATAATTAGCGAACCCTAGGAAACGCTGCAGAGACTTCAACCCAACGGGTTGTGGCCAGTCCAGGATGGCAGTAGTGTTGGGCGAACAGTGTTCGTCACTGTTCGGGTTCTGCAGAACATCACCCTGTTCGGGTGATGTTTGAGTTCGGCCGAACACCTGATGGTGTTCGGCCTTTTAAGTTCGGGTTCGCCCCGAACTACTGAATGGCCGCCGAACAGGGCCGAACAGGGCCCCTGTTCGGCCGAACAGGGCCCTGTTCGCCCGAACATGCCGCAATACGGCCCCCCTATGGGGTTGCAGGCATAAGGGGGGAGCATGCCCCGATCTCGGGGGGGGGTCGGAAATTCCCCCACCCCCTCCGCTAGCGCTCCCCCCTCTGCCCGCTTCCCCATAAAAAAAGTTTAAGGCAAGTTAAATAGTACTTGGTGGCTGGCCTGGCACTGGCAGTGGAGTGAGGAGGAGGAGGAGTCCGAGTAGCAGAGTGACGCGTTGAGGCCGGGCAGCGGGCGGTTCAGCGGTAGTACCCTTGTGGTACTTCCGCCCTTTCTCTGACCTCACGTCCTCTACGTGATGACGCATACGAGGGTACGCGTGACGCGTACCCTCGTATGCAGAGGACGTGAGGTCGTTTTGGTCTGCTGTTATATAATGATCAGTAACAGCACTAACAGCACAGTAGTCAGTACTTTATTTAGAGTGTGATCACACGTGTTTTTGTGCACAATAACACAGGAGTACTCCTATGTGATAGCCCTTGGCTGTAGGGACTATCACTTAGTAGAGTGGTCGTACAGGCAATATCGGTAACAGATCGGTCAGAAAGCAGTACAAAATCATCATGCAATAGAGTCGAGGTCAGGCCGAGGTCGGCAACAATCAGATAGGCAGAGCACAGAATCGAGAGGCAGAGAGTGGAGTCAAAGGTTCAGGCAAAGAGTCATACACAAATAATCAATATGCAATAAATAATAATTACTATTACGAATATAATAATAATCCTATGTGTGAACCCCCGGGGTCCTGCCGGATCAAACACACTGGGAACTGACTAAGGTCTGAGAGCTTAACCGGAAAGTATCAGCAACAGTAGACAATGAGCTACTGACAGCTCAGGTCTTAAATACAGACAGGTAACCCCGCAGTTCCGCCCAGCGCACAAGCGCCAATCAGGAGCGGTGATCGGTCCCGCACTGTCAGCTGACCGGCAGGTCAGCTGACCCGTCTCCTCAAAGCGTAAAGGTCCTGTCTCCTGGCGCGCGCATGCGCTGCCCTGCTCACATGTACCCTGGAGAGACCTGTCCTACCTGATGGAGATGACTGAGAAGACGCGGCGAGATCCGTGGTCGCTTCAGACGCGGAAGCGGCAGCCTCACCGCTCCCTGCTGCGGAGGTAACTACCATACTCCTGACAGTAGTACTAGTTAGATGCAGTGAGGTGGGTTCACTCAACACAACAGCTAGGTATATGCAGTGAGGTGGGTTCACTGAACACAAAGGTAGTTAGATGCAGTGAGGTGGGTTCACTCAACACAACAGCTAGCTATATGCAGTGAGGTGGGTTCACTGAACACTAAAGGTAGTTAGATGCAGTGAGGTGGGTTCACTGAACACTAAAGGTAGTTAGATGCAGTGAGGTGGGTTCACTCAACACAACAGCTAGCTATATGCAGTAAGGTGGGTTCACTGAACACTAAAGGTAGTTAGATGCAGTGAGGTGGGTTCACTAAACACAATAGGTAGTTAGATGCAGTGAGGTGGGTTCACTGAACACTAAAGGTAGTTAGATGCAGTGAGGTGGGTTTACTCAACACAACAGCTAGGTATATGCAGTGAGGTGGGTTCACTGAACACAAAGGTAGTTAGATGCAGTGAGGTGGGTTCACTCAACATAACAGCTAGGTATATGCAGTGAGGTGTGTTCACTGAACACTAAAGGTAGTTAGATGCAGTGAGGTGGGTTCACTAAACACAATAGGTAGTTAGATGCAGTGAGGTGGGTTCACTCAACATAACAGCTAGGTATATGCAGTGAGGTGGGTTCACTGAACACAAAAGTAGTTAGATGCAGTGAGGTGGATTCACTCAACACAACAGCTAGGTATATGCAGTGAGGTGGGTTCACTGAACACTAAAGGTAGTTAGATGCAGTGAGGTGGGTTCACTCGACACAAAGGTAGGTATATGCAGTGATGAGGCGGGTTAACTAAACACAACAGGTACTAGTAGGTAAATGCAGTACTGGGTAGTACAATGTGCAGCTCCCTGTCACACACACAGGTAGTCACTGAATGTGCTGCTGGGCTGCTGGCAGTGGCACACACAAAGTATGAATTAGCAATGCTTTCTATGCAACACAACTGTCAGTTTGACACACAGAAAAAAAAATGATCACAAGAACAGGATTAGCTCTGAAAAGAGCTGTTGAATGAGGGGTGCTATTAAAGCACTAAGATTCAGCCAGGAGCAAGCTGACAAGCCAAGAGCCTAACTAATCTTCCCCTAGGAGAAAAAGTCTGCAGCAGCTCGCCCTAGTCTGTCTATTTGCAGGCACACAAGTGAGTGTAATGGCCTCCGGAGCCTGCCTTATATAAGGGGGGGGTGGGGCTCCAGGGCTGAGTGTAGCCTGATTGGCTACAATGTGCCTGCTGACTGTGATGTAGAGGGTCAAAGTTGACCCTCATAGAGCATTATGGGGCGAATCGAACTTCCGGGAAAGTTCGCCTTCGCCTGCGAAGGCAAACCACCCAAAGTTCGCCGGGAACCGTTCGGCGGCGATCCGTTCGGGACATCTCTACTGATGGCGTGCAACTATACCGCTGAGTGGTGAGAGCCTCAGTGAGGCAAATGCCTGTACAGATATTGCAGTTTGGAAGCACTAGATCTGTTGTGGCAAGAGGACTGATGTACAACAGTGACATTTCATGCCACCTTATGCAGGAATTGGAGTTTGGTTTCTATGGAGGAACTCTAGCTGTTTATTTTTGGCCAGCAGTTAAGGATATAGTGTAGAAGCAGTAACTCTGTGTGAAGGGATCCCAGGTGTGCCTAGAGTGAATGAAGTGCAATATGTGTGAGCCCAGCCGGCTGTGCATATGACATCCTGCAGTGTGATTTTATGCTTTTAATATGACACATTAGTGATTTTCAGTGATTGTTACTGTTTTTTGAATACAGCGTTATATAGTGATTTTGTAGCAGAGCCTGATTCTACTACTTTTTTCTTGAATAGCCTTAAATGCTAACATTTCCTCATTGTTCATGTCACCTTATGAGTGATGGGGGAATTCTGGAGAAAATACACTTACGTGTGGTCCTGTATTAGTCATGGACAGAAAGTGTACAAGAGCTGAGTTTAACTAAACTGTTTTAGCTAACCCCCTGGTTGGGAGTGGCATAAAACAGCCCCTAGACTCTCTCTAGGCCATAGGCACCTGCATAAGGTGCCTTGTGGATGATTTGGCTCTGTGTGCGTCCCTCTGTGCCTCTCTCTGCAATATACAGTGAATAAATATCATAGTGAATAATAGTAATAATAAATCTCCACAGAGGCACACACAATAAATTAATATAATGCATACATTTGTGTGCACTAAAAAATTGCCACTAATCTGAAACTGCCTTTAACTATATAAAATAACAAGAAATGATATCTAAATATGTAACAAATTTCATTAAGACCTTAGCTCCTTAGTTTCATTAAGACCTTCAGGTTGCAACAGTCTAAAATATAAAAAAGCCCCCCAAAAATCTGCCTATTAAAGAGGAACTGTAGTTCCTCCTGAAATTACATACAGTAACTAATTAAATTGCTCTTTGTTTACAGTAATAATTTCTAGCTTATTTAGTCACTGTTTGGTCATTGTAACATCTTTCCTCCCCATGATTTACATTCTGAAATTTATCATTGGTGGTGACATATTTAGTTATGCCACTTGATCTGTACTGAATGTTCATTACTGAGAGTTCTAAGCACAGAGGGAGATATTGCATGCTTGGCAGTTGGAAAAAGCTGTTATTTTCCACAAGGAAATGAGGTTCACAGATGGCAAACTGTCAGGACCATGGTCATGACATCACTCCGTGGGAGGGGTTTCACCACAATATCAGACACCCAGACCCCCCCCCCCCCTTTCCCGTGATAATCTATTCGAGAAAAGGTGGAGATTTATTGTGGGAAAGTGGCTATCGGCTGCGGATTGGGATGACGTTTAATCTTGAGTTACAATTCTTTTTTTAAAATGGTTATTGTCCAAAAAGTTTAGGCATCACTTCAACGGGAACAAAATGTAAATATTAAATGTTACAGTTATGTTTATCTCGGTACAATGGAGAAAACTGTGTTTTTGTTTATTTACCTCGCCCCTACCGATTTTTGCGCCGCTGATGTTAATTTTCAGTGGAATCCCGCTGGTCGGTGATAGGTGAAAGGGAACAGCTTGTTCCCAAACCCATTCACTGTGCTTGTGATGAATGAAAAGCCAGCGTCAGCGAGACGCCGGAATTTCAGTCACAAAATGAAAGTAAACACTAATACTTAATAGTTCTGGGTACTGTTTACAATACTTGGCAACTAAGTGTAGCACCATCTTGTGGCCAAAAAGTAAAAATGCACCTACACTACACTATTATACTGTATATACAGTAGAAATACATACTTTTTAAATTATTTGTAACCCCTTTCACACCTACCCAATAGTTACCAAAATAAAACACTTAAAAAAATAAATAAAATGAACACCATTTAAATAGTTATAAAAAAAATAGTTATTTTTTGTAGTTTTTAATATGTATGTTATGAGAGTATATTACTGTTCATTTTTCAAATAAAGGCTCATAGTTATTCATATAGAATTAAAAATCACTAAACGGGAATAAATACACCTTTATTTCCAAATAATAAATTATTGCTATAAATTGTACTAGGGACACAATTTAAACTGATAACCAGGACAAGTGGGCAAATAAAATGTGTGTGTTTTATCCCCAGCAGCATGTTTTATTTTAAAACTATAATGGTTGAAACCTGAGAAATAATGTGAAATATTTTTTTCATTTTTTTTCTTGTTATTACCTTTATAATGCACATAAAATAAAATAATTCTTAGCAAAATAGTACCACCCAAAGAAAGCCTAATTAATGGCAAAAAATGTTATTATATATATATCATTTTGATGTGATAAGTAGCAATAAAGTTACTGACAAAACAATGGGAGTAGTGTGGCGTGAAAATTGGTCTGGTTTTTAAGGGGGAAAAAAAATCTGTAGTTGGAAATGGGTAAAAGGAGCATTATGAATTAAAATGTCTTTATTATTGAGGGAATAGTTTATGTAAGTATTGCTGCATGTTTTTTCTCTGTATGTATCTTGCTTTTCTATTATCAAACTCCTTTTACAATTCACTGATAGATAGTGACTGGTCAGGGTGACCGACCAGTGAATCATGAGGGGAGGGGGGAATCCCTCTAGCTCCATCTGTTTTTAATCCTGTGTGTAGTTTATATCTTTAGCAGATTACACATCTCTAGCTTAAACTGAAGCCGCTTCTCTCTGTATGAACTGCCTGAGGAGAGTAATGCACTGAGAGCAGAGGAAATGTATCCTGTTATGTTCAGCATAAAATAAACATTTGTAATTGTGTGTGAGACCTGATACCAAAGAAGGTTTTTCATACTAAAGGTGGCCACAAGCATACAATTAAAATATCCAATTTTATACCAATTTGATGAAAACGATCAGTTGTCACGAAAAGTCGAAGGCTTTTATTTGTTTTTGATCAAGAAATTCGATCCAATTTCCCGTTTGTTTCGAGTTTTTGAGACTGGACAGCTTGGAAAATTCAGAACAATTTTATCAAGTCTTGTATGGTGTGTGATAGATTGTGAAACCAGAAAAAAAAATGTACATAACTGTTCAGTATACCAAACTTTATTTATGCTTACCTGAGGAAAATTTATGCGTGCTCTAACACCAAGTTTTAACCCTAGCAAGTCTGGCTCTGCAAATCTGGCTCAATTGGCTATTCATCATGAGGCAATGCTCATGCAAATATGCATTTGCTTTCGCACGCCAAACTATGCAGGGTCAAAAAACGAATACCGCAAAACGGTCGCCCTGTGGGAATTAGTTCATGCCACATTAGCACTATCCAGGAGCGCCACGGGGAGGCTTCCCAATGCCCCCATACAACCAGGGGACTGCGGGGTCCCAGGCACTTTATTTATTCACTTATTTCTCTTGATTTTTCTAACCAACCAATTTTTTCAGAGTTAACAATCTTTTATCCCAAAATTGCGGCAATCTCGAAAATGTGTGTGGTACCTCGAAGATGCTGATCAAAACTTCTGATCAATCGGAATATTGGATTGGAATGCTTGAACCAAATCAAAGTTAAATAAATTGTATGGTGTCTGGCCACCTTAATTAACCACTTATGGACCTTAAACCCCCTTAGTGACCAGGCCGTTTTTCACAAATTGGGCCACTGCAGCTTTAATGCCTCAGGGCCCCCACAACTCAGCACACAAGTGATTCCCCCCCCTTTTCTGCCCACCAAAGGAGCTTTCTGTTGGTGGGCTATGATCACTCCCAGGATGTTTATTTATTTATTTTTAACAAATATTTTTTACTAGCCCTCCCTTCCTCCCCTTACCAACCAGTCAGTGCGATCACCTGTCATAGGCTTCAGCCTATGACAGTGGATCGCTGTCTTGCCGCCCAGGGGAACAGCTGTTTCACATGGATGTCCCCAGTACAGCCCTGCCATAGATTGCAGCGCTGTACAGACTAAATAGACGGCGGTTTTGCCGTCTCACAGTCTCATAGCGGCGATCTCTATGAGAGCTCTATCATCAAAGCGGAGATGAGCAAGCATCGGTGTGCACGATCTCCTGCAAATCCCCGCCCCAGGACTTTACGCCGATCAGGATTAGGCGGTCCTGGTGCTGCCCCCACGGCCACGCCCATCGGTGTGTCGTGGTTGGCAAGTGGTTTTTAAAGGAAACCAGAAATCAAGGCTTAGTCAGAATCGATGCTTCCTCCCTCCCCATAAACACGCGTGAGTCCCACGCTGTCCTCCCATGGTCTGCCATTCAGCCCCGGAAATTTGCTTAGTGATGTCAGTCCGGGTCTACTGCGCATGCACAATAGGTCTGCGCATGCGCAGAAGATCCAGACTGGACGCGACTGAGCAAGTTGCCGGGGCCGATCGCGGCTGAGTGGAAGACCGCGGGAGGACGGCATGGGGCTCACACGTGTTTATGGAGGGGAGGAAGCCCCGGGTAAGTACCGATTCTGACTAAACCTAGATCTCTGGTACACTTTAAGGGCCCGTTTCCACTGGCCGGATGCGATCACATAGTATCCAGCAGCATCTAGCTGCGGGTGACTTCCAGTTGTCTTCCGGAAGTCTGGATGTGGCTGTCTATTAGTGCTAAGGGGAATCAGATGTATGCTGTGGATATCTGTAGCATGCCATCCATAATTTCCCCTGATTGGATCGCATCACAAATGAAAATTTGCACGCAATGGTAACTACTCCATTGACATGCATTGGTTTCAGATTTGATGCATTGCAATGCAAATTCGCAGCTAGTGGAAATGGGCCCTAAAGGATTTTTTTTTGCTTTCAAAGCAAAATACTCTGCAGAGTGCAGAGACCAGCACTGTCTGTGTCACATTTCTCACAAAGCACAGACTACTCTTTGGTAATGATTTGTTCCAATGCAGCTACAACCTACACACAACAAATTACAGCTTTTGTCTCTGATATTTCACAATTTAACCTTTTCGGGACCGCGTGCATTAGATTCTACGCCGCACTTGTGGCTGTTCTAGCCTGATGCGGCGTACAATCTATGCCGGCCCGCAATTTCCGCTCCCGACACGATCGTGCGCACCCGGAGGGGGAGATTAAGCTGTCATATGACAGCCGACATCTCCCCCGAGCGATCAGCAGCTATCGCGTATGGCTGCTGATCACGTGATCACTACGATCGCCGTCGGATCGTAGTGATCAGTTTGACAGCTGCGGCGGCAGGGGGGGAAAGAAGAGGATTCACTTACCTCCCTGCTGTTCCCGCGACGATCGGCACCCCCCTCCGCTCTGGCCGGCATCTCCGCTCCATCTGACGTCAGCGCCGGTTCCCGGCTTGATGACGTCATCAAGCTGCGACCCGGAACTGATCGTCAGACAGAACGGAGATGCCGGCCCGAGAAGAGGGTCCCGTGCAGCTCATCGCTGGAGCCTGGAAGGTGAGTAAAGGCTGCTGGCAGAAGGGGGGGGCACAGGCCACCATGGGGGGACACCAATCCAGCCAGCCACACACGGGATCCGGCCGCCTGACCCCCCATAACGCGCGCAACCCCCTCCCGCGCAAAATACCTTGGTCCTTAAGGGGGGGTAGGTGGCCGGTCCCGAAAAGGTTAATCTCTGCCATAGTCTGTTTCCATCATAGTCTAAAGATGGCCATACACAGGTCAATATGGCCAGCAGATAGATCCCTCTCAGAATATTATCTGATAAGAGAGATTTGTCTGCTTGATTATCCCCACACACACTGCAGTGCACACAGACCTTCAATCAATTTCAGCATGAAATCTATGAAAATCTGTGTGCTTTTCAGGGCCCCAGTCCTCCCCCCACTTCTGCCATTCTGCCACGCCCATGTGTTCCTGGTCTCTGCTGGTCCCCACCGGCTTCTCGTCTTCACTTCATGCATGTCCTTGTGACGTATAATGTACGGGACAAGCACTAGGGGCACTGTGACCACTAGAGGTCACTAGTGTCTAAACCCTGCGTTATGTCACACAGGCGCTGGGGACAGGAAGTGAAGATGACTCCGGGGAGCAGCAGAGACCGGGCTGTGCAGTAGACAAGTAAGAGTACCTTCTGGTCAGGCACCCGAATCCAGTGCTGCTAGCGATGAGCCCCCGTTCCGCCTCCGATGAACCAAAATGTTCTGCCCGGAGCAATAAACCCAACACGCGATTATGGGCTGAAATCACTCAATCAGTGAATTTAGCAGGTCAAGTGGTGCAACAATTTCTCACCGATTGGGTCAGAGTGACTAAATTAGCCGTATATTGACATAAGAAATTGATGAGTGTAGGGACTGCGTAAGCCAAATTTTAGGGGAAGGCTATTTAAAGCATGCCTAAAGTGAGAGAGATAGAGAGGCTGACATATTTTATCCTTTTAAACAATACAGATTGCCTGGCTGCCCTGATGATCCTCTGGCTCCAATACTTTCAGCAATATACACAGAGCAAGCATGCAGATCAGATGTTTCTGACTGAAGTCTGACTGGATTAGCTGCTAGCTTGTTTCAGGTGTGCGATTCAAATACTACTGCAACCAAAACGATCATCAGGATGCCAGGCAACTGGTATTGCTTAAAGAGAAACTCCAACCAAGAATTGAACTTTATCCTAATCAGTAGCTGATACCCCCTTTTACATGAGGAATAGAATGATTTTCACAAACAGACCATCAGGGGGCGCTGTGTGACTAATTTTGTGCTGAAACCCCTCCCACAAGAGGCTCTGAATACCACGGTACTCTGGGCAAACTGCCACAATGTAACAATGTTCACAGACAGGAAATGGCTGTTTAAAGCTGTCTGTAACAGCCAGAGCAGCTAGAAACAGCTACATAACTTGCCCACAGTAACAATGTCACCATGTAATACATGTCAGAATGTGAATCTGGGAGAGGAAAGATTTTACAATGAGCAAACACTGACTAAATCATTTGTACATAATAATTGTAAAAATTAAGCACTTTTTTTATTAAATTATTTTCACTGGAGTTCCTCTTTAAGGAGGAAATAAATATGGTAGCCTGCACATCCCTCTTAGTTCAGATGTGCTTTATCTTATCTCTGGTGCAAGAAGGGGATGCTAATGATGCTAATGCTGCTAATGAATACTATTTAAAGCATCTATGTCATGATCGCTGCTGCAGCAGGTATTGCTGGAAGTAGTAGTGCTGCAGCTCAGGCAGTTCTGATCTCTTTCCATGCAAGCTGCATAGCTTTGTCTGCCTTTCCCTGCTGTCAGCTTGTGACTGATTATCATTCACCTGTGTGGGAATCTGCATGTCTGCTCCCATTGGATGACCTCAGTATAAAGATCTGCTTCCTGCAGGACTGCTCGGGTTTTTCATAGCTTCAGTTTAAGCCTCTCTTGCTGTCGCTTCAGCCCCCGATCGTGTTTCTTGTTCTAAAGATACTTTGCTGGTCTTTGCATCATATATTGGTTCATTGCCAATATATATGCATACCAGCACGTTTATTATTTTCCTTGTATTCGTGTTACGTTGATACATCAGTGTCGCTGATGTATACGTACACGAACTGTTTATATCCTGTGTGCAGTTAGTCAGCTTTCCAGCACGTTTTGGTAGGTTGCGCGTATCGTGATCACCCGTGCTGAGTTAGTTACCCTGCTCCTGGTTCTGTTTGTGGATTGCGTTCATCTCTGCGAAGAGATAACGAATCCTTCTGAATCCTGTTCTGTTACCGTTTGTGGATTGCGTTCATCTCTGCAAAGAGATAACGAATACTTCTGAATCCTGTTCTGTTACCGTTTGTGGATTGCGTTCATCTCTGCGAAGAGATAGCGAATCCTTCTGAGTCCTGTTCCCTGTATTACTCCTGTCCTAGTCAGAGTTCCTGCTTATGTCATATATCGGTTCATTGCCGATATATACATATGTTAGTCAGACGTTACAAATAGTTTCATTGATAGCTGTAATTGTAATACGCTAGGAAAACATACTTATTGTATTTTTGTCTGTGTTACGTTCACCTATCTTGATCCTGCTATTTCCTGACTATCCTGTCCTGTCTTTGTGAGGCACGCCATCGCTGCAAACGCATTGGCTGCCTAATTCCAGTCTGTCTTGTTGTGGACGCTTGCTGTCACTAAGTAGTGGCTAGTTAAGCAAGCGTTCATTCTGTCTACCTGCCCTGATCTCCTCAGTTCTGGTTTATGCGCTCAGCGCTACTTTGCGCTGAGACGTTATCACGAAAGTATTGTTTGTGGCTGTTCGGATCTGCACTGGCTCTGTGCGCCACAATCTCCTATTGGAGTCAGTCCTCCCCTCCACTATACTAGGGATAGCCTGTTTCCTTGTGCTAGTGTGTGTACCTCCTTCACGTCAGCTCATGCGTTGCATGCTGACTGTGGAGAATACACCACCAAGCCTTACATTATGAAAACCCCATTACCAATCCCCATTGTGGGGGGGGATTCCCAGAAAGTATGACACTGTTAATTATGGTTCCTGTTCCTTTAAGAAATTTGAAGAACTTAGCTCTGAAACAGAAAATGAGTTTTTCTCATAATGTGCCAGGTTCCTGGCAAATTCCGATCTCCAAGCGACTCCTGTTTCAACCTGGGCATTCCAGCTAGTTTATATTTTGTTTAAAGGGCAATTGTTTCAGTGGGCATTTGATGTTCTCAATCATTCCGATTTGAAAGAGAGACCGCTGGAATTTCTAGCGTTTGTGATCCATAACTGGTTGCGCATAGATCCATTGCCTTTTCCTCTTAATGAACTCCTGGCAGCAGGCCAATCAGCTTCCCCTTCAATTGTTTGCAAAAATGATCAGCAAGCAGAGAGTGTTCCTGATAATTTTCCTGCAGCTTTGAATAAATCACCAAAGGCAGCAGGGTCCAAGGCAAAACGCAAACATTCTAAGAAACGTGTCCGATCTGCAGAGTCGTTATCCTTAGCGACTGAGACCTATAATGAGATTCTGGCATTAACAGATAATGAAATGCAATTGTCTTTCAGGGGAGTTAAATGGACTTATGAAACCACTAATGAACTTTCATCACTGGCTAGGGAAAATAAAGATTTTTGTTTAAAAGAATTATCTGAGTATGATTATGAGGAGATATTACAGAGTATTGAACAAATCAACTTATTTGTGAACCAAGGGAAGATTGCATACACTACAGTTCAACACTTGCTACAGGTATTGGAGATTCTTAAGAATAAGGAATCTGCCAATCACCTGCTAATTAACCCAATACATGTACCTGCCACAATCATATCTGCAAACCAGCCTGAATGTTTCGCTGTTAAGTATGCATGGGATCCTCCATTCGAGAGGGGAGAGATGGAAGCCCTGCTCGGTGAATGGAAGAATGATTCAAGTTCATTTTGTCAATTTTACAGTGCAAAAAGTGAAATGGTATTGAATGCATGCATTAAGTCGGCCTATAACCTAATAGAGACTGGTGTGTGTAGGTATGACTGTGTGGCTCCTTTGATTGATGTGTGGGAACTGATTTTGGATGATTTTTATGTGACTCCGAATTCGCAAATTTGGCGTTCTGACCCGCCTGCTTCAGCACCTTTGGCTGATTCAGCAGGTGATTCGGAGCTCTTTTTGTGTGAAATTGAAGTTCCTGCAATTCCACCCTGTACCATGGATAACTCAGTGTTACTTACCAGTAAAACAGAAGCCACTGATACATTCTTAACCTTGCCCTGCGCAAATTTCTCAGCAGAGAATCCAGAGGTCCTGCTGATTTCCGAGTCCAGCCTAGCCAGTACTCATGACTCTTTGTTCAGTGAAACAGACATCAGAAAAATCTTGCCTGCCTCTGCAAACACTTCTGCAAAAATTACCTGTGTTAATAAAGTTCAACTCCTGTCTGATCCAGCAGTTGTCAATAGATGCATTACATTATCTTCTGAGTCCCAGCAATCCTGCCTAGAAACCTCAGAACCCCAGCATCTGAATTTCCCAATTTTACAAATGAATGGTGATTCAGATGCGCAAACATTGTGTCTTGATCTTCCTGTTTCTACACCTCGCTCTGGTTTTGTGAATAGCTCAGAGCATCTGCTGTGTGAACCTGGAATCGCAGAATTATTATCTTGTTCAGAAAATGTTCCAGTAAATTTGCCCTGTATCGTGAATAGCTCAGAGCATCTGCTATGTGAACCTGAAATCGCAGAATTATTACCTTGTTCAGAAAATGTTCCAGTAAATTTGCCCTGTATCGTGAATAGCTCAGAGCATCTGCTATGTGAACCTGAAATCGCAGAATTAGTACCTTGTTCAGAAAATGTTCCAGTAAATTTGCCCTGTACCATGAATTGTGCAGTAGATCTTTCCTATGAAGCTCAGGTCCCAGAATCCTTATGCTGTCCAGCAGGTGCTTCCATGGTTTTGCCCTGCAATATGGATTGTTCAGTGATCCTGTCCAGTGAAGCTGGAGTCGCAGAGTCCTATGCTTCACCCAGTACTTTGGATACTTCAAACCCTCTAGCAGAAGACTCTGAGGCACTGCTTACCTTAGTGGGTGTTGCAGCAATATTCACTTGTTTAGCAGCTGTCTTAGAATTAAAGTCCACTCTAAATAAACTTGATGAATCTTTGTCTGATGAAGCAGAAGTCATTGAAATATTGTCCTCGTCAGCAAATGTCTTAGATACCTTGCCCTGTACACAGTCTGATTTAACCAATATTGTGGAGTCCCTCTCCAGTGTTGTAACAGCCTAGGAACTCCAGCCCTGTCCTCTGAATGTTTCAGAAGTCTTGCCCTGTAACATGAATAATTCTGATTCTCTGGTCAAAATAACAGAAGTCTCAGAATTTCAGTCTGATTTAGTAAGCGTTCCTGAAACCCTGCCTTGTATTTTGGAAAATTCTGATTCTCTGGCCGGTGTGGCAGGGATTCCGGAGTTCCCTTCCTGTCCAGGGAATTCCTCAGATTTGCCCAGTTCAGTGGGGGATGCTGTAATATTGACTTGTTTTGCAGCTACTTTGGAGCCCCAATCCCAGGTACTAGATGAGTCTCTGTCCAGTCCAGAGGAAGTTGTGGAATTCCTATCTAGCTCAGGTCATACATCAGAAGACTTGTCCTGTCTTGTTGATGCCCCTGAACCTGATTTGTTAACAACCTTGCTAGAATCAGCGACATCCAAGTCTGTTTCTGCATTCTTTAGTGAGAGTCCAGTGCTTGTGAAGTCTAGTCATGATGAATTTTTGTCCAGTCCTGGTTTCGGTCCTATCTTGGCTGACCCTGAGGTTCACAGTTCCTTGACATGCCCAGAAGTTTCTCTTGTACCAGTGTGCCCAGATGTGCTTTGTGTGCCAGAATGCCCAAGTGTGTCTAAGGTGTTAGTGTACTCAGATGCTTCCTTAGGGGAGACATGTTCTGATGTTGCCAGTCTGCCTGCATGCCCAGAGATGGTTCTGGTCCCTGAAAGCCCTGATCTTGATGTTTGTCCTTGTAACCCTGACTCGGGAATTGCCATAGGTTCCATGGGGATTCTTGATAGTTCTCCATGTGAGCCTAAAGGGCGTTCTGACCTTTTGGGATCTCTTTGGAGCTTTAAAGTGTTCTGGGAGATCTCTGAGGAAGCTTGTCCTGGTACCTTGGACTGGTTCAACAGTGGGTTTTGTGTTGGTAAAGACAGTTCCGGTGGGCATTGCAAAGGCTTTGGCATTTTTGGACGGTCCCTGGAAGGCAGTGGGTATCGCTCAGAGAGCTTCGGGGGGCTTTCTTCTGGAAATCATGGTTCTGATGGGTGTCACACTGAGACTTGTAGTACTGATGGGCATGGTTCTGTAGGTTCTGGTTCTGATGGGTCCAGTCTTGTGATGACTGATTCTGGAATTTGGTCTTGCCGGGCTGTCCCGGTCATCATGAATTATCAGTTAGGTTGTCTCCTTGGGAAGGTCAGTTTTGAGAGGCGTCTGGTATCCGCCTTTAAGGGCGGGGGTACTGTCATGATCGCTGCTGCAGCAGGTATTGCTGGAAGTAGTAGTGCTGCAGCTCAGGCAGTTCTGATCTCTTTCCATGCAAGCTGCATAGCTTTGTCTGCCTTTCCCTGCTGTCAGCTTGTGACTGATTATCATTCACCTGTGTGGGAATCTGCATGTCTGCTCCCATTGGATGACCTCAGTATAAAGATCTGCTTCCTGCAGGACTGCTCGGGTTTTTCATAGCTTCAGTTTAAGCCTGTCTTGCTGTTGCTTCAGCCCCCGATCGTGTTTCTTGTTCTAAAGATACTTTGCTGGTCTTTGCATCATATATTGGTTCATTGCCAATATATATGCATACCAGCACATTTATTATTTTCCTTGTATTCGTGTTACGTTGATACATCAGTGTCGCTGATGTATACGTACACGAACTGTTTATATCCTGTGTGCAGTTAGTCAGCTTTCCAGCACGTTTTGGTAGGTTGCGCGTATCGTGATCACCCGTGCTGAGTTAGTTACCCTGCTCCTGGTTCTGTTTGTGGATTGCATTCATCTCTGCGAAGAGATAACGAATCCTTCTGAATCCTGTTCTGTTACCGTTTGTGGATTGCGTTCATCTCTGCAAAGAGATAACGAATCCTTCTGAATCCTGTTCTGTTACCGTTTGTGGATTGCGTTCATCTCTGCGAAGAGATAGCGAATCCTTCTGAGTCCTGTTCCCTGTATTACTCCTGTCCTAGTCAGAGTTCCTGCTTATGTCATATATCGGTTCATTGCCGATATATACATATGTTAGTCAGACGTTACAAATAGTTTCATTGATAGCTGTAATTGTAATACGCTAGGAAAACATAATTATTGTATTTTTGTCTGTGTTACGTTCACCTATCTTGATCCTGCTATTTCCTGACTATCCTGTCCTGTCTTTGTGAGGCACGCCATCGCTGCAAACGCATTGGCTGCCTCATTCCAGTCTGTCTTGTTGTGGACGCTTGCTGTCACTAAGTAGTGGCTAGTTAAGCAAGCGTTCATTCTGTCTACCTGCCCTGATCTCCTCAGTTCTGGTTTATGCGCTCAGCGCTACTTTGCGCTGAAACGTTATCACGAAAGTATTGTTTGTGGCTGTTCGGATCTGCACCGGCTCTGTGCGCCACAATCTCCTATTGGAGTCAGTCCTCCCCTCCACTATACTAGGGATAGCCTGTTTCCTTGTGCTAGTGTGTGTACCTCCTTCACATCAGCTCATGCGTTGCATGCTGACTGTGAAGAATACACCACCAAGCCTTACAATCTATAGAAGAGATTCTCACCTGCTCAGGACCAATAGAGAGCTAATACTGTGCTTGAGGGAGGGCCCCTTGGGGCTCCTCAGGCTCAAGGGCCCCAATGCAGTTGCAACCTCTGCACCCCCTATTACTGCGCCACTGGATTTGAATACTGTCAAGTTTATGAGTACAGTCTGTTGCATGCCTTGCATACAAAGCATTGAAGTATGCGCCTAAAAAACAAGAAATTCCAGTTTGTGTTCATGTTACCATTGTTTCTTAATTGTTTCACAACCCCTGAAGAAAAACACAAAAGAATCCTTACCAGTATACTGAAAGGGTGTAACCAATTTCCCACCAATGTACACTGAAAAAACCCCAGAGAGGCACAGCATGTGTTTATTCTTAAAAGACAACTGTAATGAGGGAGAAGGCTGCCATATTTATTTCCTTTTAGACAATACCAGTTGCCCAGCTATCTTGCTTATCCTCTGTCTTATATATCAAGACCACTCCAGGTGAGCATTGTTCTGGAGCCCAAGAGAAACACACAGATGGGAGTGAATTTGACAAATAGGATTACAGTGACTATTTAATAAGTGTCAATGCCAGGTGGTTGCTGACTGTGTAAAAAATACAGCTCAATTATGTAAAAATCGTTTTAAACTGGGTGTGAAGTGAAGCTGAAAATGTAAAGAATAAGTACCATTTTAATACAGATGGAAAATTAAAACAAAAAGATATTTACTTTAAAAACCATTTCACAATTGAAAAATACAGCTTACCCTAACCTTGCTTTTACAGAGAATCCTCCCCTGGTGGTGCCTAACCCTAAGACCCCCCCTGGTGGTGCCTAACCCTAAGACCCCCCTGGTGGTGCCTAACCCTAAGACCCCCCCTGGTGGTGCCTAACCCTAAGACCCCCCTGGTGGTGCCTAACCCTAAGACCCCCCCCCCCCCCCTCCAATGTAGGAACAACAACATATTTTTAAAGAGAACCCGAGGTGGGATTTTATTATACTAGTGGGGCACAGAGGCTGGTTGTGCACACTAACACCAGCCTCTGTTGCCCCATGGTGTGACTCCAAGACCCCCCTGCGTGCCGCTATACCCCCCACAGTGCTGGCGACACGCAGCATGTCGCCAGCACAATGTTTACCTAAGCCTGTCTGTTAGCGTCGCTCCCCCGCCTCCTCCGTATCGGCGCTACCCGCCCGCGTCACTTCCATCCAATCAGCGGGAGGGAAGGGATGCGGGCGGGTAGCGCCGATACGGAGGAGGCGGGGGAGCGGCGCTAACAGACAGACGAGAGGTAAAAATTGTGCTGGCGACACGCTGCGTGTCGCCAGCACTGCGGGGCGTATAGCGGTGCGCAGGGGGGTCTCGGAGGCACACCATGGGGCAACAGAGGCTGGTGTTAGTGTGCACAACCAGCCTCTGTGCCCCACTAGCATAATAAAATCCCACCTCGGGTTCTCTTTAAGGTTAAATTTGTACATACAAACAAAGTAATATTACAAAAACTAAAATTAGCAAATTTCAAAATGATAACATATTTCAAAAACTTTAATGTTCTAATGTTGAAAGCTATATTTATCGGGTGCCCAACAAAATGGACAAGCTCCTCCTACTGCTCAGCAGCAAGTCCTCGACCAGCAGGAACACCCCTGTTCTCTGTTTCACGGAAACCTGGCTGAGCGACTGCGTACCCGATAACTCCCTGCATGTACCAGGCTATGACCTCCTCCGCGCTGACTGTAATTTAGCTCTCTCCGGGAAAAGGAAAGGCGGGGGAATCTTCTTCTACATAAACTCGACCTTGTGCACAAACATCACCATCCTCAACAAAGTCTGCACCCCGGACATCGAGTTTCTAGCCATCATCTGCAGGCCACAGTACTCTCCCAGGGAGTTCTCCTCTCTTGTTCTCATCGGAGTCTATATCCCTCCGGACGCCAACACCAAGGCTGCTGTGCAAGCACTCAGCAACAGCACCTCACAATGGGAAACCGTCCACCCAGAGGCCCTCTTCATTATCCTGGGCGACTTCAATAACGCAAATCTGCGTCAGGAGATGCCCCATTATAAGCAGCACATCACCTGCTGTTAGGCTTGGTGGGCTTATTCTCCACAGTCAGCATGCAACACATAAGCTGACGTGAAGGAGGTACACACACCAGCACAAGGAATCAGGATATCCCCAGTTTAGTGGAGGAGAGGACTGACTCCAATAGGAGATTGTGGTACACAGAGCCGGTGCAGATCCGAACAGCCACAAAACAATACTTTCGTGATGACGTCTCAGCGCAAAGTAGCGCTGAGCGCATAAACCAGGACTGAGGAGATCAGGACAGGTAGACAGAATGAACGCTTGCTAAACTAGCCACTACTTAGTGACAGCAAGCGTCCACAACAAGACAGACTGGAATGAGGCAGCCAATGCGTTGCAGCGATGGCGTGCCTCACAAAGACAGGACAGGATAGTCAGGAAATAGGAGGATCAAGATAGATGAACGTAACACAGAACAAATATACAATAAGTATGTTTTCCTAGCGTATTACAATTACAGCTATCAATTAAACTATTTGTAAGCAGTGGTGCTCAACAGAGCTCGAATATTCGAGTAGCTCGAATATTCGAGCTCTTTTTCAGCTATTCGAGCTCGGTATTCGAGCTCCGAATAGCTGGAGATATTAGAATAGGCCTTTTCGAGTAAACTCGAATAGCACATTCACTATTCGCGCTATTCGAGCTAACAGCGCTATTCGAGCTCGAATACCGAGCTCGAATAGCGTCATAGCCCAGATTGATGTCCTCAGAGCCAATCAGAGGGCTCCCAGGCCCTCTGACGGCAGCCAATCACAGAGGGGGACCCTGGCCAGCCCCTACCCTATAAATAGCGGCCGCCATGTTCCGTTTTTCCGTCCTTGCCTGACTTTGTACAGAGAGAGATCTGCTCCTTTATGCTTTGGCTTAGCAAAAGCTCTATTGTGGTCAATTACCTAGGGTTTTTGCTCACATACACCTCCTATACACACCTATATTGTTGTTAGTTAGATAGACATTGTATTTTAGTTAGTAGCTTGTGTGTTACTAGAGAGCCAGCTGCTGCAGGCAAGCTTACACAACTTTAGGCCTCAGGGCCTGCCTGTGTGGGCAGCTCAGCTGTTCTCTCCTGTCCTCTGTTAGTTTATTTCTCATCTATACCAGTATTTCTGCTGTCCTTTACTAGTACTAAGTGATTGTATTTTGTATTGTAGTTATATAACTGTACTAGGACACTCACTGTCACTGTTTGTTCATAGCTCCTGCGTGTGACCGTGTGTGTGTGCGTGCACTGTCTGAAGTGTACACACACTCTATTTCCTTCTGATTACTGATTATTGTAATTTCTAGTTGTACTTACTGTTACTACTTACTGTACTAGGGAGGGACACTCAGTCACTGTTCATAGGCTAGCTCCTGCGTGTGTGTGCGTGTGCACTGTCTGTAGTGTACACATACTCTATTTCCTTGTGATTACTACTGAATCTGATTATTGTAATTTCTAGTTGTACTTCCTGACTGTTACTACTTACTTACTGTACTAGGGTAGGGACACTCACTCAGTCACTGTTCATAGGCTAGCTCCTGCGCGTGTGTGCGCGTGCGTGCACTCACTCACTGTCTGTAGTGTACACACACTCTATTTCCTTGTGATTACTACTGATTATTGTAATTTCTAGTTGTACTTCCTGACTGTTACTACTTACTTACTGTACTAGGGACACTCACTCAGTCACTGTTCATAGGCTAGCTCCTGCGCGTGTGTGCGCGTGCGTGCACTCACTGTCTGTAGTGTACACACACTCTATTTCCTTCTACTGAATCTGAGTGATTACTACTGATTATTGTATTTTCTAGTTAGTGTACTAGGGGACACACTCACTGTTCACTGTTCACACTTACTGATTACCGATAATTGTATTTTGTATTTGTACTGTACTAATCAGTTAGCGATCTAATTACTTAGTGATTAGTGTCACCTCACCCACCAACCCACTCCATTAAAGTACCCCACTTTTCACCCGCCCTTTTTAAAAACATTTGTGTTTACGCCCAAAACATCTAAGATGTCTGGAAGTGGCAGCCAGCGCGGTTTGGGCAAGGGGAAGGGCAGCAAGGGAATCAGAAGGAGAGGGAGCAGCATTGTGGCAAGCCGCGGCCGCGCCACCATGCACAGTTCTGCAGCAGCAGCAGCAGCGTCAGTGGCTAACATTCCTCCTATAGCCACTGGCCGTGGACGCCTTGGGCGCCGCCCAGCAGGAGCATCTGCAACTCACGCTGCAGAGACACAGCAGCAGCAGCGTGTAGCACCTGCTCCAATTTTCCTCCAGCCGGGTCGGAAACGTCCCTTCGAGGAAAAGGATGCAGACACTGTGGTGCAACTGATGACAGAGGATGAGCAGCTCGCCATCAGCTCTGCATCCGAGGCCTCCACCCTCACCACCACCACCACCCCTGTTCGCAGCAGCCGCCCAGCAGGGCCTGGGGAGGAGGCCAGTTCACCGTCAGTCGCCGACCTGTCACTCAGCAGTCTTTTGACCCCAGGCACCATCAGGGTATTGTCTGTTGTTGTTGGCGATTTTGAGGAGGAGATGCTGATGGGCACTTTGGGGGAGCAGGGATTGGACAGCAAGACTGTGGCGACAGTCAAGCAGCCCATCCATGCATCAGGAGAGGAGTTTGGGGGGTCATCATCCCAGCAGGACATGTTTCAGGAGGGGGAGGATGATGATGACACGGTGACAGACAAAGACTGGGTGCCACCAGCTCCAGGGGATGTCGTCATCAGCAGCTCTGAGGAGGAGGAGGATGCGCTTGTGGGCCTTGCAAGGAGGCGCATCATTGCAAGCATTGGCAGCAGTAGGCAGGTCCCACAGCCTGCTGGTGTCTCAGGCTCAGCAGCAGCAGCATCTGCCAGTACCACCACCAGCTGCACCCAAGCCCACGCCCCAACCACCACAGGGAGACAGGCAGCAGCGGCTCCAGGTCGTAGGGGGTTGTTTTTGTCACCAATCTGGCGATTTTTCACCATGCCCACAGTGTACAGCAAGTACGCCACTTGCAACCACTGTCAGCGGAAGTTGAGCAGAGGTGCAGACCCCTTAAAGTTCAGCACCAGCTCGCTCATCAACCACCTTGCTGCGAAACATTTCCACCAGCATGAGGAGTTCCAGAGGCTGAAGGCATCTGGTGCTGGCAGTGGCACCACACCCATAACTGCACAGCCTTCAGCAGCAGCGGCAGCAGCAACAGCAGCCACCCGCCCTCCTGCTCCTCCAGCAGCACCAGCAGGAGTGTGGAAACGCACTGCTCCTCCCCCCTCTGCAACTCCTGCCGCCGACACTGAGGCCTGTTCTGGCAGCCAGTCCTCAGTGGCCTCCTCTGCTGTGTCTGCTGATTCCTGTGCGAGCAAAAGGCCACGCCAGAGCCTTTTGAGCGAGTCCTTCCAGGGGGTGGTTAGGGCTCTGCCTCCCAGCAGCCATCGCGTGCGGCAGCTGAACGGCTTGCTGGCACGGGCCATGTGCTCCCAACTCCTGCCGTACACGCTCGTGCAGGAGGGGAGCGACATGCGTGCGCTGCTTGCTTGTGCAGCCCCAGACTGGCAGCTCCCCAGCAGACACTTCTTCACCCGCAAGGCCATTCCTGCACTGCACCGCTTTGTGATGGCCAATGTGGAGCAAGGGCTGGAGCACGCGGTTGGTGAAAGGGTCCACGTCACCATGGACTCCTGGAGCAGCCGCTTCGGGACAGGCCGCTACCTGTCCTTCACTGTCCACTGGGTCAGCTTGGTGGAAGGGAATGAGGATGGGAGAGCAGCAGCGGGCACAGCAGCAGCAGCAACACAGTGGGTGGTGCCACCCCGCAGGGTCAGGGGAACTGCAGCAGGTTCCTCCGATCCTCTGCCATCCTCCGGCACACCTGGCCAAACCCCCCGCCTCAGCAGCAGCGTGAAGGCCCGCCACTGCCAAGCACTGCTGCACTTGGTCAGCCTTGGGAAGACCAAACTGACGGCAACCCATGTGTTGGCCAAACTCCAGGAGCAGGAGAGGATTTGGCTGACCCCCAGAGGCCTCAGGGTCGGAGAGGTGGTGGCCGACAATGGGGCCAATCTGGTTGCCGCAATAGACAGGGGAAACCTGACCCACATCCCCTGTCTTGCCCACGTGCTGAACCTGGTGGTGCAGAAGTTCTTGCGCACCTACCAGGGGATGGGCGAACTGCTGGAAACGGCAAGGAACGTTGTGCGTCACTTCCGGCGCTCGGCTGCAGCCTGTGCGAGCCTGGAAGATGTGCAAAAGGAGCTGCCAGGCCATCGGCTGATCCTTGACGTTCCGACTCGCTGGAACTCCACCCTGGCGATGTTGGAGCGTCTGGTTGAACAGAAGCACGCTGTCAACCAGTACCTTGCCCTGGCCACTGTGTCCGCCGCTCAGAGAAGGGACAGGACCAGCAACATCCCGTCCATCGTCCCCGATGATGACTGGAGGCACATGCAGCAGGTGTGCTTAGTGCTGGCTCTCTTTCTGCAGGCCACTAACATGGTGAGCAGGGACCATGCTAAGGTCTGCGAGTGGGTGCCCCTGGTTTGTCTGCTGAACAGGGCCCTCGATGCTTTGCTGGAACAGGGAGCGGCAGCCTTGGACCAGCAGGAGCGTCATGCAGCTGCACAGTCCACCTCTGAGGGGGAGGAGGAGGAGGACTTGGTGGAGGTCCCTGACCTTGCTGCTGATGAGGGGGATCAGCACAGCGCAGCTGAGTTGGTGCGGGGGTGGAGAGAGGATGAGGCTGAGGAGGCAGAGGAGGAGGATGAGGACAGCACTGCCGTCGATGTGCCAGCACACATGGCCCGCCTCTTCCCAATGGCAGCGCACATACTGACGTGCCTGCGCAAGGACCCCAGGGTGATCCAGATGAAGCAGAGGGAGGACATCTGGATCAGCATGATGTTGGACCCACGCCTCAAGGGGAAGTTGAGCCAGTTCCTGCCGCCTGCAGGAGGAGACCCAGCGCAACAAATAAGGAGCTTGCAGCAGGCCCTTGTTGAGCGCTTGGAGGAAGCCTTCCCCCAGCCTTCCACCCCCACTGTCCAGCCAGCACAGAGGCAGCAGCAGGTGCCTGCATCCAGCAGCAAGCGCCCCACAGACCTGCTGTCTCTCAGCAACGAGCTCTACAGGACTGTAGAGGCTCCGGCAGCAGTGACTAGAGAGGAGGTGCATGCAGCAGCATCCTCCTCCGGTCACAGCCAGCGCCTGACCCGAATGGTGGCTGACTACATGGGGTCCTACAGCGGGCTTGACAGCGATGCCCCTGTTGATCCCATGGAGTATTGGGTCAAGCGCCTGGAGATCTGGGGCGAGCTGGCACAGTACGCCCTGGAAGTGCTGTCCTGTCCCCCTTCCAGCGTGCTGCCCGAGCGCTGCTTCAGTGCAGCTGGTGGCGTGGTCACCGAGAAACGCTCACGTCTGTCTCACAAGTCTGTGGACAGACTGACGTTTCTCAAGATGAACCAGGCGTGGGTGGAAGGCGAGTTCCTGGCCCCTGTTGTCGGCGAGAGGGGGATATGAACTGGCTACCGGAAGAACCATCGTTAATGTGCCTTACCACCCTTTACCACCTCCTGGCTCCTGCTCACTAAGCCAGCCTGGTTCACTTTGACTATTACGTCGCCTGCAGCCACACATTTTACACCTACAGTGGGCTGCTGTGTACTGCCCTTCTGCTGTCTGTCTGTGTTTCCCACTGCCAGGGTACACAGATTTACCTTCTGCTGCCACTATGCCACCAGCTATTACGTCAAACAATAGCTATATCTGTCTGTGTAATTTTCTGTAAAAAACAAAACAAATAAACCATAAAAAAAAAGGTTTAATTTTTCTGAGGTGCCTGGGTTGAAAACTGTGTTGTCCCAGTTGTGTATTGGACACGATGTGGGCTGCACGACCGCTGTCTGGGACATCCTGCTGTGTTTATTTACAGCCCTGGTATCACCGCTAGGTACCAGGGCTATTATGTCACGCTGCCTGTCTGGCCTGCTGCCACACTCACACTACTCCTCCATTCCTCCTGCTGCTGCTGCTGTCTGTCTGTGTTTCCCACTGCCAGGGTACACAGAATTTCCTTCTGCTGCCACTCTGCCACCAGCTATTACGTCAAACAATAGTTGCTCACATTACTCCTCCATTCCTCCTGCTGCTGCTGCTGTCTGTCTGTGTTTCCCACTGCCAGGGTACACAGAATTACCTTCTGCTGCCACTCTGCCACCAGCTATTACGTCAAACAATAGCTATATCTGTCTGTGTAATTTGTTGTAAAAACAAAACAAATAAACCATAAAAAAAAAAAAAGTTTAATTTTTCTGAGGTGCCCGGGTTGAAAACTGTGTTGTCCCAGTTGTGTATTGGACACGATGTGGGCTGCACAACCGCTGTCTGGGACATCCTGCTGTGTTTATTTACAGCCCTGGTATCACCGCTAGGTACCAGGGCTATTATGTCACGCTGCCTGCCTGGCCTGCTGCCACACTCACATTACTCCTCCATTCCTCCTGCTGCTGCTTCTGTCTGTCTGTGTTTCCCACTGCCAGGGTACACATATTTACCTTCTGCTGCCACTCTGCCACCAGCTATTACGTCAAACAATAGCTATATCTGTCTGTGTAATTTTCTGTAAAAAACAAAACAAATAAACCATAACAAAAAAAAAAAAGTTTAATTTTTCTGAGGTGCCCGGGTTGAAAACTGTGTTGTCCCAGTTGTGTATTGGACACGATGTGGGCTGCACGACCGCTGTCTGGGACCTCCTGCTGTGTTTATTTACAGCCCTGGTATCACCGCTAGGTACCAGGGCTATTATGTCACGCTGCCTGCCTGGCCTGCTGCCACACTCACACTACTCCTCCATTCCTCCTGCTTCTGCTGCTGTCTGTCTGTATTTCCCACTGCCAGGGTACACAGAATTTCCTTCTGCTGCCACTCTGCCACCAGCTATTACGTCAAACAATAGTTGCTCACATTACTCCTCCATTCCTCCTGCTGCTGCTGCTGTCTGTCTGTGTTTCCCACTGCCAGGGTACGCAGAATTACCTTCTGCTGCCACTCTGCCACACCAGCTATTACGTCAAACAATAGCTATATCTGTCTGTGTAATTTGTTGTAAAAACAAAACAAATAAACCATAAAAAAAAAAAGGTTTAATTTTTCTGAGGTGCCCGGGTTGAAAACTGTGTTGTCCCAGTTGTGTATTGGACACGATGTGGGCTGCACGACCGCTGTCTGGGACCTCCTGCTGTGTTTATTTACACCCCTGGTATCACCGCTAGGTACCAGGGCTATTATGTCACGCTGCCTGCCTCATTGACTGCCTGCTGCCACACACTCATCCTCCTCCTCCTGCTGCTGAATTTACCTCCTGCTGTCTGTGTGTTTCCACTGCCAGGGAGCACATACAATGGCGCTTCCAACATGCGTGCGCCACCAGCTATTTGTTACGCTCAAAAATAGCTGCATTTCTTAAAAAAAACAAAAAATTATATATACTTTTTATTAATATGTGATATTATTTTTAGAGGTGTCCGGGTTGAAAACTGTGTTGTCCCAGTTGTGTATTGGACATGATGTGGGCTTCACGACCGCTGTCTGGAACCTCATGCTGTGTATTTACGGCCTGGTACCACCGCTAGGTACCACAGCCTATTATGTCTCGTCTCGCTGCCTGCCTCAAGAAGAAGATGAAGAAGATGAAGAAGATGAAGAAGAAGAAGATGAAGAAGATGAAGAAGAAGAAGATGAAGAAGAAGAAGATGAAGAAGAAGAAGATGATGATGAAGAAGATGAAGAAGATGAAGAAGAAGAAGATGAAGAAGATGAAGAAGATAAAGAAGAAGAAGATGAAGAAGAAGAAGATGAAGAAGAAGAAGATGAAGAAGATGAAGAAGAAGAAGATGAAGAAGAAGAAGATGAAGAAGAAGAAGATGAAGAAGAAGAAGATGATGATGAAGAAGAAGAAGATGATGATGAAGAAGATGAAGAAGATGAAGAAGAAGAAGATGAAGAAGATGAAGAAGATGAAGAAGAAGAAGAAGATGAAGAAGAAGAAGATGATGAAGAAGAAGATGAAGAAGATGAAGAAGATGAAGAAGAAGAAGATGAAGAAGATGAAGAAGAAGAAGATGAAGAAGATGAAGAAGAAGAAGATGATGATGAAGAAGAAGATGATGATGAAGAAGATGAAGAAGAAGAAGAAGACGATATAGAAGAAGAAGAAGAAGATATAGAAGAAGATATAGAAGAAGAAGATATAGAAGAAGAAGATATAGAAGAAGAAGAAGAAGAAGATATAGAAGATAAAGAAGAAGAAGAAGTATATACAGTACTGAACAAAATTTTGGACACAACTTCTCTTTCCACCTTTTTTTTTTAAAGGAACATCCCCACATAATCACTTGCTGTTGTTACTTGGAAAAAAAGATGTTTCTTGCATCATTCACCCTCAAAACAAGTGTTGGAAGCTATTTAAGGCCAATACGAATAGTCAGCTCGAATAATGAGCTCGAATACCGACTCGAATAGTGAGCTCGAAGTCCGAGGTTGAATCGAATAGTAAAAAAAATTTGATTCGAATATTCGACCAAACGCGAATAATTTACTATTCGAATTTGACCGAACTCGAATAATAAAAAGGGGTATCCGAGCATCACTATTTGTAACGTCTGACTAACATATGTATATATCGGCAATGAACCGATATATGACATAAGCAGGAACACTGACTAGGACTGGAGCAATACAGGGAGCAGGACTCAGAAGGATTCGCTATCTCTTCGCAGAGATGAACGCAATCCACAAACAGAACCAGGAGCAGGATAACTAACTCAGCACGGGTGATCACGATACGCGCAAACTACCAAAACGTGCTGGAAAGCTGACTAACTGAACACAGGATATAAACAGTTCATGTACGTATATATCAGCGACACTTATGTATCAACATAACACGAATACAAGGAAAATAACAAAACGTGCAAGTATGCGTATATATTGGCGATGAACCAATATATGACACAAGACAAGCAAAGTAACAACTTCTAGAACAAGAGCAGAACTAGGAGGACTTGCTGACCCGTTCGCAGGAGTCAGCGCAGTCCACACGGACTAGGAATGAGGTGGGGCACGAGCAGAGTAACAGACAGAATCTGAGACTATGGTAGCCCATGGAGCATTGCAGGAAGCAGTTCTTTATACTGAGGTCATCCAATGGGAGCAGACATGCAGATTCCCACACAAGTGAATGGTAATTAATCACAGGCTGACAGCAGGAAAAGGCAGACAATGATATGCAGCCTGCAGGTAAGGGATTGTCACTCCATTGCAGCAGACAATGTTTGTTTTCACAAAAGCATATTAAACTGTCATTAACTTCAGAGCGACTGCAGATGGAATCAGCAACTAGTTTAAGTGCAAACCAAACTATGCAAGCAAATGCATGTAATGACATCAGAACTGCTTTGGTTGCAATACCACTGCAGCCAGCAGTAAACGCTGCAGAAGCGATCGTAGCAGTACCCCCCCCCCCCCCCCTTTAAACGCGGCCTCCGGACGCCTACATATTTCTCCTGAACCACCCAAACCAAAAAATCAGAAGTGGAAAATCCAGCAAACTGATCTGACTGATAATTCATGAAGGTCGGAACAGCCCGACAAAACCAAATTCCTGAATCAGTCTCACCAAAACTAGACCAATTGGAACCAGAACCTACCGAACCATGCCCGTCAGTACTACAAGCCTCAGTGTGATACCCATCAGAACCACGACTTGCAGAAAAAAGCCCCCAGAAACTCTCTGAGCGATACCCACCACCTTCCAGGGACTGTCCCAAAAACGCCAAAGCCTTTGCAATGCCCACCGGAACTGTCCTTACCAACACAAAACTCACTGTTGAACCAGTCCAAGGTACCAGGACAAGTTTCCTCAGAGATCTCCCAGAACACTTGGAAGCTCCAAAGAGATCCCCACAGGTTAGATCGCCCCTTAGGCTCACATGGAGAACTATCAAGAACCCCTATGGAACCCAGGGCAACTCCAGAGTCAGGGTCACAAGGACAAACATCAAGATCAGGGCTTTTAGGGACCAGAACCATCTCCGGGCATGCAGGCCAACCGGCAACATCAGAACATGTCTCCACTAGGGAAGCATGTGAGCACGCTAACACAGACACACTTGGGCACTCTGGCATACGAAGCACATCTGGGCACACCGGCACAAGAGAAACCTCTGGGCATGTCAAGGAACTGCGAACCTCAAAGTCAGTCAAGACAGGACCGAAACCAGGACTGGGCAAAAAAAAATCATCATGACTAGACTTCACAATTACTGGATTCTCACTAAAAACTGCAGGATCAGACTTAGATGTCGCTGATTCCAGCAAGGTTATTAACAAATCATGTTCAGGGGCATTTACAAGACAGGAAAAATCTTCTGATGTATGCACCGAACTAGACAGGGTTCCCATAGCTTCTTCTGGACTAGACAGAGACTCATCAAATACACTTAATTGGAGCTCATGAAGGGCTGCAAAACAAGTCAGTATTGCAGCAATCCCCACTGAACTAAGCAAAACTGAGGAACTCACTGGACAGGAAGGGGACTCTGGAACTTCTGCCACACCGACCAGAAAACCAGAATTTTCCAGGATACAGGGCTGGGTTTCAGAAACACTCATTAACCCGGACTGAAATTCTGAGATTTCTATTATTTTTTCCAGCGAGTCAAAATTATCCATGTTACATGGCAATACTTCTGAAACATTCAGAGGACAGGGCTGAAGTTCCCTGACTACTGTGATATCAGAGAGGGACTCAACATCTTTAGCTAAATCAGACTGTGTACAGGGCAAGGTATCAAAAACGCTTGCTGACAAAGACAATGTTTCAATAGCTTCTGCTTCACTGGGAAGAGATTCATCAAGTTTTACTAGAGCAGACTGTAGTTCCAAAACAGCTGCTAAACAAGTGAATACTACTGCAACACCCACTGAAGTAAACAGTGCCTCAGACTCCTCTACTAGAGAATCTGAAGTATCCAAAGTACTGGGAAAAGCATAAGACTC
Source organism: Hyperolius riggenbachi (assembly GCF_040937935.1). Classification (NCBI taxonomy): domain Eukaryota; kingdom Metazoa; phylum Chordata; class Amphibia; order Anura; family Hyperoliidae; genus Hyperolius; species Hyperolius riggenbachi. Next base: position 205,429,867 of record NC_090655.1, on the reverse strand, counting down.
TGTGACCACAGCTTCACTGGACAGGATCACTGAACAGGCCATATCGCAGGGCAAAACCATGGAAGCACCTGCTGGACAGCGTAATGATTCTGTGACCTGAGCTTCATTGGAAAGATCTACTGCACAATTCATGGTACAGGGCAAATTTACTGGAACATTTTCTGAACAAGGTAATAATTCTATGATTTCAGGTTCACATAGCAGATTCTCTAAGCTATCCACGAAACTAGAGCAAGGTGTAGAGACAGGAAGATCAAGACACAATGTTTGTGCATCTGAATCACTATTCAATTGTAAAATTGGGAAATTCAGATGCTGGGGTTCTGAGGTTTCTAGACAGGATTGCTGGGACTCAGAAACTAATGTAGTGCATCTATTGGCATCTGCTGGATCAGACAGGAGTTGAACTTTATTAACACAGGTAAATTCTACAGAAGTGTTTGCAGAGGCAGGCAAAGATTTTCTAATGTCTGTTTCACTGAACAAAGACTCATGAGTACTGGCTAGGCTGGACTCAGAAGTCAGCAGGACCTCTGAGTCCTCTGCTGAGAAATTTGTGCAGGGCAAGGTTAAGGAAGTATTAGTAATTTCTGTCTTACTGGGAAGTAACACTGAGTTATCCATGGTACAGGGTGGAATTACAGGAACTTCAATTTCACACAAAAGAAGCTCTGAATCACTCGCTGAATCAGCCAAAGGTGCTGAAGCAGGCGAGTCCTCAGGAACTGAGGAAGTGGAACAATCTCCAATTGACAGTGTGTCTTCCCTGGTATCAACTGATTAAATCGCATAAAAATCGTCCAAAATCATTCTCCACACATCGATCAATGGAGCCACAAAGTCATACCCACACACACCAGTCTTTATTAGGTTATAAGCCGACTTAATGCATGCATTCAATACTAATTCACTTTTTGCACTGTAAAATTGACAAAATGAACTTGAATCTTTCGTCCATTCATAGACCAGGGCTTCCATCTCTCCTTTCTCAAATGGAGGATCCCATGCATATTTAACAGCTGAGCATTCAGGCTAATCACAGTTTGCAAATGTGTTTGTGGCAGAAACATGTATTGGGTTATTTAGCAGGCGATTGGCCGATTTCTTATTCCTAAGGATCTCCAATACCTGTAGCAAGTGTTGAACTGTAGTGTATGCAAATTTCCCTTGCTGCACGAATAAATTGATCTGTTCAATACTCTGTAATATATCTTCATAATCATATTCAGATAATTCATTTAAACAAGAACTTTTATTTTCCCTGGCTAGCAATGAAAGTTCATTAGTAGTTTCATAGGTCCATTTGACTCCCCTGAATGGTGACTGAATTTCATTATCTGCTAATGGCGGAGTCTCATTACAGATCTGATGCGCAGTCACTAAGGGCAATGACTCCGCTGATTGTAACGCTTTTCTTTTGGAGCGTTTACGTTTGGCTTTAGACCCTGCTGCCTTAGGTGATTTATTCAAAGCAGAAGAAAAGTTATCAGAACAATTATCTGCTTGCTGATTATTTTTGCAAGCAGTAGAAGGAGCAGCTGATTGACAAGCTGCCAGGAGCTCATCAAAAGGGCTAGGCAAATCGGTTTTGCACAGCCAGTTATGGATCACAAACGCTAGAAATTCCAGCGGTCTCTCTTTCAAATTGGTATGATCCAGGACATCGTAAGCCCACTGAAACAATTTTCCCTTAAACAAAACATACCCTAGCTGGGGGGCCCACGTTGAAACAGGAGTAGCCTGGAGCTCGGGATTGGCCAGGAACCTGGTACATTCAGAAAAAAACTCATTTTCTGTTTCAGAATTAAGTTTCTCAAATTTCTTAAAGGAACAGGAACCATAACAAACAGTGTCATTTTTGCTGGGACCCCCCCCCCCCCACAATGGGGATTGGTAATGGGGCTACCATAATGTTAGGCTTAGTGGGCTTATTCTCCACAGTCAGCATGCAACACATAAGCTGACGTGAAGGAGGTACACACACCAGCACAAGGAATCAGGATATCCCCAGTTTAGTGGAGGAGAGGACTGACTCCAATAGGAGATTGTGGTACACAGAGCCGGTGCAGATCCGAACAGCCACAAAACAATACTTTCGTGATAACGTCTCAGCGCAAAGTAGCGCTGAGCGCATAAACCAGGACTGAGGAGATCAGGACAGGTAGACAGACAGAATGAACGCTTGCTAAACTAGCCACTACTTAGTGTGAGGTTTTTAATTTAGGTTTTTAATTTAGGAACGAGCTCCCCCTGGTGGGATGTGTTGGATTTCCCTTCCATACATTTCATATACATTCTTTGCCAGGATTGGCTAAAGTGGTACATACATCCCTTACTAGGATTGGTCAGGGAAAAGTTAAACCCCCAGGCTGTGATTGGTTCTTACGTGCTTTGCTATGATTGGATAATTTTTACACCACCTTACTGTTCCTACTGAATAAAAGCTTTGACCGGAACTCATTAAAACAAGGAAGTGATTTTAAGCTATCCTCTGGTGTCGTGTCACTTCTTCCACTGAAGGGTAAAGGGTCATAGGCTTCGGCCTACTAACTTGGGTATCCAAAGCCAACGTGTACTTGGAGTCTTGAGCTCCATTACCCAAACTTTTGCTTGGCCCTGTTTTCAGCCCTGACATTAGTGACAGCAAGCGTCCACAACAAGACAGACTGGAATGAGGCAGCCAATGCGTTGCAGCGATGGCGTGCCTCACAAAGACAGGACAGGATAGTCAGGAAATAGGAGGATCAAGATAGATGAACGTAACACAGAACAAATATACAATAAGTATGTTTTCCTAGCGTATTACAATTACAGCTATCAATGAAACTATTTGTAACGTCTGACTAACATATGTATATATCGGCAATGAACCGATATATGACATAAGCAGGAACACTGACTAGGACTGGAGCAATACAGGGAGCAGGACTCAGAAGGATTCGCTATCTCTTCGCAGAGATGAACGCAATCCACAAACAGAACCAGGAGCAGGATAACTAACTCAGCACGGGTGATCACGATACGCGCAAACTACCAAAACGTGCTGGAAAGCTGACTAACTGAACACAGGATATAAACAGTTTGTGTACGTATATATCAGCGACACTGATGTATCAACGTAACACGAATACAAGGAAAATAACAAAACGTGCAAGTATGCGTATATATTGGCGATGAACCAATATATGACACAAGACAAGCAAAGTAACAACTTCTAGAACAAGAGCAGAACTAGGAGGACTCGCTGACCCCTTCGCAGGAGTCAGCGCAGTCCACACGGACTAGGAACGAGGTGGGGCACGAGCAGAGTAACAGACAGAATCTGAGACTATGGTAGCCCATGGAGCATTGCAGGAAGCAGTTCTTTATACTGAGGTCATCCAATGGGAGCAGACATGCAGATTCCCACACAAGTGAATGGTAATTAATCACAGGCTGACAGCAGGAAAAGGCAGACAATGATATGCAGCCTGCAGGAAAGGGATTGCCACTCCATTGCAGCAGACAATGTTTGTTTTCACAAAAGCATATTAAACTGTCATTAACTTCAGAGCGACTGCAGATGGAATCAGCAACTAGTTTAAGTGCAAACCAAACTATGCAAGCAAATGCATGTAATGACATCAGAACTGCTTGGGTTGCAATACCACTGCAGCCAGCAGTAAACGCTGCAGAAGCGATCGTAACACCTGCCCCACCAGGAACTGCAATACCTTGGACCACTGTTACACGGTCCACAAGGATGCATACAGGGCCACCCAGGGTGCCCCCCTGGGGCACTCCGACCACAATCTGATTCATCTGATCCCTACCTACAGGAGGCGCCTCGATATCACCAAACCCACGGTTCGGACTGTCAAAAAGTGGACTGAGGAGGCCAAACTGGAGCTACAAGCTTGCTTTGAGTGCACTGACTGGTCGGTCCTGGAAGCGCCCACCCTGGATGAATGGGCAGAGAATGTCACGTCCTACATTAGTTTTTGTGAAGAAGTGTGTATCCCATCCAAGACCTTCAAGGCCTTCCCCAACGACAAGCCTTGGTTCAACAACAGGCTGCGCCAGCTCCGTAAACGCAAGGATGAGGCGCACAGGTCAGGATCCCCAGAGGAGTTCAGGGAGGCCAGGAATGCCCTGAAACAGGAACTGCGGGTCGCAAAGAGGGCCTACTCTGAGAAGCTGCGACTCAGCCTCCAGTCAAATAGCCCACGGGAAGTATGGCAAGGCCTCAGAGCTGTCACAAACCTCAAACCCTCTCCCCAACTCGCGACTCCTAGCATCCAGCTGGCCGAGGAGCTCAACGAGTTTTACTGCAGATTCGAGCGTCAGCCCAAGCAGCCTGTGGTCTCGGGGTCAATGGAATTGGCACTAGGCGACCACTGTGCCACTGCACCAGTCACAGTTCAGGAATCAGAAGTTCTTAAGCTCCTTCGCAAGCTGAACGCCAGGAAAGCCTCAGGCCCGGACAGTGTGTCATCATCTTGCTTAAGAACTTGTGCGGATCAGCTAGCTCCTGTGCTCACCTCTCTGTTCAAGAGGTCACTAGCGGAAGGTACAGTTCCCTCCTGTTTCAAAAGGTCCACGATCATTCCAGTTCCCAAAAAGCCAGGTAGCACTGACCTCAATAACTTCAGACCCGTGGCTTTAACTTCCACCATCATGAAGATCCTGGAATGGCTAGTCCTCGCACACGTTAAACACACCACCAACGCACGGCTTGACCAACTCCAATTCACATACAGGGCAAACAGGTCCGTAGAGGACGCCATCAATGTTAGCCTCGCATACATCTTGGAGCACCTCGAAAGGCCTGATTCCTATGCCAGAATCCTGTTTCTGGACTTTAGCTCTGCGGTCAACACGATCTGCCCGGACATTCTGATCGACAACCTGGCGCAGCTCGCTGTTGACCCCACACTCTGTGCATGGGTCAGGAGCTTCCTCTCAGATAGAACGCAGCAGGTCAAGCTCGGATACTGCACCTCCAGCGTGAGAATTACCAATACGGAAGCACCCCAAGGGTGTGTACTGTCCCCGCTACTGTTCTCCCTGTATACCAATAACTGCACCTCCTCCACAGACTCTGTGAAGGTCATCAAATTTGCTGATGACACAACTATCATTGGCCTCATCAACAACAACGGAGAGCATGAGTATCACAGCGAAATAGAGAGAATCTGCAATTGGTGCAAGAGTAACAACCTCGTCCTTAATGCAACAAAGACGGTCGAGCTGGTTGTTGACTTTGGGAAGAACCCTCCTGCCCTCCCACCCGTCAACATAGGCGAGACAGTGGTCTCCAAAGTACCAACTGTGCGGTTCCTGGGCTCAACCTTATCCACTGACCTAAAATGGGGGCAAAACACTGCAAGAATTCAGAAGAAGGCACGGCAGAGGCTATTTTTCCTGCGGCAACTTAAAAAATTCGGAATCCCTCGGGAGCTACTGACCAGCTTCTACATCGCGACCACGGAGTCCATTCTCTGCTCCTCCATAATCGTCTGGTATGCTGGCGCAACGGAGAGTGACAGACAAAAACTGCAAAGAATCATCAATGAGGCAGAAAAGATCATTGGTTCACACCTACCATCCCTTGACCTCCTCCACACCGCCAGGATGAGGAAGAGGGCCAAGAGGATTTCCTGTGACTTTTCTCACCCTGGCAGCTGCTTCTTTGAGCCTCTCCCGCTGGGTCGGCGCTACCAAACCATTAGATCCAGAACCAGCAGACGTCGGAACACCTTCTTCCCTCAGGCAGTTCTTTTGTTAAATGCCAACCCCCACTAAACCCCTACCACCTAGACCACAAAGCTTCTACCTACCTACTCCTCATGCTCAGAGGTCTTCCTTCTTCTCTTCAGTATAGGTAGCATAACTATTGCAGAAATCTTAGGGTGCTGCTGTTAAGGTTTACATTTGTCTACGCAGAAATGTTAAATGTTTCGTTGGTAAAGCTGTCTATGTCCTAAAATTGCTGCATGTACTGTAATGTATCATGTACAGTACTCCGCCAATGTGGAATGCTTCTTTGCTTAAGCCATGTGTACCAAAAGAAATTCCGGGTACGGCTCGGCCGTACTTGGCGAATAAACTACTTATCTTATCTTATCTTATCTTATCTTATCTTACACTTAACCAGTTGCTTTTAGTTATAATTGAAAGAAAACTGATTTTCAAAGTAATGCCCATGTTTTCCTATGGCACCTTTCACGCGTACAGTTAAAAATGCTGCAGGCAGTGGCGTAGCTTAGGAGCTGTGGGCCCCGATGCAAGTTTTACATGGGGCCCCCCCAAGCACTCTATTCATAACAATTGATGCGGCGCACCAAAACCTGCCAATGGCAACTACAGTGTCAGAGGTGCAAGAAGGGGATGGGGAACAGTTTGTTAATGATTACCACTATTCAAAGTATCTATAGAAGTGATTATTATGAGCACAGGACCAATAGAGAGCTAATACTGCAGTTCAGGGAGGGCCCTATGGGGCCCCTCTGGCCCAAGGGCCCCGATGCGGTCGCAACCTCTGCACCCCCTATTGCTACGCCCCTGGCTGCAGGGTGAAAAATGGTGCACCATTCTGCCGATAAATGTATCATAAAACGCCATTTACCATTTTAATCTAAATACATTGTTAAATACATTAAAACGGTAAATAGCGTTTTATGTTACATTTATTGGCGGAACGATGCGCCATTAAAAATTGAAGGGGGGCTAGTTTTAGGCAGTGGGAGTCGGGGAGGGGAGGCAGGGGAGAGAGGCAGCGGGACAGTGGAGGGAGTAAGATTAGGTGGAGGGATGAGTGCATATTCATACTTTACTTTGTCCTGGCCTGTGATCGTCATCGCTCCTTCTCTCCACTCCTTCACTTCTTCCGTTAGTTTGTTGTAGTCCTGCATCCAGCCAATCACCATGCAGGGACTGAAGCCACATGGTGATTGGCTGGATGCAGGACTACAGCAAACTAACAGGAGTGAAGGAGCGATCGCCTGCCAGGACAAAGTAATGTATGCATATGCACTCATCCCTCCAGTGTCCCGCTGCCTCTCTCCCCCGCTTCTCTTCCCCGAGCCCCGTTGCCTAACACTAGCCCCCCGCATTGACTCCGATTATATAACGCTATTTAGCGTTATAAGTGTAAGGCTTCGTAACATCTGTAAGATTCGCCCTTTCCCAGGGCCGGGCCGAGGCATAGGCTGGAGAGGCTCCAGCCTCAGGACGCAGTGTAGGAGGGGGCGCACAATTCATTCAGCTGTCATTCCTAATTGTGTTTGAAGCAGAAAGAAATAAGAAAAGGAGATACATGGAAGTGACTACAAGCCAGATAACTAGAGATTAAGGTGTTGGGGGCCCTGGGGAGCCTCTTAGTCTAAGAGCAATCAGTGTGTGACGGCTTGGGTGGAGGGATGGAGGGGCGCACTTTGGAGTCTCAGCCTTGGGTGCTGGAGGACCTTGTCCCGGCTCTGCCCTTTCCTGACCTCTGCCACCACCAAACTCCTCATCCATGCCCTCATAATTTCCCGCCTTGCAGGGGCGTAACTAGGCCCCACCGGGCCCTCCTGCAGAATTTCATTGCAGCCCCCCCTCCCTGGGGCCTGCTTGGGGCCCTTTTGTGGGGGCTGGAGGGGTGGCAGCATGAGGGGAAAGCCTTGGCCACAGTCGGCGGGGAGAGGGGAAGTTACCCCCCTCTCCCTCACCTCGGTTCTCTCCCCTCTGCGCTCCCCTCCAGCTAGTTACAGTGTAGGCAGCGGGCAGCGGCGGGCAGATACATACCTTCTTCCTTGTGTTCCACCGCATACTCTTCGCTCTAGCGGCTGACGTCACTTTCGAAAGTGACATCACTTCTGGAAGTGACGTCAGCCGCTAGAGCGAGGAGTATGCGGTGGAACGCAAGGAAGAAGGTATGTATCTTGCGGCCGCTGCCCGCTGCCCACTGCCCAAACTGTAACTAGCTGGAGGGGAGCACAGAGGGGAGAGCCCCGAGGTGAGGGAGAGGGGGGGGGGGAACTTCCCCTCTCCCTGCCGACTGTGGCCAAGGCTTTCCCCTCATGCTGCCACCCCTCCAGCCCCCACAAAACGGCCCAGAGCGGGCCCCAGAGGGGGGCGTGGGCCCCCCCGTGGGAGCAGGGGCTGCAGGGCCTATTGTTACGCCCATGCCACCTTGACTACTGCAATGCCCTTCTGTCTGGTCTCCCTATGGGCCTGATTCACAAAGCGGTGATAACTCAGTTATCACGCCTAAAAGACTTTAGGCGTGATAAGCTGTGCACCGCTGAGTTAGCACCGCTTTGTGCTCTTTATCGCGCGCAAAGTCCCGCGCGCAATTGCGCAATTCCGCGCGCAGCGCCCATAGGGTTTAATGGGCGCATCGCGCGCACTGCACAGTGCACCGCGCGATTGCGCACGGGATTTCGCGCGGGTTTCATTTTATCACGCCTAAACTGAGTTTAGGCGTGATAAAGGGCTTTTTACAGGCGTGCAAACACTTTGCACCGCTTTGTGAATCAGGCCCTATGACCCGAACAGCCCCACTGCAGTCCATCATGAATGCGGCAGCCAGAATTATCCACTGCTCCCATCGCTCCACCACGGCAGATCACCTACTTGAATCCCTCCACTGGCTTCCTATCCAGTCCAGAATCAGATTCAAGATACTGTGTCTGACCTGCAAATCTGTCCACAAAACCTGTCCAACCTACATTTCCGATCTTACTCAGAGGTACACTCCTAGCCGCTCACTCCGCTCTTCCAATGAACTTCGCCTAACCGCCCCCCGCATCACCCAGTCCCATGCACACCTCCAGGACTTCTCAAGAGCTGCTCCAACACTATGGAACTCCCTACCTCCACCCATTAGGGCAGCCCCCTCCTTCAACATCTTCAAGAAAGCCCTCAAAACTCACCTTTTCACTCTGGCCTACTACCCCTCACAAATGCTCTAAACCCGCATCTGAACTCTGGTCCACTACCTTTCGTGTCCCTACCTCTCCCTTTAGATTGTAACCCTTTGGGCAGGGTCCTCCTCCTTTTGTGTCCTACCTGATCATGCACCTCCATTACTGTGCACCCATGCTATGCATCTGAGTGAACCTAACTTGCCTAATCTCCATGCTCCATCCAGTGACTGACTAAGCATTACTTTGTACTCATACTGTGCTGTGTGATCTGGTTTTCTTGTATTCCTGTATTGTCATATTGCTGTATGTCACCCCTAAATATTGTCTGTAACCTAAACTAATGTCCAGCGCTGCGTAATATGTTGGCGCTTTATAAATACAATAAATAAAAAAAATAAATAAGCCACACTGCATGCACCATTTTTTAACACTTATAACCCTAAACAGCTTTATATAATTGAAGTCAATGCGCTGCCATTTTTATTCTCCTCCCGGCGCTGTGCGCCAATTTTATCTGTCCCACCTTTCACGCTTAACGCGTTATAACTGAAATCTTTTTCTCAATGCACTGCTATGGAAAAAATGCGTACTAACACATACTAATGCACACTAACGCACACTAACTTATACTAACTGATTAAGTGTAAATGGGGCCTGAGTGTTAGACATTTTGGAGAAAGGTAAATTTAGGTTTTATGTATCGTATCTCACTAAGTCTACCATCATTGTAGCAAATCTGGGTTTTCTTGCAAACCAGTGGCCCATATTTTGCTGCAGCAAACACGTTCACTTTGAGAGCAGGGCATTCGAAATGAGAAGTTTTGAGCAATTTGTACCCTGAGTATACCGCTAAGTGAATAATGTCAAAATTAGGCCCAACATGTCAATATTTTGTGTGTCCACCATTATTTTCCAGCACTACCTCAAGGCCGGTTTCACACTGCAAACTTCACACCACCAAAAACAGGCCTTTAGGGGAGTTTCAGGGAATACTGCATTACTACGCTGTATTCCCCATCTGGCATTCGGCCAATCAGGGGTATGCGGAAGTGCACAGGAGCGCGCTGTGACATTGCGCCAGTAATTTTAAAAAAATACCTACGTCGACTTCTCAGCCGACACAGATTGCCGCAAGTCGCCGCAGAAGATGTGTGATAATGTAGCTCTGGACCTGTGACGGGGAAAACGTCACTTCCTTGCATCGCGCCATAAGGTAGCAGCATGAAGGTCTCCATAGACTTTAATTGCCCGGCAGTGGGGTGCGATAAAAATACCACACTGCCCCGGTGGGGAAAGGCCCTATCTCTTTTTGGAATGGAGTTAATTAGAGCTTCTCAAGTTGCCATTGGAATACTTTTCCCCTCCTACATGAATGAAGCTGGTGGATGTTGGAGACCTCATGCTCCTTCACCTTCCATTTGAGGATGCCCCACAGATGCTCAATAGGGTTTAGGTCTAAAGATATTAAATTAAAGAGATTTCAAATCAGAATATGGAATCAAATCAATTACGTTTCTAGGGTATAGATCTAGTAAGTTAAGTAGCAGAGTGGGGTGTCAATAGTCAATTTTCAGCTGCTCTGGTATTAATGAAGTTAACAGCAGATGCTCTAGAGGGAATAATGAGATAATAGCCATCAAAACAGGAATGGTGTAAGGTGGAGGCCAATGACATCTTTTCCTTCTCAGCTCTTCTGACTTTTTTTCACTAGTTTTGCGTTTGGCTATGGTCACTGTCTGGTAGCATGAGCTCATCTGGATCAACACAGGTTGCGCAGGTAGATCAATATGTACTATTGCCAGAAATTTAGCTGTTTCTCCCAGCAAATATCAAGGGCATTAAGGAAAACCTAGGAGACAAGTAAAACAGCCAATCTAGGGGATTTGAACAGGGCTGTAGAAAGTCCTTTAACCATCAGCAGAACCGGTATCTGCTCTTGTAGAATACCAACTTTTTCACATCAACCACAAGCATCCGGTGCTTATCACAGATGAGAGCAGATTCATCCGGAGCACATGCTCTACAAATGTGAAAGGGTCTTGAGAAGCCAGGGAGAAAATTATGCATCTTGTAGCATTGATTAGCATGACTTTTCTGGTGGTGTGTTAGTAATGGTCCAGAGAGGGATGCAGAGGTTGTATATTCCTTAAATCATCCACAGGGGAGGGGTCATCATCTATTAATTAATAATTTGTTATGTTCTGTACAAACATTGATCTTTGCAGCCAAAAATGATCATTGGAAGATATCCCATCCCAGGAAACAATACGCCATGCAGCCTTTGACAGCAAGTTAGCACTACAGTGTAACAGCAAATCAAACGGCCTCACCCTAATATGGTGACCTCAATGCTCTAAAGCCCATCTGCCAGGGGCATATAACAACAAGTGGAGTCACCATGATCTCATAATTAGGGATGGCTGAACATGTTCGCCACTCGCCAGAGAATTGGTCCTAGGAAATGGTCGCTATTCGCTAGTTTGTGAGTAATGTGGACTGTGCTTGTCGTACGCAACCACCCTACACTTACCCATAGAGCCATTTTTTGACACTTCACCCTAAAGTTAGGTGGGACAGGATGGCCAATCAGACGTGCTTACTCTCCCCCATATAAAAATCACAATCCAGGTGGTCATTTTCAATCAGCCTTTAATCAGTGTAGGGAGCGAAGCTGTTATTTGCTATTGTGATGTGTAGTACAGTAGCTGCTTCCTAGGTGCTCTGCTACTTGTAGTTCACTACCTAGGGACCCACAACAATCCTTTTGAGGACTCATCCTGATCACAAAAGTCCTTTTGAGGACTGACATTGACTCTGCTGTCCTGAGTTGTTGCTTTTTGTGGTGTGGTTTGTTGTAGCAACACAACACCCATATATAGTGCAGTGTGTGGCTGTGTTACTGTTATAGCCCACTCTCAGTGTGCATATGTGATTGATTGTCACTGACCCCCCATACAGCATCACACCAACACATATGACATATGCTGAAAACTTATTTGAACAGAGGTGCCAATGTAGAATAAAAGCGTCTAAAAACAGTTTAACAGGGGAAGGAAACGGTGGATTTACCTCCCTCAAGGTCAAACAGACAGGGATTTGTTACTTTATATAAAAAAATATAGGCGCCAATGTAGAACAAACGCGTCTAAAAACTGTTTAAAAGGGGGAAGCGGTGGACTTGCCTCCCTCAAGATCAAACAGTCAGGAATTTGTTACTTTATATCAAAAAATAACATTTATTATAAAAAATACTTCAATTTGCAATGCGTTTCGTGGGCACAGTCCCGCTTCATCAGGCAATAAACGGAGAAACTGAAAAAGAATGCCAGAAAATGCCACACTAAGACTAATATCCAACCAGATTAATAAACATCAATGCATAAAATATATATCTCCATTATGCATAAAAAAACCACCAGTATGCATTGCATACTGTATGTAAAATGTATAAACTGAATGTCAGTAAGTGCTAGTAGTATGCAGGCAAAGGAAAATGAAAATTTGGAGTAACGCCGAGGTCACTAATATGGTGTATATTTTATGGGGGTGAATCAGCAGAATATGATGGTATCGTGGGTGCCAAAACAATGTAATAATAGTGAACATAGGGTTAGGGATTAAGGATTAAAGTTTACCTCCAAAAGTCTGTAGCATGGCCGAGCGCCTCTGTAACGTGTGAAGCCGCACAGCTGTTTAAATGCTGTGAACGGCTCCCAATTAGCTAATCGGCAGGTGGGAGGGCGCCCAGGCTAGTACGCCTGACGTCACCCGCCGGGTTATCCAATCAGGTGCGTGAAAATGTTCCTGTTTACCGCTCGTACGTCGTGAAATAGGCGGAAGTTTGTCCACGTCATTTGGCGCATGCGTACTTGCACCTTTTGTGAGATAGACTCCATCTTGGATAATGGAATGGGGATATGCGTCTATTGAATGCGCCTGCACGTTAAGGTCCCGGGCGCCATGTTGTTGGTGGGAAAAAACATCAGTGGGGGACATACGGAGCATAAGATAAAAGCAAGTAAAATAAGGATAAATATTATAAAATGTTAATAAAGTGTGCACGATTGGTCTGACTCATCAATAGACAGGTGGTGTGTTTACATATTTCTGTCTGTAGCTAAATTTTAAAGGACTGATGTCAATATGGTGTGTTGCTGCCACCTAGTGATCAAAAGGATGCATTAATGGTGCAATAAGTATTCTTAGAACTAAAAACTGTTAGTAGATATGGCAACATTATTGTTTTGATATATCTCCTGTTGGGTGGAACTGGTCGTAAGTACAAGTATACCATGTTTTTCACTGTTTCATAATAAAAATATAAATATCAAAATCAATATGTGGTCATAGTTACTGCGCAGTACAGCCTGGAGGACGTCTGATGACGTCAGCGCGACAGCGTGAAACGCAGATTGGAGCGCACAAGAACTCGACCTGGAAGCCGGCCTGGCCAGGTCGGGTGAGCCACTGGAGAAGACCAGGAGCCTCCGGAGCGGCGTCGAGGGCACGTCCTGCCAGCCACGGGCTGGAGGAAGCCCCAGGTAAGTGGAATATTTTTGTTTTTTTTTGCGCTGCAGGAGGTGTCGCGTAAGCTTTGGGACCTGGCGGTAGTTCCATGGCGGTGGTTTTTGTGCCGCAGGAGGTGTCGCGTAACCTTTGGGACGAGGCGGGTAGTCCCATGGAGGTCGTTTTGGCGCCGCAGGATGTGTCGCGTAGGCTATGGGACCTGGCTTTGGTTCCATGGCGGTGGTTTTGGCACCGCAGGAGGTGTCACGTAAGCTTTGGGACCTGGCGGGATGGTCCCATGGAGGTCATTTTGGCACCACAGAGGTGTCGCGTGGCTATGGGACCTGGCGGTGGTTCCATGGCGGTGGTTTTGGCGCCACAGAGGTGTCACGTAGGCTATGGGACCTATACAAAATGGTTGGGATAGGTGACATAGCTAGGGAGCTGGTTGCTAACATAGGATTGTTTTTTTTTTTTTAGAATCAAGAACTTGGTGACAGGTTTTGAGGTTTCCAGGCCCCTTTTGTAAGTGGTCATCTGACCACTGGTCAGATGACCTTAGCGCTGCCCATGGTGTCGCTTTGGATGCATCTCTCAAGACTGTGTAGCAGTGGTCGAGGGTGTTGACACTCCTAGTGGGGCAGGGGACGTGCTGATGGAAGCGAGGCTGCTCTTTGCGGAGGTTGGCCTTGTTGAAATCCCCTAAGATGATAAACAGCGAGTCCGGGAGGGCCGCCTCCCACTGCGTGATGATCTCATTGAGATCACACAGGGCGGCATTCACCTCTGCGTCAGGAGGGATATACCCCCCCCCCTCCCCCCGGGACATAGGAAGAGAATTCCCTTGGCGAGTAAGTTGGCCTGCAATTGATGAGGAGGAGTTCTAGATCTGGGGTGCATTTCATGGCCAGGACAGCAGTGTTTGAGCACCAGGCGGAACTGACGTAGAAGCAGATGCCGCCCCCTTTCTTTTTCCCAGAGAGGGTGCTGTTGCGGTCCGCCCAGATGAGGCTGAAACCTGGGAGCTGGAGGGCACTCTCAGGGATGTTGTCATTAAGCCACGTTTTGGTAAAGCAAAAGACTGGGGTGTTGTTACCAAGTTCCCTCTTTTCACTGAGGAGTCTCAGTTCATCTAGCTTGTTAAAGAGGGAGTGGACGTTAGTGAGGAGGACCGCAGGGATGGCCGACCACAGGCCTCTCTTCTTCAGCCTCGCCCGGACACCTGATCGTCAGCCTCTGCGCCGCTGGCTGGTGCGAGGCCAAGCCACAGGAGCAGAGATTTCCTGGATGTGGCTCCAAACAGAGTTGGACAGGAGCCTGACCTCTGGGTGTAGGGCTGTGAAATGTTCCCATTTGAGTAGCTGTGCTCTGGAGTAGGTGGTGCGAGGGGGGTGGGGTGGCATTGGAAGCATGAATGGTAAGCCGACACAGTGCGACATGGAATGCCCATCCGAATAGTAATATTAGTTCGGCACAGATGCAAAAACGTGGTACCAATGTGCACTAACAGTCCATCAGAAGTGTGACCTAGATGTAACACGCATGTGCAATAACAGTCCATCAGCCGTGTGCCACAGATGTGAAAAGCATGTGCAATAACAGTCCATCAGCCGTGTGACACAGATGTACAGGGCATGCGCAATAACAGTCCATCAGCCATCTGACACAGATGTAAAGGGCATGCGCAATAACAGTCCATCAGCCGTGTGATACAGATGTAAGGGCATGCGCCAAATAACAGTCCATCAGCCATGTGACACAGATGTAAAAAGCATGCACCAATAACAGTCCATCAGCCGTGTGACACAGATGTAAAAGGCATGCGCCAATAACAGTCCATCAGCCGTGTGACACAGATGTAAAAGGCAAGTGTGGTAACAGTCCATCAGCCGTGTGTCACAGATGTGAAAGGGATGTGCAATAACAGTCCATTCAGCCGTGTGGCACAGATGTGAAAGGCATGCGCAATAACGGACCATCAGCCGTGTGACACAGATGCATAAGACACATGCAATACACAGTTATCAGTTGACTGGCAGCGAAAAAGACATTGATGCAAAAAACAGTCCATCCCATCAACCCAGTACCCAGCAGGTACTTACAGCCCTAAACAGGCTCCAGGTAGCTCAAACATTTTACCAATCATGTAGTATTGGTGTGGTGGGAGCCGGATCCTGAGCGGGGTAGCCCCCAGAGATGTGAGCAGTGCTGTGATTGGGAGCCGGGACACAGCAGGCTACGGGAAGTGCAGGAGGCGGAGGGCGGCAGGGACGGCCAGAAGTCAGCTGAAATGCGCTCTGGAGCACTGTGCACGTGGCTGGAGGGGTGAAGTCTGGCCGCAGAGGAGCGTCTGTGGTGCTGCGGACTGAGAGTTTGGCTGCGTTGCGCTGGGGATCTGACAGATGCCGCCGCAGTCTAGCTCAGGGAACAGGGCCTGCTAGCGGGATCAGGTGGGCGTGGGCTGGTGCAGGCATCCGGCTTGGTAGTCACACACTTGGGTCATGGGGGGACCGTCCATCTGAGTTAGCGAATCTGTGGTGCTGGCAGTGCACTATATACCATAGGAGACGGCACACGTGCTTGTGCGGGTCGCTCCACGTGGGTGTCCGACAACACAGAAGGCCTCTGTTTCGGGCCGGCTGCGCTCGACTCGGAGCGCTGGGGGACTGCTTGCTGGCTTAAATTGAACCTGCCCGTTACCTAAACTAGATCTAGCCTAAAAAAAAAACCTTAAAAAAGCTAAAAACACTAAGAGAAAAAAAGAAAAACACATACATGTATCAGAGCCCTGTACACCAAGGCAGCCTAGCCAGCGGCCATCTTGCTGAGACTGTCATTGCTGCTGAAATAATTCCTATTTTCATGCAGTAATCCGTTTGGGTGGTTTTTGTAAGCCTCTGATTGGTGCAGAAATTCTTATTTTCATGCAAAAATCTGGTTGTTGTCACTTTAAGCTTCTTCTAGGGGCTTCTGATCTCCGCGGAAATTCCGCCATAGCGATGGAGCAATTCCATTCGGGTGCGACGGAACGGAATCACCAAATTCCGTCCAGAATCACGGAAAATTAAATTTCGTGGAATGCAGAGCTCACCCCTAGCCGGGAGCGCCGAATGATGGCTCTTCCTGCTGCCACTAAACTCCCCGGCGGCGTTAAATACTATTCCCTCTCTGAGTCGTCGCAACTCTGAGAGAGGTGTAATTTGGGGTACAGCGATCACCGGAGCCCCGAATTACCCTTACGTGCTAAGGGGCTCCTGGTTGGGGTAACCAGTGCTGAGCTCCGTGCACCAAACCACCTGCTTTGCCTTTTCTCTCCTCTCCCCAGTCTTGTTATTAGAAACCATAATCTAAAGCAGGCCATGCATGCATCAGTTGTTACTGACAGATTCTTTCACTATGATCAAATCATAATGTCTTTTCCACCTGTCAGTACTGAGTATGGATGTTGTCTATAGGGTTTCATACTATAGTAAAGTGGGTTGTGTGCAGGCAGTGATGCACTGCCACTGACCACCAAAAAGGCATGGATGTTAAGGGGGGTGGGGGATTGGAGTAAAAACAGTGATGGAAGGAGGGTACTGAAACTTCAGAAATTAGCATGAGCAAGGCAGGGATCATGGTGCCAGGAGGTAAGTCAGTAAATATTTGTTACCTGACTCAGGGTCAGTAAAGATGTGTTACCTGACTGAGGGAGATGGCGGTCTGGTAAAGAGGGAGGGAATATTCGAGTTGGAAGAGGGGAATATTTGAGGGATTAGTAGAGATGTTGGTGAAGGGGAGGACATAAGTGGGGTGGGGAAGGAATGAGCCTTGGGAAATTAAAGTGGCCATACATTTGTTGACATCTGGCTACCTATACTGGGGGGGGGGGGGGGGGTGACAGCTGGCTATAAATACTGGGGGGTCATCTGGCTACCAATAGTGGGGGGGGGGGCAGGGCCGCCATCAGAAATTTTGGGGCCCCTCACGCATCACCAGGCCTGGGACCCCCTCCCTGGGCCCACCCACTGGTTGCTGTGCATGCCCACTAGCCACCCCAACCCTGTGTCCGTGCGCAAAGTGTGCAAAGTGCTCTGCGGCGAAAAATGTGCATGGCTCTGACACTGAAGAAAGCAGCATGCACAGCGTGATGCGGCAAAAAGTGGGTGTGGCCATGGCATGTTGTGGGTGGGGCCAAATATTAGCAAATACAGGTAGTCCCCGGTTTTAACAAATGAGATAGTGGACTTGTAGGTCCGTTCTTATCCTTTATCCGGTCTCTTTTGTCCCCCTCTTTTCTTCCTGTGCCTCTTTTGACCAGCCCCAGTATAGGTAGCGAGGCAGTGGCGGACACAGGCAGCAGTTGGCCCCTGTGCAAAATATCAATTGTGGGCCCCCCTGACCGGCAAAAAATGGGCGGGGCGATAACCTGCGGCGCGCGAAGTGCGCCCGCGTCAAAAAATGGGTGTGGATAGAACCTAAATGGGCGTGGCAATGACCGGATAAGGGCGGAGCTAACTGTAATTTAAAGTGATCCCGGGGTGGGAGTGATATGGAGGCTGCCATATTTATTTCCTTTTAAACAATACTAGTTGCCTGGCGGCCCTGCTGATCTATTTGGCTGCAGTAATAAACTGAATTACACCAGCAACAAGCATGCAGCTTAATCGTCTCAGTTCTGACAATATTGTCAGAAACCCCTGACCTGCTGCATGCTTGTTCAGGGTCTATGGTTGAAAGAATAAGAGGCAGAGGACCAGAACGGCAACCAGGCAACTGGTATTGCTTAACAGGAGAGAAATATGGCAGCCTCAATATTATTCTCACCTCAGGTTCCCTTGAAAAGTGCAACGCATAGACAGTGGGCCCAAGTTTTGGTGACCCTTTCCCTAGAAAATTCACATAATTGTGCAGGTTTTCTCAAGAAAATACACATAATGTGAGCAGATTTGCCCAGAAAATACATTCAATCATGTCGGCAGATTTGCCCAGAAAATACATTCAATCATGTCGGCAGATATGCCCAGAAAATACGTGCAATGATGTCGGCAGATATGCCCAGAAAATACGTGCAATGATGTCGGCAGATATGCCCAGAAAATACGTGCAATGATGTCGGCAGTAATGCCCAGAAAATGCGTGCAATGATGTCGGCAGATATGCCCAGAAAATACGTGCAATGATGTCAGCAGATATGCCCAGAAAATACGTGCAATCATGTAGGCAGATATGCCCAGAAAATACGTGCAATCATGTCAGCAGATATGCCCAAAAAATACGTGCAATCATGTCGGCAGATATGCCCAGAAAATACGTGCAATCATGTCAGCAGATTTGCCCAGAAAATACGTGCAATCATGTCGGCAGATTTGCCCAGAAAACACATGCAATCATGTAGCAAATTTGCCCAGAACATACATGCAATCATGTGGCAGACCTGCCCAGAACATACACGCAATCATGTGGCAGACCTGCCCAGAACATACACCTGCTAAAATAAATAATAAAAAAAAACATTTACTCACCTGCAGCAGCAGACCTCCTGTCCCAGCCTCCATCCGGCGCGCAGCTCCCATGGGTGGTTGGGTGGATAGGTAGCCTGGTGGGTAGGTAGGTAGGAAGCCGGGTGGGTAGGTAGGTAGCCCTTAGCCGGGTGGGTAAGTAGCCTGGTGGGTGGCTGGGTAGCCGGGTGGGTGGGTAGCCTGGTGGGTGGCTGGGTAGGCGGGTGGGTAGGTAGCCTGGTGGGTGGGTAGGTGGGTGGTTAGGTAGCTGGGTGAGTGGGTAGGTAGCCTGGTGGGTCTTTAGGTAGGTAGCCTGGTGGGTTGGTAGGTAGCCGGGTGGGTAGGTAGGTAGGTAGCCGGGTGGGTGTGTAGGTAGCCGGGTGGGTGTGTAGGTAGCCGGGTGGGTGGTTAGGTAGCTGGGTAGGTAGCCGGGTGGGTGGTTAGGTAGCCGGGTATGTAGCCGGGTGGGTGGTTAGGTAGCCGGGTAGGTAGCCGGGTGGGTGGTTAGGTAGCCGGGTGGGTGGTTAGGTATCCGGGTGGGTAGGTAGCCGGGTGGGTGGGTAGGTAGCCGGGTAGGTAGCCGGGTGGGTGTGTAGGTATCCGGGTGGGTAGGTAGCCGGGTGGGTGGGTAGGTAGCCGGGTAGGTAGGTAGCCGGCAGGGTGGTTAGGTAGCCGGGTGGGTAGCTAGGTAGCCGGGGTGGGTAGGCAGCCGGGTGGGTGGTTAGGTAGCCGGGTGGGTAGGTAGGTAGCCGGGTGGGTGGTTAGGTAGCCGGGTGGGTAGGTAGGTAGCCGGGTGGGTGTGTAGGTATCCGTTGGGGAGGTAGCCGGGTGGGTGGGTAGGTAGCCGGCAGGGTGGTTAGGTAGCCGGGTAGGTAGCCGGGTGGGTAAGGCAGCCGGGTGGGTGGGTAAGGTAGCCGGGTGGGTAGCTATCCGGGTGGGGGGCCCGACTCCTATCCTCCCTCACTCACCTCGGGGCCCCCCTCCCGGTATGCGCGGCGGCCGGCGGGAGAGCAGAAAATACAGGAAGTCTCCGGCCAGGGCTGCAGCAGACGCTAGAGGCAGCTGCCGCTTGGTCTCTGATATGTCTCCAAGTTGGAGACATATCGGAGACCAAGCGGCAGCTGCCTCTAGCGTCTGCTGCAGCCCCGGCCGGAGACTTCCTGTATTTTCCGCTCTCCCGCCGCATGAGGGGGGGGGGGCCGAGGTGAGGGGGGAGGGGCCCGAGGTGAGAGGGGAGGACAGGAGTCGGGGCCCCCCAGGTTAAAAAAATTAAAAGCAAAATAAAAAAAAACCCTGCAATACTTAATGGGCCCCTGAAGCAGCGGAACTTCAGGGGCCCTCGTGCGGCGGCACGGCCTGCATGGCCGTATGTCCGCCACTGTAGCGAGGTATAGGTGGTGGCCCAGTATAGGTAGCCTGTAGCCAGATATAGGTGGTGCCCCAGTAAAGAAAGTCCGCTGTAGTGGGCTCACTCATCTGCTCCCCACGTTTAAGCGCTGATGTCACTCTTCTCTCAGTGCTGGAATGCGGTGTGCTGGTTAGTGAGCCACAGGCTCACAGCCAGCACATGTGGCCCTTCCAGTGCTTTTGGGGGGGGCCCAGGGCCCCCAGAAGCCCTTGCCCCTCACTGCAGTGTCAGTTTCCTCCCCCCCTGATGGCTGCCCTGGGGGGGGGGGGGGTCAGTTGGCTACCTATACCTCGAGCACATCTGGCTACCTTTACTGGGGGGTTGTCTTGCTATCTATTCTGGGGGGACATCTGGCTACTACCTATAGCAGGGGGACATCCAACTACGCATCCTTTCAACAGGGTGGCTGAGAAGGGGGCCCCCAAATTTATTGTTCTGCTTGGGGCCCTGTGTGGTCTTAATTCGGCTCTGACAGGAGGGGTAGTATGCAACAAAGATATAAAGGCAGTGTATTTTAGGATAGCTAGCAGGAGAGCAATTTGGTCTTAGGACAAAGGGAAGTGGCCTAAGGTAGCGCATATGCTTGTCGGAACAAGTGAGTTTTTAGAGTGCATTTAAAGGTAACAAAGGTCGACGAGTGACGGATATGTTGTGGGAGGGCATTCCAGAGGAGGGGTGAAGCGGGTGCAAAATCTTGTAAACGTGAATGTGAGGAGGTAATTCTAGAGGAGGACAACAGAAGATCGTGTGCAGCTCTGAGATTGCGATTGGGTTTGTATCTGGAAATTAGTTAGGATATGTACCTGGGAGAGAGATTGTGGAGATCTTTGTAGGTTAGTTAGGAGTTTGAACTGGATCCTCTGGTTAATTGGCAGCCAGTGAAAAGCTTGACAGAGAGGGGCAGCAGAGGAAGATCGAGAAGAAAAATGAATGAGACAAGTAGCTGAGTTCAGTACTGACTGGAGTGGGGCCAGTCTGTTAGAAGGTAGTCCACAAAATAGTATGTTACAGTAGTTCAGACGAGATATTATAAGTAGCACTAGTTTCCTTTGCCTTTAGTACAGGGCAAATTGCTGCTGAGGGTGATGCGCCAATCAAGTCCAATATGAGGTCCTTCTTTTGTACAATGTCTCAATAGGTTGCTTCTAGATACACCCTCAGAGAACATCTCAACCAACAGGTATCAGACTACCTTAGGTTAACTATCCCCATGGACCCACTGAAGAGCGAGGAATCTCTGGATTTCTGTCGGGCAGGTGTGGCTGTTAGAGAGTCACTCATTGGCAATGTGGCACGTTCAGCTGAAATATTTGAAATGTTTACATTTTAGGTCACGCAAAGTTTCAAAATGTAATACATGTGATACATTTGCAATGACACATTTCAGGTCTCTGCTAAAGCGGCTGCAAGATCAAGAAATTATATGTGATTTGTGTCATATACCCATGGAAAAAGCCTCTGCGTAAAATACATATTTTTTTGTGCAATATTTCAACCTTTATCCCTCTGTGCTATTCCACTGTCCAGGTTGTTGGACAGTTTTGACACTTTTTTTATTGGGGCTGCAGAGGTGCCCTGAAAGTTTCAGATGTTCACCTGTCATTAAAATCAATGGGGCTCGCGCGCAAACGATTGGTTCACAAATTTTTGTGGTGCAATTCGCAAACACAAAATTGTGATGTATGTCCATCCCTACTCATAATAATATGACCATCATGATACATGTCAAGTACAACTTGTGTGACCAACATGACACCTATCCTCTCCTCCCCATAACAATGGCTGATAGCATCTGAGTAAAGCTATGTCACTAATTTTTAGCCCCCCCTTTCACACCATAGCTCCAATTTCCACTTGTATTGCCATGGCCGCCTGTGGAGTGCACCCTAAGTGACTGCAACTCTTGTCTGTATAGTCATCCTCTCCCCATGCAGCATTATAGTGTCCTAAAGCCTGCCATACACTGTTAGACTTTCCCCTAATGTGCCCAATGGATAGATCCTTCTCTGATCAACATCTGATCACAGAGTGATCCATCTATTGAGCTACTGCCACACTCTACCCAACGACTTGGGGCCCTTGCAGAGTGTAGTTAGTGCAATGGAGCACACTAGCCACTCACCTGTCTGAAGGGTACCCTCTGGTGCCGGTGGTACTCAGTGACCCGATAGTGTACGTGGGTACGTACATGCCACTAAGTCAGGTGGTACGGGCACAGGGCGATCACAGAAGGACACAGTAGGATGAATGCTGGTGGGGTAGGTGACCAGCTGGTGTGCTCCATTGCACTATAATCTGTAGAGGCCCCGGGTAAGAGAGAGACACCTGGAGACCCATCACATACAGTACATATTGCCGTGCCCCTGAAACACCTTCCCTTCCCCCTCCTTTTGTCTGAAAAAGAAACTCTGACCTGTCTGATCTATACTGATGTTCGATTTTAGCCAGAAAAACATTAGATTATTATCGAGTAGCTGTGCTGGGGCACCCAGCCTCGACAGGTTCTATCAGTGAATGTATAAATTGAATAAGCCTGAAAAAAATTGTAAAGTGTATGTGGTCCTTATTGCTGGGAATACACGGGTCGATCCGGCGGCCGATTAGCCGCCGGATCGACTCCCGCCGCATCCCCGCTCGTCCACGCGTGTACACGGATCAATTACCGCTCGTCCCCGCCGGCGCTCCTTATCAGCTGCTCGATTCCCTGCCATTGTCCGCCGGAAGGGATCGAGCGGGCGGGGGTCGAGCAGCGTGTTCGGACCAGCTGAATATTATCAGCTGGCCGGATCAGCTGCTCGATGCACGGTACAGAAACGTACCGTGTATCCCCAGAATTTTAGTAATCTTTGGGAACCACAGCCTACTGTGCTTTGTTATCAGTTTATTGTTTATAGATAAAGATAACGCTCTATCCCCTGATAAGAGCCTACTATAACTAAAGAGACGCTGTATTTCCTCAGCAACACATCATTTCTGTAAAGACTTTTTACACAACACTAATATAAACATCAATGTGGTCAATCTGATGATGTTTTTGAAAGATTTGTGCTAGTGAGTAATGCCTGGTACACACCATGCAATTTCTTATCAGATCGTCGTGCCGAATCGATAATTTCTGACAGGTCTGATAAGGTTTCAAATCAATTTTCCGATCGATTTTGTACAGAAGTGATCAGAAAAAACCTTAAAGAGACTCCGTAACAAAAATTGCATCCTGTTTTTTATCATCCTAGAAGTTCCAAAAGCTATTCTAATGTGTTCAGGCTTACTGCAGCACTTTGTACTATCACAGTCTCTGTAATAAATCAATGTATCTTTCCCCTGTCAGACTTGTCGGCCTGTGTCTGGAAGGCTGCCAAGTTCTTCAGTGTTGTGGTTCTGCTATGCACTCCCCCCTCAGGGGGGAAAGAAACACACAAATGATCTCTTGAGATTCAAAAGGAATGCTGCATACAGCCTACTTGTGTATGGATGTATTTTCTATGTGTGGACATACTGTACATCAACCTACTTCCTGTTTTGGTGGCCATTTTGTTTGTTTATAAACAAACTTTTTAAAACTGTTTTTAACCACTTTTAATGCGGCGAGGAGCGGCAAAATTGTGACAGAGGGTAATAGGAGATGTCCCCTAACGCACTGGTATGTTTACTTTTGTGCGATTTTAACAATACAGATTCTCTTTAACGTACCTGTCAGAAGTATTGATTCTACCTGTTGATCTGACAGGGAATTGCATCTTGTGTAAGCATAAGGTATATCTCAGAAACTATTCATAATTCATTTTATATCCTAGATTCCACAATGTCACCGACTGAGGATGAAATCAAACCTCCGAACTATGAGTCTCTATTTAACGACACTCCAACTACTATTCCAACATCGAATGTGCCTTTAGCAACAAATGTCCATGATGTTAACGATCCACCACCTCCATATGAGGATTTTTCTACCACGCAGACATCGAATGTCCCAACCGATGTCCCACAATTGAAACCAATAGCCACCGCTGTGCCTCAAAAAGTGTATTCCTCGCCACCATTTTTCCAAATGTTTCTAAAGGGCAAACCTAAGGCTTTGGGGGTAAGTACTGACAGGGCCGGGTTTACTGTAAGGCACTGTAGGCACGTGCATACAAGTGCCTGATGATGGAAAGGCAGCTCACAACCCTCCTTTATTGCTTCTCTCCTTCCTTCCTTATGCAGAGTCCAGAGCAGAGCGTAAATGTGAAGTTACTCACCCAGCTCTTGGCAATCCACTGATGAGACCTCCCTTTAGTCATTCGCATCACTAGCTACTTAATACCGAGGGTACCTATGGCAACCTAATATACTTGGGGGCACCTGTAGTTACCTATGACAGGCAAGGGAAGCAAGAGCGAAGTGACAGTTGGGCCAGCCAGAACACCTGTGGTTCGGTTCAGCAGGGGTTTGTAAGTTCATGGAGGGCGAAGTCTGGTGGCCACACACCATACAATTTTTTAAATACCGTGTTTCCCCAGAAGTAGGACATTCCCTTGAAGTAAGACCTATCATAGCATGCTTGAAATATAAGCCCAACCCCTAAAATAATCCATAGTGGCTGTGGAAGTCCCGCCCATCTGCCCCTCCCCCCACCGCCACTTTACCTCCTGTCGACCACTTCCTCCAGAAAGACGCGTCCCCATTCTCCACTGTCCACTGACATACCAGTAATTCAAACAGCAGGACATCGGTAAACTGCTAATTCCCCCACCGCTGCTTTAACTCCTGCTGGCCCTGTTCTCCATTGCCCGCCGGCATAATTCAAACTGCAGATCAGCGGTAAACTGTGGTAAAGGCACTGTAACAGTTCACTGTAACAGTGCCTCCTTGTACAGGAAGTAAACAGAGATGTCACTTGCTGTACACGGAGGCGCTGTTACAGTGAACTGTTACAGTGCCCACTCCACAGTTTACCACTGATATGCAGTTTGAATTACCGGTATGTTGGCGGGCAGTGGAGAACGGGGATGCGTCTTTATGGAGGAGGAGGTCATCAGGAGGTAAAGTGGCGGTGGGGGAATGGGGATCTTGCTACCCTAACAACATATATAAGACCTCCCCGAAAATAAGACCTAGCGCATCTTTTGAAGGAAAAAATAATATAAGACAGTGTCTTATTTTTGGAGAAACAGGGTATCTGATTTAATTAATTTCAATTTAAGAAATGCAATACATTTTTCCCCAATTATGATAAAAATTATTGGAAACTCACAATCTAACACACACCATACAATCTTTAAAAGATTGAAAAAAAAATTCCAGCATTCTGGAGCGATAAAAATGAAAAAAAAAAAAACACAGGAAATCCGGTTGGATTTATCAGTCGAATGAAAAAAAAAACCTTTCTATATTTTCTTTTTTTGAGAGATCTGATTATATTTATCGAATTGCCATAAAAATGGGTCATTTTATTGGATCGTGTGTGGCCACCTTTAGGTGCCAGGACATCTGTGCCTATAGCAGTGATGGCGAACCTTTCGGTTGCCGAGTGCCCAAACTGCGACCGAAAATCCGTGGCAAAGAAAGGGTATGGTCATGACCGGATGAGGGCGGAGCTAACTAATTTAACGTTAACCTGAGGTGAGAGTGATATGGAGGCTGCCATATTTATTTCCTTTTAAACAATACTAGTTGCCTGGCAGCCCTGCTGATCTATTTGGCTGCAGTAGTGAACTGAATTACGCCAGAAACAAGCATGCAGCTAATCTTGTCAGTTCTGACAATATTGTCAGAAACCCCTGACCTGCTGCATGCTTGTTCAGGGTCTATGGTTGAAAGAATTAGAGGCAGAGGACCAGCACGGCAGCCAGGTAACTGGTATTGCTTAAACGGAGATAAATATGGCAGCCTCAATATTAATCTCACCTCGAGTTCTCTTTAAAAGTGCAACGCAAAGACAGTGGGTCCAAGTTATGGTGACCCTTTCCCAAGAAAATTCACATAATTGTGCACGTAATGTGAGCAGATTTGCCCAGAAAATACATTCAACCATGTGGCAGATTTGACCAGAAAATGTATTCAATCACGTCGGCAGATAGGACCAGAAAATACGTTCAATCACATTGGCAGATTTGCCCAGAAAATACGTTCAATCACGTTGGCAGACTTGATCAGAAAATACTTCAATCATATGGCAGATTTAACCAGAAAACACTTAAATCATGTGTAGTTTTGTCTTTTTTTTAATCACCTCAGGTATCCTTTAAAGACTAATTGGCAGACATAAATAAAAAAAAAAAAAAAAAACGCGCACAGCCCTGACCCGACCCATCCACACAGGGACAGTAGAAAAACACACACTCCTCTGCTCTGACCCGACCCCCACACACACCTGCACCCCACAGAGACAACAGAAGAACACACACCTCTGACACCTCCCCTCCTGCACCCCACAGAGACAAACCACACACACATGCATACCTCTGAACCCCCCCCCCCTCCCCCACGGACAGTACAAAAACACACACACACCTTTGATCCCCCCCCCCCTCCTGCACCCCACTAAGACAGTAGCAGTGGCGGCTCCAGGAATTTTTTTTAGGGGGTGCTATGCAGGTGCTGGACCAAATTCCGGGGAAGCTGACAACCTGGGCGTGGTCATGACCGGATGAGGGCGGGGCTAACTGTAATTTAAAGTGAACCCAGGGTGAGAGTGATATGGTGGCTGCCATATTTATTTCCTTTTAAACAATTCTAGTTGCCTGGCAGCCCTGCTGATCTATTGGCTGCAGTAGTCAGCGCAGTTTCTAGGCTAAAATGCACCCAGAGCAAGGGTGTAAAAATTGCGCCCCCCCCAGGCAAGGTATGGGTGCCCGCAGTATAGGTTAGCCAGGTCTAGTTGCACTTAGTATAGGTCCCCCCAGTATAGGTAGCCAGGCATAGGTGAGCCAGTATAGTTGCCCCCGCTATAGGTTAGCCAGGTAGGTGCCTCCGGTATAGGTAGCCAGTATAGTTGCCCCCAGTATAGGTTAGATAGGCAGGCGCCCCCCGGTATAAGTTAGATAGGTAGGTGCCCCAGTACAGGTTAGCTAGGTGGGTGCCTCTAATATAGGTAGCCAGAATAGTTGCCCCCAGCATAGGTTAGATAGGTAGGTGCCCCCAGTATAGGTTATTTAGGTAGGTGCCTGCAATATAGGTAGCCAGTATAGTGTCCACCTATATAGGCTAGCTAGGTAGGTGCCCCCAATACAGGTTAGATAAGTGCCCCCAGTATAGTTTAGATAGGTAGCTGCCCCCCCAGTATAGGTTAGATTAGGTAGCTGCCCCCCAGTGTAGGTTAGATAGGTAGCTGACCCCCAGTGTAGGTTAGATTAGGTAGCTGCCCCCCAGTGTAGGTTAGATAGGTAGCTGCCCCCCAGTGTAGGTTAGATTAGGTAGCTGCCCCCCAGTGTAGGTTAGATTAGGTAGGTGCCCCCCAGTATAGGTTAGATAGGTAGCTGCCCCCCAGCGTAGGTTAGATTAGGTAGCTGCCCCCAGGGCCGGCCTTAGGTTTCAAAGCGCCCTGAGCAGAACCAGATTTTGGTGCCCCCCCCAATTCATCCTCTTCGCGTGTGAGCGCACCACACACATACACTAATGTGGGGGGGGGGGGGGATCTGCTGCCTAAATACACTAAAAGGGGATCTGCGACTGTAAGACTAGTAGCCTAAGCCTATATACACTAAAGGGGGGATCTGCCTACAGTAAAGATTAGATAGGTAGCTGCCCCCAGTATAGATTAGATAGGTAGCTGCTGCCCCCAGTATAGATTAGATAGGTAGCTGCCCCCCCAGTATAGGTTAGATAGGTAGCTGCCCCCAGTATAGATTAGATAGGTAGCTGCTGCCCCCAGTATAGATTAGATAGGTAGCTGCTGCCCCCAGTATAGATTAGATAGGTAGCTGCTGCCCCCAGTATAGATTCGATAGGTAGCTGCCCCCCCCCCAGTATAGATTAGATAGGTAGCTGCCCCCCCAGTATAGGTTAGATAGGTAGCTGCCCCCCCAGTATACGTTAGATAGGTAGGTTCCCCCAGTATAGTATAGATAGGCAGCTGCCCCCAGTATAGGTTAGATAGGTAGCTGCCCCCCCAGTATAGGTTAGATAGGTAGGTGCCCCCAGTATAGATTAGATAGGTAGCTGCCCCCCCCAGTATAGGTTAGGTAGGTAGGTGCCCCCAGTATAGATTAGATAGGTAGCTGCCCCCCAGTATAGGTTAGATAGGTAGGTGCCCCCAGTATAGATTAGATAGGTAGCTGCCCCCCCAGTACAGGTTAGATAGGTAGCTGCCCCCCCCCCCAGTATAGGTTAGATAGGTAGCTGCCCCCCCCCCCCCCAGTATAGGTTAGATAGATAGGTGCCCCCAGTATAGATTAGATAGGTAGGTGCCCCCAGTATATATTAGATAGGTAGCTGCCCCCCAGTATAGGCTAGATAGGTAGGTGCCCCCAGTATAGATTAGATAGGTAGGTGCCCCCGGTATAGATTAGATAGGTAGCTGCCCCCCAGTATAGATTAGATAGGTAGCTGCCCCCCAGTATAGATTAGATAGGTAGCTGCCCCCCCAGTATAGACTAGATAGGTAGGTGCCCCCAGTATAGATTAGGTAGGTAGGTGCCCCCCCTCCCCTCATAGTGGAGGGGGAGCCGCGGGGAGGGCAGCCCGACCTCTCCCTCCCTTCCTCTCCGGGCCACCCTCCGTGCTCCCTCCTCCGATGCAGACTGCAGCATAGCCAGAGAGAACATCTCACCTCCCTGGTTCCGATCGCCGGCGCCTCTCACGGTGTATCACTTGCCGCTGGTCTCCTCTTGTACATTGTCACTGATACACAGTAAACTTCCTGCTAAGCAGGAAGTTTAGTGTGCATCAGTGACAATGTACAAGAGGAGACCAGCGGCAAGTGAGAGGCGCCGGCGATCGGAACCAGGGAGGTGAGTTGTTCTCACTGCTGCAGTCTGCACTCTGCAGGGGGGAGCACGGAGAGCGCCCGGAGAGGAGGGAGGGAGAGGACGGGCTGCTCTCCCCGCGGCTCCCCCCTCCATCACGGTGGGCATCATTCATGTTTGCTCCTTATCACCTCCAGCAGGGGGGGGGGGGCGGAGCGGAGCGAGACGGACACAGCCCGGGCGCAGCTTGCCAGCTTGAAGCTTCCAAATTACAACACGTGCGGCCAGGCGGCAGGAGCGCCCCCTGGAAGCCGGCGCCCTGAGCGATCGCACAGGTCGCTCAGGTCAAAGGCCGGCCCTGGTTGCCCCCCACCGTAGGTTAGATTAGGTAGCTGCCCCCCCAGTGTAGGTTAGATAGGTAGCTGCCCCCCAGTGTAGGTTAGATTAGGTAGGTGCCCCCCAGTATAGGTTAGATAGGTAGCTGCCCCCCCAGCGTAGGTTAGATTAGGTTGCTGCCCCCCAGTATAGATTAGATAGGTAGCTGCCCCCCAGTGTAGGTTAGATAGGTAGGTGCCCCCCCAGTGTAGGTTAGATAGGTAGCTGCCCCCCAGTGTAGGTTAGATTAGGTAGCTGCCCCCAGCATAGGTTAGATAGGTAGCTGCCCCCGAGTGTAGGTTAGATAGGTAGCTGCCCCCCAGTGCAGGTTACATTAGGTAGCTGCCTCCCCAGTGTAGGTTAGATAGGTAGCTGCCCCCCAGTGTAGGTTAGATTAGGTAGGTGCCCCCCAGTATAGGTTAGATAGGTAGCTGCCCCCCAGTGTAGGTTAGATAGGTAGCTGCCCCCCAGTGTAGGTTAGATTAGGTAGGTGCCCCCCAGTATAGGTTAGATAGGTAGCTGCCCCCCCAGCATAGGTTATATTAGGTAGCTGCCCCCCAGTGTAGATTAGATAGGTAGCTGCCCCCCAGTGTAGGTTAGATAGGTAGCTGCCCCCCAGTGTAGGTTAGATAGGTAGCTGCCCCCCAGTGTAGGTTAGATTAGGTAGCTGCCCCAGTGTAGGTTACATAGGTAGCTGCCCCCCAGTGTAGGGTAGATTAGGTAGCTGCCCCCCAGTGTAGGTTAGATTAGGTAGCTGCCCCCCAGTGTAGGTTAGATTAGGTAGGTGCCCCCCAGTGTAGGTTAGATTAGGTAGGTGCCCGCCAGTGTGGGTTAGATTAGGTAGGTGCCCCCCAGTATAGGTTAGATTAGGTAGGTGCCCCCCAGTGTAGGTTAGATTAGGTAGGTGCCCCCTCAGTATAGGTTAGATTAGGTAGGTGCCCCCCAGGGTAGGTTAGATTAGGTAGGTGCCCCCCAGGGTAGGTTAGATTAGGTAGGTGCCCCCCAGTGTAGGTTAGATTAGGTAGGTGCCCCCCAGTATAGGTTAGATTAGGTAGGTGCCCCCCAGTATAGGTTAGATTAGGTAGGTGCCCCCCAGTATAGGTTAGATTAGGTAGGTGCCCCCCAGTATAGGTTAGATTAGGTAGGTGCCCAGCAGTGTATGTTAGATTAGTTAGGTGCCCCCCAGTGTAGGTTAGATAGGTAGCTGCCCCCCAGTGTAGGTTAGATTAGGTAGGTGCCCCCCAGTATAGGTTAGATAGGTAGCTGCCCCCAGTGTAGGTTAGATTAGGTAGCTGCCCCCCACCGTAGGTTAGATTAGGTAGGTGCCCCCAGGAAAGGTTAGATAGCTAGCTGTCCCCTATAATGGAGGGGGGAGCCGGAGCCGCGGGGAGGGCAGCCCGAGTCCTCTCCCTCCCTCTCCTCTCCCGGGCGCTCTCCGTGCTTCCCCCTCAGATGCAGAGCGAGCAGCCGGGAAGCGCTGTTTACAACTCACCTGCCTGGCTCCAAGCGCTGCTCACTCGCCGCTGGTCTGTCTCCTCTCTCTGCATAGATGCGGATACACACGCTGCTTCCTGCTAAACAGGAAGCAGCGTGGCAGCGTGTGTATCCGCATCTATGCAGAGAGAGGAGACAGACCAGCGGCGAGAGAGCAGCGCTTGGAGCCAGGCAGGTGAGTTGTAAACAGCGCTTCCCGGCTGCTCGCTCTGCATCTGAGGGGTGAGCACTGAGCACGGAGGGCGGCCCGGGAGAGGAGAGGGAGGGAGAGGTCGGGTTGCCCTCCCTGCGGCTCCGGCTCCCCCCTCCATTATAGCGCCCCCCCTCCCAACAGCACCCCGGGCGGTGGCACGCCCCGCACGGCCCTAAAAACGGGCCTGGCAGTAGTGAACTGAATTACACCAGAAACAAGCATGCAGCTAATCTTGTCAGTTCTGACAATATTGTCAGAAACCCCTGACCTGCTGCATGCTTGTTCAGGGTCTATGGTTGAAAGAATTAGAGGCAGAGGACCAACACGGCAGCCAGACAGCTTGTATTACTTAAAAGGAGATAAATATGGCAGCCTCAATATTATTCTCACCTCGGGTTCCCTTTAAAAGTGCAACGCAAAGAGGGCCCAAGTTTTGGTGACCCTTTCCCCAGAAAATTCACGTAATTGTGCAGGTTTTCTCAAGAAAGTACATGTAATGTGAGCAGATTTGAACAAAAAACATGTTCAATGACCCCAATTAGTGTTGGGCGAACAGTGTTCGCCACTGTTCGGGTTCTGCAGAACATCACCCTGTTCGGGTGATGTTCGAGTTCGGGCGAACACCTGGTGGTGTTCGGCCAAACTGTTCGGGTTCGCCCGAACGGCTCAATGCCTGGCCGAACAGGGCCCCTGTTCGGCCGAACAGGGCCCTGTTCGGCCGAATACGGCCCCCCTATGGGGGCGCAGGCATAAGGGGGGAGCATGCCCCGATCGCGGGGGGGTCGGAAATTCCCCCCACCCCCTCCGCTAGCGCTCCCCCCTCTGCCCGCTTCCCCATACAAAAGTTTAAGGAAAGTATAATAGTACCGGTGGTAGTGGCTGGCAGTGGCACTGTGAAGTGAGTGAGGAGGAGGAGTCCGGAGAGTGACGCGTTGAGGGAGGCCGGGCAGCGGGCGGTTCAGCGGTAGTACCCTTGTGGTACTTCCGCCCTTTCTCTGACCTCACGTCCTCTGCGTGATGACGCATACGAGGGTACGCGTGACGTGTACCCTCGTATGCAGAGGACGTGAGGTCAGAGAAAGGGCGGAAGTACCACAAGGGTACTACCGCTGAACCGCCCGCTGCCCGGCCTCCCTCAACGCGTCACTCTCCGGACTCCTCCTCCTCACTCACTTCACAGTGCCACTGCCAGCCACTACCACCGGTACTATTTTACTTTCCTTAAACTTTTGTATGGGGAAGCGGGCAGAGGGGGGAGCGCTAGCGGAGGGGGTGGGGGGATTTTCCGACCCCCCCCCCCCCGCGATCGGGGCATGCTCCCCCTTATGCCTGCAACCCCATAGGGCCCCCAAAAGCGGGATGTTCGGGGAGTTCGGGGTTCGGCCCGAACATCGCGGCCATGTTCGGCGAACGTTCCCGAACCCGAACATCCAGGTGTTCGCCCAACACTAACCCCAATATGCACAATCGTTATCAGATATGACCCCAATATGCACAATCGTTATCAGATATGACCCCAATATGCACAATCCTTCTCAGATATGACCTCAATATGCACAATCCTTATCAGATATGACCCCAATATGTACAATCCTCAGCAGATCTGACCCCAATATGCACAATTTTTCTCAGATATGACCCCAATATGCACAATCCTTATCAGATATGACTCCAATATGCACAATACTCAGCAGTACTGACCCCAATCAGCAGCACCACCTGAAAAAGAAAGGAAAAACCCATTTACTCACCTAGTCAGAAGACCTCCTGTTCCGACCTCCTCCTCTCCCGACCTCCTTGTGGCGCGCAGCTCAGCTCTCACGATCCTATTCCTTCCTGCAGCAGCCTGCATTGCCCGGCGAGCAGGGCTACGGGAAAATGGCTGCCCAAAGCCCTGCACTGCAGACTTCAAGTCTGCAGGTCAGGGCTTCGGGCGGCCATCTTACCGTAGCCCTGCCTGCTGCTCCGGGCTGCCGCTGTGAACTGACTCGGCATCTCTTAGACGCCTGAAGTCATTTCACGCCAGGGGGTGCTTTGGGGGTGCTTGGACAAATTTAGGGGGTGCTTGAGCACCCCCAAGCACCCCTCTGGCGCCGCCACTGGACAGTAGTGAAACACATTTACCTCTAACCTCCTTTCTCCCACCTTCTAGACCCCACAGAGACAGTAGATGACCGCCTGCAAGCTGTGGTGTAGTCAGCGGGAAACCGGCAAAGGGGCAGAGAGGAAAGCCTAACGAGCAGAGTGGGGGGCAGGCAAAGTTGATCAAAGTATCTCCGCTTCTCCCGCACCACCTACCTTCACCGGATCCGGATGACCCGGTCCGTGGCCTGTTCACATAGTGAAAATGGATCTGATCAATGATTGATCGGATCCGTTTTCACTCAGCAAATACATACCTTATCTTGTGCAGCAGCCGGCGGTAGAGGCTTCCTCTTCTTCTGCTGTGACTACACCGCGCCTCACGTGACTAATCACATCAGAATAAGAATCTTTATTTTCGCCAAGCATGACTGGGTCATGCCCGGAATTGGTCTTGGCACGTAGAGGATACAGGTAGGATATATATACATACACATACGTCAGAAGAATCAACATTATATCACACATTACATACAGAGAAGCATACAAAGAAGGAACACTCAATTTTTGCATCATTACAAAACCACAAAGTTTTCGCTGGGGTTAGCGCTGCTATGTGTGTGTGCAGCGGCAAACAGCATGGTCACGTTGTGGTGGGGAGTGCGTGGAGAGAGTTCAGTGAGTTTACAGCTGAGGGGAAGAAGCTGTTCCTGTGTCTAGTGGTCCTGGTGTAGATGGACCGATACCTCCGGCCTAGAGGAAGCTGGCTGAAAAACCGGTTGCCTGGGTGTAAGGGGTCATTTGCAATCCTCAAAGCTCTGGAGCATAGCCTTGAGTGGTAAAGGAGGTCCAGAGCGGGTAGCGGTTTTCCGATAATTCTTTCCGCTGATCTGATGCGTCATGTAGTCACATGACGCGGTAGAAGACAGAAGCCTTTACAGCAGGCTGCTGCACAAGATTGGGTATGCATTTAGCCTCCCTAGCCCACCCGCCCGCCTGCTGCACCCTCCCCTCACCCTCCCGTCGCTAGATTTGCGTCGTGGCATGCCCCCATCCCCCTTTGAACGGTCCGTTTCTTCACTATTGTGAAGAAACCGTTCCATTTCCCATTGCCCGCAAAGCTGCAGTATTTTTTTTCCGGATCCGTTCCGCTAGGCAGAACGGTCTGGAAAATTAGGTCCTGCAGCATTTTTTGGATCCGGGGGCCAGAACATACGGACCAACGGACGAATGTGAATGGATCCATAGGTTAACATTGGATCCATTCACATCCGTTTCGTTTGTGCAGTATACGTTCCGCTTACATTCAGGAAAAAAAACGCAGATGTGAACCGGGCCTAACTGTTATGTGATGTGAGACACCATTGGTGCCAGTTGGCTCCGCCATAACCCCAAATTACATTGTGGAAGAAAGGGTTGTTTGACCTCTGTACTCGACAGAGGGAGAGATCTTGGCAATACCGATGTAAAGTATAGACAAAGTATGTTAGTTGGTGCTGCTCCTTTAAAAGCCACTCTGGGTGGTGGAGATATCTGTAAAGGACAAGGGGGGAAAAGAAGGGGGAGAGCGCACTCAATAGACAATTTGAGAAAACTGGTTAGCCAACCGTGGAATAATCTCACCTGAGATTTTTGCCGATTAGCCCATATGGGTTGGTCGGCTGAAGAGCTTTTGTCCCACTCAGAACCGGGAACCAGGTCTTACCAGCGATCTTCCTCCACAAGATGTACTGGCACATATGCTCCTCCATCCTCTGAACTTCAGTCCTGGATCAGATGTATTTCCACTCCTCGCAGATGCTACCTACCGCTATAGGCGGCTGCATTTATGCATAGGAGTGTCTGCACAGAGGTGTCTTGGATGTGCAGGAGGGATCAAGTTTGTGCCTATAATACTCCACGCAGCTCTGTATGCTTTACACTTGTAAGCCACAGGCTGCAGGAGCTCTTGAAGTCCTGGTGCACAAGAAAAAACGGTAGCAGATCCGCAAAATGCTAGCAGATTTTGAAACACTTTTTCTTATTTCTCTGTAGCGTTTCAGCTAGCATTTTGCGGTTTTGGGAAGCGTTTTTGGTATAGTAGATTTAATATATTGTTACAGTAAAGCTGTTACTGAACAGCTTCTGTAACAAAAACGCCTGCAAAACCGCTCTGAACTGCCGTTTTTCAGAGCGGTTTGCGTTTTTCCTATACTTAACATTGAGGCAGAACCGCATCCACAATCCAAAAAATGCCTCACCCCGGGAGTTTGCGTTTCAGCAAAACGCCTCCCGCTCTGGTGTGCACCAGCCCATTGAGATACATTGACCAAGCGTATCCGCAGCTGCAAGCGGCTGCAGAAACGATGAAAAAGCCGCTCGGTGTGCACCAGCCCAGTGCCAGGAACTGGCTGTTTGTGTGAGGAGTAATGGCTGAGAGAAAATCCATTCTGCGTGTCTTGCACAAGCAAGCAGCAGGCACCTGGAGGCAGGGCCGGCCCGCCCATGAGGCAGGGTGAAACTTTTGCCTCAGGCGGCACTTCTGGGGGGGTGCGGCACCCGCCTTTCCGTGGGTGTGGGGGGCCCCCGAGCTGGAGTGGATAGCGGGCAGGAAGGGGGTATTGGGCCTAGCGGCGGGGAGGGGGGTCGGACCTCCCCCTCCCTCGCCTGGGTCCCCCGTCCTCCACTCCCCTCCAGCTTTAAAAAGTTATGTCGCTGCCTGCAGCTTTATGCAGCTATGCTGCTGGAAGTGACGTCAGTGGAGCGCACGCTGGAACGAGGAAGTGGTGAGTGATCCCCGCCCGTTGCCTCTTACAATAGCTGCAGCCAGCGACGTAACTTTTTAAAGCTGGAGGGGAGCTGAGGACGGGGGACCCAGGCAAGGGAGGGGGGGGTGTCCGACCCCCCTCCCCGCCGCTAGGCCCAATACCCCCTTCCTGCTTGCTATCCCCTCCAGCTCGAGCGGCCCCCCACATCCACGGCTTTAGGGGGCGGCGATTTCTTTAAAGATTGCCTCAGGCGGCAAAAAGTCTAGGGCCGGGCCTGTCTGGAGGTAAGTTTGTAAGCTAACAAGCAAGTGCGTGGTAGAAAGGATAAAAGGCGGCTGCCGTGTAGTTAAAAGTATTTATTCTAATTATTATTAGAATTAATACTTTTAACTACACTACACGGCAGCCGCCTTTTATCCTTTCTACCACGCACTTGCTTGTCAGCTCACAAACTTACCTCCAGGTGCCTGCTGCTTGCTTGTGCAAGACACGCAGAGTGGAGTTTCTCTCAGGCCCCGTTTCCACTATTACGAATCCGCATGCATTTTGCATATGCGGATTCGCATAGACAATATAAGTGAATGGGCCTGTTTCCACTTATGCGTCTGCGGGAGCGTTTTGTTGTGCGGAGAAAATCTGCACGGAACACCCTGCAGAATTCGCGTGCTTGTGGAATGCAGGCGAATCGCACACAATGTATTTAATAGGGAAATCGCATGCGTTTTCCCCATGTGTTTTTTGCCGCGAATTCGCATAGGTACCAATGTAAATTCACACAGGCAGTGACATAGTTAAAATCATTTACCCTCACCTATGCGAATTCACGGCAAAAAACGCATGCGGAATCGCATCCGCATGCGATTTCATCAGCGGTGGAATCCAGGCGATTCCGCACCGCAATAGTGGAAACGAGCCCTCAGCCATTACTCCTCACACAAACAGCCAGTTCCTGGCTCCAAGAGCTCCTGCAGCCTGTGGCTTACAAGTGTAAGGGCCTGTTTCCACTACACGCAGATGCTGCATGCAGAAAACTGACTCCAATGAATGCCTATGGGAAATCTGCATCAGAAAAATCACGTTCAATGGAAACAGGCCCATAGGCATTCATTGGAGTCAGTTTTCTGCATGCAGAATCTGCGTGTAGTGGAAACAGGCCCTAAAGCATACAGAGCTGCGCAGGGCCGGATTTCTGGCTAGGCCACATAGGCCATGGCCTAGGGTGCCAGAAATTCACCTCTGCTTGGGGCGGCTGAAGGGCAGAAAAATGTGTGCAGACAGGCAGAGAGTGACAGCAACAATGGACGCCCGTCCTGATTAATTTATGCCTGCCCGCGGCTCTACCAGTCGCCAGTTTCAGCCTGCACGCTCTCTCCCTGTCCCCTCCTTTCTACTCCCCTCCCTCCTTAAACACATTCTTGCAGCAGAGTCCATTCAGTGCCACCGGCCGCCCTGCATTAAAAGTTTGCATCAGGCATCGGCTGGCAGCCGGCGGCAACTGGCAGGCTGGACTCGGACTGTGCTGAACCTGACCTGTGCTGCTGCCTAATTGAAGATGTCCTGTATTTGCGGATCCGACTTTGCGGATCCGACTCCGGACAGAGCTGCTCTCCCCTCTCCTTCAGCATTGCGAGTGGCAGAGCACGGCAGCCAATCACAGCGCTCAGATGCTGAGAGGCAACCAATAGCGTGGCTTGGGGGATGTGGCTTGGCCAGCACTATGATTTTTCATTGGCTGGAGACTAGTGGCGGCAAGGTGGACTGTTTACGAAAGATCTGGGCAACATTGGGCTGAGAGTACTGTGCACGGGAGTGAGCCTCGGGCAGCGACACAGCTTATCAGCAATCATTGCTGGTAAGCAATTAGCAAGATTGATTAGGACAACGGCGGCCACCCAGGCATCAGTATCTAGGGAGCTATGGGGACGGAGGCTTCACACTAGAGATGGCTGGGCTGGGACAAGTAAGTAAACAAACAGCTGCAATCAGGGCCGGTTTAAGCAACAATGGGGCCCCAGGGCAAAATAAACCTGGGGGGCCCCCCCAACATATACCCCGGAACAAAAATCGGCATTAGGGGACCTTTTTTGCAGCTGGTATAGTCAGGGTGTGAAGTCCCAATCGGTCAGAGCTCCACATTCTGGCTATCCCAGCCTGCATGGGGGACAAGGGGTTAAAAAGTTTCAGGAGGGGGGACACCACATAATAATAAAAAATAAAAAAAAATCCCACACTCTAAACATAAAAAAAATTGGGAAAATAGGAAAAAATGCCAGGGATCTTCATACAGCCATATTGCGGCTGTATAGCGATCCCTGGCCAAAGCGCTGCGGCTGCGTATGGATCCCCTGGAAACCCCGTCAGGAAATGTATTGCTCTTTCTTTTGATACATGTAAAATTACACTACCGTTAGGTTTGCTACTAAAAGTGACATTTACCGCATTTAAAACTATACTTTTTTCCTTCTAAACTTTAAAATCGATTTTCTCAAAAACTATAAGGTCTTTTTGAAAAATTGTTTTTTCCTCTTATTCCTAATGATCTCCTTAACATATCCTGCAAATTTAGGGTTTCTAGCATTTAAGGTAGATTTGCTATTAACCATAAAAGTCGGCAGGTTTTTAAATGTGTTTTTTTTTCCTTTGAAACTTCAAAATCGATTTTCTCAAAAACTATAAGGCCGATTTGAAAAAAAATGTTTTCCTCTTGTAGCCACTGGGGGCCCCTACAAGCTCTGGGGCCCTGGGGCAGCTGCCTCCCCTGCCTTAATGGTAGCGCCGGCCCTGGCTGCAATATACTGTCCGTAGCTGACTTGGCAGCTGCAGCTGAATGCTTTTGTCTCAGCCTGGCTGATTTATTGCTTATTCTGTTTCCATGTGAAAATCTCCCTTCCTCCTCCACTTTTCTTCACTATCCCTCTCTTTTCCTATCCTATCTTGTGCTCTCTTCTATCTGTTTACCTTCCTTCTAATCTCTCACGTCCTTATCTCCCCTTTCCTTTCAATTTTGTGTTTGGGGGAGAAAGAAACCTTTAGCAATAGCTAAGAAACTGCCTTGATATCTCCTCTCACTCTCTGTCCCCCACCCCCTCTTCTCTATCACTTTCTCTCCTTTCCTCTACAGGTATTTTGTTTCATTCCTTCCCTCTCTCACTCTTCCTTTCCTTTGCTAACCTTTTTTTGCTATAATTGTCCCCTCAAATCTACTTTTTGCAATCTTGCCTTCTTGTGTTCTCTCTTACCTGCCCACCCCATATAGCCCGTCACCACCCTTTCTCCACTATTTTGTTCTCTCCCTATCTCTCCCCACTTCTATCTTTCCCTCTTTCACTCTCTACAACATTTAGAGTGAACCTATGAGGCTTGCGAGGGGCACATTTGGATACTAACATAAGGAGGAGGAAGCCTCTGGATCCTAAAGAGGCTTTCCTTGTCCTCTGGTGCCGGGCCGATCCAGCGCTGGTGCCCTTCGATGTGGAGCTGCAGTGCTTCTGTACAGTAGCAAAACTGCTCGGGCACTGGCAAAAAAGCTGAGCATGACCATGCTCGTGCTACCACGCAGGTGCAGACGGCTCGCACTGACTTGTAATGTAGTGTTGACATCTTATGTAGCCCTTTGCAGAGTCCTACTACCATACTTAGAGTGTAATGTCCTATCACATTATTATGTATTTATGTAGCACTGACATTTTCTGCAGCACTTTACAGAGTACATAGTCATGTCACTGACTGTCCTCAGAGGAGCTCACAATCTAATCCTACCATAGTCATAGCATAATGTCATGCCATATTATTATTATGTATTTATAAAGCACTGACATCTTCTACAGCACTTTACAGAGGACATAGTCATGTCACTAACTGTCCTCAGAGGAGCTCACAATCTAATGCTGCCATAGTAAAAATCTAATGTCCTACCATATTACTATTGTGTATTTATATAGCAGTGACATCTTCTGCAGCACTTTACAGAACACATAGTCATGTGATTGATCATCCTCAGAGGAGCTCACAATCTAATCCTACCATAGTCTAATGGCTGGTACACAGGATGAAACTTCCCGTCAGATCGATGAGTTGAATCAATTATTTCTGACAAGTCTGATCTGCTCTCTATTGATAACGGGATCCAGTTTGTGCAGTAATGGTCTGAAAATGTATCCCAATATCAATCTGAGGCAGATTAGACGTGTTGGAAATTATCGGTTCGACCCATTGATCTGACTGGAAGTTGTATTGTGTGTACCAGCCATAATGACCTACCACATTAGGAGATTGACTTGTCTGTGGTGCCATACAATCAGAAATGGGCTTGGCAGCAGCCATCCAGTTAGTAGCTTACACCGCTGTTACAAAGGTTGACGCTCCCCCCCCCCCCCCCCCCCCATGCTCCATTTATCCACATGTTGAGTGGGAGGAATTGTTTGAAGAGGCCAGGAGTGCTCCAAAGAATCCAGATTACATCACTGTACTGGGTGGCAAGTAAAGGGGCGAGAGGTGTATAATATTATGTGTGCATATACGGGGGGGGGGGGGGGGGGTTATTGACAGTTGGCCTAGGGCACTAGAAGATACAAATCCGGCCCTGGAGCTGCGTGGAGTATTATAGGCACAAACCTGATCCCTCCTGCACATCCAAGACACCTCTGTGCAGACACTCCTATGCATAAATGCGGCCGCCTATAGCAGTAGGTAGCATCTGTGAGGAGTGGAAATACATCTGATCCAGGACTGAAGTTCAGTGGACAGAGAAGCATATGTGCCAGTACACCTTGTAGAGGAAGGTCTCTGGAAAGACCTGGTCCCCGGTTCTGAGTAGGACAAAAGCTCTTCAGCCGACCAACCCATATGGGCTAATCGGCAAGAATCTCAGGTGAGATTATACCACGGTTGGCTAACCAGTTTTCTCAAATTGTCTATTGAGTGCGCTCTCCCCCTCCTTTTCCCCCCTTGTCCTTTACAGAAATTACATTGTGGTCAGCAACCAATTTATGAAGCAGGCCCACGTGTCCAAATTATATGATTCACTTTCTAGTTTCTATAACACACTAGAGCTAACACAACTAGTTGCTTTTGTGTATCTCAGTTATTTACAGCTGCCTCATAACATTTTTAGGAACTGCTCTCAATATTAGTAGTTATGAATAGTAGCGTAAAAAAGCTGATTTTTGAGCTGTGCATTTCCCGCATTTACTGTACTTGTATATTTCCTTGTAAATTACCTATAAAAATAAATGTTTTTTTGAAAAATATAACCCAGAAAAAGTGTACCTTGTCCCAAAAAAACCCTTAGATGTATCACTTAGATGTAATAAGTATTGTATAAGTTATATCTGTATCAATAGCAACACAGTTGAGATGTCAAAACCACCAGGAACCTGAACTAGGTAAGCAGGAATATCTCCCAGACAATGATTATGTAGCATGTACCCCCAAGCATACTAGTCAACATGCCCCTAAACAAATGAATAAGGCGGACTATTACCCAAATAGCATAATTAGACAGGATGTTCCCCAAAATAGCAGAATTAGGCAACACATCCCAGTACACCCAAAGAACATAAATAAAGAGGAGCTGTCAGCCATGCTATCTCAGAAAAAAACCTACATATACAAGTAGATAAATACTTGCTCTACTTATATAAAATATGTATTGCACTGTCCACGTTTTGATTTTAGTGATTTTTCTATAGTAAAAAATTAGAAAATGCTTCTTAGGATTCTCTATTT
Organism: Hyperolius riggenbachi; assembly: GCF_040937935.1. NCBI lineage: Eukaryota > Metazoa > Chordata > Amphibia > Anura > Hyperoliidae > Hyperolius > Hyperolius riggenbachi. The sequence goes on along the minus strand of NC_090655.1, from coordinate 205,388,079 downwards.
TAACTGTGTCTATATTGAATCCACTCCTGATGTCATTTCCACCCTTAGGGCCCTTTTCCACTAGAGCGATTGTGATTGCTGAATCACAAAATCGCAAATCGCTAGTGATTTATAAATCGCTAGGGTTGTTACTTTATCATAGAAATCACGAGAAGTATTTTCCACTACAGTGATTCGATTTGGAAATCGCTAATCGCAAATCGCAATCGCTTGCTGGAGCGATTTTTACAATGATAATGCAATGCAAATGAAAATCGCAAATCGCAATCGCATAACAGAGTTAATGAAAAATCGCAATCGCAATCACTGGCGTTTGTGATTTGTGATTGCGATTGCTAGTGGAAAAGGGCCCTTAAGGCTCATACACACATCAGACCATAGTCTTTGGAAAATGAAAGATCACAGACCAATTTTACCCCCTTCCATGTAGTATGAGAGCCATACTCTACACAGTCTATTCTATGGAGCTGAACTCCCCATCAGACAGAAATCTTTGCAAGATGCTGCACACAAAGATGCTGTAGACATTCAAAAGATCTGTTCCTGCAAAAGATCCGTTCCTGCAAAATGCATTCATAGTCTATGGGCCTGATTCACAAAGCGGTGATAACTCAGTTATCACGCCTAAAAGACTTTAGGCGTGATAAGCTGTGCACTGCTGAGTTAGCACCACTTTTGCTCTTTATCGCGCGTAAAGTCCCACGCGCAAAGTTTTGCGCGCGCAATCGCGCGATTCCGCACGCAGCGCCCATAGGGTTTAATGGGCACATCGCGCGAACTGCACCGTGCGATTGCGCGCGCAAAACCTTGCACCCGGAATTTCGCGCGAGTTTCATTTTATCACGCCTAAACTGAGTTTAGGCGTGATAAAGGGCTTTTCACAGGCGTGCAAACACTTTGCACCGCTTTGTGAATCAGGTCCTATGAGATCTGCAGATCATCATACACACCTTGTTTAACAGACATTCATCTGCAGATCAGATCCACCAGGATGGATTTTCAGATCTGCAGATGATTGCTTGATCTGCAGATGAATGTCAGTTAAACAAGGTGTGTATGATGATCTGCAGATCTCATAGACTATGAATGCATTTTGCAGGAACGGATCTTTTGTAGGAACAGATCTTTTGCAGATACTGATCTTTTGTGTCTGTAAAGCCACTGTGTGTGCAGCATCTTGCTGAAGCTCCATAGAATAGACTGTGAAGGTATGGCTCTCATACTACATGAAGGGTGGTAAGATTGGTCTGTGATCTTTCATTTTCAAAAGACTATAGTCTGATGTGTGTAAGAGCCTTTACTCTGCTCTGCCTGATTGTGTATGCATTGGCCGCCCTCCACTATAGAAAGTGCATTGTCTCAGCATGAGAACTATTGGCTAATCAGAGAGGAACAGAGGTGTGGCAGGGGAAAGCGGGCGAAAGACAGAGGCTTCAGCCAATCAGGCTGCATTAGTTAAGTCTTAAAGTAATAAAGCAAAAAAAAAAAGACAACCCAGCATGCCCTGCAACTTCCTTTGTGCGGCAATGTACCAAATAAGCGTCAGGTAAACTGGGGAATGATCATTTATCAACAAGAAAAATAATAGTGATTTTAACTTTTGGATTGCCTGGTTAGCATCCTTATTACTTGTTTACCAGATATAAATAAATCATTGATTTTTGATTTTATGCTCAACAGTTACACTTTAAAGTGGACCTTAACGCTTGCTCAGGACAGAAGGAAAAATAGAGAAATACGCCCTGAATGTATTTAGAGAGTTTAGCTTATTTAATTCCCCCTCATCTGTGACTAATCACAAGTGTAATTTGACCTCTCATCTCTGTTAGCTGCCTGCTTTGGTAGAGCACAGGATATTAACCCTATGTCTGCTTCCATGAAAGCAGGAAAAAGACACATTGCAAATTTATTGCAGGATTTGCATCAGCTGTAACAAAAAAAACCCATGTTTTTCTGTAAGGCTGCTTTCACAGTGGGACGTTACAGGCGCACGTTAGAGCAGCCTGTAACGCAGCCCCCCGCACAGTAATGAAAAATCAATGTACTGTTCACAGTGCCCACGTTGCGTCACATTGTAACGCTGGACGTTTTAAAAAGTACTGCATGCTGTGGGTTCTCCGCGGCTTAGCCGCGTTGGACTGTTTGCACATGCTCAGTGATGTTGGAGGAGGAGGCCTCCCCTCCTCCTCCGCGGTCAGCCACATGGCTAATTAATATCCACTGCACTGTGACATGCAGTGTTTACTTCCTGGAGCAGCCGCTCTGTGCGGCGATTGGCTGGCGGGACCACGTGATGCGGATCACGTGGTCTCCGCATCCATAGCACAAAAAAGGCGCACCAAGAGCTGCATAATGCAGCTCTAGGTAGCATCCTGCTCCAACACCACCAGGCGTTGCGTTAGAGGCACGTTATGCGACCTATAATGTCTCCTAAAACGCAACGTCCTGGTGGGAAAGAAGCCTAAAGGTTATTATGCTGTAACTTACCGTATTTTTCGGCATATAAGACGCACCTAAGTTTGGAGGGCAAAAATTAGGAAAAAAAAAAATAACTAAACCTAGGTGCGTCTGCAATGAATGCAGGGGCATCTTATGGACCTATCACCTCCTAAAACTGTATCTAACCTACTCTATCTACACTACACTATCCCCTGCTGCCCTACCAACTAAGCTACATAGCAATTCACTACACAACACTGCACTAACACACCACTTCAATACACTTCACTACACTATTACTGCACTAACACAACACACCACTTCAATACACTTCATTATACTATCCTGCACTAACACAGCACACCACTTCAATACACTTCACAACACTATCCTGCACTAACATAACACACCACTGCAATTCACTTCACTACACTATACTAACACTACAACGCCATCAATACTACACCTGATCCTGCTGCGGCGCTCCTTTCCCCCTTCTCTCCAGCTGCGATTCTCTTCTCCCTCTGCAAGTCAAGTTCAGTGAAGCTGCTGCCGCCGCTGGGTCCTCTGTTCCTCCTGTGATGAAAATAAAGATAGGTACATCAGCCGCACGTTACCGACAGCTTATGGCCATCACAATCCCCTTCCATGCACCTCACGGAAAGCCGCCCCCTGCCGCTACACGCTGGGTCCTTCTCGCTGGCCGCCTCCTTCCCCGTCTTCACTGCACGTGCGCCGCGTCATGCGTGACGTCATGCATGACGCGGCGCACGTGCAGTAAAGGTAGGGAAGGAGGCGGCCAGCAAGAAGGACCCAGCGTGGAGCGGCAGGGGGCGGATTTCCGTGAGGTACATGGAAGGGGATTGCGATGCGCATAAACTATCGGTAACGTGCCGCTGATGTACCTATCTTTATTTTCATCACAGGAGGAACAGAGGACCCAGCGGCGGCAGCAGCTTCACCGAACTTGACTTCCAGAGGGAGAAGAGAATCGCAGCTGGAGAGAAGGGGGAAAGGAGCGCCGCGGCAGGACGGGTAAGAGCTTCCCTGCGCACTCTGCACCCAATTTTTTTTTGTATCTTTGGCATATAAGACGCACCCCCCCCCCCCCCCTGTTCGGGGGAAGAAAAAGTGCGTCTTCTATGCTGAAAAATACGGTAATATTTAGAGCAGAGAGAAAGTTCTGAGTTCAGGTCCGCTTTAGACAATATATAGTCGCAAACAACATATTTAGGTAGAGTGCACCCTGTTGTTTGGGAAAGAGGGAGGTAGAAAGAGGGATTCTTAAAAAAAAAAAGTGTAGTTAATTAAAGCAGCATGTCTAAACTAACCCCCATCTTTTTCTCTGCAGATTTTGGTCATTGTTTTAGCTGTGGCAGAGATTGCTCTGGGTATTGCACTGAAGATTTTAGTGGATATTATCAAAGAAACTAATATAACAGGGTTCCTTGGAACTTATTTCTGGGGTACTGGATTTGTAAGTATGGTTGTTATTTTTTATTCTGTGCTAGGTTTCTCTTGCCCAAGTTGATGCAAAAGAGCAGTGATAGGCAGTATGTAATTGCTGATTAGCACCAACATTGAATTGTTGCTAATGCTACGTACACACTTGCGATAATGATCGTTCGCTAGGAACGATAGTTGAAAGACGAACGATACGGCAACGATAGGAATGCAACGATGGGATGCAGCGATCATCATACACATTTTAACGATCGTTCTCGCAGAAAAGAACGATCATAAGGAAATGTTGCGTACATATTTCTATAACATTAAATAAAACACACTAACATGGAGTTACAATAGATACAAATATATGATTGTTAACTTGAAAACAAAGTTTAATTGAAATGAGCAATGTAACAATCTTTACCTACGCGCTACAAAGGAAGTACTGAAGCTGGGCAGAATTCCACGCAGGCGCATTGGCCCTTTGAACGATCATTCTCGGCCGATGTCTGTACACACTATAGTTTTGCAACGATTGTCGGTAGATACGATCCATCAGGTCGGATATTTCCATCTTCCCGATGTCGTTCTTTTGTCGTTCGTGTTAATGATCGTTGGGTAAAGTTTTTTGCCCGATTGTCGGCGGAACGATCGTTAATTAGCTGTTTCAAACGACCATAGTCGCCAGTGTGTACGCAGCATAACTGATGAGTGAAAGTGAATAGACCTTAGCTGGATTTTTTCCTTAACTATGCATTGATGGCTTCGTCAGTGTTGTTTGCAAATGTTTGCATTGTGAAATGCTATTTTTGATGTTGAGAACATATTTGCTAAAATATGTTGTAATTTCTCAATATGGTCAAATAAAACAATTTTTGGTTGTGAAACTTCACAAAAAAAACATTATTTTACTGCAAACATTAATGAAAACCACAAAAGGCATTTTATTCACTGTGAAAATTCATCAAAAATACAAGAAATCACAAACTTATTACAAAGTTTCGATGGCATTTTCACTCGAAACTCGAAAGTCGAATTTTACACTATTTTAACACAAATTAATGCATAAAGAATATCTGCATTTTCGCTCATCACTGGTTTAAATGAAGTTGTAGGGCCCATTTCCACTATTGCGAATTTGCATGCATTTGCCGCATGCAAATTCGCATAGCCAATACAAGTGGATGTCAGGCATGCTCAAATTCGGCTTCGGGAGATATCCGGATTTTTGCTATCCGGATATCTCCCAGTAATGCTGTGCGGGCTGGGCGGGGGGGTCAAGCTTACCTCTCTGACGTCTTCTTCGCTCGTCCCTCGGCGCCTCCCTCGATGCGCTCCATGCGCGTCACGTGATTACAAACACTTCCTCCTTCAACCCGGAAGGAGGAAGTGTTTGTAATCAGGTGGCCGCCGCTTGGAGCGCATCGTGGGAGGCGCCGAGGGACGACCGAAGAAGACGTCAGAGAGGTAAGCTTGACCCCCCCGCCCAGCCCGCACAGCATTACTGGGAGATATCCGGATAGCAAAAATCCGGATATCTCCCGAAGCCGAATTTGAGCATCCCTACTGGATGGGACTATTTCCACTTGTCAGGATTCCTTTGTGTTTTTCTGTGCAGAAAATATCTGCACGGCAGAGCCATCAGAATTCGCATACTGCATACTGCTATGCGATTCGCATACAATGTATTTAATAGGGAATTCGCATGTGGTTTTGGTATGCAAATTTTCATGCAAATTCGCATATGATTTCGCATGGAATCAATGGAAAAGCACACAGGCACTGCCATGGTTAAATTCGCATACATCGTCGTCCTTGCGAAATCGTATGCGATTCAGTCACTCAAGGCTCCGTTACACTATACAATTCCGCTATACAACAGCTGAGTGCAGTGCTTTGTGACTTTATGTACTTTATGACCTAGTTCACATTATAAATTGCCAGAGCAATCGCAAGCACTGAGGGCTAGTTCACACTTGGCACTTGAAGCTTCGTGATCATGATTTTAACAAAAATCTTGCGATTCTGCCATGATTTGCACTTGTGATTGCCGTTCAATAGAACGAGAATCACAGAGCAATTGCCCCCAAAATGCTGCATGCAGCACGTTTGTGATTAATCGAAATCGCAACCACTGCAGTGCGAATGTATCCATAGGGATACATTGTAGCAGCGATTTGCTGATCGCCGGCGATCAGCAAAGCACTTAAGAGTGTGAACCAGCCCTGAGCGCTTTTGTTAATGCTTTTAAAAGCGATTTTTCCGTTTTTTTTTTAGCAATTTGCTATTTTGCCAAGCGCTTTTGTTTGGTAATTAGCACTTTTTTTCCCTCAGACATCCAGGAGTAAACTCTTTGACCTGGAAATGATTTTGTTAATGTAATTTCTGTTCAAAAGCACTCAAAAATCACTTATCCATGCGCTTTTTAAAGCACTTAGTGATTTTCCTATACCTTCCATTGAAGCACAAACACTCAGAAAATGGTGCAGGAACCACGTTTGTGACTGGAAAGAAACCTCATCGCTCATGTGAGAACAACTTACTCAATTGCTTTTAAAAAGCTTAAAATGCTCATAGTGTGAATAAGCCCTAAGTGCTTGTTCACATTAACCCTCCTGGCGGTTAATTTTCTTTGCCAATTAGGCAGAAATCCATTTTTTTTTTAAATTTATTTTTTTTTGTTTCATGTAAAGCTACCAGGGTGGTAGCTACATGAAACACCACTAGAGGGCGCATGTGTCCCACTAGTGCGATCGTCGCCGGCATCAATAGCAAACAGGGGAAGGCGTATATAACGCGTTCCCCTGTTTGGCTTCTCCTGTCACCATGGCGATCATCGGAATAACGTCATGGACGTCAGCCGACATCCTGACGTCAGATGCCTCCGATCCAGCCCATAGCGCTGCCTGGAACTCATTGGTCCGGGCAGCGCAGGGCTCTGGCGGGGAGGCCCTCTTCTGCCACTGAGTACGGGTGAGCTGTACGTGCAGCTAGCAAAGTGCTAGCTGCGCGGGCAGCACTTTGAATGGGGCGAATCGCCCCACTAGAGGCAGAGATATCCTCCTGCACGGCATAGCCAGAGCTCAGCTCGGGCTTACCGCCAGGAAGGTTAAGGCCAGAAACCCACTAGGAGTGATTTTATGGGCGCTTTGCGATTTAAAAACTCTTGCTAATGTAATGCTACGGGTGCAATACCACTTGAGTGATATGATTTTATAAAAATCTCCCATAGCATTGCATTAGCTAAAGCTTTTTCAAATCACTGGCGCTTAGAAATCGCTCCTAGTGGTTTTCTGACCTAAGAACGATTTTGTTCTTTTTTTAGCGCTGGGGATTTTAAAAAATCGCCTTAAAAGCGCTAGTACAATGGTTGCTTATGTGAGTGTTCTCACATAAGCGATGAGCTTTCTATCCAAACGCAGCTCCTGCGCCACTTTTCTAAGGGCCCGTTTCCACTATAGCGTTGCGGAATCGCCGGCGAATCCCTGCAGGCAAATCGCATGCGGGTGCGATTCCGCATGCGTTTTTTGCCACGATTTCGCATGCGATTTCGCATAGGTTAGGGTGATGCGATTTTAACCATGTCACTGCCTGTGTCAATTAACATGGGTACCTATGCGAAATTGCATGCAAATTCGCGGCAAAAAACGCATGGGGAAAACGCATGCGATTTCCCTATTAAATACATTGCATGCGATTTGCCTGCATTCCACACGCAGGCGAATTCTGAGGACCCTACCATGCAGATTTTTTCTGCACAGAAAAACGTTCAGGAAAACGCACAAGTGGAAACAGTCCCATCCACTTGTACTGGCTATGCGAATTCGCATGCGGGCAGCGCATGCGAATTCGTGATAGTGGAAACGGGCCCTAAATGTTAGCGATTCAATAGAAAGTATAGGGAAAACCCAACGCGGCAGGAAATGAAGAAAATCATTGCTGCACAAAAGCATTTAGGCCTTTTTCCCATTGCGTTCCGTTCGCATTTGCATTGGGCAAATTTTTAATGCTATTTTTTTCTATTCCTGCCCAGTGCTGGGCCGAAATTACGCATTAACGTAATTACGCATCGTAATTCACTACAAATGCAACGTAAGCGTTACGTGTAAGGTTACGGTATTACGCGTAATTAATTACGCGTAGACCGTGGGGTTACGTTTTACGCGTAACAAATTACGCGTAAGACAGTAAACTCCCATTGAAATTACACAGTCTGCCGTAATCGCGTAATATTACGCTCCCGTATAATATAAAAAAGCCGCCGACTTTAAGGGTTAATAGCAAAGCCCCCTTAAGTGCTAAGAGCCTCAAATTTGGAGAATATATTAAGGAGATCAGAAGGAATAAGAGGAAAAATTTTTTTTTCAAAAAGACCTTATAGTTTTTGAGAAAATCGATGTTAAAGTTTCAAAGGAAAAATATATACATTTAAAAACCCGCCGACTTTAACGGTTAATAGCAAAGCCTGCTTAAAATTTAGAAACACCAAATTCACAGGGTATATTAAGGGGATCAGTGGGAATAAGAGGAAAAAATTTTTTTTCGAAAAGACCTTATAGTTTTTGAGAAAATCGATTTTTAAGTTTCAAGGGCAAAAATGTCTTTTAAATGCGGAAAATGTCAGGTTTTTTTTGCACAGGTAACAATAGTGTTTTATTTTCATAGATTCCCCCAAGTGGGAAGAGTTTTACTTACTTCGTTCTGAGTGTGGGAAATATAAAAAAAAAAAAAACGACGTGGGGTCCCCCCTCCCAGACCTCTTTAACCCCTTGTCCCCCATGCAGACTGGGATAGCCAGAATGCGGAGCACCGGCCGCGTGGGGCTCCGCACCCTGACTATACCAGCCCGCATGGTCCATGGAGTAGGCGGTCTAGGAAGGGGAGGGGCAGCCAAGCTTTCCCCTCCCCCTCCGAGCCCTTGTCCAATCCAAGGACAAGGGGCTCTTCTCCACCTCCGATGGGCGGTGGAGGTGGAGGCTGCGATTTCCTGGGGAGGGGTTCATGGTGGCATCTGGGAGTCCCCTTTAAAAAGGGGTCCCCCAGATGCCCACCCCCCTCCCAGGAGAAATGAGTATAGAGGTACTTGTACCCCTTACCCATTTCCTTTAAGAGTTAAAAGTAAATAAACACACAAACACATAGAAAAAGTATTTTAATTGAACAAAAAACATAACCACGAAAAAAGTCCTTTAATATTCTTAATTAACCATTAAAACTTACCTGTCCCTTTAAAAGCCAGTTCCCACGCAATATCCTCGGAAATATACTAATCAGTTACAATGTAACAAAGTTATTACAATGTAACAACTTTGTTACTTTGTAACACCACCGCACCCGACGTCACTCGCCGCTCACCCGCCGGCCGCCGCATACACGCTAGTCCCCGCCGGCTCCCGCCGTCCACTCCGCCCACACCTGTCACCCATATACATGCTGGCACCCATGGGTGCCAGCATGTATATAGGTGACATGTGGGAGAGGCGGGGAGGGCAGCGGAGCCGGCGGGGACTTAGCGTCCCTTCACCCGACAGAGCTCTGAGCTATATTAGCTCAGAGCTCTCGAAAGCATCTTTGTATTTGGGCTCCAAGGAGCCCCATTACAATACAATACAATATACAATAACATTTCTATAGCGCTTTTCTCCCATAGGACTCAAAGCGCTTAGGCTCTCTCAGATTCAGTAATTAGTAGGATGAAGTATTCACACAACAAAAGTTATATTTCTGCAAATGCCAGCCTGAACAGGTGGGTTTTTAGTCTGGATTTAAACACGTCCAGGGATGGGGCTGTCCTGATCTGTTGGGGTAAGGAGTTCCAAAACGTAGGGGCAGAATGACAGAAGGCTCTGGGACCAAAAGTTTCTAAGTGGACTCTGGGTATGACTAGATTATTAGAACCTGTGGATCTGAGAATGCGGGGATTGCTACGCAGCTGTAACATATCTTTCATGTATCCAGGGCCTAGATTATTCAGGGATTTAAATGTCAGTAGGCCGATCTTGAATAGGACCCTCCATTCTATAGGTAGCCAGTGAAGGGAATGCAGGACTGGCGTTATGTGGCAGTGACGGGGTTGGTTGGTTAGCAGTCTGGCAGCAGTATTCTGTATCAGCTGTAGGCGGTACAAGGCCTTTTTTGGAAGGCCAGTGTAGAGAGCATTGCAGTAGTCCAGTCGGGATGTGATGAAGGCGTGGACTAAGGTTGGCAGATCTTCTGGGGGTATGAGGTGCTTGATTTTTGCAATGTTCTTCAGGTGAAAATAGGATGATTTCACCACAGCAGAGATTTGAGTTCTGAAGTTTAAATCCCCATCAATTAGAACTCCCAGGCTACGCACATGATCAGAGCTGCGTAGATCCGTGCCTCCTATTCCCAGTGGTGAAGACTGCAAGTTAAGTTGTTTTGTTATCATGCTCTGCCCTCCAATCAGAAGGACTTCAGTTTTGTCTGCATTTAGTTTCAGCCAGTTGTCATTCATCCATTGCTGTAGTTCACGTAAGCAGGCGTTTATAGTTAGAGTTGGGTCTGTCACACCAGGCTTGAAGGAAAGATATAGTTGGGTGTCGTCTGCATAGCAGTAGTATGTCAGGCCATGTTTTTGGATTAGTTTTCCCAACGGTAGCATATAAATCGTGAAAAGAAGGGGAGAGAGGATTGAGCCCTGGGGCACCCCATACTTAAGTGTTACAGGGGTGGACAGGAAGGGTCCCATAGACACTTTGTGGGTTCTGCCACTCAAGAAGGATTGGAACCACTGAAGTACTATGCCATCAATGCCGCAGTATTCCTGTAGCCTGTTTATCAAGATGTCATGGTCAACTGTGTCAAAGGCTGCAGAAAGGTCTAGCAGTATGAGGATCGAGCACTCTCCTCTGTCTCTTGCCATTAGCAGGTGGTTGCATATTTGGATGAGGGCAGTTTCAGTGCTGTGGTGTTTCCTGAAGCCAGACTGGAATGGGTCATAACCGTTATTTTGTAGGATTCTGGCTTCTAGCTGGAGGTATACAGCTTTTTCAATTAGCTTTCCCAGAAAGGGGAGGTTAGAGACAGGTCTGTAGCTGGTCATTGCATCTGGGTCCAGGGAGGGTTTTTTGAGGAGAGGCCTGATGATTGCTTCCTTCAGTAAAGCAGGAAATATCCCTGATTGTAAGGAACAGTTAACAATTTTGAGGAATACCGGTACGAACAGGTCGGGGCAGTTCAACATGAACTGTGTTGGGCCAGGATCCAGGTCACAGGTAGTTAGGCGGACGTGAAGGAGGATGCTTGATGTGACTTCTTCATCAATTTCTTTGAAGTTTGACCAAGGTGTTACGTTGTCTCTGCTAATGGTCTTCGGCGCTATATTAGGCTCAGATGCTGTAAGTTGGATGGCGGACCTTATAGCGGAGACTTTGTCTGTGAAGAAATGGGCAAATTGGTCACAGAGGTCCTTTGAAGACTCGATCTTAAGTTTTTGACATGCTGGGTTGCAGAGTTTTTCCACTGTGCGGAACAGTTGGGCTGGTTTGTTAACTGCATTTGCAATCTCTTGTGATAGAAAGGATGATTTTTTTCCCGTGATTACCTTTTGGTAGCTCTTCAAGTGGAAGATTAAGGCATGTTTGTCTTCTGGGGACTGAGATTTGCGCCACAGCCTCTCAAGTTTTCGGCCTTGTCTTTTCAGCTCTTTTATAGCGTTATCAAACCACTGTGCATGATGGTGTGGAGTAAGATATTTGGTGCACAGAGGAGCAATGGTCTCAAAGGTGGAGGACACACATTTGTTGTATTTAAACACCAGAGTATCAGGGTCCAAGCTGGAGTCAGTCAATTCATCAAAGCTAAGGTTATCTCGGATATGTTGAGGTGTTAGCCCTTTTAAGCGGCAATATTTTATTTGATTCTTGACCTGGTGTTTGACGGCTGGTATTGAGAGGGAGAAGTGGATAGTGTGATGGTCTGACCAGGCAACAGGATTAATTTCCACATTGGCTATTGACAGCCCAGTATGGAATATAAGGTCCAGAGTGTAACCTTTCCTGTGAGTAGCAGAGCTGATTGATTGGAGGAAGCCCAGTTCATGTAAGGCACGAGGTAGCTCTTTTCCAAATTGTGAGGAGGAGTCGTCCACCCATGTATTGAAATCTCCAAGAACAATCCATCTGGGGTGTTCCAGTGTTAGGTTGCATAGGAGGTCTACAAGTTCCTCAAGGAAGTCTGAGTATTTTTCTGGTGGGCGGTAGATCAGCAATATGTTAATGTTTTCCTCAGCTGAAAGTTGCACCCCCAAGCATTCAAACGAGTTGGTAGGACCTACAGTAAGTAGTCTGATTTTCAAAGCTGATCTAAAGCAGAGTGCAACCCCTCCTCCCCTGCGTTCTTTCCTGTTGCAGTATATCACGGAATAGTTTGTTGGCACAGCTGCCTCCAGGGTGGGGCCAACAAGTTCAGAAAGCCAGGTTTCAGTCAGGCAGGCCAGATCAGAAGACTCTATTAGATCATGTATGATTGCTGTTTTGTTGTTTATTGATCTGACGTTGCAGAGGACAGCCTTGATGGGGCTACCCTGGGAGCTGAGGTCTGAGATTGAGGACTCCAGGAGGGAACAGTCTCCAGATGTGTGGCTGTCATCTCTGCTGGATTGTGCTGGAGCTATTAGGGTTGTTGGCTGGGTGTACTCTGTAGATTTTGTCACAGAGTTATTTTGGTTCTGCAGTGAATAACGTCTTTTCCCACGTCCCCTGGATCCTCTCTTTGTCTTTCTGTAGATTCCAACAGACTTAAGTAGAATTATTGTTGATTTGTCAATTGGATATATATTTCTTGGTTGGTATACAGCTAGAAGTGTCTGTGCTGAATATTGATGTTTACACATTAGGACGGACAAGAGACAGCTCAGGGCTCCTGCTAAGAAAGGCCCTATTTAAAGTCAAGGTGTAAACTTTCACGGCTGTGGCTGGTATCCTGCAGAGATCAAAGGGCCTGTATAGACTGAATTGTCCTTACACAGAGATGTATGGATAGACAGCATGGATTTGAAAACACAGTCCTTTGTTTAGGAGTTTGAAGATATAATATATAATATATGTAGAAAAATATAGTCTATTGAGCATAGATGCTGTAGATAATCGATGAAAGTTACTCACAGGATGGGAGACGGCGGGCACAAAGAGGCAGAAAGTCTTTAAGGTCTCAGGTCAATTCCAAGGAAGGTGTGCAGTGTCCAGCAGTGTGTGATACCAAGGAAGATCAGAAGGAACCCCATTGGTCTGCTAAGGACCAATGGGGCTCCTTGGAGCCCAAATACAAAGATGCTTTTGAGAGCTCTGAGCTAATATAGCTCAGAGCTCTGTCGGGTGAAGGGACGCTAAGTCCCCGCCAGCTCCGCTGCCCTCCCCGCCTCTCCCACATGTCACCTATATACATGCTGGCACCCATGGGTGCCAGCATGTATATGGGTGACAGGTGTGGGCGGAGTGGACGGCGGGAGCCGGCGGAGACTAGCGTGTATGCGGCGGCCGGCGGGTGAGCGGCGAGTGACGTCGGGTGCGGTGGTGTTACAAAGTAACAAAGTTGTTACATTGTAATAACTTTGTTACATTGTAACTGATTAGTATATTTCCGAGGATATTGCGTGGGAACTGGCTTTTAAAGGGACAGGTAAGTATTAATGGTTAATTAAGAATATTAAAGGACTTTTTTCGTGGTTATGTTTTTTGTTCAATTAAAATACTTTTTCTATGTGTTTGTGTGTTTATTTACTTTTAACTCTTAAAGGAAATGGGTAAGGGGTACAAGTACCTCTATACTCATTTCTCCTGGGAGGGGGGTGGGCATCTGGGGGACCCCTTTTTAAAGGGGACTCCCAGATGCCACCATGAACCCCTCCTCAGGAAATCGCGGCCTCCACCTCCACCGCCCATCGGAGGTGGAGAAGAGCCCCTTGTCCTTGCATTGGACAAGGGCTCGGAGGGGGAGGGGAAAGCTTGGCTGCCCCTCCCCTTCCTAGACCCCCCAATCCATGGACCATGCGGGCTGGTATAGTCAGGGTGCGGAGCCCCACGCGGCCGGTGCTCCGCATTCTGGCTATCCCAGTCTGCATGGGGGACAAGGGGTTAAAGAGGTCTGGGAGGGGGGACCCCACGTCGTTTTTTTTTTATATTTCCCACACTCAGAACGAAGTAAGTAAAACTCTTCCCACTTGGGGGAATCTATGAAAATAAAACACTATTGTTACCTGTGCAAAAAAAACTGACATTTTCCGCATTCAAAAGACATTTTTGCCCTTGAAACTTAAAAATCGATTTTCTCAAAAACTATAAGGTCTTTTTGAAAAAAATTTTTTTACTCTTATTCCCATTGATCCCCTTAATATACCCTGTGAATTTGGTGTTCCTGAATTTTAAGCAGGCTTTGCTATTAACCGTTAAAGTCGGCGGGTTTTTAAATGTATATATTTTTCCTTTGAAACTTTAACATCGATTTTCTCAAAAACTATAAGGTCTTTTTGAAAAAATTTTTTTTCCTCTTATCCCTTCTGATCTCCTTAATATATTCTCCGAATTTGAGGCTCTTAGCACTTAAGGGGGCTTTGCTATTAACCCTTAAAGTCGGCGGCTACCTAACATTGATCCATGCGTCAACTTTTCCGCTTGGCAGCATGACCTTACGCATTAATTGCTAGTAGGATTTTATGCGTAAGCCTATAACGTAATAACCTGAATTACGGTATACTTATGCGTAATTGCGTAAGTGCTATGCGTAATTACAGACATGTACCGAAATTGAATGTCTATGCCGTAAGCGTAATTTCGTAATGCGTAATAGCGTAAAATTACGCGTAATGATCCGTAAGCGTAGCTTTCTCCATTACGACCAGCACTGTTCCTGCCGCTTGGGTGAGCGGTGTGTTTTTGTTAAAAGCGCTTTTCTAAGCGCTTTTCCAGAGCCGTTTTGTAATTCACTCCCTGACGCAAGTCAGAAAGTGAACTCTTAGACCCGGAAAAGAATAAATACAATTTATTTATTCTGAAAACGTGAACGCAATCGCTGCACAAAAATGATTTTGTGAGCGTTTTGCGTTTTTCCTATACCTTCCATTGTGGAAATATCGCCCCAAAAATGGTCCATGCAGTGCGTCTCTGAAAAGTAAGCGAACGGAACGCCCCAATCTCAACTAGCGCATAGGAAAGCATGGTGTAAGTACTTCCAGGGCAATTTTAAAAAATCGCAAGCACTTAAAAAAATCCACTAGTGCCTCTAGTGTGAATGAGCCCTTAGAAATGCGCTTTTCTAAGCAAAAATTGATCAGAAAGCGCTTGAAAAATATCCCTACAAATCGTTCAGCGCTTGCGATAGCGCTGTCGATTTATAATGTAAAAAAAGGTCTGGGATTTTTCCTTATACTTGCATTTTACGCATGCAATACAGTTTTTAATATTAAATATGTGATTGCCCTCTTGTACTTTTAGCATAGTGTGTGTGTGTGTGTGTGTGTGTGTGTGTGTGTGTGTGTGTGTGTGTGTGTGTGTGTGTGTGTGTGTGTGTGTGTGTGTGTGTGTGTGTGTGTGTGTGTGTGTGTGTGTGTGTGTGTGTGTGTGTGTGTGTGTGTGTGTGTGTGTGTGTGTGTGTGTGTGTGTGTGTGTGCATGTGCGCTTGTCTGTGTGATGACTAAAGGTGCGTACACACATGCGACTATAGTCGTTTGTAACGATCGTTCCCCGATCTTTACCAACGACGATTGTTACAAAAAACGAACCACCGACTATTAAGGCAAACGACGAACGAGCCAAAACGCTACAAAAGAAAGTTCTGTCTCGGCGGATTTTAACCAACGACGATCGTTTGCAAAAGTAGTACATCGTTGGAAACGGTCGTTCGTACTAGGCTTGACATGCGCATTTCACTATTTTTCCCTGAAACTTCTCATTTTTATGCGCAGGCGCAATAGTTGCTTTACGTGATATAACGTTCGTTCTAACGATCAGATCGTTACACACATTTTAAAACTAACTTTACTCAGGTCGTTCTTTCATCAATTAAAAGTTCGTTCGTCGTTTACAACGAACGATCGTTGTCGCATGTGTGTACGTAGCATCAGTCAGGTACATTCCCTGGGTTGACAAATAGGCCAGAAACAGCCCTGCCTTGGCATGTATTCAATTAGGCCCCGTTTACACTTAAAGGATACCACAACTGACATGTGGCATAATGAGATAGACATGTGTATGTACAGTGCCTAGCACACAAATAACTATGCTGTGTTCCTTTTTTTCTTTCTCTGCCTGAAAGAAGTAAATATCAGGTATGCAAGTGGCTGACTCAGTCCTGACTCAGACAGGAAGTGACTACAGTGTGACCCTCACTGATAAGGATTTCCCCCTTTTTTATCTTTTTCTTGCTCTCAGAAGCCATTTTCTTCTAGGAAAGTGTTTTATAGTTGGAATTTCTTATCAGTGAGGGTCACACTGTAGTCACTTCCTGTCTGAGTCAGGACTGAGTCAGCCACTTACATACCTGATATTTACCTCTTTCAGGCAGAGAAAGAAAAAAAGGAACACAGCATAGTTATTTGTGTGCTAGGCACTGTACATACCCATGTCTATCTCATTATGCCACATGTCAGTTGTGGTATCCTTTAATCACTTGGAACACATTTTTTTTTACTTCTCCATAGCAGGGCATTATGAAAAATCTTTCAGTTAAAAGGCGTATAGTATAAACTGTGCCATAGGAAAACATGGGCATTACTTTGAAAATCAGTTGTCCTCTCAGTTTTAACTGAGAGCAACTGATTGAGTGTAAACGTGCCCTATACATTCTCATTAGTTTTCTCGCAAGAGATAATTTTTCATCTTACCTACAAAAAAATATTTTTCAGCACCCGGTAATTGAAAAAACAGTACTAAAAAGAAGGTAAAGAATTACCAAACTTATTTTGGGTATTTTCTTGCTTGCTGGAGATTTAAACAATGTTTTATTGATAAACTGTGAAAACATGTCCCATGAGAAAACTCAAGGTGAAAAGTTAACTAAATAGGGGTCTTTTGGTCCTATGCAATTCCAGGTGATAAGGCCTGGTGCACACCAAAAACCGCTAGCAGATCCGCAAAATGCTAGCAGATTTTGAAACGCTTTTTCTTCTTTTTCTGTAGCGTTTCAGCTAGCGTTTTGCAGTTTTGTGTAGCGGTTTTGGTGTAGTAGATTTCATATATTGTTACAGTAAAGCTGTTACTGAACAGCTTCTATAACAAAAACGACGGCAAAACCGCTCTGAAGTGCCGTTTTTCAGAGCGGTTTGCGTTTTTCCTATACTTTACATTGGAGGCAGAAACGCCTCCGCAATCCAAAAAATGCCTCACCCCGGGAGTATGCATTTCTGCAAAACGCCTCCCGCTCTGGTGTGCACCAGCCCATTGAAATACATTACCCAAGCATATCCGCAACCGCAAGCGGATCGCAAAACGCAGCCAAACCGCTCTGGTGTGCTGTTTTTTTTTTTGTTGTTGTTTTTTTTTGTTTTTTTTACCCACTTCACATCCAGACTTTGTTTTCCCCCCTATGTTCCTATTTAATCAGCAAGAACTTTATCCCTACTTATGACACCTAAATAAAATATACATCTTTTTTTCACAACAAACTAGGCTTTCATTGTATGGTATTTTTTCCCTCAAGCAATTCTGCCTTCTATGCATTTTAATGGGAAAAAGAGGGGAAAAACACATTATATCTCAGTTTTACCAATTCTGGTTTAAAATTAAAAAGCACTGCTGTAGATAAAACCACAAATTTTGTTCAGCTATTTGTACCATTTATCACAAAACTTAGATTATATTCCTGTGTCACAATTTATGGGATCCATTAAAAATGGCGCCAGAGCCTACAGTGTAAAAATGGCGCCGCATTAATTTGCATTGTTTTATGAGTTAAAAAATGGCGCCTCACTAAAAACGATATTTAGCGTTTTATAACTTCCATAAAACTATAAATATCGTTTTGAAATGTGTTGAATATGGGTTTTGCTCCCAGTGTATGTGTGTGTGTGTGTGTGTGTGTGTGTGTGTGTGTGTATATATATATATGTGTATGTGTGTGTATATATACACACCACACACCACACACACACACATATATATATATATATGTATATATATATATATATATATATATATATATATATATATATATATATATATATATATATATATATACACTAGCTGATTGCCTGGCGTTGTTGCCCGGGTATGTATTTGGCTGGCGTTGGCTCTGCATACTTTTTCTAACCCTAACACACAATTACTTAATGACCAAGCTTGTGAGCTTTGCTGTCTTTGGTATCAATAATTTGCATTGAAATGAAAAAATCAGATTGGCTGTTTGTGGCTCCACCCCCTTTCCGAATTTGGACCCCAGTCACCCAGCGACCAACTGTACCAGGTTTGAGGAATCTGCTTTTCACAGTATAAGAGAATGGTAGCAGATGAAATATTCCCTTTGAAAATCAAAAGATGAATTTTTATTGGCTGTTGTAGGCTCCACCCACCTTCCAAAATCTTAATCTCAGTCACCCAGTGACCAACTGTGCAAAGTTTGAGAACCCTGCCATTAACGGTGTAAAAATGGCTGCAGTTTATATTTTCCCAATAAAAGGTTTTTGGCTCCGCCCACTTTTTGTAACCTTGACACACACAGTCACTCAATGACCAAGTTTGTGAGCTTTCAGGTTCCTGGCATAAAAAATATGTGAATGGAAGCAGTTTATTCACCAAGGAAATCTGATTGGCTGTATGTGGCCCCGCCCCTTTAGTGAATTTGGGCCCCAGTCACCCAATGACGGACTGTAGCAGGTTTGAAGCCTCTGCCATTAAAGTGTAAGAATAGCAGCAGTTTAAATATTCCCCTTGAAAATCAATAGGTGAATTTTGATTGGCTGTTGTAGGCTCCACCCATTTTCTTGAATCGTAATCGTATTCACCCAGTGACCAAGTGTACCAAGTTTGAGAACCCTGCAATTAACAGTCTAAGAATGGCTGCAATTTACATTTTCCCATTTAAATGAATGGCTGAAATTTGATTGGCAGTTTTATGCTCCGCCCACTTTTCCTGGATTTGTAACCTTGGTCACCAAGTGACCAACTGTGCCATGTGTGGGGACTCTGGCTTGATTACTGTGAGAATGGCAGCCTTTTCCATTTTTTCCATTGACTTGAATGGGTGAAATCTGATTTGCTGTTTGTAGCTCCGCCCACGTGTGCAGGGGGGCCGCGAGACCTCCAGAACATATCATCCCAGGTAGTAAGGGATCTGTGTACCAAGTTTCGTTCAAATCGGTCAAGCCGTTTTCGCGTGATCGTGGCACATACATACACACACACATACATACACACATCCGATTTTATATATATAGATATATATGCATACATGCATACATACATACACAAACACACGCATATATATACACGGACACACATATATACACACACAGACACACACACACACTCACTCACACATATATACACACACACTGTATATACACACACACTGTATACACACACACACACACACACACACACGTCCAGGAAAGGAACTTTAAGCTCTCAAAAACTAAAAATATCGTTTTTCGTAAAAACGATAAATATCATTTTTTGTAAAAACGATAAATACCGTTTTAGTAAAAACGATAAATATAGTTTTAAAAAAAATATCGTGCGTAACCAGGCGCCATTATTTGTCTGGCGCCATTTTTAACTGGACACCAATTTATGGTTAAGCTATTTGATTCTAAAATAATGCTACAGTGTATATTTCTCACTATGAACTGAGAAAATAAAAGTATTTTTAATGGTATGAATCAAACTTATTGGTTCAGGGAATATATATTTCTTTTCGTATGGGGTTTGGGAGAGTAGAGAAAAGGACGGGAGAAAAACCGGGAGCCCGATCTGGTGCAGTATTGTAAGTACAAATAGCAATGTGAGAAATAAAACTATTATACTCACAAGAGAGGGTTGCAATAATAGCAACCACTAGAAACGCTTGTGGGGAAGTACCGTCTAGAGTTGGGCCGAACCTCCGATTTTAGGTTCGCGAACCGGGTTTGCGAACTTTCACGGAGGGTTCAGTTCGCGTTAAAGTTCGCGAACCGCAATAGACTTCAATGGGGATGCGAACTTTGAAAAAAAAAAATTTATGCTGGCCACAAAAGTGATGGAAAAGATGTTTCAAGGGGTCTAACACCTGGAGGGGGGCATGGCGGAGTGGGATACACGCCAAAAGTCCCCGGGAAAAATCTGGATTTGACGCAAAGCAGCGTTTTAAGGGCAGAAATCATATTGAATGCTAAATGACAGGCCTAAAGTGCTTTAAAACATCTTGCATGTGTATACATCAATCAGGTAGTGTAATTAAGGTACTGCTTCACACTGACACACCAAACTGTTCACTGAACAGAACAGGTATACAGTGGCGGGTTCACTGAACAGAACAGGTATGCAGTGGCGGGTTCACTGAACAGAACAGGTATACAGTGGCGGGTTCACTGAACAGAACAGGTATGCAGTGGCGGGTTCACTGAACAGAACAGGTATACAGTGGCGGGTTCACTGAACAGAACAGGTATGCAGTGGCGGGTTCACTGAACAGGTATGCAGTGGCAGGTTCACTGAACAGGTATGCAGTGGTGGGTTCACAGTACAGGTATGCAGTGGTGGGTTCACAGAACAGGTATGCAGTGGTGGGTTCACAGTACAGGTATGCAGTGGTGGGTTCACAGAACAGGTATGCAGTGGTGGGTTCACAGTACAGGTATGCAGTGGTGGGTTCACAGTACAGGTATGCAGTGGTGGGTTCACAGAACAGGTATGCAGTGGTGGCTTCACAGAACAGGTATGCAGTGGTGGGTTCACAAAACAGGTATGCAGTGGTGGGTTCACAGAACAGGTATGCAGTGGTGGGTTCACAGTAAAGGTATGCAGTGGTGGGTTCACAGAACAGGTATGCAGTTGTGGGTTCACAGAACAGGTATGCAGTGGTGGGTTCACTGAACAGGTATGCAGTGGTGGGTTCACAGAACAGGTATGCAGTGATGGGTTCACAGAACAGGTATGCAGTGGTGGGTTCACAGAACAGGTATGCAGTGGTGGGTTCACAGTACAGGTATGCAGTGGTGGGTTCACAGAACAGGTATGCAGCCAGGGACAAGCTAAGCCTAACTAATCTTTCCCTGTGAGAGAGAGTGTGCAGCAGCTCGCCCTACTCTCACTAATGCAGGCACACGAGTGACCGTAATGGTAGCCGCTGCCTGCCTTTTAGTAGGGGGGGGAGTGGCTCCAGGGGCTAGTGTAGCCTAATTGGCTACACTGGGTCTGCTGACTGTGATGTAGAGGGTCAAAGTTGACCCTCATGGTGCATTATGGGGCGAACCAAACTTCCGCAAAAGTTCGCCTGCGGGACGCGAACGCGAACCACGGAAGTACGCATGGAACCGTTCGCAGGCGAATCGTTCGGCCCAACTCTAGTACCGTCCCCACTCAGCCTTGTCGGCGGATGGTCGCAACTCCTTTTGAAACATCCACTCAGTCCAGTGGTGACCCCTGTCCAGGGGTGGAAAGATTTGTAGAAGGGTGTAGGAGGCGCCTGGTAAATTCGCACAGTATGGTGTTTACCTTATATGCTCAAGGACAGTAACTTTGTGTATAAATAAAACAATAAACAGAGGTCCTACCTTATAAAAAAGTAGTCCATCCACTGATTATATTTCTAAAAAGGAGATACTTTATTGGGCACCTAGCTGACAACGCGTTTTGCGGTGAAAACCGCTTCTTCAGGTTGAATAATGTGCCTTTCTACAGCAACGGCTTTTTTTTTTTTTTTTTGTCGCATACATTTTTTATTATTTTCAAAATAAAAGTGAACAGCTCTTTATAAGACATATATGAAATAGCAACGGCTATTTTATCAGGCGCTCAGGATAGCCGTTGCTGTAGAAAGGCACATTATACGACCTGAAGAAGCGGTTTTCACCGCGAAACGCGTTGTCAGCTAAATGCCTAATAAAGTATCTATCTTCTTTTTAGAAATATAATCAGTGGATAGACTACTTTTTTTATAAGGTAGGACCTCTGTTTATTGTTTTGTTTATACTCAAAGTTACTGTCCTTGAGCATATAAGGTAAACGCCATACTGTGCGAATTTACCGGGCGCCTCCTACACCCTTCTACATATATTCCTTTTTGCCAATTAGTGCTGCTTCAGATAGTGCCAGAGATGTGCACAGGAACAAGCCCAATCTTGCACAGCATTGCTTCAGCTACAAGACGTATATCTACGTCCTCGTAGCTTAGATGAAGTCACAGAAGATGTAGATATACTGTAGCGGTAGATAAATGATTAATGTCGATAGTCAAAATGTCCATAAAAAATTGCCTACAAGCAGTATTGAAATACTAGTGTTGGTACTAGTTGATCGGCTACTGATAGCTGATCAGCTAGAATGGGGCACTAGTCTTAACTCACCAGCTTGGGGCTGTCAGACCGCCTCAGGGCTGTGTGCTTCTGCTTCGGCCCTGCCTGAGAGAAATAGCTTAACAGTCTTTACACACTAGAATATGTGAAATCCATTTATCACACAGAGTTGGTTGGAGAAGAGTTCAAAGTGTAAGATTTATAATATTGAATCTAAGGCCCGTTTTAGACGGCTGCTTGGTGGGCATTTACCATTGTCAAACGATCCCATTCAAGCGAGTGGGATGTCCGGGATGTCAAATTTAAACAGCAAAAACAACCTGACAGAATTTGTTACCTGTGCTGCCTAAAACATACAAAATTGGCTTAGCCTGAATTGGAATTTAATTAGGCTTTAATAAAACAATTGTAATACAAATGTTGGTCATTATGTGCTTCATACATGGTTTATTATTATTTGCAGTCCATTCTTGCTGGGTCTTTGACAATCGCAGCTCAGATGAAGCCCAATATCTGCTTGGTAAGTTCTTTTTTTAAAAAAAAAACTAATACAGTTTTTTAGCTACTAAAAATGGAAATTACTGTATGGAGATTTATCGGACTGAAAGTGAATATTTTAATTCAGCCACTGGTGGCCTACCTAAAAATCTAAGAGCATGAAATATTTTTGGAAATGTTACCGTATTTTTTACATTACAAGTCACACTTTCTACTTCTAAAAAGGGGGTGGGGGGAGGAGTTGATGCATCTTCTAGTGTGAATGTGTCCATGTCCCCATGCTGCTCTCGCTCCCTGCCTCTCTGGTATGTGCGGTTACACTAGCACGGACCCCAGTCCTGTAGCAGCTGCTCTGCAAGCATCCATATCCCTGTTCTCACCCTTGTCCCACCCAGGCATGGATCCCCTGTCCTGCTAACTGGCAGCGACTCTGCTGTGAATTTCACTGGCATTTGTATCTCTGTAATGTAGCCTTGGGACCTCACTTGATGGCCTCAGCAGCACAGCAGCTGATAGCTAACAGAACACTGTAAGTAACATGCTTCCTACATCATACTGTGCTTTGGAGGGAGGGAGGGAGGGAGGGAGGGGAGTGGAGCACAGCACTGTACACAATTATACAAGGGGGCTGGAAGGAAGGCAGCCCGGGGACCACTAGATTGTCACTAGAGTGGGACCGAACCTCCGATTTTAGGTTCGCGAACCGGGTTCGCGAACTTCCGCGTAAGGTTCGGTTCGCGTAAAAGTTCGCGAACCGCAATAGACTTCAATGGGGATGCGAACTTTGAAAAAAAAAATTATGCTGGCCACAAAAGTGATGGAAAAGATGTTTCAAGGGGTCTAACACCTGGACCCCCAGGTGGAGGAGTGGGATACATGCCAAAAGTCCCCGGGAAAAATCTGTATTTGACGCAAAGCAGCGTTTTAAGGGCAGAAATCACATTGAATGCTAAATGACAGGCCTAAAGTGCTTTAAAACATCTTGCATGTGTATACATCAATCAGGTAGTGTAATTAAGGTACTGCTTCACACTGACACACCAAACTCACCGTGTAACGCACCGCAAACAGCTGTTTGTGTAGTGACGGCCGTGCTGGACTGGTGCGCACCATGGCGAGAGTGCAGGTTTTGGTGGCTTTACAGCCCATATGGTCGCCTGGCTGATGAACAGAACAGGTATGCAGTGGCAGGTTCACTGAACAGAACAGGTATACAGTGGCGGGTTCACTGAACACAACAGGTATGCAGTGGTGGGTTCACTGAACAGGAATACAGTGGCGGGTTCACTGAACAGAACAGGTATGCAGTGGCGGGTTCACTGAACAGAACAGGTATGCAGTAGCGGGTTCACTGAACAGTACAGGTATGCAGTGGTGGGTTCACTGAACAGGTATGCAGTGGTGGGTTCACTGAACAGAACAGGTATGCAGTGGTGGGTTCACTGAACAGAACAGGTATACAGTGGCGGGTTCACTGAACACAACAGGTATGCAGTGGCGGGTTCACTGAACAGGAATACAGTGGCGGGTTCACTGAACAGAACAGGTATGCAGTGGCGGGTTGCGCAAAAGGTGGATCAGCGCAACACCAGGCCGCCTCCGAATGGCCTCCATCAGAGATGCGCTGAGCCCCCCCAGGAACTACAAACGCACCTTGAACCCAAACAGAAGCTCTGCATATACACCAAAAGCATGGCTGTTAAGTGGGAGCAGCTGACCAAAAACGAATTACATTAGTACATAGCAAGGAAATGAGCAGCGCTACTTAAAAACAGACTAGTGCCTACCTGCAAAAGAGTGCAAGCCCCACTTGTGGGGTCGAATACACACCGAGCATACACATGACCTGTCTACCACTAGAGGAGGATGTTGGTTTCCATTAACAGCTTGCATGCAACCTATTAAGTACTCGTCCCTCCCACTGCGAAGAAGTCAATCCTCCATGGGAGGGGCCTAACACTAACTAAATCCTAACCTATGTATATGCATAGCCTGGGTGCGGCTAATCAAATAAAATCGAAAATTGCGCAAAAGGTGGATCAGCGCAACACCAGGCCGCCTCCGAATGGCCTCCATCAGAGATGCGCTGAGCCCCCCCAGGAACTACAAACGCACCTTGAACCCAAACAGAAGCTCTGCATATACACCAAAAGCATGGCTGTTAAGTGGGAGCAGCTGACCAAAAATGAATTACATTAGTACATAGCAAGGAAATGAGCAGCGCTACTTAAAAACAGACTAGTGCCTACCTGCAAAAGAGTGCAAGCCCCACTTGTGGGGTCGAATACACACCGAGCATACACATGACCTGTCTACCACTAGAGGAGGATGTTGGTTTCCATTAACAGCTTGCATGCAACCTATTAAGTACTTGTCCCTCCCACTGTGAAGAAGTCAATCCTCCATGGGAGGGGCCTAACACTAACTAAATCCTAACCTATGTATATGCATAGCCTGGGTGCGGCTAATCAAAATAAATTGAAAATTGCGCAAAAGGTGGATCAGCGCAACACCAGGCCGCCTCCGAATGGCCTCCATCAGAGATGCGCTGAGCCCCCCCAGGAACTACAAACGCACCTTGAACCCAAACAGAAGCTCTGCATATACACCAAAAGCATGGCTGTTAAGTGGGAGCAGCTGACCAAAAACGAATTACATTAGTAGTACATTAGATGGAGGCCATTCGGAGGCGGCCTGGTGTTGCGCTGATCCACCTTTTGCGCAATTTTCAATTTTCGATTTTGTTTGATTAGCCGCACCCAGGCTATGCATATACATAGGTTAGGATTTAGTTAGTGTTAGGCCCCACCCATGGAGGATTGACTTCTTCGCAGTGGGAGGGACGAGTACTTAATAGGTTGCATGCAAGCTGTTAATGGAAACCAACATCCTCCTCTAGTGGTAGACAGGTCATGTGTATGCTCGGTGTGTATTCGACCCCACAAGTGGGGCTTGCACTCTTTTGCAGGTAGGCACTAGTCTGTTTTTAAGTAGCGCTGCTCATTTCCTTGCTATGTACTAATGTAATTCGTTTTTGGTCAGCTGCTCCCACTTAACAGCCATGCTTTTGGTGTATATGCAGAGCTTCTGTTTGGGTTCAAGGTGCGTTTGTAGTTCCTGGGGGGGCTCAGCGCATCTCTGATGGAGGCCATTCGGAGGCGGCCTGGTGTTGCGCTGATCCACCTTTTGCGCAATTTTCAATTTTCGATTTTATTTGATTAGCCGCACCCAGGCTATGCATATACATAGGTTAGGATTTAGTTAGTGTTAGGCCCCTCCCATGGAGGATTGACTTCTTCACAGTGGGAGGGACGAGTACTTAATAGGTTGCATGCAAGCTGTTAATGGAAACCAACATCCTCCTCTAGTGGTAGACAGGTCATGTGTATGCTCGGTGTGTATTCGACCCCACAAGTGGGGCTTGCACTCTTTTGCAGGTAGGCACTAGTCTGTTTTTAAGTAGCGCTGCTCATTTCCTTGCTATGTACTAATGTAATTCGTTTTTGGTCAGCTGCTCCCACTTAACAGCCATGCTTTTGGTGTATATGCAGAGCTTCTGTTTGGGTTCAAGGTGCATTTGTAGTTCCTGGGGGGGCTCAGCGCATCTCTGATGGAGGCCATTCGGAGGCGGCCTGGTGTTGCGCTGATCCACCTTTTGCGCAATTTTCAATTTTCGATTTTATTTGATTAGCCGCACCCAGGCTATGCATATACATAGGTTAGGATGTAGTTAGTGTTAGGCCCCTCCCATGGAGGATTGACTTCTTCGCAGTGGGAGGGACGAGTACTTAATAGGTTGCATGCAAGCTGTTAATGGAAACCAACATCCTCCTCTAGTGGTAGACAGGTCATGTGTATGCTCGGTGTGTATTCGACCCCACAAGTGGAGCTTGTACTCTTTTGCAGGTAGGCACTAGTCTGTTTTTAAGTAGCGCTGCTCATTTCCTTGCTATGTACTAATGTAATTCGTTTTTGGTCAGCTGCTCCCACTTAACAGCCATGCTTTTGGTGTATATGCAGAGCTTCTGTTTGGGTTCAAGGTGCGTTTGTAGTTCCTGGGGGGGCTCAGCGCATCTCTGATGGAGGCCATTCGGAGGCGGCCTGGTGTTGCGCTGATCCACCTTTTGCGCAATTTTCAATTTTCGATTTTATGTGATTAGCCGCACCCAGGCTATGCATATACATAGGTTAGGATTTAGTTAGTGTTAGGCCCCTCCCATGGAGGATTGACTTCTTCGCAGTGGGAGGGACGAGTACTTAATAGGTTGCATGCAAGCTGTTAATGGAAACCAACATCCTCCTCTAGTGGTAGACAGGTCATGTGTATGCTCGGTGTGTATTCGACCCCACAAGTGGGGCTTGCACTCTTTTGCAGGTAGGCACTAGTCTGTTTTTAAGTAGCGCTGCTCATTTCCTTGCTATGCAGTGGCGGGTTCACTGAACAGTACAGGTATGCAGTGGCGGGTTCACTGAACAGTACAGGTATGCAGTGTAGGGTTCACTGAACAGGTATGCAGTGGTGGGTTCACTGAACAGGTATGCAGTGGTGGGTTCACTGAACAGGTATGTAGTGGTGGGTTCACAGAACAGGTATGCAGTGGTGGGTTCACAGAACAGGTATGCAGTGGCAGGTTCACTGAACAGGTATGCAGTGGTGGGTTCACAGTACAGGTATGCAGTGGTGGGTTCACAGAACAGGTATGCAGTGGCAGGTTCACTGAACAGGTATGCAGTGGTGGGTTCACTGAACAGGTATGCAGTGGTGGGTTCACAGAACAGGTATGCAGTGGCAGGTTCACTGAACACGTATGCAGGTATCCAGTGGGCTCACTGAACAGAACAGGTATGGTGGGCTCACTGAACAGAACAGGTATGCAGCCAGGAACAAGCTAAGCCTAACTAATCTTTCCCTATGAGAGACAGTCTGCAGCAGCTCGCCCTACTCTCACTAGGGCAAGCACACGAGTGAGCGTAATAGACGCCGCTGCCTGCCTTTTATTAGGGGGGGAGTGGCTCCAGGGGCTAGTGTAGCCTAATTGGCTACACTGGGCCTGCTGACTGTGATGTAGAGGGTCAAAGTTGACCCTCATGGTGCATTATGGGGCGAACCGAACTTCCGCAAAAGTTCGCCTGCGGTATAAGAACGCGAACCACTGAAGTTCGCATGGAACCGTTCACAGGCGAACCGTTCGGCCCAACTCTAATTGCCACTTATTAAGGAGGTATCTCCTAACCTGCCCTCAGGAACTTCGTCTAATTTCTGAATATAATAAAGAGAGAATAAAAGGTTATGGTTTAAAGGCCTAGTGAGAATCTAGCAGGTATCTGTAAAACATACATAACATTTATTATAATGATATAAAAGTCAGTCTGGTCTGCAAACATCAATAAAACATTAGTTCTATAATCATGTCATAGTAGTAATGCAGCATGCAGCCTAAATTAAGAAAATAAGCGCTACTTACCCGGGGCTTCCTCTAGCCCCAGAACTACTGCGCCTGCACAGTCCGCTCCGGTCCTCTTGGCGGTGGTTGACCTGGACCTGGAGGTCGGCCTGACATCATAGCCGGGGACCAAGAGGGAGCTGCGGCGAACGGCTAACTGCAGAGCGGCGACGAGGGACATGCTGGGAGCTTGGGGGCTGGAGGAAACCCCGGGTAAGTAGCACTTATTTTTTTAATTTAGACTGATAACTCCTTCAAAGTGTACCAGAGCTGCCACAAAAAGATTTGATACTCACCAGCGGCGTCCTCCAGCACCAGCAGCATAAACACGTTTGAGTCCCTCGCCATCTTCTTCAGCCGCGATCAGCCCTGGTAACTGGCTCAGTTGGGCCCAGTCTGGTTCTTCTGCACAAGCGTGGACTTCCCGTGCTTGCGCAGTAGCTCAGAACTTCCTCTCTGTGCTAAAGGACTAGCCACAGCATGACAACCATTATGAGAAAAAAAAATCTTCAATACAATTTCAGGAAATTCTAAAAAAAACAACAAAGTTTTATCTTACTGTATATTCACTTTACAGGGAGGACTCAAAGGGTTAAAGGGAACCTAAACTGATAGGGATATGGATGTCTCCTTTTAAACAATACCAGTTGCTTGTCAGTCCGGCTGATCACTTTGACTGCATTAGTGGCTGAATCACACACCTGAAACAAGCATGCACCTAATCCAGTCTGACTTCAGTCAAAGCACTTGATCTGCATGCTTGTTGAGGGCCTGTGGCTAAAAGTATTAGGGCTCATTTCCACTATCGCGAATTCGCATGCGTTTTTCGCATGCAAATTCGCATAGCAATGCAAGTGAATGGGACGGTTTCCACTTGTCAGGATTCCTTTGCGTTTTTCTGTGCAGAATAAATTCGCATGGCAGAGCCATCAGAATTCGCATACCGCATACCGCTATGCGAAACGCATACAATGCATTTAATAGGAAATTCGCATGAGGTTTGGGTATGCGAATTTTCATGCAAATTCGCATAGAAACAATGGGAAAGCACACCAGCACTGCCATGGTTAAATTCGCATACATCGTCATCCATGCGAATTCGCATGAAAATTCGCATAGACCTGCATGCGAATTTCGCACCCGCATGCAAATTTTTACCGCGGCGATTCGCACCGCACAAGTGGAAATGCAGCCTTAGAGACACAGGATCAGCAGGAGAGTCAGGCAACTGGTATTATTTTAAAAGGAAAAATCTATATCCTTCTCAGTTTAGGTTCCCTTTAAAGCTGCAAACCACTATCTAATTGAACTATTCTCTTTTACCATTGGAGCGCAACCCTTTTGCTTTTTGGTATATGTGCAGACTATGGGCCTGGTTCACAAAGCGGTGCTAACAGTTAGCACGCTGGTGAAAAGCCCTTTATCATGCCTAAACTCAGTTTAGGCATGATAAGTTTAGGTGTGATAAGTTTAGGCATGTTAAGTTTAGGTGTGATAAGTTTAGGCATGATAAGTTTAAGCACCAATTGGGTTAGCACCGCAGTGCACAGCTGATCAAAAGTTTTGCACTAGCAAAGTCTGGTGCACTTCGAATAGAGTTTAATGGCGCTGCTTTGCGTGCGGGACTTTGCGTGCGATCTAAAGTAATCTAAACTTATCATGCCTAAACTTATCATGCCTAAACTTATCATGCCTAAACTTATCACGCCTAAACTTATCACGCCTAAACTGACTTTTCACCAGCATGGTGCAATGGATATCATGCCTAAAGTCTCTAACTGGGTTAGCCCCGCTTTGTGAATCGAGCCCTAAATGTGCTACCTCAAACAAGATTTTTTTGAGTTGGGATGTCGGGGAAGCTAATCCTGATCTGCAGCTACATTGAGAAGTGGTCTGGATAGAGTGTCCGAACTCCTGAATATTGCTTATGTACTATGGCCCATTGCCACTTTGGACTGCATGCAGAGTATTTGCAGTCATACCAACATTATTCATAAGACTGGTCGGTGACTTCCACATCACCACTTCTGGCCGGTGTGTCCCACATCACATTCCAACTCTCCAATCCTTCCTCCTTCAAAGCCAGAAAGGGGAAGTAATGGTGTGACGTGAAACATGACATGGAACATAGTGGAATCTGTTATATTTTGTTGAATTCGCTATATTGTGCGGATGTACGCTATTGTACATAGAACCATGGTACACTTCTGAATTCTCTGATTGACCCAATACTTCTTAATCTTTTGACTGGTCTGCAAAGCACGCCATGGCCATGTAAGACTGCCTGAAATGCCCACACAACTTCCTGGCCTGCTTCAGGACGTCCTCTAAGCCTGGGTACTTGGACACAAATCTTTGCACGACCAGATTCAGCACATGTGCCATGCAGGGTACATGTGTCAGCTTTCCCAAATTCAACACGGAAATGAGATTGCTGCCGTTGTCACACACCACGCTGCCGATCTCCAGCTTGTGCGTGGTCAGAAATTGCTCCACCTGTTTGTTAAGAGCAGCCAGGAGAGCTGCTCCAGTGTGACTCTCTGCTTTGAGGCAAGACATGTCTAAGACGGTGTGACACCGTCGTACCTGGCATGCAGCATAGGCCCTGGGGTGCGGGGGCTGTGTAGCTGGAGAGGAGATCGCGCCACCAGCCAAGGAGGAGGAGGAGGATGACAACAGCGAAGAGGATGTAACAGGCATAGAGGAGGTGGCAGGAGGCCTGCCTGCAAGCCGTGGAGGTGTCACAAGTTGGTCCGCTGCACAGCCACATACTCCCTGCTTGCTGCCATTGGTCACCAGGTTGACCCAATGGGCTGTGTACGTCATGTAGTGGCCCTGCCCGTGCTTGGCAGACCAGGCATCCGTGGTCAGGTGGACCCTTGACCCAACGATCTTCGCAAGAGATGACACCACTTTCCTCTCAACTGCACGGTTTGGGTATGGCCTTTTGTGAAAAATAATTTCGGCCTGGTATCTTCCACTGTGGTGTCCCAATGGCCACAAATTTACGGAAAGCCTCTGACTCCACCAGCTTGTATGATAATAGCTGGCGAGCTAATAGTTCCGCCACGCCAGCTGTCAGACACCGGGCAAGAGGGTGACTGGCAGATATTTGCTTATTACGCTCAAATACTTCCTTTATGGACAGCTGGCTACTGCTGTGGGCAGAGGAGAAGGAACCGCTCAAAGACAGAGTCGGTGTGGAAGAGGGTGGCTGTGAAGGTGCAAGGGAGAAAGCGAATGAAGACAATGCACCTGAAGGAGGAAGAGGAGAAGGAGGGTGGCTTTTCTTTTGGGTGCTGCTTTTCCTCAGGTGTTCTTGCCATAGCTGTTTGTGCCTTTTCTCCAGGTGCCTTCGTAAGGCACTTGTCCCTACGTCAGAGTTGGCCTTTCCACGGCTCAATTTTTGCTGGCAGAGACAACAGATGGCTTTGCTCCGATCTGAGACACACATGTTAAAAAATGTCAACACCGCTGAGCCCCCCTGGGGTGATGGCGCTACGGTGGCATCAGCAGCTGACGTTGAAGGGCATGTTGGCTGGGTGTCCATAGCTGGCAATACATGGCGCCGGACACTGCCCCCAGCTGTTTCTGAGGATGAGCTCCCTCTGCTTCTATCATGGACTTGTCTCCTCCTACTCCTCTCTGACTCCCGCTCTGAACTGTCCCCCTGGTCATCTCCTCTATTGGGAACATACGTTGCATCCGTATAATCGTCATCATAATCCTCCTGCCCAGCTTCGCTTTCCTCAGACACCTCCACAACTGCACCAACATCAGGTGGTTAATCATCCCCCTCCTCACACATTATGTCCATACTATCGCCACCTAACTCAGACGTATGAGGTGGTGTACCTGCACCGCCTTCTTGTTGTAGCATTATTGGCTGTGAATCAGTGATTTCACCACCACCACCACCAAATAACTCATGCGAAGTGACAAATGCAGTGGATGTGGTGCTTGTACTAGCACTGGTGGCTGCGGGAGATGAGGTGTTCTGTGTTAAATACTCAACCACGTCCTCACAATTTTGGGAAGTGATGGCACATGCCGTCTTCTGAGCACTGTACTTTGGGCCAGGTCCGCACAAAATCACAGCAACACCACCTCGCACAGACCTGCCGGTGCCAGGTGGCCTTCCTCTGGGTCTGCCTCTACCTCTTCCTCTACCTGGTTTGTCCATTTTGTCCATCTCGGGGGATGCTAGGTATATGCAGTGAGGTGGGTTCACTCAACACAAAGGTAGTTAGATGCAGTGAGGTGGGTTCACTGAACAGTAAAGGTAGTTAGATGCAGTGAGGTGGGTTACTCAACACAAGTAGGTAGTTATATGCAGTGAACTTGGTTCACTGAACTATAAAGGTAGTTATATGCAGTGAGGTGGGTTCACTCAACACAACAGGTAGTTATATGCAGTGAGCTGGGTTCACTGAACAATAAAGGTAGTTAGATGCAGTGAGGTGGGTTCACTCAACACAACAGGTAGTTACTGTATATGCAGTGAGGTGGGATCACTTAACAATAAAGGTAGTTATATGCAGTGAGGTGGGTTCACTGAACAGTAAAGGTAGTTAGATGCAGTGAGGTGAGTTCACTGAACAATAAAGGTAGTTATATGCAGTGAGGTGGGTTCACTGAACAGTAAAGGTAGTTAGATGCAGTGAGGTGGGTTCACTCAACACAACAGGTAGTTATATGCAGTGAGCTGGGTTACTCAACACAAGTAGTTAGATGCAGTGAGCTGGGTTCACTCAGCACAAAGCTAGGTATATGCAGTGAGCTGGGTTCACTCAACACAACAGGTAGTTAGATGCAGTGACCTGGGTTCACTCAACACAACAGGTAGTTAGATGCAGTGACCTGGGTTTACTCAACAGAAAGCTAGGTATGTGCAGTGATGAGGTGGGTTAAGTAAACACAACAGGTACTGGGTATATGCAGTACTGGGCAGTACAATGTGCAGCTCCCTGTCACACACACAGGTAGTCACTGAATGTGCTGGGCTGCTGGCAGTGGCACACACACTATGAATCAGCAAGGCTGTGCATGCAACAAAAGTGTCAGTTTGACACACAGAAAAATAAAGTACAGGATTAGCTCTGAAAAGAGCTGTTGAAGGGTGCTATAAAAGCAATAATAATGAGCCAGGAGAGAGCAAGGCAGCCAAGAACCTAACCAATCTTTCCCTAGGAGAACAATCTGCAGCAGCTCTCCCTAATCTGTCTTATTGCAGCAGGCAGGAGTGAGTGTAATGGCCGCCGGAGGCTGCCTTATATGGGGGGGGGGGCTCCATGGCTTAGTGTAGCCTGGATTGCTACAATGTGCCTGCTGACTGTGATGCAGAGTTGACCCTGCGTGCATTATGGGGCGAATCGAACTTCCGCAAAAGTTCACCTGGTGTAGGCGAACGTGAACCACCGAAGTTCGCCTGGAACCGTTCGCCGGCAAACCATTCGCTGCATCTCTACTCAGGGGTATCCCTGTTTATTTGTTGGAATTCTTGTGCACTTATTGTGGAATAGCAGAAGCATTAACTCTAAAGTTTGTATCCTAGTCCATCCATAGGAGTGCCTGCACTGTCTTTCCATTGTGTCTGACAACTGTCACTGCAAACATCACAGATGTTTGGTTATAGCTTTTCAAACTCGAACATGGGATGTTCATGAGGGAATTTTGACATAAATCTAAATCTAGCCAAAAACACAAGTCATGCAATCCTTTGTGACAGCACTGTTATGATGGCCATTAACAGTACCATTTTAATGAACAATTTTAAATATGATTAATTGGTGAAATTGAAAATAATGAAATTATTAAAAATTATACTGTGTGACCAACAATGGGATTTTTTTTCAATTTCTGCAAAGGAATGATAGTATCTGTCACATACAAAAAAAAAAAAAAAAAAAAAACTGATTGTACCTCATAAGCTATGAATTAAGACATTTAGGCAAATGTTTATTTTAAGACCAGGGTAATTGCTAATGATCAGTATTTTTTGTTGACAAACTTACTTTTGATGTAATATAACATATTTTGGTAACTTGTTATATATTTTATAAAGACAAACTAAGAGGAAAAATTAGATCATAAATTAAAGTTGGAAACAACAATAAAGCTTTGCAAATTTTATTTTATTTAAATATATATTTATATTTATATATTTATTTAAATAAATTATTAAATCATATACATCAAGGGTAAAAATTTAAACATGATCAAACTGATCCGATCATAAAAATCCACTCAGATGCTTGTTTTTAAGAGGAACTTTAGCGAAAAGGGGAAAACATAAATCAATAAATTGCAAAGTGAGAAGTTAAAGAATAAATAGAAAAATAGAAGAAAGATCAAGAAATGTTTGATATCCATAATCAGAATGCACGTAATCATCTTTACTACTGGCAGACATGAAAAAAAGACAGCACCAGCTGCTACTTTCTATAATTACATCCCCTAACAATGCTATTTTTTTTTTATAGGTACACCTAGATAGATACACATCAGTGCTGGTCGTAATGGAAAAATCTACGCTTACGGATCATTACGCGTAATTGTACGCTATTACGCATTACGCAATTATGGTTACAGAGTAGGAAATTATCTACGGGTCATCACTGTAATTACGCGTTAACTTACGCAGTTACGCATAAGGATACCGTAATGCAGGTGCTTACGGTACGATGGTACGTAATACCCATTAACACGTATGTTTTGACGCATGCACGGATGATGTGTACGCAATAGACTGCACTGTGACAACTATTGCGTATGCATCTTCCATCCGTACGCGTCAAAACTTATGCGTGTGTGTGCTTAGGATGTAGCTCCCAAGTCCCAACCAAACATGTTGACTGATTGGCTACTCTTAGAAAAGGGGAGTTGAACGTTAGTAATTACGTGTAAAATTACGTGTAAGTGAGCGTAAAATTATGCATACCTACGCAATTACGGTAGATGGCATAATCACGATACCGCTTTACGTTTTACGTGTAAATAATTACGCCTAAGACCGTAACGCGTAAATTTGTAGTGAATTACGATGCGTAATTACGCTCATGCGTAATTTCGGCCCAGCACTGATACACATGCACAAGGGAGATACTGGTTGCTTGGCAGTTGGAAACAGACGTTATTTCCCACAATGCAACAAGGCTCTCATCTTGTGATGTCAGGACCTAGGTGCTGACATCACATTGTGGGAGGGGTTTCATCACACTATCAGCGATACAGACATCCCTTGGTCCTCTTTAAATCTATTGTGAATAACTGGGTTTTTTTTGTTTGTTTTTTTATTCAGTTTGATTTATGTGTACAAAATAATTAAGCAAGATTGTGTGATTAATATGGGCACCTTTACACGGGGTGCGATCTATAGCCAGGCACTAGGATAATCGGTCTAGCTGGATTATACAGAAATATGACTTTTAATAGAAAACATAGACCCAGGGAGAGGAAGCTCTAGTTGTTTTAATGTAAAATCTTTGTTATTATGAAAACACTCATTGGGCATAAGAAAGCGCACATTGGGGTTTAACTTTTACAGATTCCTAAAGACAACCCGAGGCCAAAACTTCTAAAAAAACCAAGATTCTTAACTAAGAAGAGGGAAGCCCTGGATCCTAATGGGAGAAACATAAGTACATATAAGTACTTACAAACACAAGTACACATAAGTACATATACCGGCTCTACTAAAATAAATAGTTTAATGCTACTTTCTGTTTTTTAATTTCCAGAACAGCAAGTGTTAAAAAAAAATGTATCTTATCTATGCAAATGAGCTAGTCAAACTGCTCCTCAAATTCATTGTTTCTTGAAAAGTAAATAGAAGCCAAAAGAGCTTTATGTGAGTGAGACAAGTTTCTGATAAGGTTTGTGTGCTGAAAAGTTCAAAGGTTCATCAGCTTAGCAAGGCAGATTTGTCACAGCTGTTGTTTAGAATTAAGTCTAAAGCCGCATCTACACGAGTAGATGCGGCCGCGATGCTCCTTATCAATCGAGCCGCTGATGCGGCTCGATTAATAAGATCCGACAGGACGGATCTCCGCACCGCCGATTCCCTGCTCGCTCCCCGTGAGGGGACAATGGCAGGTAATGGAGCGGAAGATTAGCGGCGCCGACGGGGACGAGCGGGGACGCGGCGGGCACGTGGAAGGGGCGATCCGGCGGCTAATCGAGCCGCCGGATCGCTGCAATGTCCCATAGTGTAGATGGGGCTTTAAGATGAAGCCCTTAAATTCAACATAAAAATATGACCTTGGTGGTTATATTTATCTTTATTATAACACATAAAAGTGATAATTTCATATGTTTATTTTTACCTCAGTTTTTCTTTACAGGGAATCTGAAATGAGAAAACTAATTTTAGGTTTGACACCTAAGTAGAAGGAAGGCTATGGATACCACAGATACTTCCTGGTCCTCGGTCTGTCCCATTGTTTCTTTACCATCCCTGGTTGTAGTCATTGGACCTGCTAGGTCCAATAGTTCTTTGGTACTCCTCAGGCAGCCTTCAGAACTACTTGCATCCCTGAGCATTCAAAGATGAGCACATCTGTACTGCGTAGGCACAGTTTCAAGCTCCTGCCTCATCTTCGGAAACACTTGGGGAAGTAAGTAGTTCCAAATATTGGTGCTCGGATACACCCCCAAGCACGATTTGACCATTCGACCATGAATGAAAAATTAAAAACCCACAAATTCCGTTATTACTTTCCTGATTTGAAACGGACTCACAAATTCGGAACAGATTTTTTCTGTGAATGAGGTAATCACAGAAATCCACAGCCGTGATCATGGAAAACCGTTTTAGCTAATAGCAAGGCCCCTCATACATGCTACAATCACCAAAATTGCATGGATTATAAAGGTGAAAGGGGCTACAACTTAAACAAAAATTATTCCAAAAAGAACTTTGAGTTTTTGAGAAAATGGATTTTAAAGTTAAATCAACACTTGAAATGTGGCTATTAATTGGTAATAATTGTTTTTAAACAGGGAAATACACTTTAAAAAATCACAGGGGTAATAGTGGCTCCCAATGGCACCTGGCGGTGGTGGTACCACTAGACGAGGATGGGACAAGTGGGGGACGCCACAAAAAAAACCAGAGTGGTTTTTGTAATTCTTTTTTTCTTTCTTGCAGCGATAGCAATGACATGACAGCAGAGTTGTCAGTGGACCCTGGCGTTGGGAACGCAGACTTTATTAGCGAGTCAGGAGGTCTAAGCGGTCAGTGCGGCAGCACAAAAGGACCATGGCAACTCACTGGTAGTACCACAGCCAAAGATGTACCAATGCAGGCAGGTTCTAACTTTGGAAAGGCAGGCATGGTTAACAAATTGCAGCAGCCACTTCATTTCCCCCTGTGGCCAACAGCAGGGGTCAGGAACTCGCCTTCCACCCAAGCCTGGTTTATTTTCAGTAAGGTGAGGTTGTCCACAGAGGCATGGGACAGCTGAGAGAACTTCTCGGTGACCACACCACCGGCCTCACTGAACCATCTCTCGGAGAGGACACTGTAAGGGGGGCAGGACAGGACTTCCAGGACGTACTGGGAAAGCTCACTCCAGATGTCCAGTCTTTTGTCCCAGTACTCCATGGGGTCCACGGGGCTGTCTGTGTAAAGCCCGCTCAATGACCCCATGTAGTCAGATACCATGCTGGTCAGTCCCTGCTGGTGCTGCATGGAGGAGGATGCTGTGACTGGCACCTCTGCTCTGGGCCGCTGCACTGCGTACAGGCTCTTGGTTAGGCTCAAAAGGTCTCCAGGGCGCAAGCTGCTGCTGCTGGTGGTGTTGTTTGTTATGCTGGTGGCGGCGTCAGGCACCTGTTGCTGGGTTGGCAGAACAGCTACAGTGGGGGTGGAAGGCTTGAGGAACGCTTCCACGAGTCTGCGCACAAAAGCCTCCTGCAACTCCCTTGTGCATTGCTCGGTGGTGGTCTGGTGGATGGCGTCATAAACTCTCCCAGCTTCCCCTTTAGACGTGGGTCCAGCGTCAAGGTGATCCAGATGTCCTACCTTTCATGCATCTGGATAACCGGGGGGTCCCTGCGAAGGCAGCGCAACATTCGCACAGCCATGGGGAATAGACAGGCATTGGCAACCACCTGTTCATCGTCGTTTTTGTTCCATATGACATGCCTGTCCTCTTCCTGTGCCATGTCCTCCTCCCCAAGGCACCATCCCTGTAAAATGGCAGAGGCGCTCTGCTCCTCCTCGTTCAGGTTGGGGACCTCCAACTCCTCCACCTCCACCAATACTTGTAAGCACTCCTGTGAACTGGACTGTGCTGCCAACTGCTCCTGATCCAGCTGCCTCAGGGCTGTCTCCCCCTCTTCCATCAATCACACATTGCCCTGTACAGCAGGCAAACCAGGGGCACCCACTCACACACGGAAACCCACTCCTGGCTGCAGGGTCGGACTGGGACACTAAGGGCCCACCAAGGAAGTTTCAGCCTGGGCCCCCCCCCCGATCCCCTCTTCCTCCCCCCCCCCCCCGATCCCCTCCTCCTCCTCCCCCCCCCCCCATTTTGGGCTCACATACACATGTACTCTATAAATTTTGCATGAGTTTATGGTAGGGAAAAGATCGTGAGCCCTTCTGAGGACAGCCTCCAATAGGGATATGTCCACATGCGGCGCGCGCAGCGAAAGTAAATGGGTGTCACCACGCACTGGAACATCGACGTGGTCACGATGAGTCATGGGCAGACTTAAAAAAAAACCAAACACAACATAAGTAGCGGTGTTATTCACAGAGATTAGGTCCGGCCAGATACATTTTAGATAAAATATTCAAGGAGTTACATGCCTCATAATAATTCATCAAGTAGTCCAATCGCAGCAGATTTTCCGACAAAATGCAATCAGGTTGGCGGCAGATACCCCCACAACATGCAATCAGGTTGGCGGCAGATACCCCCACAAAATGCAATCAGGTTGGCGGCAGATACCCCCACAAAATGCAATCAGATTGGCGGCAGATACCCCCCCAAAATGCAATCAGGTTGGTGGCAGATACCCCCCCCCCAAAAGTGGGCAGCAGTGACCAGAAAATCGTAATGTGGGCAGCAGACACCTGAAAATCGCAATGTGGGCAGCAGTGACCAGAAAATCGTAATGTGGGCAGCAGACACCTGAAAATCACAATGTGGGCAGCAGTCACCAGAAAATCGTAATGTGGGCAGCAGACACCTGAAAATCGTAATGTGGGCAGCAGACACCTGAAAATCCTAATGTGGGCAACAGACACCTGAAAATTGTAATGTGGGCAGCAGTCACCAGAAAATCGTAATGTGGGCAGCAGACACCTGAAAATCGTAATGTGGGCCGCAGACACCTGAAAATCGTAATGTGGGCAGCAGACACCTGAAAATCGTAACGTGAGCAGCAGTTACCAGAAAATCACAATGTGGGCAGCAGACACCTGAAAATCGCAATGTGGGCAGCAGGCACCAGAAAATCACAATGTGGGCAGCAGGCACCAGAAAATCGCAATGTGGGCAGCAGGCACCTGAAAATCGCAATGTGGGCAGCAGTGACCAGAAAATCGTAATATGGGCAGCAGACACCTGAAAATCGTAATGTGGGCAGCAGACACCTGAAAATCGTAATGTGGGCAGCAGACACCTGAAAATCGCAATGTGGGCAGCAGACACCTGAAAATCGTAATGTGGGCAGCAGACACCTGAAAATCGTAATGTGGGCAGCAGACACCTGAAAATCGTAATGTGGGCAGCAGACACCTGAAAATCGTAATGTGGGCAGCAGACACCTGAAAATCGTAACGTGGGCAGCAGTTACCAGAAAATCACAATGTGGGCAGCAGACACCTGAAAATCGCAATGTGTGCAGCAGTGACCAGAAATTCACAATGTGGGCAGCAGGCACCAGAAAATCGCAATGTGGGCAGCAGGCACCAGAAAATCGCAATGTGGGCAGCAGGCACCAGAAAATCGCAATGTGGGCAGCAGACACCTGAAAATCATAATGTGGGCAGCAGACACCTGAAAATCATAATGTGGGCAGCAGACACCTGAAAATCGTAATGTGGGCAGCAGACACCTGAAAATCGCAATGTGGGCAGCAGACACCTGAAAATCGTAATGTGGGCAGCAGACACCTGAAAATCGTAATGTGGGCAGCAGTGACCAGAAAATCGTAATGTGGGCAGGTTGGTGGCACCTAGGGCCCCCCCTCCCTCACCTAGGGGCCCCCCCTCCAGAATTGCAGCCAGCGGCAGCACCGGGGAAGAATCACTTACCAGCATGACGGAGATCCGTAGCTCTGCGTGCCGCTGGCTGGTCTGGTCTCTGTTTCCTGAACTGACTGTCCAATCACGCTCTCGCAGTACTTCCTGCGAGAGCGTGATTGGACAGTCAGTTCAGGAGACAGAGACAGACCAGCCAGCGGCACGCAGAGCTACGGATCTCCGTCATGCCGTTAAGTGATTCTTCCCCGGTGCTGCCGCTGGCTGCAATTCTGGAGGGGGGGAGCGCGGAAGGGGGGCACCTAGGTGAGGGAGGGGGGGGAAGCTTCCGCCCCTCCCCGTCGATCTGTGCACAATGTCCCCCCTTCCTGCGCTTAGCCCCCCTCCTTTTTAGCACTGGGGCCCCCAGGAGGCGGGACGGCCGGGGCCCACCGATGGGACCATCGGTGGTTCGGTGGGCCTGTCCGAGGCTGCCTGGCTGACCATCTTGGTTCCCTGCAGGAAGGGACTCAGAACCAGGCACACTAGCTGCATCAGTGTCCACTGAGCTGCTGTGATGATGGGGACTTGCTGGTTGCTGGGGACACTAAGTCTAAAATGTAGGCCCTAAGAGCCACCCTGTACTGACACAGCTGCTCCAACATGGCCACAGTTGAATTCCAGCGAGTTGGCACATCAATAATTAGGTGGTGTGGCTTGCCATATTGCCGTATAGGCTGGAGTGCAGAGGCAGTGGCTGAGTGGCGGAAATAGTGCACCACCTCCCGGGTAACTTGCAGCAGGTTGCTCATCCCCCGATAGGTGCGCAGGAAGTGCTGCACCATGAGATTTAGAACATGTGCTAAGCAGGGGATGTACTGGAGATTTCCCTGCTGCACTGCAGCCACCAGGTTGGCCTCATTATCGGCTGCCACATACCCCACTTCCAGGCCACTGGGCGTCAGCCACCTCCCTCCTGCTGCCTGAGGGTGACCAGGATGTTGGTGGCCGTAAGTTTTTCCTTCCCCAGGCTTACTAATTTCAGCAGCACTTGGCAATGCCAAGGCTTGGCGCTGCTGCTGCTGAGGGAGGCTTGCTTAGTGTAGGGTGTGGAGGGACTGGGATGAGAGGAGCCTGCTGCATCCCCACTGATCCCACATGGTGGCACCACCAACTGGGCTGCTGCGCTCTTGTCCTCTCCCCTTCCACCAATGTCACCCAGTGCACCGTAAAAGACAGGTAGCGGTCTGTCCCAAATCGGCTACTCCCAGAGTCCATGGTGATGTGGATCCACTCTCCCACAGAGTAGTCGAGCAAACGGGCCACATTTTCCACCACAAACTTTGTGCGAAGCAGCGTGCGAAGATCACTCCCCTCCTGCACCAGGGAGTAGAGAAGGAGCTGTGATGCCATGGCCCGGGCTAGCAAGCCATTTAATTTACGGATTCGCCTGTGACTAGGAGGCAGAGGCTTGGTGAGACCCTGAAAGGTGTCGCTCAGCAGGGTCTGGCGATGATGTGCTGCAGGGGAAATAGAGGAGGCCAATGATGAGGACTGGCTGCCAGCCTCAATGTTTATGTCCAAAGTAGCTGAGGGAGCGCTGGAAGTCGAATAGCTGTTGCGTGCTACTGCTGCTGCGGCGGGGTATTCACAACACTGAGGGAGGGATGATGCTGTTGCAGTGTGGGCCTTGTGCTTTTTTTTTTTTTTTTTTTTTTTTTTTTGGTGGTGTTGGTAGTAGTGGTGCTACTGCTGGTGGTGGTGGTGCCAGCTGAAGCAATGGCCTATCTTCTTCCATGCCCACTGTTGGATCTGCCCCTGCCTGACATATGGCGATGTAATTGCCTAGGTGACTCATCAACCTGCTCCGAGCTTTCTTCCGTGGACTCAGACTGCACATATGGATCATCATCATTGTCATCTTCCTCAGGATAAAGCTCTTCTTCTGACTCCCCCCCCCCCTCCTCTTCCACCCTTCATCCCCAGACACAGACCCCTCTTCCTCCTCAAAAAAGACTTCTGATCCTGGCCCGAGCACAATCTCCTCCACATCAGTCCCCAGCATGTCCTGAGCTTCAGCCATCAACACGATCCCAGATGCTGGACTGAGGGACAGAACGCTCTCGTCCGGGGAGGGCTGCTGACCACTGGCTGCTAGGGTGGATGTTACAGCAAGTATGGGGTGTTGGCTGCTGCTGCTGCTGCTGTGAGTGCTGCTCACAGTGGAGGTCTGGGATGAAGTCATGATGTCCATCAACACCTCAGGTTCAAGCTGCTCAACCACCACACAGGGACCCGAAGGTTTGGAAAATTGTGATAACGGCGTCGGCTGACTCGGCCCAGGCTCTGCTGCACGCAGCTGAGACCCCTCTTCCTGGCCGTGGAGCAATCCCAGAAGTGGCGGAGGCAATGGCACTCTCCTACCACCCCCACGACCCCTGCCAGATATGTTTGATGACAAATATTTCAAGGGGTAGAAAGTGTTCTGATTTTTAGAGTCAAAGTGTGTGTGGGCCTTGGGATAGATAAAATAGAACAGGGCTTTTATTGATTTTTCAGTAAAGGG
Organism: Hyperolius riggenbachi; assembly: GCF_040937935.1. Taxonomy (NCBI): domain Eukaryota; kingdom Metazoa; phylum Chordata; class Amphibia; order Anura; family Hyperoliidae; genus Hyperolius; species Hyperolius riggenbachi. The sequence goes on along the minus strand of NC_090655.1, from coordinate 205,345,042 downwards.
GGAAAAAAAGAATACAGTAATAGAACATGAAAATCAGGCTGATTACAAGTGAGTAGTGTTGGGCGAACAGTGTTCGCCACTGTTCGGGTTCTGCAGAACATCACCCTGTTCGGGTGATGTTCGAGTTCGGCCGAACACCTCATGGTGTTCGGCCTTTTAAGTTCGGGTTCGCCCCGAACTTCTGTATGCCCCCGAACAGGGCCGAACAGGGCCCCTGTTCGGGCGAACAGGGCCCTGTTCGGCCGAACAGGCCGCAATACGGCCCCCCTATGGGGTCGCAGGCATAAGGGGGGAGCATGCCCCGATCGCGGGGGGGGTCGGAAATTCCCCCCACCCCCTCCGCTAGCGCTCCCCCCTCTGCCCGCTTCCCCATTCAAAAGTTTCAAGAAGTACCTGTATAGCGGATGGCCTGGCAGTGGGCGGCACTGTGGAGTGAGGAGGAGGAGGAGTCCGGAGAGTGACGAGTTGAGGGAGGCCGGGCAGCGGGCGTGAGGTCAGAGAAAGGGCGGAAGTTCCGCCCTTTCGCTGACCTCACGCCCGCTGCCCGGCCTCCCTCAACTCGTCACTCTCCGGACTCCTCCTCCTCCTCACTCCACAGTGCCGCCCACTGCCAGGCCATCCGCTATACAGGTACTTCTTGAAACTTTTGAATGGGGAAGCGGGCAGAGGGGGGAGCGCTAGCGGAGGGGGTGGGGGGAATTTCCGACCCCCCCCGCGATCGGGGCATGCTCCCCCCTTATGCCTGCGACCCCATAGGGCCCCCAAAATAGGGATGTTCGGGAAGTTCGGGGTTCGGCCCGAACATGCCGAACATCTCGGCCATGTTCGGCGAACTTTCCCGAACCCGAACATCCAGGTGTTCGCCCATCACTACAAGTGAGCAGTGAGCAGTACAATGTCACTGATGCAACTTAGTGAATGAAGTAGTAACTGAAGTGTATCACTGGCTAATGAGCTGAATACAAGTGAGCATTGGAATCAGTCTGACTTTCCTTGCCTGTCCTAAACACAGTAATCAGTACACTCACTACTATGACTACAACTAACTTTAGTAATCACACACTGGCTAGCTAGCTGAATACAAGTATAGACTACAGTATAAGAGCACTGTTAATGCTAGGTTTGGCACAAAAAAAATGCACTTGCTTTAGCAACAAATGGCCAGGAGATGATCCTCTTAGTGCCACAGTCTACCAAGGACTGAGCTTTTCAGTATAGCTGCTGCTTTATATACATAGCCTCCCCTCCTATAATTGGTTGCTAGGGCCTGGCTGGGGGCCTCTGATTGGCCCAGGGAAGTCATTTCCGCCCATTTCCGCTAATCATGACCTAACCATGGCTTTCCACGCCGTGTTCACAACCGTGAATGCGTCCGGATTCCAGAAATCACGGCCTGCCGGGCCAAATTTCCGTGGTTCTAATTTAATTTTTGGAATCTAATTCCGAATCCGAATAGTGGAAAAATGCTTGTGAATCACGGCTAATCTGTGATCACAGATTATATCCGTGCACCCCTAGTTCCAAAGGCTGCACTAGGAGTATCAAAGACCTAGTTGAATAACTTAATGCAGGAACAATGGCATGGACCAAGGACCAGGTAGGCTCTATGGTATCCAGAGCCTTCCCTCTTAGGTCAGCATCATACCTGAAGAGAGTTTCCTCACTTCAGGTTTGGTTTAAGACCTGGACACGCTTAATACAATAATGAAACTGGTTCATTGACAATAAATTCATGGTCGCAGGAAAAAAGGGTGCCAGCTGAGGGTGGACGAAAAGGGCGCCGCCATAGACTTTAATGCAATTATCGTTAAAGGGGCACTATGGCGAAATTTTTTTACATTTTAAATATGTGCAAACATAGACAAATAAGTACCGTATTTCGCGCCGTATAAGACGCTCCGGAATATAAGACGCACCCAGGTTTAGAGGGCAAAATCCAGGGAAAAAAAGATATAAACTAAACCTGGTGCGTCCATATTTCAGGAGCGTCTTGTACATGACCTCCCCCAAATGGTGTCCTCCTGTGTCCTGCTGTCTGCCCCCAGTGTCCTGCTGTCTGCCCCCATGTGTCCTGCTGTCTGACCCATGTGCCTGCCCCATGTGCCTGCTGTCTGCCCCCATGTGCCTGCTGTCTGCCCCCATGTGCCTGCCCCCATGTGCCTGCCCCATGTGCCTGCCCCCATGTGCCTGCCCCCATGTGCCTGCTGTCTGCCCCTATGTGCCTGCTGTCTGCCCTCAGGTGTCTGCCCCCCATGTGTCTGCCCCCATGTGTCTGCCACCAGGTTTCTGTCCCCCATGTGTCTGCCCCCAGGTTTCTGTCCCCCATGTGTCTGCCCCCAGCTGTCTGACCCCATGTGTCTGCCCCCAGGTTTCTGTCCCCATGTGTCTGCCCCCAGGTTTCTGTCCCCATGTGTCTGCCCCCATGTGTCTGCCCCCAGGTTTCTGTCCCCAGCTGTCTGCCCCCATGTGTCTGCCCCCAGGTTTCTGGCCCCCATGTGTCTGCCCCCAGGTTTCTGGCCCCCATGTGTCTGCCCCCATGTGTCTGCCCCCAGGTTTCTGTCCCCCATGTGTCTGCCCCCAGGTTTCTGGCCCCCAGGTTTCTGGCCCCCATGTGTCTGCCCCCAGGTTTCTGGCCCTCATGTGTGTCTGCCCCCCGTGTTTCTGCCCCCATGTGTGATCGCCGGGTCCCCCCTGCTTGCCCCCCTCCTCGTGTCCTGTCTGTGTGTTCTCGCCGGGCCCCCCTAATTGAGAAGCGGCAGCTGCTTACCTCCTCCATCTTGCCCGCGGCGATTGAAGACATCCGGCTTCTGTCGGGCGGCTTCCTCTAGTGCCGGCTTGTAATGACGCGTCATCGATGATGCGTCATTACAAGCCGGCACTAGAGGAAGCCGCCCACAGGAGCCGGATGTCTTCAATCGCCGCGGGCAAGATGGAGGAGGTAAGCAGCTGCCGCTTCTCAATTAGGGGGGCGCGAGCGCACATGTTGGGGACACGAGGAGGGGGGCAAGCAAGGAGGGGAGGAGAGGCCACAGCAGGACGCACAGGCAGGAAATCCCCGACGGCGGGTCGCGGTTCGTATCGGCGGGTGTTCGTAAGTCGGGGATTCCCTGCCTTTGCCGTATAAGACGCAGGGACTTTTTCTCCCCATTTTTTTGGGGAGAAAAAGTGCGTCTTATACGGCGAAAAGTACGGTAGTATGTATTTTCCAGAGTAAAATGCCATAAATTACTTTTCTCCTATGTTGCTGTCACTTCCAGGTAGGTAGTAAAAATCTGACAGAAGAGACAGGTTTAGGACTAGTCCATCTCTTCATGGGGGATTCTCAGGGATTTATTTATTTTCAAAAGCACTTAGTGAATGGCAGTTGCTCTGTCCAACTGCCAAAAAACTGTGTAGCAAGCAGGGAAGATCGTTGTTTAAATCCTTTTAGGGAATATCCTTATAAAGAATAAAAGCCTTGCTAAGAAGCCTCCTAAGAAGAGATGGGCTAGTCCAAAACCTGTCGCTTCTGTCAGATTTCTACTACATACTGTAAGTGGCAGCAACATAGGAAAAAAGTAATTTATGGCTCATTTTACTCTGGAAAAAATGTACTTCTTATTTGTATATGTTTACACATATTTTACATTTTAAAATTTTTCGCCATAGTGCCCCTTTTAATATAGCGAAAAAAGCAGAAAAAAGGGTGCCGTGAAAATTTTTGTTAATAACATTAGAACATTATAGTTTTTGAGGTAGTTATCCTTTTAGAAGTTTACAACGTTATAGTTTTTGTCATATTATTTCGTTAATAAGTACAGATTTTACGTTTTCAAAGGTATTATTGTTAATATATGTAAAAAGGTGGTTCTGCAGAGGGAGTGGTTAGGCACCAACAGGGGGAGTGGTTAGGGTTAGGTACCACCTAGGTGGCGGTTAGTTTAAGGCAACACCAGGGGTGGTTGTTAGGGTTAGGCACCACCAGGGGGGTGGTTAGGGTTAGGCACCACCGGGGGGTTAGGCACCACCGGGGGGGGTAGAGATGGGTCGAACCTCCGATTTTCGATTCACGAACCCCGTTCGCGAACTTCTACAGAAGGTTTGGTTTGCGGAAAAGTTCGCGAACCGCAATAGACTTCAATGGGGAGGCGAACTTGGAAAACTAGAAACACTTATGCTGGCCAGAAAAGTGATGGAAAAGATGTTTCAAGGGGTCTAACACCTGGAGGGGGGCATGGCGGAGTGGGATACATGCCAAAAGTCCCAGGGAAAAATCTGGTTTTGACACAAAGCAGCGTTTTAAGGGCAAAAATCACATTGAATGCTAAATTGCAGGCCTAAAGTGCTTTCAAACATCTTGCATGTGTATACATCAATCAGGGATTGTAATTAGTGTACTGCTTCACACTGACATACCAAACTCACTGTGTAATGCACCGCAAACAGCTGTCTGTGTTGTGACGGCCGTGGTGGACTACTGCGCAGTGCGCACCATGTCGAGATTGCTTTTCCTCACTCAGTGATGTCTGGTTAGGTAATGTCTGTCTGCCTTATCAACTTTTGATGGTTCTTTCTCTACCATTGTTGTAGCTTACATCTATTTTTTTTTACATTACATTTTCTACTTGCTGTTCAGTACTTGCAACGAGAATCTATTATGGAGGGCAAGTCTGCTATTTGTGACCAAGGGTAATGGCGGGGAATGTTTCCTGGTGTGATTCCGGTCTGGAGTTGTAGCCTAACAAATGGCTACCACCACACATCCAGGTAAGGAAGACAGCAGGCATGGCATGCCCGCCCCAAGGTAGTGACCAAAAATAAAAATACGGGACTCTGGAGGCGCTGCTGTTTTTGAAATGAATTCACTTTAAATCCTTTAATGAGAATCAGTCAGACAAAGATGACACCACTTTCCTTTCACGAGAATCAGTTATGGAGGGCAAGCCTGCCATTGTCACCACGGGTAATGGCTGGGGAATCAAGGTTGGATTCCGGTCCGAAGTGGGAGCCTGCTGAGACCCATGCTGAACCTGCCCTGACCGTGCTTTGCAGACCAGGCATCTGTGGTCAGATGGACCCTTGACCCAGCGGAAGACAAACCAAGTCGAAAGCATTTGCCAAGAATGTTTTATGGAGGGCAAGTCTGCCATTTTTTCAAGTGTGTGAAACTTTCGATGGTACTAGTTTCCCAGTACCATGGTGACTGACTACGAGTAATGGCCGGGGAATCCGGTTTCTATTCCGTTCTGGAGTTGGAGCCTAAGAAACGGCTACCACCACAGATCCAGGTAAGGAAGGCAGCAGGCATGGCATGCCCGCCTCAAGGTAGTGACCAAAAATAACAATACGGGACTCGGGAGGACGTGCTGTTTTTGAAACAAATTCACTTTAAATCCTTTAACGAGAATCTGTTATGGCGGACAAAGATGACACCACTTTCATGAGAAACAGTTATTGAGGGAAAGTCTGCCATCCATTCAAGTGCAAGGTATGCACTGACTGCCAGGTATAATACAATGTGCAATCACAGATGCAGTGAAAGGTATTCAGTGTCTGCAAACAGCCGTTTGTGTAGTGACGGCCGTGCTGGACTGGTGCGCACCATGAGAGTGCAGGTGATGGTGGCTTTACAGCCCATATGGTCGACCGGCTGATGTAGCTGAATGACAGAACAGTGACAGTCCAGCTGATCAAATTTGGTCTGACCACAATGAACGACCTTATTATCTTTGGTGTGCCACCCCCACCCGATACACTCATATAGCCGGCGGTCATTGCTTCATCTTCATTGTGATATGCAAGCCCCTTCACTGCAGCAAGGAAATGATCACGAAGGGGGATGGGCACATGTACATGTCTTTTGTTTTTTTTGTTGCAGCCGACCGCAGTGCAGCCAGAAAAATTAGGCAGGCATGTACACGCACCAGAATGTGTGGCCCAAATTGTGTTTGATTTCTGCTGAAAATGTGCCCAAATTGCGTTTGATTTCTGCTGAAAATGTGCCCAAATTGCATTTGATTTCTGCTGAAATGTGGCCCAAATTGTGTTTGATTTCTGCTAAAAATGTGCCCAAATTGCGTTTGATTTCTGCTGAAAATGTGCCCAAATTGCATTTGATTTCTGCTGAAATGTGGCCCTAATTGCATTTGATTTCTGCTGAAAATGTGCCCTAATTGCGTTTGGTTTCTGCTGAACTGTGCACTAATTGCGTTTGATTTCTACTGAAAATGTTCCCAAATTGCGTTTGATATCTGCTGAAAATGTGCCCAAATTGCGTTTGATTTCTGCTGAAAATGTGCCCTAATTGCGTTTGATTTCTGCTGAAATGTGGCCCAAATTGCGTTTGATTTCTGTTGAAATGTGGCCCAAATTGTGTTTGATTTCTGCTGAAAATGTGCCCTAATTGCGTTTGATTTCTGCTGAAAATGTGCCCTAATTGCGTTTGATTTCTGCTGAACATGTGCCCTAATTGCGTTTGATTTCTGCTGAAAATGTGCCCTAATTGCGTTTGATTTCTGCCGAAATGTGGCCCAAATTGCGTTTGATTTCTGCTGAAAATGTGCCCTAATTGCGTTTGATTTCTGCTGAAAATGTGCCCTAATTGCGTTTGATTTCTGCCGAAATGTGGCCCAAATTGCGTTTGATTTCTGCTGAAATGTGACACAAATTCTGTTTGTTTTCTGTTGAAATGTTGCACAAATTGCGTTTTTACTTTCTGGTGTCTGGGGTAACTGTTGCTGCATTTATTATTTGATGGTCATAGTTGGCTATATTTGCTGTGCTACGGTTAAGCTCCGCCTATACAATGTCATGGCAAACCCATCTTTCGGCGCCGCGCGCGCCTCAATCACCCCCACATCCATTTTTCCCCGCAAACAGCCCTGCCCCAATCCGCCCTCCTTCTCCACCCACATGCCATGGCCACGCCCACTTATGCAGGATAGCCACACCCATTTTTCGCTTCGCGCTCCGCAGGATAGGGCCACTTACTACAGTCCGCTTGGGGCCACAAAAACCTTAGCTGCACCCCTGGTGGCGGAGAAGGCAGTCAAGCGGCCTGCAGGCAGAGATGCTGTGTGTGGGGACTGACTTAGTCTTTGGTCGGGCAGAAGCCCTCCAGGATCCATGCCTCATTCATTTTGATAAAGGTGAGGTACTGAACACTGTTGTGACTTAAGGTGGCCATACACTGGTCGATGTGCCATTAGATCGACCAGCTGACAGATCCCTATCTGATCGAATCTGATCGGAGAGGGATCGTATGGCTGCCTTTACTGCAAACAGATTGTGAATCGATTTCAGCCTGAAACCGATTCACCATCTGCTGAGCTGCTCCTGCCGCCTTTCCCCCCCCCCCCCCCCCCCCCCGTATACATTACCTGACGCTGGCTCCCGGGCATCTTCTCCGCATTGCACGGCTCTGTTCCGGCTCCATTACGGCGCTTCCTGTGTTACTCCGTGACCAGGAAGTTCAAATAGAGCGCCCTCTATTTGAACTTCCTGGTCACTGCAGTGACACAGGAAGCGCCGGGATGGATGGAGCCGGAACAGAGCCGTGCAGCACGGAGAAGACGCCCGGGAGCCAGCCTCAGGTAATGTATACTTGATCGGATCGGCCGCCGCTAGCGACGCGCACTTTACCCGCGGGCGATCGAGGGTAATTTCCCGCACGGCGCGATCGACGGACCGATCTGATTTCGGGAGTAAATCGGATCGGTGGCTGCGTTTACAGCGAACGATTGGCAGCAGATTCAATCCCAGGATCGAATCTGCTGTCGAAACGGCCGGGAATCTAGCCAGTGTATGGCCTGCTTAAGGCGACTTCTCTTCTCAGTGACAATGCCTCCAGCTGCACTGAAGGTCCTTTCTGACAGGACGTTTGCGGCAGGGCAAGACAGAAGTTGTATGGCAAATTGGGACAGCTCTGGCCACAGGTCAAGCCTGCGCACCCAGTAGACCAAGGGTTCATCGTCGCTGCTCGCAGTGTCTACATCCACAGTTAAGGCCAGGTAGTCGGCTACCTGCCGGTCCAGGCGTTGGTGGAGTTTGGATCCGGAAGGGCTACGGCGAGGTGTTGGACTAAAGAATGTCCGCATGTCCAACATCACCCCGACATCGCTAGATCGTACTGTCCTTGCCTGCGTGGACTTGGGAGGAGGAGGATTACTGCCAGTGGTACCTTTATTGCGTTGTACTGTCACATCACCCTTAAACGCCCTTAAACGTATTGTAAAGCATCATTGACAGCTTGTTCTGCAAGTGCTGCATCCTTGTGTTGAGTTGGTAACAGGTCTGCCACTTTGTGCCTGTACCGAGGGTCTAGTAGCGTGGCCACCCAGTACAGGTCATTCCCCTTGAGTTTTTTGATACGGGGGTCCCTCAACAGGCTGGACAACAGTGACATCACGCAACTCCTCTTCTTCCCCCCAGCCACGAACAATACCACGGGAACGTGGAGCAGCACAAGCCCCCTCTGACGGCTGCTGCAGTTGTTCTTCTGCCGCCGCCTCTTCCTCCTCCACAGAAACATCTTCCTCATCCGAGTCTGACTCCTCTCCTTCCCCACATGACTCCTCTTCTTCCTCCTCCTCCCCCCTCTGTGCTGCCGCAGGTGTCGAGGAAACATCTGGTTCGGATGAAAATCGCTCCCACGACTCCTCCTGCCGTAACTGTTCCTGTTCACAGCTTCACAGCTTCATCCACCAGTCTACGCACGGCATGCTCCAGGAAGTAAGCGTAGGGGATCAAGTCACTGATGGTGCCTTCAGCGCGACTCACTAGCTTGGTCACCTCCTCATACAGCTGCATGGTCCTGCATGCATTTCGCATCAGTGTCCAGTTCGGTGGCCAGAACATCCCCATCTTCCCAGATTGTGTCCTTCTACTGTAATTGTACAAGTACTGGGTGACGGCTTTCTCTTGGTCTAGCAGGCGAGAGAACATGAGCAGGGTGGAATTCCAGCGAGTCGGGCTATCGCAAATCAGGCATCTCACTGGCAAGTTGTTTCTCTGATGAATGTCCGCAAAGCGTGCCATGGCCGTGTAAGACCCCCTGAAACGCCCACACAACTTGCTGGCCTGCTTCAGGACGTCCTCTAAGCCTGGGTACTTTGACACAAATCTTCGCACGACCAGATTCAGCACATGTGCCATGCAGGGTACATGTGTCAGCTTTCCCAAATTCAAAGCGGAAAGTAGATTGCTGCCGTTGTCACACACCACGTTGCCGATCTCCAGCTGATGCGGTGTCAGCCATTGCTCCACCTCTTTGTTAATAGCAGCCAGGAGAGCTGGTCCAGTGTGACTCTTTGCTTTGAGGCAAGGCATGTCTAAAATGGCGTGACACCATCGTACCTGGCATGCAGCGTAGGCTCTGGGGAGATGGGGCTGTGTAGCTGGAGAGGAGGAGATGGCAGCACCACTAGAGTTGAACTGCCACTCAGCCAAGGAGGAGGAGGAGGATAACCGCGAAGAGGATGTAGCAGGAGGAGAAGGAGAGGAGGTGGCAGGAGGCCTGCCTGCAAGCCGTGGAGGTGTCACAAGTTGGTCCGCTGCGCAGCCACGTACTCCCTGCCAGTGGTGCTCAACAGAGCTCGAATATTCGAGTAGCTCAAATATTCGAGCTCTTTTTCAGCTATTCGAGCTCGGTATTCGAGCTCCGAATAGCTGGAGATATTCGAATGGGCTATTCGAGTGAACTCGAATAGCACATTCACTATTCGCGCTATTCGAGCTAACAGCGCTATTCGAGCTCGAATACCGAGCTCGAATAGCATCATAGCCCAGATTGATGTCCTCAGAGCCAATCAGAGGGCTCCCAGGCCCTCTGACGGCAGCCAATCACTGAGGGGGACCCTGGCCAGCCCCTACCCTATAAATAGCGGCCGCCATGTTAGGTTTTTCCGTCCTTGCCTGACTTTGTACAGAGAGAGATCTGCTCCTTTGTGCTTTGGCTTAGCAAGAGCTTTATTGTGGTCATTCACCTAGCGTTTTTGCTCACATACACCTCCTATATACACCTACATTGTTGTTAGTTAGATAGACATTGTATTTTAGTTAGTAGCTTGTGTGTTACTAGAGAGCCAGCTGCTGCAGGCAAGCTTACACAACTTTAGGCCGCAAGGCCATTCCTGCACTGCACCGCTTTGTGATGGCCAATGTGGAGCGAGGGCTGGAGCACGCGGTTGGTGAAAGGGTCCACGCCACCATGGACTCCTGGAGCAGCCGCTTCGGGAGAGGCCGCTACCTGTCCTTCACTGTCCACTGGGTCAGCTTGGTGGAAGGGGGTGAGGATGGGAGAGCAGCAGCGGGCACAGCAGCAGCAGCAACACAGTGGGTGGTGCCACCCCGCAGGGTCAGGGGAACTGCAGCAGGTTCCTCCGATCCTCTGCCATCCTCCGGCACACCTGGCCAAACCCCCCGCCTCAGCAGCAGCGTGAAGGCCCGCCACTGCCAAGCGCTGCTGCACTTGGTCAGCCTTGGGAAGACCAAACTGACGGCAACCCATGTGTTGGCCAAACTCCAGGAGCAGGAGAGGATTTGGCTGACCCCCAGAGGCCTCAGAGTCGGAGAGGTGGTGGCCGACAAGGGGGCCAATCTGGTGGCCGCAATAGACAGGGGAAACCTGACCCACATCCCCTTTCTTGCCCACGTGCTGAACCTGGTGGTGCAGAAGTTCTTGCGCACCTACCAGGGGATGGGCGAACTGCTGGAAATGGCAAGGAACGTTGTGCGTCACTTCCGGCGCTCGGCTGCAGCCTGTGCGAGCCTGGAAGATGTGCAAAAGGAGCTGGAGCTGCCACGCCATCGGCTGATCCTTGACGTTCCGACTCGCTGGAACTCCACCCTGGCGATGTTGGAGCGTCTGGTTGAACAGAAGCACGCTGTCAACCAGTACCTTGCCCAGGCCACTGTTTCCGCCGCTCAGAGAAGGGACAGGACCAGCAACATCCCGTCCATCGTCCCCGATGATGACTGGAGGCACATGCAGCAGGTGTGCTTAGTGCTGGCTCCCTTTCTGCAGGCCACTAACATGGTGAGCAGGGACCATGCTATGGTCTGCGAGTGGGTGCCCCTGGTTTGTCTGCTGAACAGGGCTCTCGATGCTTTGCTGGAACAGGGAGCGGCAGCCTTGGACCAGCAGGAGCGTCATGCAGCTGCACAGTCCACCTCTGAGGGGGAGGAGGAGGAGGACTTGGTGGAAGTCCCTGACCTTGTTGCTGATGAGGGGGATCAGCGCAGCGCAGCTGAGTTGGTGCGGGGGTGGAGAGAGGATGAGGCTGAGGAGGCAGAGGAGGAGGATGAGGACAGCACTGCCGTCGATGTGCCAGCACACGTGGCCCGCCTCTTCCCAATGGCAGCGCACATGCTGACGTGCCTGCGCAAGGTCCCCAGGGTGATCCAGATGAAGCAGAGGGAGGAAATCTGGATCAGCATGATGTTGGACCCACGCCTCAAGGGGAAGTTGAGCCAGTTCCTGCCGCCTGCAGGAGGAGACCCAGCGCAACAAATAAGGAGCTTGCAGCAGGCCCTTGTTGAGCGCTTGGAGGAAGCCTTCCCCCAGCCTTCCACCCCCACTGTCCAGACAGCACAGAGGCAGCAGCAGGTGCCTGCATCCAGCAGCAAGCGCCCCACAGACCTGCTGTCTCTCAGCAACGAGCTCTACAGGACTGTAGAGGCTCCGGCAGCAGTGACTAGAGAGGAGGTGCATGCAGCAGCATCCTCCTCCGGTCACAGCCAGCACCTGACCCGAATGGTGGCTGACTACATGGGGTCCTACAGCGGGCTTGACAGCGATGCCCCTGTTGATCCCATGGAGTATTGGGTCAAGCGCCTGGAGATCTGGAGCGAGCTGGCGCAGTACGCCCTGGAAGTGCTGTCCTGTCCCCCTTCCAGCGTGCTGTCCGAGCGCTGCTTCAGTGCAGCTGGTGGCGTGGTCACCGAGAAACGCTCACGTCTGTCTCACAAGTCTGTGGACAGACTGACGTTTCTCAAGATGAACCAGGCGTGGGTGGAAGGCGAGTTCCTGGCCCCTGTTGTCGGCGAGAGGGGGACATGAACTGAAGAACCATCGTTAATGTGCCTTACCACCCTTTACCACCTCCTGGCTCCTGCTCACTAAGCCAGCCTGGTTCACTTTGACTATTACGTCGCCTGCAGCCACACATTTTACACCTACAGTGGACTGCTGTGTACTGCCCTTCTGCTGTATGTCTGTGTTTCCCACTGCCAGGGTACACAGATTTACCTTCTGCTGCCACTCTGCCACCAGCTATTACGTCAAACAATAGCTATATCTGTCTGTGTAATTTTCTATAAAAAACAAAACAAATAAACCAAAAAAAAAAAAAAAAAAGTTTAATTTTTCTGAGGTGCCCGGGTTGAAAACTGTGTTGTCCCAGTTGTGTATTGGACACGATGTGGGCTGCATGACCGCTGTCTGGGACCTCCTGCTGTGTTTATTTACAGCCCTGGTATCACCGCTAGGTACCAGGGCTATTATGTCACGCTGCCTGCCTCATTGACTGCCTGCTGCCACACACTCATCCTCCTCCTCCTGCTGCTGAATTTACCTCCTGCTGTCTGTGTGTTTCCACTGCCAGGGAGCACATACAATGGCGCTTCCAACATGCGTGCGCCACCAGCTATTTTTTACGCTCAAAAATAGCTGCATTTCTTTAAAAAAACCAAAAAAATTATATATACTTTTTATTAATACTGTGTGATATTATTTTTAGAGGTGTCCGGGTTGAAACCTGTGTTGTCCCAGTTGTGTATTAGACATGATGTGGGCTTCACGACCGCTGTCTGGAACCTCATGCTGTGTATTTACGGCCTGGTACCACCGCTAGGTACCACAGCCTATTATGTCTCGTCTCGCTGCCTGCCTCATTGACTGCCTGCTGCCACACAATCATCCTCCTCCTCCTGCTGCTGAATTTACCTCCTGCTGTCTGTGTGTTTCCACTGCCAGGGAGCACATACAATGGCGCTTCCAACATGCGTGCGCAACCAGCTATTTATTACGCTCAAAAATAGCTGCATTTCGAAGAAGAAGAAGAAGAAGAAGAAGATTTTGGACACAACTTCTCTTTCCACCTTTTTTTTTTTAAAGGAACATCCCCACATAATCACTTGCTGTTGTTACTTAAAAAAAAAAGATGTTTCTTTCATCATTCACCCTCAAAACAAGTGTTGGAAGCTATTTAAGGCCAATTCGAATAGTAAGCTCGAATAATGAGCTCGAATACCGACTCGAATAGTGAGGTCGAAGTCCGAGGTCGAATCGAATAGTAAAAAATATTCGACCGAATTCGAATAATTTACTATTCGAATTCGACCAAACTCGAATTATAAAAAGGGGTATCCGAGCATCACTACTCCCTGCTTGCCATCGGTCACCAGGTTGACCCAATGGGCTGTGTACATAATGTGGTGGCCCTGCCCGTGCTTGGCAGACCAGGCATCCGTGGTCAGGTGGACCCTTGACCCAACGCTCTTCGCAAGAGATGACACCACTTGCCTCTCAACTGCACGGTACAGTTTGGGTATGGCCTTTCATTAAAAAAATAAGTGCGGCCTGATATCTTCCACTGCGGTGTCCCAATGGCCACAAATTTACAGAAAGCCTCTGACTCCACCAGCTTGTATGGTAATAGCTGGCGAGTTAATAGTTCCGCCACGCCAGCTGTCAGACGCCGGGCAAGAGGGTGACTGGCCAAAATTGGCTTCTTCCGCTCAAAGACTTCCTTCACGGAAACCTGGCTACTGCTGTGGGCAGAGGAGCAGGAACCACTCAAGAGCAGAGGCGGTGTGGAGGAGGGTGGCTGTGAAGGTGCAAGGGAGAAAGCGGATGAAGACGGTGCACCTGTAGGAGGAAGAGGAGAAGGAGGGTGGCTTGTCTTTTGGGTGCTGCTTTTGCTCAGGTGTTCTTCCCATTGCTGTTTGTGCCTTTTCTCCAGGTGCCTTCGTAAGGCACTTGTCCCTACGTGAGTGTTGGCCTTTCCACGGCTCAATATTTGGAGGCAGAGAGAAAACATGGCTTTGCTCCGATCTGAGGTACACACAATAAAAATTTTCTAAACCGCTGAGCCCCCCGGGGATGATGGCACTATGGGGCATCAGCAGCTGACCTTGAAGGGCATGTTGGCTGGCTGTCCATAGCTGGCGATACATGGCGCCGGACACTGCCCCAGCTGTTTCTGAGGAAGAGCTCCCTCTACTTCTTTTATGGACTCGTCTCCTCCTACTCCTCTCTGGCTCCCCCTCTGAACTGTCCCCCTTGTCATCTCCTCTATTGGGAACATACGTGGCATCCGTATAATCGTCATCATAATCCTCCTGCCCAGCTTCACTTTCCTCAGACACCTCCACAACTGCACCAACATCAGGTGCTTCATCATCCCCCTCCTCACACGTTACGTCCATACTATCACCACCTAACTCAGACGTAGGAGGTGTTGTAACTTGCTTAGCGCCTTCATCTTGTTGTAGCATTATTGCCTGTGAATCAGTGATTTCCACACCAAATAACTCCTGCGAAGTGTCAAATGCAGCGGATGTGGGCTTGTTGTAGCGCTGGTGGCTGTAGGAGATGAGGTGTTCTGTGTTAAATACTCAACCACGTCCTCACAATTTTGGGAAGTGATGGCACGTGCCTTCTTCTGTGCACTGTACTTTGGGCCAGGTCCGCACGAAATCACAGCAACACCACCTCACACAGACCTGCTGGTGCCAGGTGGCCTTCCTCTGGGTCTGCCTCTACCTCTTTCTCTACCTGGTTTGTCCATTTTGTCTATCTCGGGGGGATGCTAGGTATATGCAGTGAGGTGGGTTCACACAACACAAAGGTAGGTAGATGCAGTGAGGTGGGTTCTCTGAACACAAAGGTAGTTATATGCAGTCAGGTGAGTTCACTCAACACAAAGGTAGTTATATGCAGTGAGGTGAGTTCACTGAACACAAAAGGTAGTTAGATGCAGTGAGGTGAGTTCACTCAACACAAAGGTAGTTATATGCAGTGAGGTGGGTTCACACAACACAAACGTAGTTATATGCAGTGAGGTGGGTTCACTGAACACAAAGGCAATTTGATGCAGTGAGGTGAGTTCACTGAACACAAAGGTAATTATATGCAGTGAGGTGGGTTCACACAACACAAACGTAATTATATGCAGTGAGGTGGGTTCACTGAATACAAATGTAGTTATATGCAGTGAGGTGAGTTCACTCAACACAAAGGTAGTTACAGTGATGTGAAAAACTATTTGCCCCCTTCCTGATTTCTTATTCTTTTGCATGTTTGTCACACTTAAATGTTTCTGCTCATCAAAAACCGTTAACTATTAGTCAAAGATAACATAATTGAACACAAAATGCAGTTTTAAATGATGGTTTTTATTATTTCGTGAGAAAAAAAAACTCCAAATCTACATGGCCCTGTGTGAAAAAGTGATTGCCCCCCTTGTTAAAAAATAACTTAACTGTGGTTTATCACACCTGAGTTCAATTTCTGTACTTACCCGCAGGCCTGATTACTGCCACACCTGTTTCAATCAAGAAATCACTTAAATAGGAGCTATCTGACACAGAGAAGTAGACCAAAAGCACCTCAAAAACTAGACATCATGCCAAGATCCAAAGAAATTCAGGAACAAATGAGAACAAAAGTAATTGAGATCTATCAGTCTGGTAAAGGTTATAAAGCCATTTCTAAAGCTTTGGGACTCCAGCGAACCAAAGTAAGAGCCATTATCTACAAATGGCAAAAACATGGAACAGTGATGAACCTTCCCAGGAGTGGCCGGCCGACCAAAATTACCCCAAGAGCGCAGAGAAAACTCATCCGAGAGGCCACAAAAGACCCCAGGACAGCATCTAAAGAACTGCAGGCCTCACTTGCCTCAATTAAGGTCAGTGTTCACGACTCTACCATAAGAAAGAGACTGGGCAAAAACGGCCTGCATGGCTGATATCCAAGGCGCAAACCACTTTTAAGCAATAAGAACATTAAGGCTCGTCTCAATTTTGCTAAAAAAACATCTCAATGATTGCCAAGGCTTTTGGGAAAATACCATGTGGACCGACGAGACAAAAGTTGAACTTTTTGGAAGGTGCGTGTCCCGTTACATCTGGCGTAGAAGTAACACAGCATTTCAGCAAAAGAACATCATACCAACAGTAAAATATGGTGGTGGTAGTGTGATGGTCTGGGGTTGTTTTGCTGCTTCAGGACCTGGAAGGCTTGCTGTGATAGATAGAACCATGAATTCTACTGTCTACCAAAAAATCCTGAAGGAGAATGTCCGGCCATCTGTTCGTCAACTCAAGCTGAAGCGATCTTGAGTGCTGCAACAGGACAATGACCCAAAACACACCAGCAAATCCACTTCTGAATGGCTGAAGAAAAACAAAATGAAGACTTTGGAGTGGCCTAGTCACAGTCCTGACCTGAATCCTATTGAGATGTTGTGGCATGACCTTAAAAAGACGGTTCATGCTAGAAAACCCTCAAATAAAGCTGAATTACAACAATTCTGCAAAGATGAGTGGGCCAAAGTTCCTCCAGTGCGCTGTAAAAGACTTGTTGCAAGTTATTGCAAACGCTTCATTGCAGTTATTGCTGCTAAGGGTGGCCCAACCAGTTGTTAGGTTCAGGGGTCAATTTCTTTTTCACACAGGGCCATGTAGGTTTTGAGTTTTTTTTCTCACTAAATATTAAAAACCATAATTAAAAACTGCATTTTGTGTTCAATTATGTTATCTTTGACTAATAGTTAACGGTTTTTGATGAGCAGAAACATTTAAGTGTGACAAACATGCAAAAGAATAAGAAATCAGGAAGGGGGCAAATAGTTTTTCACATCACTGTATATGTAGTGAGGTGGGTTCACTGAACACAAAGGTAGTTATATGCAGTGAGGTGGGTTCACCGAACACAAAAGGTAGTTATATGCAGTCAGATGAGTTCACTCAACACAACAGGTACTAGTAGGTATATGCAGTACTGGGTAGTACAATGTGCAGCTCCCTGTCACACACACAGGTAGTCACTGAATGTGCTGCTGCTGGGCTGCTGGCAGTGGCACACACAGTATGAATTAGCAATGCTGTCTAAGCAACACAAGTGTCAGTTTGACACACAGGAAAAAAAAAATGATCACACGAACAGGATTAGCTCTGAAAAGAGCTATTGAATGAGGGGTGCTATTAAAGCAATAACATTCAGCCAGGAGCAAGCTAACGCAGCCAAGAGTCTGACTAATCTGTCCCTAGGAGAAAAAGTCTGCAGCAGCTCGCCCTACTCTGTCTATGTGCAGGCACACGAGTGAGTGTAATGGCCGCCGGAGCCTGCCTTATAAAAGCGGGGGAGTAGCTCCAGGGCTGAGTGTAGCCTGATTGGCTACAATGTGCCTGCTGACTATGATGTAGAGGGTCAAAGTTGACCCTCATAGAGCATTATGGGGCGTTTCGTACTTCCGGGAAAGTTCGCCTTCGCAGGCAAAGGCAACCCGCCCGAAGTTTGCCTGGAACCGTTCGCCGGCGAACCGTTCAGCCCATCTCTACCGGGGGGTGGTTAGGGTTAGGAACCACCGATGGGGTGGTTAGATTTAGGCGCCACTAGGGGAATGGTTAGTTTTAGGCACCATTAGGGGAGGGTTCTGTGTGCGGGTAGGGTTGGGTTAAGCAGTATTGATGAAAAATACAACAACATTTAACACTAATATTTATTCGTTATTATATCTCGTTTGTTTTTTGCAACAGTAAATATCGTTAATAAAGCTTGACAACGATGGTTCTCGTTATCAAATTTCATCAATCCCTGGCCCCAAATTCGTTAATAAGTCAGGCCCTTTTTTCATGGCGCCCTTTTTTCATGCATGCAAATGAATGTATTTGTCTGACTCTTTCCGCTCTTTATTACAGATTTATGCCTCTCTATTCCTGCACATCCCCACCTTCTTTATCAGCATGGTGGCCTTCGTTTTCAATGCTCTTGATTTTTCATTTATCAGAAGCAGTAAATATTCTTTGATGTACTTACATGGTGAAGCATTGAGCAGATTCAAGCAGCAGATTGTAAGTATTATTCTGTTGATAATTGAAACTGATTCTTTATCTAGGAGACTTCTTCAGCTTACTCAAGGAAAGCACTGTTTAGTTACAACTCTAGGGCCATTAGAAGACTAGCCTTGTTTGTCATTTCGAAATTAAAGAAGACTTTTATACATGTACATACCTCATTAATAAGTGGGTAGCGTTGTCTGAATCTTTTTCTACATTGCATTAGGCCAGAGCTAGATATACTGTACATGATCTGATAAAGTCTTATATGAGGCCTCAGGCATGCAAAGAAGAGTTACATATTCTGATTATATTTTAAAAAGTTACTCTGGTGACAGGGTGATGACCATGGACATAACTAGAAATCACAGGACACTTGACAATTTTTGATAGGATCTCCTAATGTTCACATTCCTTCCCACTTTACACATTATTGAACTTCACAGCCTAGAAGCTCATAAGTCAGGTAGTAATGGCCGGATGTTTAGCCGGCAGACAGTACCCGGCGGATATCAGCTGTTCGCGCTGTGGCGGGTGTCAAGCACAATGCGTGTTTTACTCTCCCCCTATACATCATCATTGGGTTAAACTTTGACCCCTTACATCACAGTCAGCAGGCACATGGCAACCACTCCCTCACGCACCCAGATGTCCCCTATAAAAATGTAGTTGCGTCGGCGATGTTTCATTCTGTCTCTGGCTGCTTTAGAGAGAGGAAAGGAGAGAGTGCATTACTGAGATAGGAAATGTTAGCTAGGCCTGTTTAGTTGTTCCTCGCTGACAGACTTTCTGTGAAAGCACACCAAAAAGCTCTTTTGAGGGCTGCCAGTGCCTTATACTTTGTTCTGCTGTTTATTTTGTGTGTGTGTGTGTGTGCGACACTCCACAGCCCACTGGCACCAACCCAGAGCTGTGCATAGTATTACTGCTTACTGCTATTGTTGCCCCATTAAGTTTCCGGCATAGCATTAGTTTAACCTGCTGGGCGTTTCAATTCCCGCGGCCGCATGGCCTAGCGCTAACTACATGATTCCCCCCTTCCTCCTTTCTCCCTCCCACCCTTCTGATCGCCGCCGGCGATCACGCCCATAAGGAAATCCCGTTCTGAACGGGATATCCTTTAGGGCTTCCCCCGTTGCCATGGCAACGAACGGAGTGACGTCATCGATGTTGTGACATCACTGGGACTCCCGATCCACCCCAAAGCGCAGCCTGGCGGCGATTGGCCAGGCTGCGCACAGGGTCTGAGGGGGGGGGGGGCTCTTTTGTGTCTGATAGCGGCGGATTGCTGGCGAGCGGTGGCGATCGGGGCAAACATGCATCTAGCAAAGTGCTAGCTGCGTGTTTGAAAAAACAAGTGATCAAAGTCGGCCCAGCGGGGCCTGAGCGGTGCCCTCTAGCGTCTCTGGACGAGCTTAGCTCGTCCAGAACGCTAGGGAGGTTAAACTGTATTCTGATAGCACTATTGCATTTCTCTGTGTGAGACACTCCACAGCCCACTAATACCCACAGCTGTGTACAGTACTGCAACGGCTGTTGGCCCATTCAGTTGCGGGCACAATAGCAGAACCTGCAGTGCATTCGTTTAGACTGTATTCTGATAGCACTATTGCATTTTTCTGTGTGACACTACACAGACCACTGACACCCACAGCTGTGCACAGTACTACTACTACTGCTGTTAGCCAATTAAGTTGCAGGCACAATAGCAGCACCTCCAGTGCATTACTTTAGACCAGGGGTGTCAAACTCAAATACAAAATAGGCCAAAATTTTACACTGGGATCTAGTCACAGGCCATCCTCAATGTCTACTGTGTTGGTTATGTATTAGAGAAGACACTAGAAGCTTGTGATGAGGCAGAACTTGGTTTACTTGGCTGGATTAAGTTGCAAGCATACAGAGCATTTCAGTAAACTGTAACAGCAGATATCTTAGTTGTGAAGAGAGAGGAAGAGATAAAGAAAACAAGTTTTCAGACAGACACACATAACTGTTAACCTTAGTATTTGCTACAGTGCCATCTACTGGTCTAGTGGTGTTAATACTCAGTACTATATAAAGTACATGCAGTTGTATCTCCAACACCCCTTCTCAACGGCATGTGCGTTATTATACAACATTCAGTCTCTTTTGTAGAAAACAATGACGTTCCCTGGGCAAAGGTTTGGTGAGTGCATCTGCAGTCATCTCCTCTGATGGGCAGTACTGAATGTCGATAACTCCTTGTTCTTGCATGTCCCTAAGCAGATGATATTTTACATCAATATGCTTGGTTCTTGGGTTAACCTTCTCAGATTGTGTGAGCTTTATGCATCCCTGATTGTCTTCAAAGATGGGTGTGGGTTGTGACATATTTAGTCCCATGTCTAGTAGAAGCTGACGAATCCAAATGGCTTCTTGACATGCATAAGCTGCTGCTATGTATTCCGCTTCAGTTGAAGAGAGTGCAACAGTCGCTTGTTTCCGACTTGACCAGCTTATGGTTCCTTGTCCATACTGGAAGATGTAACCACTTATAGATTTCCGGTCAGTGGTGTCTCCAGCCCAGTCGGCGTCCACATATCCAATCAGTTTTGGGTTTGACGATGCTGGAAGTCTCAGCTTCATCTGATTTGTTCCCTTTAGGTATTGCATTACCCTTTTTACTGCGTTCCAGTCGCGTTGACACGGTGATGCGACTTTTCTGCAAAGTATTCCCACTGCTACAGCAATGTCTGGTCTTGTCACGGTGCTAATGTATAGCAATTTTCCAATTGCCCTGCGGTAGTAATCATTGTTAGGTAACAAATTTTCTGTTCCATTGTATTTCAGATAATCTGGTTCCATTGGCGTTCTCACTTCCTTTGCATCTTGCATGTGAAACTGTTCTAATATTTCTGTAATTTTCTGATTTTGGTTAAGAAGATAGCTTCCATCCTCTTCCTGCTCTATTTGAATTCCTAGGTAGTGAGTAATGTTCCCCAACTCTTTAATTTCAAAGTTTTGTTTCAGTTTGTGAACTATTTGGTCATAGTCCCCTTCTTGTTCAAAACACGTCAAGATGTCATCAACGTAAATTAGGATATATGTCCATCTGTTCTCTTGATTCTTCGAGTACAGACATGGATCCGCTTTACTTCTTGAGAATCCTTCTTTCGTGAGTATTTCGTTCACCTTTTCATTCCACACTCTTGCCACTTGCTTGAGCCCATAGATGCTCTTCTGCAGTTTGCATACAAGGTTCTTTTTCTCCTCAAATCCTGGTGGCTGTTCCATGTATAGATCCTCCTTGATGTCTCCATATAGAAAGGCAGTTTTGACATCTAGGTGCTTCACTTGCATTCCCTTTCCGGCAGCAACGCTAAGGAGTGTTCTCATGGTGGAATATTTCACAACTGGAGCAAATGTTTCATCATAATCTTCTCCAAATTTCTGGGAGTATCCCTTGGCAACTAATCTTGCTTTGTATCTATAGATGTTTCCCTCTGCATCATATTTCACTTTAAAAGTCCATTTGCTTCCAATGGTCTTGCGACCGGGAGGGAGTTCTGTTAGTGACCAAGTTTTATTTTCTTGAAGTGATTTTATTTCTTCTTCAGCTGCTTTTCTCCATTGATCAGCTTCCCTTCTTGGCAAAAATTCTATGTCTTCCCAGGATGTTGGCTCCTGTGTTTGATGCGTTTTTGCAGCATATGATAACCTGCGGGGTGGTATCCCTTTTGTAGTCCGAGTGGATCTTCTGATTTCTTGTTGCTCAGTGGGTTCTACTGGCTCGTTGATTGTAAGTTCCACTTCTTGGTCTGGCTCTTGTTCTGCTTCACATGAGTCCGTGTCTCTTGCTGATTCAGCCCGCAAATCCTCTCCGCATTTTTCAAGAATTGTATTATCTGGTGCTTCGCTTTCGTCAAAATAGACACTGCGGCTGACTGTCACCTTATTGGTCTTTGGACAAAGTATTCTGTATCCCTTACTCTGCTCACTGTAGCCCACCAGAATGCCTTCTATGGCTTTGTTCTCCAACTTGGAGCGTTTCTCACTTGGAATGTGGGCATATGCTTTACAGCCGAACACTCTGATGTGGCCTACATTAGGTTTTGATCCATTCCACATTTCGTATGGTGTACTCTCGATAGCTTTTGATGGGAGCCTGTTTTGTAAGTATGTTGCAGTCATTATAGCTTCTCCCCAGTATTTGTTAGGTAAGGCAGCATCTGAAAGCATACATCTGGTCATTTCTACAAGAGTGCGATTCTTCCTTTCTGCTACACCGTTTTGCTCAGGAGTATATGGTACAGTTGTTTGGTGTAGGATACCGTGTTTCTTCAGGTATGATTCCATCTCCTTACTCGTATATTCTCCTCCATTGTCAGTGCGTATTATTTCAGGTTTTCTTTGAAACTTGTTGCTTGTCATAGCTATAAACTCTTGAAGTTTTTCTAAAGTTTCACTTTTGTGCTTCATCAGATAAGTTATTGTGTACCTAGAATAATCGTCAATGAAAGTCAGTAAATATCTGTTCCCGCCGGGTGTGACGGTTTTCATTGGTCCGCACACATCACTATGTATCAGTTCCATAGGTTTAGTGGTTTTTCTCTGACTGATCTGTGGAAGAGGGGTTCTGGTGGCTTTTGCTTTGACGCAACACGTGTACTTGCTGAGTGTGTGGCAAGGCAGTATCTTCATGTCTTCTGATAGACCTCTCTTTGCAAGGTCCTTTATAGCTTCTGGGTTTCGATGTCCCAATCTTCTGTTCCACAGGTGGATGCACTTGTCATGTGGGTTATGAGTTGCTGCTTTAGCCTTCTCATTTTCAGTGACGAGCTTGTACAGGTGTTCATTTAACTTTCCTCTTGCTAGGATTTGCTTTCCATTTTGAATTGTGCATTCATTACCTCTGAACTGGACGGTGAGTCCATTGCTTGCAAGGGTTTTCACTGATAGTAGGCTTCCTTCTAGGCTTGGAACATATAGAACGTTCTTTACAAGGATACTCTGCTTGCCCCTTATGGTGTTTTGCAGTTCAGAAACCCCTGACCATTACCTTCAGCAGTAATACTTTTCCCATTTGCTAGGAAGACTTTGTCTTTAACACTGTAATCAATTTCTGTGAAGAATGTCTCGTCACTTGTCATGTGACTTGTTGCCCCTGAATCGATGTACCATCCGCTTGCGGTGCTATTCTGAGTCACTTTAAAAGTACCACTCCATGATGCACTTTCATTTTCCTGCATGACTGCTTTAGCTCTTTCTCTTGTGGGTGGTTCCTGCTTTCTTTGCTCAGCTTTCCAGATTGAGCAGTTCTTTTTCAGGTGACCGGCCTTTTTACAGCGAAAACACACCCTGGTTTCTTTGCTTTGTCTTGTGCCTTCATGCACCTTTAGAGCTGTCTCTGATCTCTCGTTCTCTTCACTATGCAGGTTTTCCTTTCTTCTGCTGTATTCATCAATTAGTTTTCCCTTAACATATTCTAGAGTCAGTTTAGTTTCTGGTCTAGTTTCTAGCAAGCATAAAGTATATGATAACTTACCTCAGTGGGTCAAGCAGTAGGTTTGAGGGCCTCTGTGTCACTATGAAGTGAGGCTTGCTTTAAATAGGGAGAAAGGTTAAACTGACAGGACTGAAGTCCAATCAGGAAGTGTTTAGTAACAGGAAGTGTGACTAAGGTCGCACAGGAAGTGAGTGTTTCCAGTGGGATAGTTATGGGATACCCAGCAGTGGCTGGAATATGGGATAGCCAGTAATGGCTGGATAGTGTAATAGTCAAGGGCTCTGCCTACGACACAGGCGACCCAGGTTCAAACGATAAGAAAAAATCCCTTGCGCTCCAATGCGAGGGGTATAGTCACATGCACAATTCCTCCCAACTCCTTGATGTGCTGTACTGTGCTGCTCCAAAGGATCAAGGCAATGTAAATCTGAAGGAAGAAATAGAGCGCACTATGGTGCATTACCAGGGTTGGGCTTTATTCGCAAATAAAATAATTATACTCACAAGATTGACAATGTACAAAATGCCTCTCAGCGGTACAGCCAACCGCTTCACTCACTGGCAGTATGGCGCCGGCACGCTGTGGCCAGCAGCGCGATCTCCGATGAACAGGAAAGCCGTTTCACTGCAGGAGTGGGCGTGGCTGGAGGTCAGCGTGCGTAAGACGTCATGACGCGTTTCGGCGCTCTGCGCCTTCGTCAGATGGCGTCTATACGCACAGCATGCTATTTAACTAGGTCCCTGAGCTGTAGTCATGGCTCCAGGGAAGCTCTTAAATAATAAAATCTTTATTCGGAAAAAGACAGTACATAAAAAACAAGGCTAAGGGTGGGCGGAGGTGGAGCTATGTGGTGGAGTTTCTCCACGCTCCGGAATACATGTTTATATAATTCATTCAAGCGGGGTAATGTTAAAACTAAGGATGGGATGGGGGATATACTGGCTCACAGCACGCCCTCCATATCCTCTGTAAATTCTTCCATGCAAAAATTGTGTACATTAAATATATATATATATATATATATATATATATATATATATATATATATATATATATATATATATATATGTATATATATATATATATATGAGGGAAACTACAACAGCATATACATTATGCAAATTAAGAAGCAGATTAGGAAAATAGTAAAAGCAATAAAAAGCACAGATTACAAGCCACAAATTAAAACTCAAGTATAAATAAACAGAATTAGACATGGCAATATTATAATGGATAAAAAAGAGGCTAGCATAACATTTCAGGTGTCATATGGACTTAGACATGCTCACCAATATAACCAATAGTGTCTGTACAATAACAGTATATACGATATGAACTTTTCAATAAAAAATGGATGTATGTGACCAAATACATAAAAAAATTAATTATATATACATATAATTAAGTCACCTGAGTTTATATATAAATACATAAATATATGACTGGACCCTAAATTTGGGATGGTCCTAATATGAGTTGCGGGTTCAGATTAGTGTTGGGCGAACACCTAGATGTTGGGGTTCGCGAACGGTCGCCGAACATCGCCGCGATGTTCGGGTGTTCGACCCGAACTCCGAACATAATGGAAGTCAATGGGGACCCGAACTTTCGTGCTTTGTAAAGCTTCCTTACATGCTACATACCCCAAATTTGCAGGGTATGTGCACCTTGGGAGTGGGTACAAGAGGGAAAAAAAATTAGCAAAAAGAGCTTATAGTTTTTGAGAAAATCGATTTTAAAGTTTCAAAGGGAAAACTGTCTTTTAAATGCGGGAAATGTCTGTTTTCTTTGCACAGGTAACATGCTTTTTGTAGGCATGCAGTCATAAATGTAATACATATAAGAGGTTCCAGGAAAAGGGACCAGTAACGCTAACCCAGCAGCAGCACACGTGATGGAACAGGAGGAGGGTGGCGCAGGAGGAGAAGGCCACGCTTTGAGACACAACAACCCAGGCCTTGCATGAGGACAAGAAGCGTGCGGATAGCAATTTGCATTTTGTCGCCATGCAGTCATAAATGTAATACAGATGAGAGGTTCAATAAACAGGGACCGGAAACGCTAACCCATCACAGATGTTCATTGTTCATGTTACTTGGTTGGGGTCCGGGAGTGTTGCGTAGTCGTTTCCAATCCAGGATTGATTCATTTTAATTTGAGTCAGACGGTCTGCATTTTCTGTGGAGAGGCGGATACGCCGATCTGTGACGATGCCTCCGGCAGCACTGAAACAGCGTTCCGACATAACGCTGGCTGCCGGGCAAGCCAGCTCCTCTATTGCGTACATTGCCAGTTTGTGCCAGGTGTCTAGCTTCGATACCCAATAGTTGAAGGGTGCAGATGGATTGTTCAACACAGCTATGCCATCTGACATGTAGTCCTTGACCATCTTCTACAGGCGATCGGTGTTGGAGGTGGATCTGCACGCTTGCTGTTCTGTGTGCTGCTGCATGGGTGTCAGAAAATTTTCCCACTCCAAGGACACTGTCGATACCATTCCCTTTTGGGCACTAGCTGCGGCTTGTGTTGTTTGCTGCCCTCCTGGTCGTCCTGGGTTTGCGGAAGTCAGTCTGTCGGCGTACAACTGGCTAGAGGAAGGGGAGGATGTCAATCTCCTCTCTAAAGTCTCCACAAGGGCCTGCTGGTATTCTTCCATTTTGACCTGTCTGACTCTTTCTTCAAGCAGTTTTGGAACATTGTGTTTGTACCGTGGATCCAGAAGGGTATAAACCCAGTAATTGGTGTTGTCCAGAATGCGCACAATGCGTGGGTCGTGTTCAATGCAGTCCTAGGCCGAAGAGGTCATAGCCTAGGGTCACAAAAACCTGTTTATTTGGGCAATTTCAATGGTAGTGATGCTGACGTACATAAATCTCAGCCATGGCCGTTAGCAACGTCTGAATCTCACGAAATGTCTCATGCAGGTAAAAGACATATTGTTAGACTTGGATTCCAAAGATGGGGTTTCTACATCTCTGCAAACCAGAGTTACAGGGCTCCAAAATTGGTAAAATCCCCCATAGGCTTTCATTGGGCCTACTATTTACCGTTCCAAAATCTCACACCATTTCAAAGGGCAATGGCTCAGCAGTGGCAAAACTCACCAGTCATGATCCCCCTAAGAGTCCCTACAATGCTAGAAAATTTGGTACTGCTGAGCCATTGCCCTTTGAAAAGATGTGAGATTTTGGAAAGTGAAATAGGGAGGCAATGAAAGCCTATGGGGGATTTTACCAATTTTGCACCCCTGTAACTCTGGTTTGCAGAGATGTAGGGACCCCATCTTTGGAATCCAAGTCTAACAATATGTCTTCTACCTGCATGAGACATTTCGTGAAATTCAGACGTTGCTAACGGCCATGGCTGAGATTTATGTACGTCAGCATCACTACCATTGAAATAGCCCAAACAAACAGGTTTTTGTGACCCTAGGCTATGACCTCTTCGGCCTAGGGGCCCGAAACTCACCAGTCATGTTCCCCCTAAGGGTCCCTACAATGATAGAAAATTTGCCACTGCTGAGCAATTGCCCTTTGAAAAGATGTGAGATTTTGGAAAGTGAAATAGGGAGGCAATGAAAGCCTATGGGGGATTTTACCAATTTTGGACCCCTGTAACTCTGGTTTGCAGATATGTAGGGACCCCATCTTTGGAATCCAAGTCTAACAATATGTCTTCTACCTGCATGAGACATTTCGTGAAATTCAGATGTTGCTAACGGCCATGGCTGAGATTTATGTACGTCAGCATCACTACCATTGAAATTGCCCAAATAAACAGGTTTTTGAGACCCTAGGCTAGGACCTCTTCGGCCTAGGACTGCATTGAACGCGACCCACGCATTGTGCATATTCTGGACAACACCAATTACTGGGTTTATACCCTTCTGGATCCACGGTACAAACACAATGTTCCAAAACTGCTTGAAGAAAGAGTCAGACAGGTTAAAATGGAAGAATACCAGCAGGCCCTTGTGGAGACTTTAGAGAGGAGATTGACATCCTCCCCCTCCTCTAGCCAGTTGTACGCCGACAGACTGACTTCCGCAAACCCAGGACGACCAGGAGGGCAGCAAACAACACAAGCCGCAGCTAGTGCCCAAAAGGGAATGGTATCGGCAGTGTCCTTGGAGTGGGAACATTTTCTGACACCCATGCAGCAGCACACAGAACAGCAAGCGTGCAGATCCACCTCCAACACAGATCGCCTGGAGAAGATGGTCAAGGACTACATGTATGATGGCATAGCTGTGTTGAACAATCCATCTGCACCCTTCAACTATTGGGTATCGAAGCTAGACACCTGGCACAAACTGGCAATGTACGCAATAGAGGTGCTGGCTTGCCCGGCAGCCTGCGTTATGTCGGAACGCTGCTTCAGTGCTGCCGGAGGCATCGTCACAGATCGGCGTATCCGCCTCTCCACAGAAAATGCAGACCGTCTGACTCAAATTAAAATGAATCAATCCTGGATTGGAAACGACTACGCAACACTCCCGGACCCCAACCAAGTAACATGAACAATGAACATCTGTGATGGGTTAGCGTTTCCGGTCCCTGTTTATTGAACCTCTCATCTGTATTACATTTATGACTGCATGGCGACAAAATGCAAATTGCTATCCGCACGCTTCTTGTCCTCATGCAAGGCCTGGGTTGTTGTGTCTCAAAGCGTGGCCTTCTCCTCCTGCGCCACCCTCCTCCTGTTCCATCACGTGTGCTGCTGCTGGGTTAGCGTTACCAGTCCCTTTTCCTGGAACCTCTTATATGTATTACATTTATGACTGCATGCCGACAAAAAGCATGTTACCTGTGCAAAGAAAACAGACATTTCCCACATTTAAAAGACAGTTTTCCCTTTGAAACTTTAAAATCGATTTTCTCAAAAACTATAAGCTCTTTTTGCTAAAAAATTTTTCCTCTTGTACCCACTCCCAATGTGCACATACCCTGTAAATTTGGGGTATGTAGCATGTAAGGAGGCTTTACAAAGCACGAAAGTTCGGGTCCCCATTGACTTCCATTATGTTCGGAGTTCGGCTCGAACACCCGAACATCGCGGCCATGTTCGGCCCGAACCCGAACATCTAGATGTTCGCCCAACACTACACGTGACCCGTTCGGC
The DNA here is from genome assembly GCF_040937935.1 of Hyperolius riggenbachi. Taxonomy (NCBI): domain Eukaryota; kingdom Metazoa; phylum Chordata; class Amphibia; order Anura; family Hyperoliidae; genus Hyperolius; species Hyperolius riggenbachi. Next base: position 205,316,405 of record NC_090655.1, on the reverse strand, counting down.
CAATCACAGCGCTAGCCGAACGTTCGGGTAACGTTCGGCCATGCGCTCTTAGTTCGGCCATATGGCCGAACAGTTTGGCCGAACACCATTAGGTGTTCGGCCGAACTCGAACATCACCCGAACAGGGTGATGTTCTGCAGAACCCGAACAGTGGCGAGCACTGTTCGCCCAACACTAGTTCAGATACACAATGTTACCCAGGTGATGTAAATGTACCTGAACAATATGACAGGGGTATTAGTGATAGTCCTGGTTTTATTGATACAAATGGATTTGACAATCCTATGAAAAGAGCAACAGGGGGCAGTAATACTGACCTCACATGGTTTTAGGTGTCTAGTTATTCAGATATGGGACCACTTCTATTGCTCATACCCAATGGAATAGAGTAGGGTGGTTTGGAATGCCCCTGTGAGTTGGAGTGGATGAAAAATTGGGGGGGGGGGGGGGGGGGGTGGCATCACCTGTGAAACCAAAAATGTAATATACCTAATATCATGCCCCTGCAAACTGTAATATGTTGGACGGACTACCCAGGCCACCAGAACCAGAATTGGGCAACACAAAAGGAACATCATTAATAATTATGTATTCCACAGTGTTTCCCTGCACTTTGGCACTCATCACCAAAACAACCCACACCTATTCACTATCACTCTGATTGAATCGCTACCCCCCAACACCACTAACGTTTTTGAGACTTTACGGCATAGGAAGATGATGTGGATACAGATCCTCAAAACCCTAATACCAACAGGGCTAAATGAGGTCTTAGAAAAAGTATTTTGATCCCACCTCCCTAGTGTTTAATTATAGCCAAATAGCTACATCTATACTCCGAGTCCGAACCTTTTTTATGCTTTTAATGGTCCTCTCTTTTATATCTTTCTTACTCTTGACCCCTTTTATTATTTCTATATTTTTATATGTTGCTTTTATACGTTTATATGTTTTATATTGTTTTTTCATATTATCCTTACCCACATTTTTATAATAACATTGTATTAGCTTTTTTTTAATCATTGGCGGCCTTTTATGCTCTATCTCATGTATACTTTTACTATATACTGTTGGCATGTTTATATGGTTTATAAAAAAACACTCATATTGTTATATTTTACCATTTTTACACCTGAATCCATATGTATACAAGTGCACACCCAGTGACATTTTTATATGAACATCCATTGCTAAAGGTTACATGAATTGTCTAGCTGCCCAAAAGAAAGCTATTTTTCCCTGTCTTTGGGTTTCCGCACTTGCACAGTCTCTCTTATTATCATATCACTGAATTACATGCTGACTTGCTGAACTGGCGGAGCCGGGTCTTGAACCTGGGTCGCCTGGGTCGTAGGCAGAGCCCTTGACCATTACACTATCCAGCCATTACTGGCTATCCCATATTCCAGCCACTGCTGGGTATCCCATAACTATCCCACTGGAAACTTCCTGTGCGACCTTAGTCACACTTCCTGTTACTAAACACTTCCTGATTGGACTTCAGTCCTGTCAGTTTAACCTTTCTCCCTATTTAAAGCAAGCCTCACTTCATAGTGACACAGAGGCGCTCAAACCTACTGCTTGACCCACTGAGGTAAGTTATCATATACTTTATGCTTGCAGTTTATATTAATTCCTTTTGTGTCCATATAAAGCTTTATATGCTGTCTAGGAATAGACCGCGCCCTATACCCAGCTCTACTATTTAACTGTTTCACTTTGAGAGTATATAAACCCTCTAATCTGTGAGCATTAAGCCTTAGCTATTTGATTTCTGACATCTAAGCTTGTTCGCATGGCCCTGTGTTTATGTGGGCCGTAAATGTTGTGTTTTTTTTTTTTTTTTTTTTGTAGCAATGCTTTATGTAGCAATTATTTTATGTGTTCTCTACCAATTATCTGCTGTGCTGATTGTTGCAATTCTGTGGGTAGTTATTGTGTGTACATTTTGTTTTTTATTCCAGTTGTGCTCCCATTTTTGCCTGAGGAAGCGGGGTCACGCCCGCGAAACGCGTTGCATTTGTGGAGTTGAATAAATTATTTGTTCATTCTGTTTTATCGAGACTCGAGTGAGTTTTCTTGTTTGTAAGAGGGAGGTAAGTCCACCCTAACACCCCCCTCTGCTTTTAAACGGTTTTTAAAACGTTTTACTCTACTCTGGCGCCTCTGTATACTGAGCTTTTGCTGATCTTCTAGTCCACCCTGGGTGGAGGGGTGCATCCCCATCTACTATCTACAGAGTGCTCTCTTCTTAACCTGAGTGGGGTCAGGTCCTAATGCTCCCCACCTGCATTTAAAGTGGTTGCCTATGGGTAACCCGTGTTTGTGAGTATATACACATAAAATTGTTTTGAACTCTTCATTTTACCTGACAATACTGCACCATATTGGGCTCTCGATTCTCTTCTTGTTTTTAAGCTTACTACCAATCTAGCTTCCCTGGTGGTCTAGAGTGGGTCAAACATAATGCAAAGTGGGGAAACCACTTAAGGGCCAAATGTAATGGTTCTGAGAGCCAAATTTGGCCCACGGGCTGGAATTTGACATGTATGCTTTAGACTGTATTCTGATAGCACTATTGCATTTCTCTGTGTGTGACACTACACAGCCCACTGATACTCACAGCTGCGCACAGTGCTACTACTGCTGTTAGCCCATTCAGTTGCAGGCACAATAGCAGCACCTCCAGTGCATTATTTTAGACTGTATTCTAATTCTGATAGCACTATTGCATTTCTGGGTGTGTGACACTACACAGCCAACTGATACTCACAGCTGTGTACACTACTGCGATTGTTGGCCCATTCAGTTGCAGGCACAGTACCAGGGATGCTCATCCGGATTCCGGATATCTGAGTAACCTGGATATCCGAACTTTTTTCAGCTATCCGACCCCTGATCCAGATTCTGGATACCTGGGCAAATCCGGATAGCTATCTGCGGATAGTTGGCTGGGCTATGCGGATATCTGCGGATATCCGTGGATATCTGACCATTTAAACACTGTATGACATCAAGGATGTCCTAGGAGCCAATCAGAGGGCTCCCAGCAGAAGCCCCAGCAACCAATCACAGAGGGGAACCCGGGCCAGCCCCACCTGACCTCATTAAGCCAATCAGAGGCCTCCCAGCCTAAGACCTGGCACCCAATCACAGAAAGGAACACTGGCCAGCCCCCCTGTATAATGAGGGCTGCCATGATGAGACTGATCGTCCTCGCTTGCTGAATGCTCACTGAGAGACATGCTCTAGTGTTGGGCGAACACCTAGATGTTCGGGTTCGCGAACGTTCGCCGAACATCTCCGCGATGTTCGGGTGTTTGCGCCGAACTCCGAACATAATGGAAGTCAATGGGGACCCGAACTTTCATGCTTTGTAAAGCTTCCTTACATGCTACATACCCCAAATTTGCAGGGTATGTGCACCTTGGGAGTGGGTACAAGAGGGAAAAAAATATTTGAAAAAGAGCTTATAGTTTTTGAGAAAATTGATTGTAAAGTTTCAAAGGAAAAACTGTCTTTTAAATGTGGAAAATGTCATGTTTCTTTGCACAGATAACATGCTTTTTGTCGCCATGCAGTCATAAATGTAATACAGAGAAGAGGTTCCAGGAAAAGGGACCGGTAACGCTAACCCAGCACCAGCAGCAGCACACGTGATGGAACAGGAGGAGGAGGCGCAGGAGGAGAAGGCCACGCTTTTTGAGACACAACAACCCAGGCCTTGCATGAGGACAAGAAGCGTGCGGATAGCATGCTTTTTACCGCCATGCAGTCATAAATGTAATAAAGATGAGAGGTTCCATAAACAGGGACCGGCAACGCTAACCCAGCAGCAGCAGCAGCAGCACACGTGATGGAACAGGAGGAGGCGCAGGAGGAGAAGGCCACGCTTTGAGACACAACAACCCAGGCCTTGCAGGAGGACAAGAAGCGTGCGGATAGCATGCTTTTTACTGCCATGCAGTCATAAATGTAATAAAGATGAGAGGTTCCATAAACAGGGACCGGCAACGCTAACCCAGCAGCAGCACACGTGATGGAACAGGAGGAGGCGCAGGAGGAGAAGGCCACGCTTTGAGACACAACAACCCAGGCCTTGCATGAGAACAAGAAGCGTGCGGATAGCATGCTTTGTACTGCCATGCAGTCATAAATGTAATAAAGATAAGAGGTTCAATAAACAGGGACCGGGCGGCAACGCTAACCCAGCAGCAGCAGACGTGATGGAACAGGAGGAGGCGCAGGAGGAGAAGGCCACGCTTTCAGGCGCAACTCAGGCCTTGCATGAGGACAAAAAAAAGCATGCGCAAAGCAATGCAACGAGTAGTTTTCAGGACACAATGGGCTATTCGGAGGAGCTATTCCCACCCCCACAATCTTCTACCCGTGAAAGGTCAATGGAACAGCCACAAATGTTGTGCCCGGATTCACAACCTTTTTCTGTGGAAAATGCACCTCGCACTGAAATGCAAGGCGAGGCCGAGGATGAACATGACGTCAACAACTCAACATGACGCAAAATGGGGGCGAAACAGAAAGCTGCTTTCAATGTTTTGAAGGCCTTAATTGCCTCCGGTGGCCAGTTAGATGCATCATTCATCACACCCAAATCCCAGAGCAATGTGTGCAGGAACTTGAATTGCAGGAGGTGTACCGAGATCATCTGGACAAGTGACAAAATGACAAAGTGACAAAATGACAAAGTGACAAGTGACAAAGTGACAAAGTGACAAGTGAGAGGTTGTTCTGGGGAGCTCTACTCCACTGCACACAGTCACATATGAGGAGAGGTCTCGTCGGGACTGCTGATCCTCCTCAGCTTGCTCAAAGCCTTGAGGGTTCCTGAAGATCCTCTGCTTGGAGTTTGCCGGGGTTCAGCTTGGTGTCGGGGTCGGCGGCGTCCTCCTCACTCCAACGTGGCAGATCTTCTGTTGAAGGAAAAAAAAAACATTTTTTAAAGTCCAGTACCGCTTCTGAAGGACTCACCAAGAGATGCAGGAGCGCTTCAATCTAGCGCACCATCGCTCGCTGGGTGATGTCCCTCCCTACGCGCTGGAATTCTACGCTGCACATGCTAGCACGCTTTTGCGCAGTGCCGAGGTGCATTCCAGCAGCTAGCTACCAAGCTTCTGTGGATCTGATTGGGCCACCATGTTGGATCTCTGCCAAGTCCTCCAAAATTTTGAGCAATCCACGTTGCTTGTGACTGAGCAGTGACAACTCTACAGTCAGCATTACAATACCACTGCTGTGTTTACTGAAGAAATCAATGTTGAAGATGGAAACTGCTGGCATGATGCAAGTGGGGGAATCTGAAGATGAAAACGATCAGCGTGATGATACCAACATCAGGCAACCTGCCTCAGGAAACGCTGGTCCCAGCTATGACAAAGAACAGGACGAGGAACAGCTGGAGTTGGAGCAGGAATTGGATGCCCCCACTGCCGAGGGACAGAGCGGTGCACGTTGGACTTCCACAATTTAGCGGGAATGGACAGCAGAAGAGGAAGAAAGTGATACTGGTGACGAATATGGTGCATCACAACAATCACAACGCTCACAAGAACATGAAGACAGAGGAGTCTGGCAGGATTCTCTGGCACACATGGCTCAATTCATGCTAGACTGCATTGAACGCGGCCCACGCATTATTCACTATTCATTATTATTCATTATTCTGGACAACACCAATTACTGGGTTTATACCCAGTTTATACAAACACAATGTTAAAAAACTGATTGAAGAAAGTGTCAGACAGGTCAAAAATGGAACAATTCCAGCAAGCCCTTGAGGATGGAGACTTTAGAGAGGAGATTGACATCCTCCTCCTTCTCTAGCCAGTTGTACGCCGACAGACTGACTTCAGCAAACCCAGGAGGACCAGGAGGGCAGCAAAGAACACAAGCTGCTGCTAGTGCCCAAAAGGGAATGGTATTGGCAGTGTCCTTGGAGTGGGAACATTTTCTGACACCCATGCAGCAGCCCACAGAACAGCAATCGGGCAGTTCCACGTCCTCCAACACCAATCGCCTGGAGAAGATGGTCAAGGACTACATGTCAGATGGCGTAGCTGTGTTGAACAATCCATCTGCAGAGAGACGGTGAGTGTGACAGCACAGAAGGACCATGGCAACTCACTCATAGTACCACAGTTTGATAGTGCTGCCCAAAAAATTATATGGATCCGTGGACCCGGGCAGTACTGGGAAGTGGGAACGCAGATTTTAGTACCTAAACACACGATACAACATGTTTTCCGGGGGCCGGACTCTGAGGCACATACAGATGGTCCCGATCATCATCCTCATCATACAACTCTTCTCCTGAGTCTGACCCACCCACCACCTCTGCCACCCCAACATCCCCAGACACAGACCCCTCATCGTCCTCAACATTAACTTGGGATGCTGGCCTGAGCCCGACCTCCTCCTCCACATCAGGCCCCATCATCTCCTCAATGGCAGCCCTCAATAATCACTCTGGCGCCGGACCGATGGACACAACGTTCTCCTCCGGGGAGGGCTGCTGCTGACCACTGGCTGCTGGGGTGGATGTTATAGCTTGCGTGGGGCGTTGGCTGTTGCTGTTGTTGGGAGTGCTGCTCACACAGCAGAGGTCTCTGAGGAACTCATGGTGAGCTCATATAGTGGTTGACGTTGAGTGGAGTATTACTGATCCCAGCAATATACACACTGACTGGCAGTACAATGGTATGGGTGGGTGAGCAGAGTACTACAGATCCCAGCAATGCTATATAGTAATGGGGTGACTGAGTGAGCGGCAGTGTACTACTGTTCCCAGCAGACACAGAGTGGCAGTAAACACAATGCTATATAGTGTGGCTGAGCGAGCAGTGTACTACTGTTCCCAGCAGACACAGAGTGGCAGTAAACACAATGCTATATAGTGTGGCTGAGCAAGCGGTGTATTACTATTCCCAGCAGACACAAAGTGGCAGTAAACACAATGCTATATAGTGTGGCTGAGCGAGCGGTGTAGTACTGTTCCCAGCAGACACAGAGTTGCAGTAAACAGAATGCTATATAATGTGGCTGAGCGAGGTACACAGAGTGGCAGTAAACACAATGCTATATAGTGTGGCTGAGCGAGCGGTGTACTACTATTCCCAGCAGCGACACAATGACTGGGGGGACCCTGGCTAGCGTGGCTGGAGCGCGAACTACCCTGCCTGCCTACCCAAAGCTAAACCCACAGACAAATGGCGGAGATATGACGTGGTTCGGGTATTTATTTACCCGGACCACGTGACAGTTCGGCCAATCAGAGCGCGTTCGGGTCCGAACCACGTGACCTGTTCGGCCAATCACAGCGCTAGCCGAACGTTCGGGGAACGTTCGACCATGCGCTCTTAGTTCGGCCATGTGGCCGAACGGTTTGGCCGAACACCATCAGGTGTTCGGCCGAACTCGAACATCACCCGAACAGGGTGATGTTCTGCAGAACCCGAACAGTGGCGAACACTGTTCGCCCAACACTAACATGCTCCAGTGCTGCTGGCCTACAAAGGGCTGTACACAGTGATAAACCTAAGCTGTTCAGTGATTAACCCCTTCACTATCACTACAGTATACTTAAATCGTTAATTAGCTTGATTGATGTCATAGTGTAACAGTTAGAGTGTGTGCTCCAGTGCTGCTAGCCTAGGAAGAGCTGTACACAGTGATAAGCTGTTCAGTGATTAACCCCTTCACTATATACTACAGTATTCTTAAATTGTTACCGTAATTAGCTTGATTTCATTATGTGACGGACAGTCAGGGCTTGTTTCCACTGTAGAGGTGCGGAATCGCCTGGATTCCACCGCTGAAGAAATCGCATGCGGCTGCGTTTCCGCATGCAGATTTACCCGCGATTTCGCATGCGATTTCGCATGGCAAGGAGCCATGCGAATTTAACCATGTCACTGCCTGTGTTAAGTTCCATTGGCTTTCATGCGAAATCACATGCGAAATCGCGGGGAAATCCGCATGACAAAGCCGCATGCGATTTCCCTATTGAATACATTAGTGGCAATTCGCCCGCATTCCTGCCGCACGCGAATCTGCACGACCCTGTCGTGCAGATTTTCCCCGCACCGAAAAACGCCGCCGCCGCCGCACACGTGGAAACAGCCCCATCCACTAACATTAAGTATGCAAATCCGCATGCAGTGCCCACATGCGGATTCGCTATAGTGGAAACGAGCCCTCAGTGTGTGCTCATGCTCAGGGCTGCTGCAGCTGCTATGTGTCTGTGTGTTCTGTGCACAGACCAGGCCAGCTGCTGCCTGCTGGCCAGCTATTAGCCTTAGCTAGCTACAGTTTAGGTTAGGTTAGGGATTAGGGAATAGGAACACGTGCAAACATGTGCCACGTGCAAAGTGCCACATGCTGCTGCTGCTGCTGCATTGCCCTGCTCCTGCTGCCTGTGCTGCTCTCACCAGCAGGGTGCCACAGGCCACTGCTGCTGTGCTGATACCACCTATATTTAGCCCAAAACACAATTGCTGCATAATTTTTTGGAGGTGTCTTGGCTGAAAACTGTCATGTCCCAGTTGTGCGGTTGGACTTTGGACACAATGTGGGCTGCACAACCGCTGTCTGGAACCTAGGCCTAATGATAATTGACAGCCATTTTTTTCCCCACATCATCAATTAGTGTTCCCCTTTGCAAAATAATGATGATACATGCCTCATTTACCCTAAAAACCCTTTTTAAAGCAATTTAAAGGGCACTTCCATTTTTTCTATCCAGATATCCGCAGTCAAAACCACCTCTAGCACCACAGTCGCTCCACTTGATATGTCAGAGGCATTAATCACACATTTGTGTAATGAATTAAGTGATGCACAACCATGATAGTAGCAACAGCCTAGCCTTCCCAGTTTTAAAGCACCAGATGTAACCCCAAATAATTCAGACGACCACCAGAATGGATTTAATAGGCCAAAGCAGCCCGTTTATTTACCAGAATACAAAATCTCATAAACCTATAACTTCAAAGAGCTGAGGTAAGGGACCTGAGATTATAGAACATATTGCACTTAAAGGATAACTGGCAAGCAGCCTGGAACCGGCCCCCGCCGTGGTCACCGGCTCAGGGACAGCTGCATGCCCACCAAATCACTCTCACTTGCTGAGATCCTAACCGGGTGATTTGCACCTGAGGCAAATCCCACCCCCCCCCCACCCCCCAGAAACCTAACAACCTTCGGAGCCCTTACCCCTCCAACACGAACCGACGTGACCCCTCACGGCAGAGAGGCCCACACCCTCAATGCTCTCTAAATGCCTTCTTCTATCCCAAGTGCCCACAAATCCAATTTCATTCAAGTGAACTCCGTCCCTACTGAAAAGTAGATGGAGGTCACTTTCAAGTTCAACATGCCTGATGGCTACGCCCCCATTATGAATAAAGAATCTCGCCACCTCTTTATTGAGTTTGACCCTGGCCTTGTTAGTTTTGCCCACGGACCTCACCAATTTCAATGAAGATCTTGCCACTACGTCTGACCACACTATGGCTGTAGCTGGAAACTCCTTTCTGAGCCTTAAAAAAATCGAACTTGATATCTCTAATGATTACCCTAGTGGATTTTGACACAATGTCATTACCCCCGACGTTTAGAACCAGCACGTCTGGGGCCCTGTCCCACTCAGCGTACCTAGGGATCTCGGGCAGCACTCGCGCCCACACAATACCCGGAAAACCTAACCATCTGATAAGGACCTCCTGCCTCGGGAATCCAAGTAGATGCCCCTTTGGGCGAGCCGCAGCTCTTCTCGCGCCCCTAGAGACATAAGCGTGTCCGAAGATCCACACTAAAGTTGGTTGGTTTTCCTGCAAAACAACAAGAGCAAGAAAACAAAAGAACAAAAAACTAACAACCATTTTCCAACAACAGCTGAATCTTTACATGAAATGTAACCTGACGTAAGACTTCTATCTCATTGAATCCCATCTGCCTATCCTTTTGACTACCTCCTCACTGAGACCCCAGCGCGCCGCCTCGGTCGCTGACCCTATGCAAAACGAGTGGGAGGCAAATTCGCTGGAAGGAAGACCCGCCTTAACAAGGCACTTGCGAAATATAGCGGAAAACTGAAAACGTGTGAGAGGTGAACCGTCTGCGTGCACTAAGAAAACAGGGGCTGATTGCGGCCTAATCTGCAAGAACCGCACAATTCTCTCCCTAGGGCACAATAAGCCCCCTATCTGAAAAAGTGTGATGACCTTTCCTTTACCCACATGGTTCGTTTTTGACTTACGCAAAGTAATGGATACCGCTCCTTCCTGTAATGACACATCACCAGCGAGGATGCCTCCCACCATGAATTTTGACCTACTCACCAACTCCCCTTCCCGGAATGCCCCGAAGAAACCCAAAACAAATGCAGTGCTGAAAAGCACCACCTCGCTTTGGCAAGAGCATACTCCCTGCAGAGCCAGAACCACTTTACTCAGAAACTCGAACATGACAGAGCGCCTAGAATCCCTCGTGGTGGATCCTGCCCTGAATCCTTTCATTGCCTGCCCCACCCTAAAGTCCTTTGTCACATCCCTTTGACCCCTAAACTTAAACAGAAGGGCCAATGGCGCCAACTTCTTGGACATGGCCGCAGCTGACAAGCCCTCCACAAAATTATTCCCTACAAAGTGTAGGAGCAAGCACAACCGATCCTCATCCATTGAGCAGCCCCCAACTTGAGCCATTAAAGCGTCCCACGCTGTCCAGACAGGCGTGTACGCTGCCCATGACGACTCTGATAGGGACCTCCTAAACAGCTGTGAAATCACCCGAAAAGGCATCGTCCACATCCTCTCTGGACAGGGAACCCCACTCTCTTCCGCTGAAGATGCCGCTGCCCCACTGGAAGCGAGAGAGGGCATCAGCAATGATGTTGTCAACCCTGGGCAAATGCACCGCAAAGATGCAAATATTCAACCGTAAACACATCAGAACCAATTGTCTCATTACCTGAACCACTGGCGGTGAGAAAGCTGAAAATTTATTCACGGCTAGCACTACACCCAAGTTGTCACAATTGAAGCGGATGCGCCTGTTAGCCAGACGCTGCCCCCACAATTTAACAACCACAACTATCGGAAACAGTTCTAGCAACACCATGTTGGCCGTAAGACCAGCCTCCACCCACAAAGCGTCCCAGGGGGCTGCGCATCACTCGCCTGCCATAAAAATGCCAAAACCGTGAGCGCCCGACGCATCCGTGAATAGCTCGATTTCAAAGTTACTCACCTCCTCTTCCATGCAAAGGGACCTTCTGTTGAAATCCTGAAAAAAGGTTAACCAGACCTTCAAATCCTCCCTCATATCCGCCGTTATCCGAATGTGATGATGAGGTAAAGAAACTCCCGCCGTGGCGTTTGACAAATGCCTGCAGAAAACGCGCCCCATTGGAATAATTCTGCAAGCAAAGTTCCATTTGCCCAGTAACGATTAAAGGTCCCGCAAAGTGATCTTCCGTCTCGCCACTACAGCCTGGATGGTAGTCTGGAGATCCCTGACCTTATTGCTCGAAGGCTACATTCCATGGCTACCGTGTCAATGTGAACCCCCAAAAACGTTAAGGATGTGGTAGGCCGGGGCGTGGCCGCGGCGCACATCAGACCAACCGCATGTAGACGGAGCTCCGCTATCCGACCAGCTTTTTTGAAGCTTTTCCCGGAGTTTTTGCACTTTTATTCTGCCTCATCTTACTCACCTCCAGGAGGACATCGCGGTGTATGACAGGGAGGAGGAAGCACCGCCAATCTGGGTCACAATCCAGTCTTGTGGCCTACTTCCTTAGAACGCGCCCCAGTATGGTGGCTACTCCGCATGGCGCACAGAAGCCGTCCAAAGCCTTGAGTTCTGCGAGCCCTCCTTCTTCGCCCTCTCAGGCATCGGAAGCAATGGCCATCACCAAGCAAGATCTAGATGAGTCTCTGGACCGAATTTACAACAAATTCGTGAGTAAACTCCAAACGGAGCTTAAAAAAACTGCTGATACGCTCTCTAAAGAAATAGCTGAGATCGGTTCCAGGACTGATGTTCTTGAGCGAAAATATGATGATTTGCTTTCTGATCACAAAGGACTTTTAAAAGAATACAAGGACCTTAAACAGTTTGTGGGTATACTGCAGTTGCAATCAGAGGATTTGGACAATCGCAATAGGCGTAGCAATCTACGCCTGCGGGGGCTGCCTGAAGCTTACTCTGAGTTAAGGCTTTCTGTACCTAAGCTGTTTCACTCTCTGTTAGCAGATGTCCCCAAAGAGGACTTTATTTTTGACCAAATTCACAGGGCCCTTAGAACGACGCCATTGGAGGGCCAACCACCACGAGATGTTATGTGTTTTAAAGATTATTTGCTGAAGGAGCATGTTTTACAAGCTACGCGGGCTACTCCTTATTTTTCTTTTGAGGGCTATGCGGTTCAAATTTACCCGAATTTGTCTCCGGTTACACTTGAAAAGAGGAAAGCAATGAAAGAAGTGATGGCCGTTCTCATTCAAGCTAACATTAAATATCGTTGGGGGTTTCCTTTTAAACTGGTAGTAATGCACAATGGAACTATGCTCTCTGCAATAACACCTGCTGATGGACATAAACTTTTGGGTAAACTGGGCCTATCTGCCCATGCTTCTACTTTCCCACGTTCTTCTCCCCCACGTTCCCAACAAGGGTGAACTGCCTCTCCAATATGGCAAAATCAAGATTCCTCTTCTCCTCGTTCCCAATGGTAGTGCTTAATGAGCAGCCGTTACTTGGACTCTCGTGGTGAAAAGCCTGTATTATATGCCTTGTGTTCAAAAATATCTCTCTTTGTTGACCTCTATTATATTTACAGATGGACTCCTCCGGTTCTCACCAACCATGTCGATAATACCACTTTAAATTGTTGTCTGGTCGATGCTGGTTCTGCTAAATACCCCCCCCCGACAGCCAGCGAGTGGGTGCACTTTTGATTGCATGTATATTGTTGGTGTCATGGTTACCTGGGTGTCTATTCCAGCTGGTTTAGCACCCGGATGCTATTTTTATGTACTATGGTTTATTGTTTCAGTTAATGTTTTAGGTTTTCTAATACGTTTTTCCACAGGGGATATATGTCGTGAACAGGTTTATCATACTTTTCAGGTTGGGATTCTATTATTCCTTTTTCTATTATGGCGCATATTAAATTGATATCTCATAATGTGCAGGGCTTTAATAAGCCATGCAAAAGGAGCAAGGCTTTTTTGCATTACAAACGCCTGAGTGCTACGTTATTATTTCTGCAAGAATCGCATTTTCAACATGGTAAAGTTCCTACTTATTTTGATAAGCAATTTTCACGTTGTTATTTCACTACTTTTTCCTCTAAATCCAGTAATGTGGCTGTGTTCTTACATAATAAGCTATCCTTTGATCTTCATGACACATATAAAGACCCTGATGGGCTTATAGTAATACTTAAAGGAACTCTGCAAGGCAAATCCACTACACTCTGCAATTGTTATGCCCTTAACACTGGACAATCTAATTTTTATTTCTAAAGTTAATAGATTACTTGAGCAGTATTATTCTCCTAATATGATTGTTGCTGGAGATTTTAATGTAGTCTCTAACCCCTCCTATGATCTCCCTTTGCTCGATGTTTCCCTAGGTCCCTGTCCAAATTGATTAGTACACATGGGGCCTGATTCACAAAGCAGTGCTAACAGTTAGCGCGCTAGTGAAAAGCCCTTTATCACGCCTAAACTCTGTTTAGGCATGATAAGTTTAGGCATGATACGTTTAGGTGTGATAAGTTTTTAGGTGTGATAAGTTTAAGCACCAACTGGGTTAGCACCGCAGTGCACAGCTGATCAAAAGTTTTGCGCTAGCAAAGTCTGGTGCACTTTGCATAGAGTTTAATGGCGCTGCTTTGCGTGTGGGACTTTGTGCGCGATCTAAACTTATCTAAACTTATCATGCCTAAACTTATCATGCCTAAACTGAGTTTAGGCATGATAAAAATGGTTATCACGCCTAAAGTCTTTAACTGGGTTATCACCGCTTTGTGAATCGAGCCCATAGACTGTTAGATGTTTGGAGGTCTTTTAATATAGGTTCCAGGGAGTATACCTTTTATTCTAATTTCAGGAAATCTTATGCACATCTTGATTATATATTGCTAGCGCCTGCATTGGTATCTAATGTCTCTAGCTCGAATATAGACTACTGCTCGTGGTCTGATCATAATTCGGTCTCCATGGAATTTAAATATTTTGGAACACCCTTTAACTTTGGTAATTGGAGACTGAATGATAGTCTTCTAGCTACTGAAGCTGATTGTCTCCCTTTTGCTGCTGCACTAGAAGAATATTTTTGTTTTAATACTTCTACAGCAACCTCTCCTGGTAATCTGTGGGCAGCTCACAAACCTGTTTTACGTGGCTTATTTATCTCACAAGCTATAGCCAACAAAAAATTAAGGGTAGCAAAAATATTACAGCTTACTACAGAGCTAGAGACATTATCTAAGCAACACAGCCACTCCACTGATTCTGCTCTTTACTCTCGTATTTTAGCAAAGCGTACTGAATTGAATCTGTTGCTCAATAGCAGAATTGAAAAATCCTTTAAATTTATGAAGGCTAGATTTTTGCTATTGGGCAACAACTCATCCACTATGTTTGCTCGTAAATTAAATAATTTCTATAAGGTACCACATACCTATAAACTTAGGAATAGCAGAGGCCTTTTAGAAACTTTACCACAGAAAGTAATGGAGGTTTTTGTAGCTTTCTACTCTAAACTATTTGGTCAACCGGCAACTATGGAGGCAGCTCAAGTGCCTTAATGGCTTTCCTCGCTGAATTTACCTAAACTATCTGAAGAACAACTTCAAGCTCTCAATGCCCCTATTAGTATAGAATAATTACTGTGAGCCATTAAAACTCTTAGGAATTCTTCTTCTCCAGGGCCGGACGGTTTCTCCTCACTTTATTATAAAAAAAATGTGCCCCCCTTTTAGCTCCACATTTAGTGAATCTTTTTAATGAAGTCCTTAAAGGAGGTTCCTTCCCGCCAGAGATGCTTTCAGGTAATCTATCCCTTATCCCAAAACCCGGTTTAGACCATTCTTCCCCTTCCAACTTCAGGCCTATTACTGTCCTGAACAATGATATCAAATTATTTTCTAAAATTATGGCACTGAGGTTAGCCTCTATGGTTGCTGGTTTAGTGGGATCTGGATTTATACCGGGACCGATTGGAGCAGATAATGTTAGATTGGCCCTTAATCTCATTCAAGATGCAGAAATTTATGATGAACGTTTTCTAATGCTTAGCCTTGATATTAACAAAGCATTTGACAGTGTTAATTGGCAGTATATGCAGCTGGTCCTTCAATCCTTTGGTGTTACGGGAGGTTTTTCGTCGCCAGTCTCAGCCTTATACCAGAAGCCTGCTACTGTAATTAGGATACCAGGTGCCATCTTGGAACCTTTGACTCTTGCAAGGGCACAAGGCAGGGGTGCCCGTTGTCCCCCATGCCTTTTGCCCTGGCTATTGAGCCATTGGCTCAAGCTATCAGATTAGACCCAGACATACATGGGTATGTCCCTTTCAATGATAAATGAGTTCTCTATGCGGACGATGTTCTGATGTTTTTATCACAACCAGTTACATCTCTCCCTATTTTGCTACAATTGTTAAATAAATTTGCTAGTTTTTCAGGGCTTGCCTTTCGTGTGAGAGTCCACGGAGACACCGCCACGCGGTGCAACGTGGCGGCGGTCTCCGCTTCCCAGCTAGCGAGTTCCGCCTCACATGCGGAACTGCTGGCACGGGTTGGTGGGGACACCGCCGCCGCGGCTGGCGACATGGCAGTGGGTCCGGTGGTGCAGCCGGCGAACTTTGGCATGCGTTCGTGCGCGGACCCTAGGCCTGGCCTCTCTGGTGCACAGAGGCAGAGGGTCGTACGCACGCGTGCAAGGAGGCAGGATTTTTACCTCCTACGTAGGAGGGTCAGCTGACTCTCCAGTCAGCTGACCTCAGGAGGCCTTTTAATTGGCTGGGCGGCGCTGCTGATGCGCTCCCAGCATATAAGGAGCTTATTTTCAGTTGCTCCTTCTATAGTGAATACACTTCTGTGTTAACGCTCAGACCTTAGTTCAGTGCCCTGGTGTTGATGCTAAGGATTTCACACCTTAGTTAGGATTGTATTTTATATTGTATCTGTGTTTGACTCCGGCTATCCTTGACTGCTCTCTCTCTCCACGCTATTGTACCTCTGCCTATCTGATTCTTGTTGCCGACCTTTGCTTGTTTACAGATTACTCTTCTGCCTTCCGTTCCTGTACTGCTGCCGCCATCTCTGTTGCCGAACCCTTGCCTGTCTGACCTTTCTCCCTTCAGTGGAACGTCTCCCACTGGAGGGTTATCTCTGAGGCTTGCCTCTCCGAGACGCCTGCCCCAAGCAGACGATTACTGCTAGGGGTCGAGATTCCTCACTTTGCCTGGTTAGAGGATCTCACTCACGGGGTTCCCATTCAGAGGTAACCACACCTCTGAGGAATTACCGTGTGGTGGATATTTCCACAGTCCTGTTATATATATATATATATATATATATATATATATCCAGTTCAGCGCCGCGGTCCGAAAATCTCATGCATCCGAGCAACGTTCACCTCCCATTCATTCGCCTATAACTTTATTGCTACTTATCACAATGAATTGATCTATAGCTTGTTTTTTCCGCCACCAATTAGGCTTTCTGTGGGTGATACATTTTGCTAAGAGCCACTTTACTGTAAATGCATTTTAACAGGAAGAATAAGAAAAAAACGGAAGAAATTCATTATTTCTCAGTTTTTGGCCATTATAGTTTGAAATTAATATACGCTACCGTAATTAAAACGCATGTATTTTATTTGCCCATCTGTCCCGGTTATTATACCATTTAAACGATGTCCCTATCACAATTTATGGTGCCGATATTTCATTTAGAAATAAAGGTGCATTTTTTCAATTTGCGTCCATCACTATTTATAAGCTTATAATTTTAAATAATATAATAACATATTCTCTTGACATGCATATTTAAAAAGTTCAGACCCTTGGGTAACTATTTATGTTGTTTTTGTTTTATTTTTTAATTGTTTTTTTTTTTTTTTGTAAATAAAAAAAGTGTATGTGGGTAATTTTTGGTGTGGGAGGGAAACTGCTAATTTTAAATGTAAAATAATGTTTTTTTTTAATCAAAAATGTATGTGGGTGCAGTTTACTATTTGGCCACAAGATGGCCACAGTGAAAAAAGTCCTAGATGCGAACCAGCTCGCATCTAGGAACTAAAATGCTGAGGAGTTGTTTCCTGGGGACAGAAATACCGCGCTCTCTGGAGAGAAAGCGTCAGTATTTCTGCGGGGAAGTTAGATCGGTGAATGGGAATTATATTCCCATTCACTGATCGGGGGGCTAGCGGCGGGCAGCGGGAGCGCGCGCGGGGGCGCGCCCGATCGCGCGCACGAGCCGGCGGCAGCACCAGTGCCTATCTGGACGAGGAAGCTCGTCCAGATAGGCCGAACTGGATATATATGTACCGGGTGTCCAGAGGTTAGACATATATCTGTATTATTGGTGATTCTGCAGATCATCAATAATCAGGTTCTCTCTGTGTGTTGACACCGATCATTACATTTCGGTAAACACTTCAAAATCATTGGCTATGCCTATAAATTTACCACATTTAGCTGTTAAGTTACTGGAAGCTAACTTTGATTTCCAATGGTGGAAAAAGAAACTTAAGCACTTGGGGATTGTAACGATCGGTGTCAGCCAGAACAGTTTTTCTGATTATTGGTGATCTGCAGTATCACCAATAATACAGATGTTATACCTGATTATGTGGTGATCTGCAGAATCACCAATAATACAAGTATAGCAAGACACACAGGATACAAAGATGTAGCATGGTGTTTGGTGCAACAGTAAATATAGATGAAGATACCCACATTCCAGAGGAGCTGGTGACACGGAAGAGTAATGATAGGTTCACCCGAGGAGCGGGTGATGCACAGTAAGACAATGTAGCGAGATCACTCAAGGAGCAAGTGATTCAGACTATACTGCAACAGGCGATCCCCTGAGGGGCAGGAGACGCAGACAGCATATGATAGCTAGTCACCTGAGGAGCAGGTGACTAAGACTGTACTGCAGCTATCAACCTGAGGAACAGGTGATTCAGACTATACTGCAGCTATCAACCTGAGGAGCAGGTGATTCAGACTATACTGCAGCTATCAACCTGAGGAGCAGGTGATTCAGACTATACTGCAGCTATCAACCTGAGGAGCAGGTGATACTAAGCTGAGAGTCCCTCACCAGGACTAAGCTCACTGGTGAGGGCAGAAGAGTCAGACAAGCAGGTTCGGCAACACACGGACAGATACGGTACAAAGGTAGAAAACAGAATCAGAGTGAGGGATAAGCTAAGTCGGCAACTGGATCAGATAGGCAAAGGCACAGAATCACAAGACAGAAGAGTAGTCAAGGCTAGCAGAGGGTCATAACAAATAATACAATTCAATTAGTACTTTAAGCTATCAACAGAATCTGGCTAAGTGTGGATCCCCAGCTCCTGCTGGTTCTAGCACACTTTCGGATCTGACTATGGGTCTGAGTGCTAACACGTAGCATATGCAACAGCAGACAAGGGACAACTGACAGGCCTGTTCTATATATACTGGGAGCGCTCCTCAGCACCGCCCCAGTCACTCAGCCAATCAGGATCAGTGCTGGAGTCAGCTGACCGGCTGATCAGCTGACTTTCCTTCTGCTTGCATAAAGATCCTGTCTGTGCGCGCGCGCGCGTAGACCTCAGTCTGTGTGCGACTGAAGGAGCTGGCAAAGTTCCACCATGCGACCGAAAGCCGCTGGCTGAGACGCGGAGACAGCCGCCATGCCACTCGGCGCTGCAGATGCTTCCTCCTCATTCCCCACAATCCCAGGCATAATTCCATCATGTATCTGCACGGCGGAAACCGCCGGCTGAGACGCGGAGATAGCCGCCATGCCACTCTCTGGAATCTCTTGCGGCATCTCCGCAATCCCTTACAGGGATTTTTTTTACTTCTTCTTTTGAGGGGCTATATGACGCTAACTACCCAGAATTATTCTCCCAGATTAATAAATATCTGAAGGATTGGGACTCATATAAAGTATCATGGCTGGGGCGTAGTCTCGCTTGTAAAATGGTGTTACTACCTAAATTATTATAATATTTTAGACTTTTGCCTATACGTCTTACCAAAACCCAGTTACAACCCCTTCAATCGCAATTTAGTAAGTTTATTTGGAATAATAAACCCCCTAGAGTAAGAGCTACATTATATAGACATAAACGTTGGGGTGGCATTGGTCTCCCTCACCTTTGGTCCTATTTTTTGGCCACCAGACTGGCACAATCCCTTGCTTGGAGCCCGGCTACCCCCCCACCTAGATGGGTTCAGTTTGAAGCTAATTCAATTTTACCATTTTATCTCCCCACTTTGCTTTCTTCAGTTTTGCAGTCCCATTTCTCTCAAATGTACTCCCGCAATAAGATTGTGGGCTCTTTTGTAAAACTCTGGTGTATGTCTAAACTTATCTATAAATTGGCTCCTCAGACTTCTGCCAGATTGTTCTTTTTTGGGAATCCCGAATTCATCCCTGCATGGGAAGCCCTGGAACATTTTCCTGGTGGAAAACCTTTTGACTGCCAACAGGTTCTGGATTGCTGACAAATTCCTCTCGTTTTACCATTTTAGGTTTACAAAAGATATCCCTTATAATGAATATTTAAGATGCTCTCAGATTGAGCACTTTTCTAAATCTCGTTTTCCTTCTCCTCCTACTATTCCCCTTAAAGAATTTGAGCAATTATTTTATAATTGTGGTCGTCATAGGGGGTCGATCTCTCGCATTTATGATATTTTGGTTAACAGGCATACTGACAGCAAATTACCGTATATGGTGACCTGGGAAGCGGATCTGGGATTTCCTATTTCTCTTAAAACTTGGGACTCTATCTGGGCTAACGTGGGATCTGTCACTCACTCTAATATATTAAAGGATACCCCAGTAAAGTTAATGTTACGTTGGTATTACACGCCTGCTAGGCTTCATAAATTTTTCCCTCTGTCTCTCCATTGTGTTTCCGAAGCTGTGGGTCTGTTGGAACACTATCTCATATTTTTTGGGATTGTCCGGTGGCCCAGGGTTTCTGGACTGAATGGATGGCTTTGGTCTTGCAGATATTCCACTTCCCGGTTTCTGTGACTAAAATTCAAGCATTATTATTTGCTCCTCACCCAGATATCCCAGGTTCGTTTTCCAGACTTTATAGATGTTTGTTATTGGCTGCACTATGGGTAATAGCATTCAACTGGAAATCTCCTTCTCTTCCAATTTCTCAGTTAAGGATTCGTATGGATATGCTTAAACTAACTGACAGACTTTTTTATTCAAGTATTGATAACTTAGCTAAGTTTGACACTTCATGGGAATGTTGGACCTCTTATTGTGATACTTGATAAGGTTCTATATAATACTGCTACTTCATTTTTTTTGTTCTTATAAATGGCTGTATAGCTCTGCAAGAATTTTATATATTATAACTGCCTTTTTCCTTTGTGTGCCAGATCCCCTGTGGTTATGGTTATTATAATAACTCTCTGTTCGAACATTGTTCAATACTGTTTGTTGTACATTTTTTAGATTTATGTACTATTTTGTGCACTTTTCAGACTGTTGTTCTATATTTGTGCTTAATGTATTACAATTTTGCATAATAAAAGCTTTAAATATGAAAAAAAGGATGTGGCAGGCCCTTCCGTCTTGGCTAATGCTAGGGGAATTCCAAACATGTCGCATATCTGGTACATCGCAGACAAGGCAGACGTGCAATCGGCTGAACCTGCCACCCCCATGAAAAGAAAGTCGTCCAAATAATGTAACACGGATCGGACCCCAGCAACTTCCTTTACGACCCACTCAATGAAACAACTAAACTTTTCAAAAAATGAACAAGAGATTGAACAACCCATAGGGAGACAAAGATCCACAAAGTACTTCCTTTCCCAGACAATCCCTAACAGCTGAAAAACTGGATGGATGGATGGATGGACCGGCAGCAGCCTGAAGGCTGACTCTATGTCTGTCTTGGCTAACAGGGAACCTTGACCCAACCTCCTAACCCACCTAATCACATCTGTTTCCCCAGTTTTTAAACCCTCCACGGAAACCTCATTGGTCTGAACAGCTGCCTCTGAACTGCCCAACACCATTGCTGACAGCGCCGCCGGAGTTTGAGCCTGCTGTGCTGCTGGGCTTGCTGTAACTATCCCTGCTGGGGCTGCCAATGCCCAAGCTCCTGCTGCTGTCCACTGGGACCCGCCGACATGGCCGCCATCTGGATCTGGACCCACTCCGGTCCCCTGGACGCTGCCTCCATCCTGATTCGCTCCACCAAGGCCTCCAAATCCGACATGCTACAGACAGGCAAAGTAGGTCCGTGCAGCTTCTCACATAACGCCTGTCTGTGCAACTCCACCCCCCCCCCCCCCCCGCCTATTTCAAAATTGCATCCCAGCTCCACCTACTCCTTTTTCCAGCCTCTTCCTATTGAACTTAACCCTTTCCTTCCCGGCAGGCTACACTATCATGTGTGTCCTTACAGATTCCTCTGCGCTATACTTCCAGGCCTTTTCTTTATTAGCAGAAGATGAGGAAGATAAGGATGTTACAGTACCTGATATGTCTCAGTCAGGTGTCAGTACTCACATGGACATAAGGTGCGAGGATGATGATGATGATGTAGTACCCGTATTTGGTGCCTTTTTGAAAGGTGTCTGATACAAGTGAAGCAATTGATGATAATGCGATGTGTCTATGGATGTCACATGGGTGCCCGCAAGAAGAGATGAAAAACAGGGGGACAGTTCAGATGGGGAGACGGGGAAGGAGGAGGAGGTGAGTTGTTGTAACTAGCAGGGGGAGCTCATCAAAAGGAGCTAGTGGTACTGTCAGACAGCATGTATCGGCACCTGGAGTCACTGAAATTCATGTCTGCTCATGTTTGACCTCCTGCTCCAACAAGAGAAAGCCATAAATGAATATCTGTATGAGTACGGTGCTAGGACATACCGTGGGGAGCTGTTTTTTTTACCGCATTACTGGATGCCAGGGTTGATTGGACAGCCCTGATCATGACTCCGCCCACTTTCAAATTGACTCGTAAACACGAGGATGAAAGGGATATTCGACTTGAGCGCAGTTTTGAGTCGAATAACCACATGTAATCACAATAAAATCTGCCAAATTTAACGGTTAATAGCAAAACCACCATAATCGCTAGAAACACCAAATTTGCAGGATATGTTAAGCAGAACAGTGGGAACAAGGGGAAGCCATTTTTTTTTTCAAAAGAAATTATAGTTTTTGAGAAAATCGATTTTAAAGTTTCAAAGGAAAAAAGTATACATTTAAATGCGGTTAATGACAG
The DNA here is from genome assembly GCF_040937935.1 of Hyperolius riggenbachi. NCBI lineage: Eukaryota > Metazoa > Chordata > Amphibia > Anura > Hyperoliidae > Hyperolius > Hyperolius riggenbachi. The sequence goes on along the minus strand of NC_090655.1, from coordinate 205,293,885 downwards.
TTAAAGTAGCAATCCTAACGGTAGTGTAAATTTACATATATCAAAATAAAGAGCAATGAATTTCCTGATGGGGCTTCCAGGAGGTCCATGCGCAGTGCGTATGGACCCTCTAAAAAACCCTGTGGAGTGGCAACGCTTTGGCCAGGGATTGCTATAAAGCCGCAATATGGCTGTATAAAGATCCCTGGTATCTGAGTAATTTAATGTATGGTCCCCCCTATAGAGCATATTTAACCCCTTGTCCCCCATGCAGGCTAGTATAGCCAGAATGCAGAGCCCTGGCCAACTGGGGCTTCACACCCTGAGGAGCTATACCAGCCATGGTCCATGGTATTGGGGGGCTCCGGAGCCCTTGTCCAATCCATGGACAAGGGGCTTTTCCCCACCTCTGGTGCCCCAGGAGGAGGTGGGGGCAACAATTTCCAGGGGGGGGGGGGATTCATGGTGGCATCTGGGAGACCCCTTTAAGAATCAACTTCAATCAACTTCTAGATCACAAGATTAGAGGATAGTGGCATGGGACATTTACTTGTAGTTGTGTTTTTATTTCATTTGTGGCTATGCTCATTTCTCCTGAGAGGCTGGCAAGTATCTGAGGTCCCCTTCTTAAAGGGGAGTTCAAAAGGGGATTGTGCGTGGGCACACCATCGGATCAAAAAAGGTCGGGTGCTTGGTAATATGGCATAGGCTTTGCCAATATAGCTTCGAAAAAACGTCAAGTATACCAACACACCGTGTTCCATGAAGAAAAAAAAACGCTCTTTTATTGAGCCATTATATCCACAAAGATACTGACAACAATCCTTAATATTCAGCAATCTAGGCAGATCTATGCAACATGCTATGTATTGTGTACTCAGCGCTACTATGCCTACACATTTGTTCCTAATGCAGCCCATCCTCAGCAGCCCCATTCAAATAGTGAGCTAATTGATCCAAACATTCAAATGCAAGTACCGACTCACCGGCTGCATTAGGAATGAATGTGTAGGCATAGTAGTGCTGAGCGCAGAAGCGTTTCTAGAGACCAGCTGATAAGCTAATTGCCTAGAGCGCGGATTTATGGCAGGGCGCTTTGAGGGAAAAAAAGTTTATTTTTCCTGTCCTTAGAGACTGAAAACTTAGGGAATGGAGATAAAAAGTTCTAATGAAAGCCTGTGCTGCTCAGCCTCAAATAAGGAATCTACAAACCTTTTGTCTACAACACTTTGTATGGCATTCCCTAATTTTAGTGTTGTCTCGGGATCTAGAGTGTGTCTGTGTGACTCCTGTCCTGCCCGCCCCTCCTTATGACTTGAAAAGAAGAGGAGGATGGTGTCTTTGTGTGCATTCCAGAACGGACTAGCCGGGAGGAAGGAGGGAGATTTTCCCTCACGCTGCTAGTATAGTGTATAAGGCAATGTGAAGCACTAGGCTGGTTGAGGGAAATAAATGTACAATTTGATGGCAAGCTGGTAAATGTACACAGCATGATGCAGAAGAGAGGCTTGCCTCATACATCATCACTTATTACAATGCCAAAATAGTGTGCAGCGAGCAGGCAGACTGGCCAACATCTTTGTATTAATCATTTTCAGGGAAGGTCTTTATAAAGAATAAAGGCTATGCTGAGAATCTCCTATGGAGAGATGGACTAGTCCAAAATCTGTTGGTAATGTCAGATTTCTACTACCTACTGTAAGTCTCAGCAACATAGGAGAAAAGTAATTTATGGCTCATTTTACTCTGGGAGAAATGTGCTTCTTATTTATATGTGTTTTAAATTTTAAGATTTTTGTGATGATTCCTCTTTAAGGAACCAATGGAGAGCCTTAAAGGGAAATTCAAAGATGCTATTCTCACAGCTATACTTAGTATAGCTGGGAGCAGTGGTGCTCAGCAGAGCTCGAATATTCGAGTAGCTCGAATATTCGAGCTCTTTTTCAGCTATTCGAGCTCGGTATTCGAGCTCCGAATAGCTGGAGCTATTCGAATGGGCTATTCGAGTGAACTGCATCCTGGCAGTAGCACCACACCCATCACTGCACAGCCTTCAGCAGCAGCAGCAGCAACAGCAGCCACCCGCCCTCCTGCTCCTCCAGCAGCACCAGCAGGAGTGCGGAAACGCACTGCTCCTCCCCCCTCTGCAACTCCTGCCGCCAACACTGAGGCCTGTTCTGGCAGCCAGTCCTCAGTGGCCTCCTCTGCTGTGTCTGCTGATTCCCGTGCCAGCAAAAGGCCACGCCAGAGCCTTTTGAGCGAGTCCTTCCAGGGGGTGGTTAGGGCTCTGCCTCCCAGCAGCCGTCGCGTGCGGCAGCTGAACGGCTTGCTGGCACGGGCCATGTGCTCCCAACTCCTGCCGTACACGCTCGTGCAGGAGGGGAGCGACATTCGTGCGCTGCTTGCTTGCGCAGCCCCAGACGGGCAGCTCCCCAGCAGACACTTCTTCGCCCGCAAGGCCATTCCTGCACTGCACCGCTTTGTGATGGCCAATGTGGAGCGAGGGCTGGAGCACGCGGTTGGTGAAAGGGTCCACGTCACCATGGACTCCTGGAGCAGCCGCTTCGGGACAGGCCGCTACCTGTCCTTCACTGTCCACTGGGTCAGCTTGGTGGAAGGGGTGAGGATTGGAGAGCAGCAGCGGGCACAGCAGCAGCAGCAACACAGTGGGTGGTGCCACCCCGCAGGGTCGGGGGAACTGCAGCAGGTTCCTCCGATCCTCTGCCATCCTCCGGCACACCTGGCCAAACCCCCCGCCTCAGCAGCAGCGTGAAGGCCCGCCACTGCCAAGCGCTGCTGCACTTGGTCAGCCTTGGGAAGACCAAGCTGACGGCAACCCATGTGTTGGCCAAACTCCGGGAGCAGGAGAGGATTTGGCTGACCCCCAGAGGCCTCAGAGTCGGAGAGGTGGTGGCCGACAATGGGGCCAATCTGGTTGCCGCAATAGACAGGGGAAACCTGACCCACATCCCCTGTCTTGCCCACGTGCTGAACCTGGTGGTGCAAAAGTTCTTGCGCACACCTACCAGGGGATGGGCGAACTACTGGAAACAGCAAGGAACGTTGTGCGTCACTTCCGGCGCTCGGCTGCAGCCTGTGCGAGCCTGGAAGACATGCAAAAGGAGCTGGAGCTGCCACGCCATCGGCTGATCCTTGACGTTCCAACTCGCTGGAACTCCACCCTGGCGATGTTGGAGCATCTGGTTGAACAGAAGCACGCTGTCAACCAGTACCTTGCCCTGGCCACTGTTTCCGCCGCTCAGAGAAGGGACAAGACCAGCAACATCCCGTCCATCGTCCCCGATGATGACTGGAGGCACATGCAGCAGGTGTGCTTAGTGCTGGCTCACTTTCTGCAGGCCACTAACATGGTGAGCAGGGACCATGCTATGGTCTGCGAGTGGGTGCCCCTGGTTTGTCTGCTGAACAGGGCCCTCGATGCTTTGCTGGAACAGGGAGCGGCAGCCTTGGACCAGCAGGAGCGGCAAGCAGCTGCACAGTCCACCTCTGAGGGGGAGGAGGAGGAGGACTTGGTAGAGGTCCCTGACCTTGTTGCTGATGAGGGGGATCAGCACAGCGCAGCTGAGTTGGTGCGGGGGTGGAGAGAGGATGAGGCGGCAGAGGAGGAGGATGAGGAGGACAGCACTGCCGTCTATGTGCCAGCAGGCGTGGCCCGCCTCTTCCCAATGGCAGCGCACATGCTGACGTGCCTGCGCAAGGACCCCAGGGTGATCCAGATGAAGCAGAGGGAGGACATCTGGATCAGCATGATGTTGGACCCACGCCTCAAGGGGAAGTTGAGCCAGTTCCTGCCGCCTGCAGGAGGAGACCCAGCGCAACAAATAAGGAGCTTGCAGCAGGCCCTTGTTGAGCGCTTGGAGGAAGCCTTCCCCCAGCCTTCCACCCCCACTGTCCAGCCAGCACAGAGGCAGCAGCAGGTGCCTGCATCCAGCAGCAAGCGCCCCACAGACCTGCTGTCTCTCAGCAACGAGCTCTACAGGACTGTAGAGGCTCCGGCAGCAGTGACTAGAGAGGAGGTGCATGCAGCAGCATCCTCCTCCGGTCACAGCCAGCGCCTGACCCGCATGGTGGCTGACTACATGGGGTCCTACAGCGGGCTTGACAGCGATGCCCCTGTTGATCCCATGGAGTATTGGGTCAAGCGCCTGGAGATCTGGAGCGAGCTGGCGCAGTACGCCCTGGAAGTGCTGTCCTGTCCCCCTTCCAGCGTGCTGTCCGAGCGCTGCTTCAGTGCAGCTGGTGGCGTGGTCACCGAGAAACGCTCACGTCTGTCTCACAAGTCTGTGGACAGACTGACGTTTCTCAAGATGAACCAGGCGTGGGTGGAAGGCGAGTTCCTGGCCCCTGTTGTCGGCGAGAGGGGGACATGAACTGAAGAACCATCGTTAATGTGCCTTACCACCCTTTACCACCTCCTGGCTCCTGCTCACTAAGCCAGCCTGGTTCACTTTGACTATTACGTCGCCTGCAGCCACACATTTTACACCTACAGTGGGCTGCTGTGTACTGCCCTTCTGCTGTCTGTCTGTGTTTCCCACTGTCAGGGTACACAGATTTACCTTCTGCTGCCACTCTGCCACCAGCTATTACTTCAAAAAATAGCTATATCTGTGTAATTGGTTGTAAAACCAAAACTACAAAACCATTAAAAAAAAAAAAAAGGTTTAATTTTTCTGAGGTGCCCGGGTTGAAAACTGTGTTGTCCCAGTTGTGTATTGGACACAATGTGGGCTGCACGACCGCTGTCTGGGACCTCCTGTTGTGTTTATTTACGCCCTGGTATCACCGCTAGGTACCAGGGCTATTATGTCACGCTGCCTGCCTTCTGCCACACTCACACTACTCCTCCATTCCTCCTGCTGCTGCTGCTGTCTGTCTGTGTTTCCCACTGCCAGGGTACACAGAATTACCTTCTGCTGCCACTCTGCCACCAGCTATTACGTCAAACAATAGCTGCTCACATAATTACTCCTCCATTCCTCCTGCTGCTGCTGCTGTCTGTCTGTGTTTCCTAACGCCAGGGTACACAGATTTACCTTCTGCTGCCACTCTGCCACCAGCTATTACATCAAACAATAGCTATATATATGTGTCATTTGTTTTACAAACAAAACCAAAAAACCATAAAAAAAAAAAAAAAAGGTTTAATTTTTCAGAGGTGCCCGGGTTGAAAACTGTGTTGTCCCAGTTGTGTATTGGACACGATGTGGGCTGCACGACCGCTGTCTGGGACCTCCTGTTGTGTTTATTTACAGCCCTGGTATCACCCGCTAGGTACCAGGGCTATTATGTCACGCTGCCTGCCTGCTGCCACACTCACACTACTCCTCCATTCCTCCTGCTGCTGCTGTCTGTCTGTGTTTCCCACTGCCAGGGTACACAGAATTACCTTCTGCTGACACTCTGCCACCAGCTATTACGTCAAACAATAGCTGCTCACATTACTCCTCCATTCCTCCTGCTGCTGTCGGTCTGTGTTTCCCACTGCCAGGGTACACAGAATTGCCTTCTGCTGCCACTCTGCCACCAGCTATTACATCAAACAATAGCTATATATATGTGTAATTTGTTTTACAAACAAAACCAAAAAACCATAAAAAAAAAAAAAGGTTTCATTTTTCTGAGGTGCCCTGGTTGAAAACTGTGTTGTCCCAGTTGTGTATTGGACACGATGTGGGCTGCACGACCGCTGTCTGGGACCTCCTGTTGTGTTTATTTACAGCCCTGGTATCACCCGCTAGGTACCAGGGCTATTATGTCACGCTGCCTGCCTGCTGCCACACTCACACTACTCCTCCATTCCTCCTGCTGCTGCTGCTGTCTGTCTGTGTTTCCCACTGCCAGGGTACACAGAATTACCTTCTGCTGCCACTCTGCCACCAGCTATTACGTCAAACAATAGCTGCTCACATTACTCCTCCATTCCTCCTGCTGCTGTCGGTCTGTGTTTCCCACTGCCAGGGTACACAGAATTACATTCTGCTGCCACTCTGCCACCAGCTATTACGTCAAAAAATAGCTATATATCTGTGTAATTTGTTTTATAAACAAAACCAAAAAAACATACAAAAAAAAAAAAGGTTTAATTTTTCAGAGGTGCCCGGGTTGAAAACTGTGTTGTCCCAGTTGTGTATTGGACACGATGTGGGCTGCACGACCGCTGTCTGGGACCTCCTGCCTGCTGTGTTTATTTACAGCCCTGGTATCACCGCTAGGTACCAGGGCTATTATGTCACGCTGCCTGCCTCATTGACTGCCTGCTGCCACACACTCATCCTCCTCCTCCTGCTGCTGAATTTACCTCCTGCTGTCTGTGTGTTTCCACTGCCAGGGAGCACATACAATGGCGCTTCCAATATGCGTGCGCCACCAGCTATTTGTTACGCTCAAAAATAGCTGCATTTCTTTAAAAAAAAAAATTGAAAAGAGAAATAAGTGAAGAAGAAGAAGACGATATAGAAAAAGAAGGAGAAGAAGAAGGAGAAGAAGATGAAGAAGAAGGAGAAGAAGAAGATGAAGATGAAGAAGAAGATGAAGAAGATGAAGAAGAAGATGATGAAGAAGAAGATGATGAAGATGAAGATGAAGAAGAAGAAGAAGAAGATGAAGAAGAAGAAGAAGAAGACAATATAGAAGAAGAAGAAGAAGATATAACAATAACAATAATATTTATATAGCGCTTTTCTCCCTGGGGACTCAAAGCGCTGTGACCCTGCATTATGCAGTCTCAAAGGCTAGGGAAAAGAGGTGAGTTTTTAGCCTTTTTTTAAAGCTGTCCAGAGAAGGAGCCTCTCGTACTGATTGTGGAAGTGAGTTCCATAGAGTAGGGGCTGCATAGGAAAAGGCCCGAGCACCAAATGTTAAGTGTATCCTGGGAATAACCAGCTTCATCTTGTTGGCAGAGCGGAGGGTGCGTGGAGGGGCATAAAGTTCCAATAGATCCGCTATGTATTTGGGTCCCATGTGGTGTAGAGCCTTGAATGTCAGCAGGCAGATCTTAAAATTGATTCTCCATTTTACTGGCAACCAGTGAAGAGTTTGCAGTACTGGGGTGATGTGTGAGCTGCGGGGGGCATTGGCTAGGAGTCTGGCTGCAGCATTCTGTACTAGCTGTAAGGGGCGCAGAACCTTATCTGTAGATCCGATTAACAGGGCGTTGCAGTAGTCTAGGCGGGAGGATACAAATGCGTGAACCAGGGCAGGTAGGTCTTCAGCTGGGATAAGGTGTTTTATTTTCGCTATATTTCTTAGATGGAAGAAGGAAGACTTGACGACAGCTGATACCTGCTGTCTGAGTTTTAGATTTCCATCCAGGATCACCCCAAGGTTTCGCACAGAGTCTTTATACTGTACAGTATCTCCCCCAATTGCTAGTTTGAGGTGGTGAGCGTTTTGAACTTTATCCATCATGTGTGGACCACCTACCACCAACACCTCTGTTTTGTCAGAGTTCAGCCTCAGCCAGCTGGTGTTCATCCAATTTTGTAAATCCACTAGACACGCATTTATGGATGCTGATGGGTCTTGGGTGCCAGGCTTGAAGGACAGATACAGTTGTGTGTCATCTGCATAACAATGGTATCCTAAACCATAGTTCTGGATTATTTTGCCCAGTGGGAGCATGTAGCCTGCAAAGAGTAATGGTGATAGTACAGAACCCTGTGGAACTCCATAGGCAAGTGGCACTGGATTAGAGTAGTGTGTGCCCAGACATACTTGCTGTGTCCTGCCAGATAGGAAGGTCTGAAACCAGCTAAGAACAGTACCCCTTAGGCCACAGTAATTCTTCAGTCGCTGGATTAGTATTTCATGGTCCACAGTATCAAATGCTGCTGACAAGTCAAGAAGAATCAGAATTGAGCAATCACCCTTGTCCCTTGCAGTAAGTAGATCATTCATTACTCGGACTAATGCTGTTTCAGTGCTGTGCCTTTTCCTGAATCCTGACTGAAAAGTATCAAAGATGTTATCTGTAAGCCTGGCTTCTAGCTGGTTGGCGACTGCTTTCTCGATAACTTTTGATAGGAATGGTAAGTTCGCCACAGGTCTGTAGTTGGTTACAGAATCAGGATCTAGTGATGGTTTCTTCAGGAGGGGTTTTATGATTGCTTTCTTTAGTTCTTCTGGGAAAAGTCCACTTTGCAAGGAGCACTGAGTGATTTTGTGAAGTGCTGGCCTGAACAGCGCTGGGCACTGCATTAAGGATCCAGTTGGGCCAGGATCCAGGTCGCAGCCAGGTAGTGGGGCGGAGACTTTGAATGAGAATTCCAAAATCTTCTACACTCAGAGTGTCAAAGACTTGCCATGGTGGTACGGTAGTAGGCATATGCAACGTCCAGTGGTCAATTGATGTTGTTGGTGTAATGCTGGCACGGATGGTAGACACCTTGTTTGTGAAGAAGGCAGAGAATTCTTCACACCTTTCCCTGGAGTATGTGGTTGGGGCTTTTAGGCAGGAAGGATTGCAGAGTGATTCCACTGTGTGGAAGAGTTGAGCAGCTCTGTTGTTGGCTGTAGATATTTTGTGCGAGATAAAGTCTGATTTTTTCTTGGTTATTGCTTGTTGGTATTGTCTGAGGTGTTGAACTAGGCTAGATTTGTGCTCCCCAGTCCCTGATTTATGCCACTGTCTTTCTAGTCTGCGCCCTTTCTTTTTTAGATCCATGATGGTTTTGTCAAACCAATTAGCTTTCTGTTTTTTGGTTGCTGATTTGGTGCGCCATGGGGCAATACTGTCAAGTGTTTCATATATCGTGTTGTTGTACTGGGTTACTAGAGAGTTTGGGTCCATTTGACTGTGGAGCAGATTTGTAAAATCCAGGTTGGCAGTTATCCTCTCCGGTGTTAATTTACTCAGGGGACGGGTTTTGATTGTTTCTTTAGGGAGCTGCTTGATAGGGTGATGTTCAATAGTAAACTGTATTATGTGATGGTCTGACCACACCACTGGGGTTACTGTTATGTTACTAATGTCCATTCCGAGGTGGAACAGTAAGTCTAGCGTATGCCCTCCTCTGTGGGTAGCTGATTTTACAACTTGTGTGAAGCCTAGTCCACCCATGAGATTTATTAGTTCATTTGCATCTTGTGATTGAGTGTTATCAGCCCGGATGTTGAAGTCACCAAGGATGATCCATCTCGGATAAGACAGAGCCAGCATGGCCAGAAGTTCTGGGAATTCCTGTAGGAAAGGGTCAGCATCTCCGGGGGGGCGATAAACCACTAAAATTTTGAAGCCTTTACCAGCTGAGATCTGGGCACCTATACATTCAAAGGACTTTGTTGAGCCAACATTCAGGGCCCTGAGCTGCAGAGTTGTTTTGCCACAAATTGCTACACCCCCTCCTCTGCGGTCTCGCCTTCCCTCACTTAGGACTGAGTAATTGTATGGGATGGTTGCTTCCAATGTGGGGCCCGCATTGGCATCAATCCAGGTTTCAGTGATGCATGAAAAATCGCATGTCTGAATAAGGTCCGCAATAATGGCTGTCTTATTGTTTATAGAGCGGGCATTGCAGAGCAATGCAGTGACTGCATGGGGCTTAGCAATGGCGACTGGGTTCACTGCCGGGGTGTTACTGCATCTCTGACTAGGGACATGGTAACTTCTGCTACTTTCAGCCTCTGATTTCCAGTACACATCACTAGAGATCGCTGGAAAGTTCTTTTCTTTGAATGGACCTGGGTCCCTGAAGTTGGACTGAGACTGAGTGTGGCACTTTTTATGGGCCTGGCCGCCTTTTTTACCTCTGTGCGTTTTATTTAAAATCCCTAGAGATTCCAGCAAATTAGCTTGTTTTTTTCCAATGTGAGATGCAGCTCTCAATGGCCTGAGAGATAGTAAGAAGCTGGCTGTATAGATTAACATTGCTCTTTGGGAAGGAATGGGATAAGTAAGCTCTTCCTTTGATTGTTGTTGTTTATCAGTGGGGGGTAGACAAAAGCAAATGCTGGCCTTCAGAATCTGCTAGAATAGGTGTGAAAAGTCTATTGATATGCAGAAGCATGGGGCCTACTAAGGTTTACTTAGAAAGGCAATGGAGTCAATATAATTTCAGCCTCTGAATGCATTTAAAGTATTTGTACAGTCTGCAAAAACGGATTGCCAGCTGAAAGATATTATTTCTGTTTGGGGAAGGAGGATGAATTCCCTTACCTTGGGAAGAAGACTTGGGAAGGTAGGAGATCTGCTTGCTGTGTTGCCTGGACATGCTTTTTATTGTGTTGGTTTGTTTGAAGCTGTGGACCTCATGAGTATCCAGGTGGAGAAATCCTATTCCATTGTGTGTCCTGGTAGGAGTAGAGAAGGCTTTTGTTTGTTTGTGTGGATTATCAGCTTCCCAATCCCATGCAGGACTCCAAAACCAAGGTCAGCTACACATGACTTTCATGGTGAGTACAATCCAGCTTGTAACTTAGCCATCCATAAACTTCCACGTTTCCCAGAAGGTTCCAGTTGTAGCCAGAGATTTCATGGTGCAGAATCTGTAAGATATAGAAGATAAAGAAGAAGAAGTATATACAGTACTGAACAAAATTCTGGACACAACTTCTCTTTCCACCTTTTTTTTTTTTTTTTTTTAAAGGAACATCCCCACATAATCACTTGCTGTTGTTACTTGGAAAAAAAAGATGTTTCTTGCATCATTCACCCTCAAAACAAGTGTTGGAAGCTATTTAAGGCCAATTCGAATAGTCAGCTCGAATAATGAGCTCGAATACCGACTCGAATAGTGAGCTCGAAGTCCGAGGTCGAATCGAATAGTAGAAATTATTCGACTCGAATATTCGACTGACCTCGAATAATTTACTATTCGAAATCGACCAAACTCGAATTTTAAAAAGGGGTATTTGAGCACCACTGGCTGGGAGTGCATCCTATGCAGACGCTATACCGCCGGCTCCCGCTGTCCTCCCTGCCTCCCACACCTATCACCCTCACCCATGCTGGCACCCAATGCACCCATGGGTGCACTGGGTGCCAGCATGGGTGTGGGTGACACTGGTGTTGGAGGCAGGGAGGACAGCATAAGCTGGCGGCAAAGCACCCGCATAGGATGTGCTCTCAGCTATACTTAGTATAGCTGAGAGCTGGTGGCGGCATGTGTGGCTGCGACCGGCGGAGATGTTCAATCAACTGAAGAAGATCGCAAGATTAGAAGGGCGTGGGACCTTTTCCGAGGATATTGTCGTGGGAACATTTTTTTAAAGGTACAGGTAAGTATTTCTGGTTAATTAACCACTTTAACCTTCAGTCGTTTTTTTCCCTATGCATCTGAGTAACTTTCACCTCCCAGTCATTGGTCAATAACTTTATCACTACCTATCACAATGAAAAAATCTATATCTTGTTTTTTCCGCCACCATTTAGGCTTTTTTGGGGTTGTACATTTTGCTAAATTATTTTATTATAAATCCAGTTCTGACATCAGCCTGGTTGAGATGCTGTGACGTGACCTTAAGAACGCGATTTACACCAGACATCCCAAGAATATAGTGTACAAGATACAGAGGCGCCAAAAGAATAAAAGGTAATTAAATGAACTTAAAAAACCAACTGGTTAAACAGAGGAGGCAGCGGTGGTCTTACCCCCTCCAAACAGACACAGGCAAGGACTGCGATTCAGACAGTCAACAATTTATTCGGAACTCCAAAAAATTGGCTCTTGGTGTCCCTCTGCTTTATCCCAAGAATATAGCTTAACTGAAACAGTTCTGTAAAGAGAAATGTTCAAAAATTACTCCTGACCATTGTGCACATCTGATATGCAGCTAAAGGAAATGTTTGGTTGAAGTTATTGCTGCCAAACGAGATTTAACCAGTTATTAAGGCCTCTTGGACACATGGACGTTGCGTTAGAGGCGATGTTTAGGTGGCAAAATGTGCCCCTAACGCAACGCATGGTGGTGTTTTTTGTAGGACGCTACATAGAGCCGCGTTGAGCGGCTCTTGGTGCGCCATTTTTGTGCTATAGACTGCGGAGACCACGTGATCGGAACACTCCGCATCACGTGGTCCAGCCAGCCAATCGCCGCACAAAGCGGCAGCTCCAGGAAGTAAACACTTCACATCACACGGTGCAGTGAATATTAATTAGCCTAGGCAGTAATGTGGACTCTCCCCTCCTCCTCTCCTGCACTGAGCATGTGCAAACAGTCTAACGCGGCTAAAACCGCGTATAACGCATAGCATGCTGCACTTTCATAGAACGTGCAGCGTTACAATGTAACGCAACGTGGGCACTGTGAACAGCCCATTGATTTTTCATTACTGTGAGTTGGGCTGCGTTACAGGCTGCTGTAACATCAGCCTGTAACGTCCAACTGTGAAAGCAGCCTAAATCCAAGGAATCACATACCTTTTCCACCTGTACTGTGATTGTTTACATATTGTGTTCAATAAAAACATGGAAACATTTAATTATTTGTGTGCTATTAGTTTAAGCAGACTGTGATTGTCTATTGTTGTGACTTAGATGAGGATCCAACAGTGGCGTCCCTACCATGGGGCGGCCAGGAGCGCTCCGCTCCGGGTGTCAGCTCCAGGGGGGGTGTCATCAAGGCCTCCCCAGAAGCCTTGATGACACAGGAGGGGAAGCAGCGCTGAAGGAGGGGTGGCAGCGTCGGCGGGGAGGGGGAAAATACCCCCCCACATCTCCCTCACCTGGGTCCCCTCCTTCGGCGCTTCCCCTCCACGGGCGCCGGCAACGGGCACTGACAGGGCGGCTGATAGCCGCCCTCAGTTTACCCGAGCAGGGCTACGGGAAGATGGCCGCCGAAGCCCGCACTGAAGACAAAAATAGACGGCAAGATGGCCGCCGACGCCATCTTGCCGTCTATTTTTGTCTCCAGTGCGGGCTTCGGTGGCCATCTTCTCATAGCCCTGCACTGATGACGCAGCAGGAGACGGCGCGGGACATTCAAGAGGAGCTGCGGAGGCTGCCTGGGATTCGGAAGAGAGGTTTCATCTGCAGGTAAGTGAATGGGTTTTTTTTCTTTTACAGGTGCACCGGCCCGGCTACCCAACGCTGCTGCCCACCTACCCAACGCTGCTGCCCACCACCTACCCACCACTGCTGCCCACCTACCCACCGCTGCTGCCCACCTACCCACCGCTGCTGCCCACCTACCCACCACTGCTGCCCACCTACCCACCAGGCTACCCACCGCTGCTGCCCACCTACCCACTGCTGCTGCCCACCTACCCACCAGGCTACCCAGCAGGCTACCCACCGCTGCTGCCCACCTGCCCACCACTGCTAGCAGGCTACCCACCACTGCTGCCCACCTACCCACCACTGCTGCCCACCTACCCACCACTGCTGCCCACCTACCCACCAGGCTACCCAGCAGGCTACCCACCGCTGCTGCCCACCTACCCACCACTGCGGCCTACCTACCCACCACTGCTGCCCACCTACCCAGCAGGCTACCCACCACTGCTGCCCACCTACCCACCACTGTTGCCCACCTACCCACCAGGCTACCCAGCAGGCTGCCCATCTACCCACCACTGCTGCCTACCTACCCACCAGGCTACCCAGCAGGCTACCCACCACTGCTGCCCACCTACCCACCACTGCTGCCCACCTATCCACCACTGCTGCCCACCTACCCACCGCTGCTGCCCACCTACCCACCACTGCTGCCCACCTACCCACCAGGCTACCCACCACTGCTGCCCACCTACCCACCACTGCTGCCCACCTACCCACCAGGCTACCCACCAGGCTGCCCACCTACCCACCAGGCTACCCACCACTGCTGCCCACCTACCCACCGCTGCTGCCCACCTACCCACCGCTGCTGCCCACCTACCCACCGCTGCAGCCCACCTACCCACCACTGCTGCCCTCCTACCCACCAGGCTACCCAGCAGGCTGCCCATCTACCCACCAGGCTACCCACCACTGCTGCCCACCTACCCACCACTGCTACCCACCTACGCACCACTGCTGCCCACCTACCCACCACTGCTGCCCACCTACCCACCACTGCTGCCCACCTACCCACCAGGCTACCCAGCAGGCTGCCCACCTACCCACCAGGCTACCCAGCAGGCTGTCCACCTACCCACCACTGCTGCCCACCTACCCACCACTGCTACCCAGCAGGCTGCCCACCTACCTACCAGGCGACCCAGCAGGCTGCCCACCTACCCACCACTGCTGCCCACCTACCCACCACTGCTACCCAGCAGGCTGCCCACCTACCCACCACTGCTACCCAGCAGGCTGCCCACCTACCCACCACTGCTGCCCCCCTACCCACCAGGCTACCCACCATGCTACCCACCTACCCACCACTGCTGCCCACCTACCCACCAGGCTACTCAGCAGGCTGCCCACCTACCCACCACTGCTGCCCCCTACCCACCACTGCTACCCAGCAGGCTGCCCACCTACCCACTAGGCAATCAGGCTGCTCACCCTTAACCACCTACCCACCAGGCTTATCAGCTTGCCAACACTCAAATCTGCTACCGATATTGTGTATTTTGTGGTCAGATCTGCTACCGACATTGTGTATTTTGTGGTCAGATTAACTGCCGACATTGTGTATTTTGTGGTCAGTTTAACTACCGTCATTGTGTATTTTGTGGTCAGTTTAACTACCGTCATTGTGTATTTTGTGGTCAGTTTAACTACCGTCGTGTATTTTGTGGTCAGTTTAACTACCGTCATTGTGTATTTTGTGGTCAGTTTAACTACCGATATTGTGTATTTTGTGGTGAAATCTGGTGCTGACATTGTGTATGTTCTGGTCAAATCTACCGCAAGATTGAATGATTTTTTTCTGGTCAAATCTGCCGACATGATTGAATGTATTTTCTTGTGAAATCTGCTCACATAACGTGTAATGTCTGGTGAAATGTTCTCGCATTACGTGTATTTTATGTTGAAAGCTTCTGACATTTTGTGTATTTTCTGGAGAAAAGCTGCGCAATGATGTGAATTTTCTGGAGAAAGGTTGACTAAAACTTGGGTGCACTTTTAAATTAGCTCCGCCCCGTCCGGTCATAGCCACGCCCATTTTTTTCGCCGCAGGTGGTGGACCGTGGGTGGGGGGGTGTCTTTCAATACCTAGCACCGGGTGTCAAATGCCCTAGGTACGCCACTGGGATCCAATCACATTTTATGACCAATTTGTGCAGAAATCCATATCATTTCAAAGGGTGTATATATATATATATATATATATATATATATATATATATATATATATATATATATATATATATATATATATATATATATATATATATATATATAAAGAGAGAGAGAGATATAAAGAGTATATATATATATATATATATTGTAACATCTGCAACTATGGCGGCTGCGAACACGCAGGGTATACCCGCAGCCGCCTTTGTTCCCTGTTCTCAGGTCTCATCCGTTCCGGCGGCGTCTAGCACGCCGGGAACAGTACTGTCTCATGCTCATAGGGTTGCTGTATCGCGTGGGCGCGCGTGCAGACAGGACCTTTATGCTGGAAGAAGGCGCATCATCTGACCTGCCGGTCGGCTGACGTCAGAGGTGACTCACGCTGCTTGGATTGGCTGATTGGTAAGGGGCATGGCTGTGAGCTCTCCTCGGCTTCTTAAGCCTTCACTGGTCATTGGCAACTTGTCTGCTGTTGCGAATACACTCGTGTTAGGCGCTCAGACCTTAGACTAGTATCCGGTGTGCTTTGATCTGGGAGGAAACCAGGGATTTCACACAAGACTAGGACTATTGTTATATTGTATTACTGATTACCTGTGTATGATTCTGGCTATACTCTGACCTTGCTATTGCTGATTCTGTACGTCTGCCTATCTGACCTTAGTTGCTGAACCTCTGCCTGATAACTCACTATCTTCTGCCTCACGTTTCTGTACTGTAATCACCTCTCAGTTACCAAACCTTGCCTGTCTGACCTCTCTACTCACCAGTGGGCCCTTGCCACTGGTGAGGTGCTCTTTTGATTTAATACCCACCAGCTCCTCTGGTGAGGTTTAGTTTAAGTTATACAGCTCCTGTGACCAGGGACGGATCTAGACCAAGTTGCGCCTGGGGCAAGGTCGGGTTTTGGCGCCTAGAGGTCAGGTTTTGGCGCCTAAACTGCCATTCCCCATTCAAATTTTGCCTCCTTTTTAAGAATTCAACAAACTGCGCCTGGGGCAAGAGACCCGTCTGCCCCCCCCTAGATCCGTCCCTGCCTGTGACTGATAGTACCTTACCAGCTCCTCTGGAAAGGTGTAGTTAAACTATTCAGTCGCTTGTGCTGATAGTACCTTACCAGCTCCCCTGGTAAGGTTTAGCCAAACTTTGTTGTCACTCCTGTTATTAGTACTTTACCAGCTCTGGTAAAGACCTATTATCTGGTAAAGACCTATTATTTATACTACTGTTGTTGCAGCTAGTACCCACCAACTCCCCTGGTGAGGGCTAGCACGGTTATTGCAGCTAGTACTCACCAGCTTTCCTGGTGAGGTCTAGCACTGTTGTTTCAGATAGTACTCACCAGCTTCTCTGGTGAGATCTGTCCATTAATCTACTGTTGCACCAAACACTTTACATCTTTTTTTTCTCAGCCGTCTATACTTGCATTATTGGTGATACTGCAGATCACCACATAATCGGGTATAGAGTCTGTATTAATGGTGATTCTGCAGATCACACAGTAATCAGACGTGTGTGTGCTACACCAATCGTTACATATATCCTTTTTTATTTTCTTTACTTATAGACCTTCACACATACAGTATATAATTGTAATCATGCATCATTTCATGTAAAATAGGGTTTGGGAGCTTTTTAACCACTTTATGACAAGATGACTTATAAATATGTCTTGCTAGAGCCTCTTAATGGCCCCAGGATGTTTTTGTAAGTCAGACAGTGTTGCTGCCGCTGTGCGTGTGCACCCCGCGCAAGCAGGCTCCCGCACGTGCACAGAAAAATAGTGAAAAAAAAAACCATCAAACAAAAAATACACATTTATTTCCAAATACTTTGTCACCATACTTTGTACTAGGGACAAAATTAAAATCTTGATAACCAGAACAAATAGGCAGATACAATGTGTGGGTTTTATGCACAGTAGCAGTATTTATATGAAAACTATAGGGGATGAAATTGAAGAAATGGGGCTTGATTCACAAAAGAGTGCTTACTGATAGCATGGCCATTTTCACATGAATTTTCGCATTTTTGCGTAATCGCGAATTTGCACACGCAATTGCACATTTTTCACACGCAATTGTGAATTTTCGCATGCAAACGTTATTGAGAATTTGTGTTTGCATGCAATCGATCGCACGAAAACGGACATGCTATCAGTTAGCACTCTTTTGTGAATCAAGCCCATAGTGTATTTTTTTATCCGTTGTGGAGGCAATCAGTTCAGACCAGGAAATTAAAAAGTTATGCAGACAGCATAGAAAATTAACACTGAAACATTTGAGGAGGAAGTGGAACATCTCTACGCTAGAATCCTATAAGGAAGCTAGGGTTTTGCCATGGGGGATCCATGAACGGATTATACCAGCCGAACATCTGCGAAATGACAGATTCCTCCCCAAGTGGAAGGTTGCTTCCATTGCACATGGGTTTGTTATCTTAGGCTTAATCATTGAGGAGGAAATTATACAGCTACAGGAAATTAAGGATGCAGTGGCACTTAGTATTCAGGGCCTAGAACCTTTTAAAGATCATCCCCTGTTCATTAAACTCAATGACCTATTGAAGACTGAGGTAGAGAGGACGCAAAAAAGAATAAAAAAAGAGAAACAAACAAAATACCTGAAAGATATAGATGGATGGAAAGAAGGAGAATATTATCTGTATCTTCCAGGAAGACGACGCTCACGTTCTGAAAGTAGACCTAGGACCCCAAAAGGTGGTGGTGAAGAGAACCCTGAATCCCCTGAGTCAGAAACCTCGTCAAAATCTGTGGCTTTTTTAGGAGAAAGCGACGCAGAAAGCGACGACGAACTAAAAAGAAAGCGAGAGAAAGGAAAAAAGCGAGGCAGAAAGAAAAAGAGAGAGCAGCCTTTGAAGCCTATCTTGCGTGTGCAGCCCCCGAGACAAGGCAAGGGGAAAAGATAAAGATATCTCGGGATATATACACTGAACCGGGTGAGACAATGGTCTCAGTCCGGGAATCCAAAGGCGAGACCCTGAATATCATTAATTTGTCTGATTTTCCCCTTGGCCCAGACCACATTTCCCTCCTTGCTCGAGGTTTGTCGTTTTCACCCGTACATTGTGGGGATGAATTTTTGGTACAGAAGGACCTCCAGCTGTTTCTGAGGAAGGTATTATTAAGAGCCAATTATGGTGAGCAGAGAGAGATGAATGTTGATACACTACCCTGTGATATTGATGGAAATCTGAATACTAGCGATAATGTCGTAGTAGAAGGGTGGAACTTGGTGGATCGGGAGGCTTTGAGAAACCTTGAGACCCTACAGGATCAGGCTGAGGAAGGAACTGAACATACAGTGGAATTTGGTGTGGGTGGAGAGGGTGGTTTGATCCAGTACACGAAGTATCGGGGGAAATCGAAATACATGCCCTCCATACAGTCCAATCCCACTACAAAGATTTTTCATGAACTAGTGTCAATGGATTTAAAAGCTATTGTCTGGGACCGACCTGGTCGGGACAACCTTACTAGACAAGAGAGCGTCGCCCTTGAGGAGTTAAAGCAAGCTGATGAGGTGATAATTCGGGCGAGTGACAAGGGGGGAAATGTGGTCTTATGGTCAAGGGAACTGTACATGAGTGAGGCGGAAAGACAGCTCTCGGATACAAATACGTATCAACGGCTGTGCGGGAGTCCATATGCCAGAATTGCAAACGGTGTAAATGAATGGGTTGATGACGCAGGGGACGAGGGGGTCATAAACGCAGAGGAGAGGGATTTTTTGAAGGTTAACACATACACGATCCCGGTTCTATACTTGATCCCAAAAGTCCATAAAAATCTGAACAGGCCCCCGGGAAGGCCGATCGTCAGTGCCATTGATGGTCCAACTGAGAGATTATCTAAATGGGTGGACGAGAAGGTCAAGGGTCTGGTGGCCTCATTACCCTCTTTTGTACAAGACTCGCGTGATGTTTTGCGCCTCTTGGATGGTCTGTCGGTTGACCCGGATTATCTCCTTGTGGGAATCGACGTGGAGAGTCTCTACACGTCGATTCCCCATGGGGTAGGACTGGAGGCAATGGAGTTTTTTCTGTGTGATACCAGCCCAGGCACCCCGGTACACAACGACTTTGTGGTGAGGGCAATGAAATTTATCCTTGAGCACAATTGTTTCCTGTTCGGAGATACCCATTATAGGCAGGTGCGCGGCACGTGGATGGGCGCGGCGTGTGCACCTGCCTATGCCTGTCTTCATCTGGGCAGATGGGAAAGATGCGATGTGTACCCGAGGCGCGACTTCGAGAAGTTTGTTCGACTGTGGCTGCGTTTCATTGATGATGTGCTGGTGGTGTGGAGGGGGAGTGAAGCTGAGTTGGAAATATTCATTGATCAGCTAAATATGAACCAGCGGAATATTCGCCTTACCTATGCGCATAGCACGACCGAGATTTCATTTCTCGATTTGCGTATAGTTAAGGGTGATGAAGGATTGCGGACATCTACCTTCCGCAAGCCGACCGCTGGAAATACCCTCCTCCACGCCACCAGCCATCACCCACAGCATCTAAAAAATGGAATCCCAACGGGGCAGTTCTTGCGAATTCGCAGGAATTGCTCCAGGGAGATGGATTTTGCGAATGAGGCCCTGTCGATGTATGATAGGTTTCGCGATCACGGTTACCGACATGAGACATTGTGCTCAAGTGCTGAGAGAGCATTACAGACTACTCGCAAGGATCTGTTGAGTCTAGGACAGGGAAGTAGGAAGAAAGATCAAAAACGTGAGAGTGGTCAAACGAGATATGTGTCCCCCTTTAATGCAAATTGGCATAAAATTTATGAAGTGCTACTTCGACACTGGTCGGTGTTGTCAGTAGACCCGCGGATTGGACCTATAGTGGGTAAAATCCCACGTATGGTTGCGCGACGCGCGCCCAATCTGCGGGATCGGCTGGTACACTCCGACATGGCCCCAAAAGAGACCTGGCTACAAAGCAGGATCCCAAATGGGATGTATAAGTGTGGTAATTGCTCTGTGTGTTGCCATGTGGATGTGTGTAAATCTTTCAGTACCCCACAACGTACAAAAGAATGGGAGATTCGCAGCTTTATAAACTGTAACTCAGAATGGACAGTGTATGTTATCCAATGTCCGTGCCCATTAGTATACGTGGGAATGACGACTAGAAAGTTAAAAACTCGCATTGGCGAACACTTAAGCAACATAAATTGCGGCGCAAAACCAAATGGTGAATATCGGAGTGCGATTGCGGAACACTTCTGCACGAAGCATAATGGGTCAACAAGGGGCCTGACCTTTAAAGGCATCTTCCGATTGAGTGGAAATAGGAGAGGTGGAGACAGGGAGAAGGTTTTGCTGCAACAGGAATGCAGATGGATATATCTGCTGGACTCAGTGACACCTAATGGGTTAAATCAAGAGATTGAGTATTCATCGTTCCTTTAAGATGGGAGAGAGGGATGAATTATTCTTTCTGGGTACTTGAGAAATAGAGAAGCATGGGACAGTGCAATAAAGAGTTGTAACTGCGACATGATGTATCTATGTATGCTGTGCATATAAACAAATGGCTATACATTGCAATAATAATGAAAAGTGCCTGAGAGGACTCACCAGGAAGTGCTGCAGACATGTTGGAATAGAGGCCGTCACTGAACTAGCCTCGGGATATCTCATTGAAGGGAAGGAGGCGGGTCTGAGCCCAAGAGGAAGTCGTGGTGGTTGGCATGACGATCGGGGCGGGACCAGAGGCAGGCACAAGCGTACTGCATATGTATAAAGGATTTCCTGGCCCCCCTGTCACTCATCCTGACGAAGCTCGCAGTGGGTGGGCGCAACGCGTCGATGGGCGGGGTCACGTCCCGTCCTGTGTACTGAGCACCTCACTCCAAGCTGACAAGTGCTGGGAGGACCGAGTGGACGCTGAATCGCCGCTCCCCGCTGATTGATGCAGTGTGGTTGAGTGCTGCGAGAAGAAACAGCAGTCTGGAGACTCAGCCGTGACCAAGAGCTGTGGGATTAGCACTGGGCGCCCAGGGACTGGTGAGATACTTGACTGGCAGCGCTGCCAACTGTGCTTACAAGGCTTGCTTTGGCTGCTTATGTCTGTGCATAGACCGGAACTAACAGCATTGTAATGTTGGCTTACCATCTAACTGACTACAGCAATTGTCTAAACCCCTCTCCACCACTCTGAAGAAAATCCGGATTGTGTGGTACCGGTACCAGTGTGGATGTGATTGGGTGACAGGTTGCTGGGTCATGAGTGAGGAGTGCTCCACAGGTTGTTTTTAAGTGATTTTAATGTGTTCAGGGACCTTTTGCATTTTTGGAGATTGTACTTAATAAAGGCATATAATTGAAGTGGGAAACCCTAGAGCAGCTGGTTTTAATTTTTTCTTCCCAGGATGTTTTTGTAAGTCAGACAGTGTTGCTGCCGCTGTGCGTGTGCACCCCGCGCAAGCAGGCTCCCGCACGTGCACAGAAAAATAGTGAAAAAAAAAAACATCAAACAAAAAATACACATTTATTTCCAAATACTTTGTCACCATACTTTGTACTAGGGACAAAATTAAAATCTTGATAACCAGAACAAATAGGCAGATACAATGTGTGGGTTTTATGCACAGTAGCAGTATTTATATGAAAACTATAGGGGATGAAATTGAAGAAATGGGGCTTGATTCAAAAGAGTGCTTACTGATAGCATGGCCATTTTCACATGAATTTTCGCATTTTTGCGTAATCGCGAATTTGCACACGCAATTGCACATTTTTCACACGCAATTGTGAATTTTCGCATGCAAACGTTATTGAGAATTTGTGTTTGCATGCAATCGATCGCACGAAAACGGACATGCTATCAGTTAGCACTCTTTTGTGAATCAAGCCCATAGTGTATTTTTTTATTTTTTCCTTGTTTTTCCCTTTAAAATGCATAGAAAATAAAGTAATTACTGAAAACAAGTATCAACCCCTACACAGCCCAATTGGTGGGGAAAAAACAAGATCTAGATGATTTCATTGTGATTAGTAGTGATTAAGCTTTTGGCAAATGAAAGGGATAAGCAATGAAAGGTGAAAATCACTCTTGCCCGTTAGGGTGAAAATGCCTTTGGGGTAAAGTGGTTAAAGATCATTTGTGACTTCGACTCGTGATTCTAGGTTCAATATGTAATTCCAACTCAAAACCACATTCAAATCGGAATTACGATTCTATCCATAATCAGGATTATGGCAAATCTGGAAGTGAGCAGAGCCGGGATCGGATTCCCTTGAATCTGTGATTGGGGGTATCTGAGCACCACTGACTGGAGCTAAACCTAGAAAAATGCTCAGTTAAGTAAACTAAAAATCACAAAGTGCTACGCTAGGACACTGAGCTGACTTTCTAACTGACTCAAAAATAAATACATTTCTAGATAGAACTGTAGTGGTCAAACAAGTAGCTCAGAAATAACTATACTGAGTGACACTCACTGACTAGTAAGTAGTGAGTGACTGTGACTACTGCTGCTGCTGCTACTACTAGTACTAATTGTCTAATACAATAACACACTTAAAGCGGATCTGAGATGAAAACCTAACTATAGCAAGTAACTTGTCTATATATCTTATCTAAAGTTTAGATAGTTTACACAGCAAATCTAGCTGCAAACCGCTTCAACCGTTTATGATTATTTATTCCTGTGATGCAATGAGAGCGGCCATGTTTTGGTTGCCACATTACACACAGGCAAGCTGAGCTGCATCTCCAGCCCTCAGCCTGTGAAAACTTCACTCCCCTCTCCTTCTCCCTTCTCCCCTCTGCCTCTGAAATCTCTGGCTAGTAACCTCCTCCTCCTCCTGCCCAGACTGAGCTCCCATAAGCCCTTGCTACTAAGTGTCAGAGTGCCAAGATATTCTGGAGAAGCTGTGGCTGAGGCTTGTTTAGTTTATAGGGAATTAGAGTATTAAAACAAAAAAAAATGTAGTTGGCTTGAGGATCCACTTTAACAGACTATTAACTAAGCTAACTCAGTCACAAACTATGTCCATTCCCTATCCCTGGATCCTAACTACTACTTCTACTAAATGTATGAAATTCCTGTCTCCAAACTACCACTGACTATACACTACACTAGTGCAGTAAGCTAGCTCTCTAACTGATTCATAAAGAAAACAATTAGTAAGCTAACTCTGACTGAATCACAAAGCAAACAATCACAGGTACAAGACCAGGGCTGGTGCTACAATATAGGCAAGGGGGACAATTGCCTCAGGGCCCCAGAGTCCATAGGAGCCCCAAATGCCACCATCACCTTCTCTCGATATGAGTCACTGCCAATGACTGCCCGGTCTGGGTACCGAATTATGTAGAAGAGACAGGTCAACTGGGCAGCAGGGGGGAGGGAACATTACCTGCTAAGGGTGCTTGGTCATATCTCTAGACTTCATCTAGCGCCACGTTGCAACCCATTGCCATGGACTCCCAGACAGCAGCAGCAGTGTCGCTCTCCCCA
Source organism: Hyperolius riggenbachi (assembly GCF_040937935.1). Taxonomy (NCBI): domain Eukaryota; kingdom Metazoa; phylum Chordata; class Amphibia; order Anura; family Hyperoliidae; genus Hyperolius; species Hyperolius riggenbachi. The sequence goes on along the minus strand of NC_090655.1, from coordinate 205,270,224 downwards.
TGATGCAGGTTGAGGGTGGGACCACATGATGCCCGCCATCAATGTAAGGACCACTGTGAATACAGCAGTGAATACTATTGGAGGTTGAAGGAGAATTTGCACCAGAAGTAAAGGTCACCCTGATGCCGCTTATTGGGGGGAGGGGAGTGCTGGGGGCCCCAGGTTTATTTTGCCCCTGGGCCCCATTGCAGCTAGAACTGCCCTGAATGAGTCTCAAATTAGCACAAATCAGTTGCAAATTGATCTATAGCATTCAAGTCAGCTAGTGTAAATATGCAGCAATAGGGACTTTTTTGTGCCACCGAAGTGCGCTGTTCGGTTGCACAACAAGGAGCTAAAATCCTCACTGCACAGCACTGGTCTCTCCAACATTACCTCTCCACACAGTACTGAGTACGTAACAGCAAGGAGTTAATCCAGAATGGCGTCTTCCTTATATAGACAGGCTGGGCCTGGAGCTCAGCTCATTCCTATTCGTTTCCGGGGACATTCTGATTGGTCCAATTATTAAAAAAAAAAATGCACTTCCAATATGTACTCAAAGTCGTAATTATGAATCATAACTGTAATTAAGAATGTAATTATGAATACACCCATAGTCGTAATCCATAATCGCAAGCAATTATGGATTATGACTATGATGTCATAGTCCGCAATTACTGCTCGTAATTTCAGATTTCCATAAATTACAAGCCGCCCATTAAACCACCAGGCAGTGGTAAATGCCTTGCACGGGTTCTAATCCATCCCCACACTATCAAGGGCATAACTAGAAATCACTAGGGCCCCCCCTGCGAAAATTTAAATGTCCACCCAGGTTTCAGTGCCAAAGCATAAGGTTTCGGTGCACAGAGACCACCACCGGGTTCCCCCAGTATAGATAGCCAGGTAAAGGTGCCCCTAAGTATAGCCAGGTATAGGTGCCCGCCCCCAGTATAGCCAGGTATAGGTGCTCTCAGTATAGCTAGGTTATAGGTGCCCCCAGTATAGCCATGTATAGGTGCCCATAGTATAGCTAGGTATAGGCGCCTCCACTCCCCAGTATAGTGAGGTGTAGGTGCCCTCATTATAGCCGCCCCCAGTATAGCCAGGTATAGGTCCCCACAGTATAGCTAGGTTTAGGTGCCCCCAGTATTGCCAGTAGAGATGGGCCGAACCTCCGATTTTCAGTTCGCGAACACTGTTCGTGAACTTTCGCGGAAGGTTCGGTTCGCACGAACTTTCGCGAACCGCAATAGACTTCAATGGGGAGGCGAACTTCAAAATTTTAAAAATTTCTGTTGACTGAAAAAATGATAGTAAAGATGTTTCATGGGTTCTAATACCTGGAGGAAGACATGGTTAAGTAAAATACACATCAAAAGTCCCAGAAAAAAAATCTGGATTTAATACAAAGCAGTGTTTTAAGGTCAGAAATCTCACTGAATTAAATTGCAGGCCTACACTGCTTTATAACATCAGGAATCTCCCTCTCTCCTCCCGGAGGGAGGAGGGTCTCATCTTCCAGGGAATTGTAGTATTTCAAAAGCCAGCTTACATACCATGGCTGGGAATTGAACCCAGGTCTCAGTGTGCAGTAAGTAACTCATTTAACCACTATACCACCAACCACACTACATGCTGAAGACAGCCTAGCATGTACCATTATGATCAATCCAAGAGAAAAATTAGCTTGCTTAATCCACAGAATTGTACTATATCAAAAGCCAGCCTACATACTGTGGCTGGGAATTGAACTCAGGTCTCAGTGTGCAGTAAGTAACTCATTTAACCACTATACCATCAACCACACTACATGCTGAAGACAGCCTAGCATGTACCATAATGATCAATCCAAGAGAAAAATTAGCTTGCTTAATCCACAGAATTGTATTATATCAAAAGCCAGCTTACATACCGTGGCTGGAAATTGAACTCAGGCTGGGCTGTGAATTGAACCCAAATCTCAGTGTGCATTAGGTAACTCATTTAACCACTATACTACCAACCACACTACATGCTGAAGCCAGCCTAGCATGTTTCATTATGATCAATCAGAGAGAAAAATTAGCTTGCTTAATCCACGGAATTGTACTATATCAAAAGCCAGCTTACATCTCTCTCTCTCTCTCTCTCTCTCTCTCTCTCTCTCTCTCTCTCTCTCTCTCTCTCTCTCTCTCTCTCTCTCTCTCTCGTGAATTTTCAGCTTAAAACCATCAACTGAGACAGGCAGAATTTCACAGGCAATTTCAGAATTCCGCCAGGTTGAAAAAGCAATTCCTTTCCGACCAAACGGAACGGAATGACCAATTTCCACCTAAAATAGAAGAAAATACAATTCCGCGGAAAGCGGTGACCATCCCTACTAGAGAGAGAGAGAGATGCATCTACCTGGCTATCTAGGGTTCTCTTCGGACAACTGTTGAACACAAAAGGCAAGGCCATGCCTGGGCGGGCTTGAATCACCAACCTTGCAGTTAACAGCCAAACGCACTAACCAATTGTGCCACACAGACTGTGTACCACCAAGACTGTGCATGCAGTTGCTGTTGAATGATTTTATGGGGATGTATGTGTGTCTTTTGGAGGGAGGAAGTAAGTCTGCTCCAAGAAGTTTCAGCATGTAGTGTTGTTGGTGGTATAGTGGTTAAATGAGTTACCTACCACACACTAAGACCTGGGTTCAATTCCCAGCCACGGTATGTAAGCTGGCTTTTGAAATACTATAATTCCCTGGCAGATGAGACTTTCCTCCCTCCGGGAGGAGGGTAGCAGGGAGGAGGGTCTTCCTACAGGTATTAGATCTCTTCAAATATGTTTTATATCATTTTTCCAGCCAGTAGAAATTTTTCTAAATTTTTAAGTTCGCCTTCCCATTGAAGTCTATTGCGGTTCGCGAAAGTTCGCGCGAACCGAACCTTCCAAAAATCGGCGGTTCGGCCCATCACTAGGTACATGCTAGGCTGGCTTCAGCATGTACTGTGGTTGGTGGTATAGTGGTTAAGTGAGTTACCTACCGCACACTGAGACCTGGGTTCAATTCCCAGCCACGAAATGTAAGCTGGCTTTTGAAATACTACAATTCCCTGGAAGATGAGACCCTCCTCCCAGAGGGAGGAGGGGGAGATATAAGGAATAACAATCCGCTAGGAACAAACCTACAAGATCCTAACTAAACTCTCCCTAGCAGAGTCTGTCAGCAGCTGTCCCTTAACTAATTACTGGAGGCAGATGAGTGAGTAAAACGACTGCAGAACCTTGCCTTTTATAAGGGGGGGGGGCTCCAAGAGTGAGTGCAGTCTGATTGGTAACAATGTGCCTGCTGACTGTGATGTAGAGGGTCAAAGTTCTGCTCAATAGAGCATTATGGGGCGAATCGAACTTCCGCAAAAGTTTGCCTTCGCCGGCAGACGCAAACCACCTAAAGTTTGCCTAGAACCATTCGCGGGCAAACCGTTTGGCCCATCTCTAATTGACAGGCATGGGTGTCCACAGTATAGTGCAATTTTAGCAAAATCTTATAGAAAAACTTTATTGGTACAAAATATCAAGGGATGCCTCTGAGGGAGGTGGAGGCCTGGCCACCCCTCTCCCCCAGAGCCCCCACATACCATGTGGCTTGATGCAACTTTAAATAAGTATTGTATTTTACAGGCCTGTAAAATACAATACTTATTTAAAGTTGCATCAAGCCAGAATATAATATCTACCAATCAGCTTCAATTATTCATGTTTTATGGTGTATAATTGATTACATGAAGACCAATCATGTGGAATTGAAGAAGTCTGTTTAATGAATTTTTGATATTTTGTACCAATAAAGTTTTTCTATAAGATTTTGCTAAAATTGCACTGTATCTCCTCGCTTCTTTTGAACCCAAGTCCTTTTCTACAAAATTATTGAGGTCTTGTGGGCAAGGTGGATTGCCCTTAAAAGGACTTTGTGTTTTTGATCCTTCACTCTAAAAAGGATGATACCCAACTATACGTATTCATCTGTCCACAGTATAGCCAGGCATGGGTGCCCACAGTATAGCCAGGTATAGGTGACCTCACTATAGCTAGGTATAGGTGCCCACAGTATAGCCAGGCATTTGTGCCCGCAATATGGCCAAGCATGGGTGCCCCCAGTATAGCCAGGCATGGTTATCCTCAGTATAGCCAGGTATAGGTGCCCTCAGTGTAGCTAGGTATATGTGCCCCTAGCCAGTTAGGTGCCCCAGGGGCACAGCATCTGAGTGGCAAACATTGGCCACCTACATCGGCAGGGAGGGGGGCACTCCCCCCCTCCACAAGGGCTTTCCCCTTAGCGTTCCCCTCTCCAGCATTAATAGGTGGCAGCAGCAGCAGGCAGGAACATGGAATGTGAACATACCTCCATGCTTTCCAGGTCCAGATTCTGTAAGCGCCTCATGCTACTTCTTGTTAAACAGGTAGCAATGGCAGACGGTTAGAGAGAGGAACCTCCAGCGTGTGGAACACATGGAGGTATGTCCGCATTCTGTGTTCCAGCCTGCTGCTGCCACCTATTAATGCTGGAGGGGGGAGCACTGAGGGGAGAGCCTGAGGTGAGGGGGGAGTGGCCCACCCCCGCTGTGGGTGGATATTGCTCTCCCCTCATGCACTGTGACCCCTTCTTCCACCAAAAAATGGCCCTGGGCTGTCCCCAGAGAGCCCCCCCCCCCCCCCCATGGCTGCATACCCTGCAGCCCCTATTGTTACGCCACTGCACAGTACACATTATCCAAAATAAACCCAAAATATCATCTGAAGCTACTTTAGAGAGAAAGTGGAATTGCAGTTTATGTAATCACCAAATCATTGAGTCTTTATTTTATGTTGACAGGATAGTGTCTACGCCATTCTTTCTTCTCTACTTATACTAAACGTTCTACTGTTCTGCGTGACAGTCTCCACCGTTATTTATGGATGTCGGTCTGTCAAGATACATGACAAACCTTCAGGGCGGATGGTAAGAAATATAATTTATTGTGAGCTTGCAAAGTGTGAAAACAGCCATTTTCAAGTCATAGGCCCATTTTCAAATAACTTGTCTCCTGTTTCTCCTAGGATATAATCTTTCATCTTCCTTACAGAATAACTTTTCAGAATCCAGCAACTGAAAAAAATACTTAAAGGAATACTGTAAGGGGGTCAGCAGGGGAGGACTGGAACCTTTTGGCCTGGAGAGAAACACAAACTAGAGTCCCATTATCATGGCAGCCCCAGCCCAAATGATGTCACACATGCACCCCACGTCATATATGCTAGTAGTCATGTGGAGTGTCAATGCGGAAATACAGAAAGAACACTCTAGGGACAGTGTGACAGGTAAAGTACAGGCACCGGGGGGGTACGTAATACATTTTGAGGGAAAACAGTCGGGGTTTACGTCGTGTCTATCGTTCATGGTTATCGCATGCCGTGATTATCGCACCTAACAACCACACCTGACAGCCGAGATTTCCTAACATCTCAGATTGATACATTCAACCAATTTCCACCCAAATTTTTTATCCGATTCGATAATATCAAAACGATTGGTCGATTGGCTGTCGAGTCAACAGATGTATGGCCACTTTAATTCCCCAAAGCTCATTCCTCAAACCCCCCCCCCCCCCCCCACACACACACACACACACACTTATGTCCTCCTCTTCACCACCATCTCTACTATTCCCTCACTGCGGAAAATGGCGGCGCTAAATAAATACAAAATAATCATAATTTGCCTTACCAGGATTGCACTTTAGCTTTCCTGTATGACAAGAAGACACAGACACCCAGCACTAGGGGAAGAGAGAAACAAAGGTGAATGAGGGAGGGCTGGTGCACACCAAGAGGGCTTCTAAGTGTTTTTCAAATTGACAGTGATTTGAAAAGCGCTTGGATAACGTTACCCTATGACGGTGTTCTCACAGCAGTGTTGTGATTTTTTTCAAAATCAAAAACACACTGCATGTAGCATTTTTTTTTTTGAGCGACTCATTCAAAAATCGCTCTGAAAATCACTTCACAAAATCGCACTCACAAATTGCTAGCGATTGCTATTGTGATTTTGGCATGCACTAGCCCAGAGAGGAGGTTTGAAGAGAAATTGAGAATAGCCTGAGATGGAGCAGAGAGTTTATCTGTATTGCAGTCCCACATCACACAGGGGCTACTTGCCTGTAATAGGACTCCTGTCGCTGTCAGTCTCTCACACAAGTCAGAAAGCAGCCCTCCTATTTTCCCACGGACCCTCCAGGCAAGCTCTGCATCATGCTGTGTATATTTACCAGCTTGCCTGTCCTTTAATTGCACTTTTATCAGCTAGCCTAATGTTTCACATTGCCTTACAATACCAAATCTGAATACACCAGACACTGAACCAGCCCTAAATCACCGAATGAAAGGTACCCTGGGAGGAGATTGCCCCCCTTCCCCCTGGCCAGTCCAGGCCTGGGGGTGGGGGGGGGGGAAATGAGTTGAACTTACCCGGGGCTTCTAATGGTCCCCCGCAGACATCCTGTGCCTGCGCAGCCACTCACCGATGCTCCGGCCCCGCCTACTGCGCAGGAACAAACCATACTGGGCCTGCGTAGTATGCTCCTGGTGACATCAGCGGGAGCGAGGACATGGCAACGCAGGCGCAGTGGTTTTCAGACTTTAGAGTCTGAAATTCCAGAAGTGAACTGGAGGCGGGGCCGGAGCATTGGTAAGTGCCTGTGCAGGAGAAATGAAAATGTATCAAAGTTACTGTGCTAAAATGACAGATAATGTGTTAACATGTATATAAATGTATTTATTTTTTTACATATGTTGAAAGTGTGGGAAATATAAAAAAAAATTATGTGGGGTCCCCCCTACCAAGCCTCTTTAACCCCTTGTCATCCATGCATGCTGGGATAGCCAGAATGCAGAGCCCCGATTGAGTGGGGCTTTGCAAACTGAGCTATACCAGGCCGCATGATATGTGGGGGCTCTGGGGGAGAGGGGTGGCCAGGCCTCCACCTCCCTCAGAGGCATCCCTTATGCTGGCTTGTTTTCTTTCTGGCAGTGTATTTGGCCTGAGGAAGTGGGCAAGAACCCACAAAACGAATTGCCTAGTTCGTAACCACTTGAGGACCACAGTGGTAAGCCCCCCTAAAGACCAGGCTGTTTTTTTCATAATTGGCCACTGCAGCTTTAAGGCCAAGCTGCAGGGCCGCACAACACAGCACATAAGTGATTACCCACCCCTTTTCTCCCCACCAACAGAGCTCTCTGTTGGTGGGGTCTGATCACCCCCTTGTGTTTATTTTTTTTTAATAAATATTTATGTTGTTATTTTTTAATATTTTTTACTATTTCTCTTCTGTTTTTCCCAATCCCCTCCCTCCCCCCAGCCGGCCAATCACGGCGATCGGCTGTCATAGGCTTCTGCCTATGAGAGCCCATTACTCTCTTGTCCCCCAGGGGGACAGCCGTTTCACACGGCTGTCCCCAGTACAGAGCTGCTGCTGATCTCAGTGCTGTACTACATGTAAAGACGCCGCTCGGAGACTGAAGGCGGGACGGAGCTTCGCCCCCCGAGCAGGAGATGTGCGTGCATCCTGCGTGCGATTTCCTGCAAACTGCAGCCCCAGGACATGACGCCAATTGGCGTTAGGCTTTTCTGGGGCTGCCACCGCGGCCACGCCCATTGGTGTGGAGTGACCCTAGAGCAGTTAATAAGATTAATTAAATTCATATATACGAATTTGTCATCATTGAGGTAAGTCATCTTACTTTTTTCTATTTTAGTTGTTTTTAACACAGTTTTATCGATATATGAGTGACTCTTTCCCCTTTGTGTTACCCGTCCTCCTTTGGGAGGGGTGTTTTATTTTGGTTAGGTGTACACTTACCTGTATAACAAAACTGGAGTTCTTTGCCAAAAGTGCGACCAGCACTCAGTGTACCTGGACACCCGCGTGTAGTCGGGGGCATTGATCTCCACCTGCTGTCAGTGGTTGGTTGCCCTTCTGCAACCTCCGTTTTGGGAGTAGCACTCACTACCACACATTTAACTCTCTGCTGTTATTTATTACAATATTGGGGCTCCGTTGTCTCTTTGCTTTTTTCCAGGATGTCTCTCTTGATCACCCTACACATTCTGCATATAATATAACTGGCAAATAGAATGGCATTGCAGTTTCATATTCTTATGTTCAGTTTAAGAGTCACAATTTTCACCACTTCAGGATACCTGGTACGCATATCTGTGCCCCTGTATACTTCTCGTGTGGATCAGGGGATAGATGTGCGTACTATTACCTTACCGCCGCGTCCACGATCCCCACGCCGTTTTTGTTTGCTTCACCGTCGCAGCCCCCTCCATCGGGATTGGGATATGAGAATCAACTATTCTCAACCCCGATCACAGTGCCTGTGACTTCCGAGAGGTTGAAGAAGGAGAGGCAAACTCCCAGACCCCATACTTCCATGTTTCTATTCTAGAACATGGTCTCATCAGCACCATCTTGTGGTGAAAAAGTAAAAATACACCCAATTATATCACTATACTGTTTTACATAGAAAATGTATTATTAGGTTTTTTTTGTTTGTTTATTATTATTATTATTATTGTAACCCCTACCAACCCTGCCCAACAGTTACCAAAATAAAACACTTGGGACTTTTCTAATATGTATGTCATGAGGGTATATTACTGTTAATTTTGCAACAAAAAAGTCTTGTAATACGTGAAATAGTATTAAAAATTCCTAAAAAGAAAAAACACACCTTTTATTTCCAGATAAAATATTATTGTCATACATTGTACTTGGGACATAATTTAAACATTATAATAATTGGTACAAATGGGCAAATAAAATGTGGGGGGTTTATGTATCGAAGCACATTTTATTTTAAAACTGTAATGGCTGAGAAATAATTACTTTTTTATTTTTTTTCTTACTATTCCCTGTACAATGCATATAAAATAAAATAATTTATAGCGAGAAGTACCTCCCAAAGAAAGCCTAATTTGTGATGAAAAAAAAAACATATATAGATCATTTTAGTGTGATAAGTAACAATAAAGTTATCGCTGAATGAATGAGAGAAGTGCTGAAATGTGAAAATGTTTTGTTTTTTTTAGGAAAAAAAACTGTGACCCTGAAGTGGTTAAAATAAAGTGTAAAAAGCAGCTTGGGTGTACAGTGTGGGGTGGATTCTGGTTCATTTATCTCCCAGTGAACATATTTAAATACTTTTTATTTAAATACACTTGATATTTTCAGTACTATGACCTTATCAGGAGTCTGTGTGCAGACAGGTAAACTTATTTTGCCTTCTGGCTGGATGGGGGGGGGGGGGGGGGGGTTAGACAGAGCACAGATGGCTTTCTAGTACAGCGAAGCAATAACTGCTTTTAGGGCAGGAAGTCAGCATTTCAAACTCAGAAAGCCTGATGATAAAAAATAAATGATGTAAAAACGGCTTATGTGCGATTGAAGGATACACTAGGATGAAACCTAGTGTATTGCACATTATGATATATTCTACACAGTATTAGATAAACAAGCCTAAACCTCAGTTTTCATATATTTTTTTTTCTGTTTAAGGCACATGTAATTCAAGAGGATGTAGTGACTCCAGTGAATCCTGATGCAGCTCCAGTTTATCGTATTCAAATGCCACCATCAACGCCACCACCACCATATTCAGTTGATAAAGTCAAAACTTTACCAACCAGTTTTTAAGGAGCACTTTTTCACCTGCAGATTTTATGTCATATTTTATGTATTTGGTGGAACTTCCAACTCTTCACAAAAGAATCAATCACTCATCAATAATAGTATTTTCTAGCCTTGTTTTACAGCTGGAACCTAACTGGTTGCTCTAATTTAGGGATGGGACGAATCCACAATTTCTTCGAATCCGGATCCGAATCTAAAAAGGTTCTCGAATATCTCGAACCTTTCGAATCCCGAATCTAACGAATCCTGCACATAAGAATTGTGCGATCCATGGTATAGTTGCCCGCAGTATAGGTACCCAGACATAGGTGCCCGCAGTATAGGTAGCTAGGTAAAGGTGTCTTCAGTATAGCTAGCAAGGTATAGGGGCCTTCACCATAGGTTGCAAGGTATAGGGGCATTCAGTATAGGTTGCAGGGTATAGTGGCCTTCAGTATAGGCAGCAGGGTATAGGGGCCTTCAGTATAGGCAGCAGGGTATAGGGGCCTTCAGTATAGGCCGCAGGGTATAGGGACCTTCAGTATAGGCCGCAGGGTATAGGGGCCTTCAGTATAGGCCGCAGGGTATAGGGGCCTTCAGTATAGGCCGCAGGGTATAGGGGCCTTCAGTATAGGCCGCAGGGTATAGGGGCCTTCAGTATAGGCCGCAGGGTATAGGGGGCTTCAGTATAGGCCGCAGGGTATAGGGGCCTTCAGTATAGGCAGCAGGGTATAGGGGGCTTCAGTATAGGCAGCAGGGTATAGGGGGCTTTAGTATAGGCAGCAGGGTATAGGGGCCTTCAGTATAGGCAGCAGGGTATGGGGGACTTCAGTATAGGCAGCAGGGTATGGGGGGCTTCAGTATAGGTAGCAGGCTGGGGGGCTCAGTATAGGTAGCAGGCTGGGGGGCTCAGTATAGGTAGCAGGCTGGGGGGCTCAGTGTAGGTAACAGGCTGGGGGGATCAGTGTAGGTAGCAGGCTGGGGGGCTCAGTGTAGGTAACAGGCTGGGGGCTCAGTATAGGTAGCAGGCTGGGGGGCTCAGTGTAGGTAGCAGGCTGGGGGGCTCAGCGTAGGTAGCAGGCTCGGGGGCTCAGCGTAGGTAGCAGGCTGGGGGGATCAGTGTAGGTAGCAGGCTGGGGGGATCAGTGTAGTTAGCAGGCTGGGTGGGCTACCTTACCTACACTGCAGTAGGTAGCTGGGTCATATCCTCCTCCTCCTCCCGCTCCCCGCAGCCTCCTCCGCTCGCCCCCCTGCATAAATAAGCAGAAGCAGCCTCTCACCTCCAGCGTGGAGTGCAGTGCAGCAGACTTCACTTCCTAGTTGCCCCTAGTGGCCGCCTGACCGGCTCTTACTGATGACGTAGTAAGAGCCAGTCACTAGGGGGAATAAGGAAGTCTGAAGGAGGTCTGCCGCTCCGGGCTCCACGCTGGAGGTGAGAGGCTGCTGCTTCTTATTTATGCGGCGGGCGAGTGGAGGAGGCTGCGGGGAGCGGGAGGAGGACAGTTGCGAGCAGGGGAAGCGGCGGATGCGTGGCGATACAGCGTCGGGATTCGGCGAGCGGAAAATGGCGTCGGGATTCGAATCCACGAATCTCGAATATTTCCTAATATTCGAGGGATTCGTGGATTCGCCGGATTCGTCGTCCCATCCCTACTCTAATTGAATCACCTCTCCATACAGTAGTAAACACTACTTTCTTAACAGCCAGGCAGTGTGTTTGTAAAGTGATTGTTTCAAAACTATTGCTTGGAAAAATCTTTAAAGATATTTTTTTTTAGGGAACAGAGAACAATTGGCAGCGCTCCTAATCAGGCCGCATCTGAAATGACTACCAACAGAGGCGTGCAGAGCCCCCTATACAGCCCTGCTGTATAAAGATAATTTTTAGCAACAGATATTCCCAGTCCAATTCTAAAACTAATGTTAAAGTGAACCTCCGGACTAAAAATCGACTCAGCAGCACTGAAAAGGCCTGGTGTTTCTTTAACAGTTTCACAGCACCAGAACTTTGTTTCTATTATACAAGCCTCATTTTTAGCTGCATTGCAGAAAACTGCCCGGGCAGTTTTCCCCTTATGCTGTGCAAAGCATGATGGGATTTCTGATGTTGTTGCTCTAGTTCTGCTGTTTGGGTGCAAATTTTTTTTTACATTTTGAATTTGAGATTTGAAGCCTAGCGCATGCAACTGGGAGGGGTTATCAGGACACAGGACAGTTGGAACTGTGTCTCCTGCTCCTTGTCACCTCCTTTTAACCAAAAAGATGGCTGCCCCCATGACAAAGATGGCAGCCCCCATTAATCACAAACTTCTTCTTTTCTTTTAAAACAGGGTGGGTAAGAGATTATATTACCTATCTATTCTAATTAACATAACTAATGTAACTTGATGGCAGTATGTTTGTTTAGGCTGAAGTTCCCCTTAAATGGATTATAAAAGCACACACATTGTCTAATGTAAATTATAAGCATAATTTTTCCACTGCATGTTTAAATTTCAGGGCCTGAGTCACTATAAGGGCAACCTGAGCAATTGCCACAGGGCCCCTGAGTGCTGCTGGGCCCCTTCAGGTATTCACCCTTCACTTTTTCTTGGTCACTGGGTCTCCTGCAGTATAGGGGCTTACCTGTTTTGGCCAGTGAGCAATCCTTCAAATATCCATGGCTGTGTGCAATTCCCTCTTCATCCTTGCAGGGGCAACTCTACTACATGACCTTGGGCATGCTATACGCAATAGCATGCATTGGGTCACGCAGGAGAGCACCCCTGCGAGGATGAAGATGGGAGCGTGCAAAGCCATGGACACCAGGGACTCTTTTGGGGTGTTGGATGAATTTAGCAGCCTCTGATTCTGTTTTGGGTAGTCGGTGTCTATCAGGAAAACTTTTCCTGGAACCTCATTGTACCTAGAGCCAGCCCTGTTAATTTAGAAATCAGCAATAAAGCTGGGCTTACCTGCAGCTCTACACTTATCCAGACAGTTTCAGACCCCATTACTCAGCCTCCTTCTTCTCTAAAAAGCACAGTCAGAATTCTAGCTTCCCCTAAACTACAGAACTGCACCTGAACATATTGGAGGCTTGACCAGTGGATTGATAGAGGCTCCAGCCCAGCTCTAGTGCCTAAGGCTAGGACCACAGTAAGAAGGTTGCGTTGTGATGCAATGTTTAATTTGCCACACAACATTACAAGGCAATGCAACAAAAAAATGGTAACAAAAATTAATGCTGCGTTACCATTGCATTAAGTAGGTACAGTAAAGCATACAGTCAATGAAAAGTATGCTTTCCTACACATGGTAGCGTGTGCATTTCGAAGTAATGCACTGCAGCAGTGCGTTATCATAACACTACACGTTACAATGCAATGCTAACGTCGCACTGTGAATGTCACGTAGGGTTTGATTCACAAAAGAGTGCTAACTGTTAGCACGGCCGTTTTCATGTGAATTTTCGCATTGCGCGCGATCACGAATTTTCGCACAAAACGATAACAGTTTTCGTGCGCAAACGTGAATTTTCTCGCGAAAACGATATCAATTTTGCGCAAAAATTCATGTTTACGCACGAAAACCGTTATCGTTTCGTGCAAAAATTCGTGATCGCGCGCAATGCGGAAATTTGCACGAAAATGGCCGTGCTAACAGTTAGCATTCTTTTGTGATTCAAGCCCATAGAGTCTTAATTGAATTGCGGTAAGCTGCATTATAAGACTTTATAACTTATCAGCCCAATGCCCCACTGAGAACCTAGCCTCAAACTGAATAAATAAAGCACCCGGCTACAGAACTTTATGGCAGCAGCTGCTGTGTTGACGGCTTCTCCATTTTGGTTACAAAGATCTCTGAATATCAGATGTCTCAATAAGACTTCTTGAGGTTGAATTAAATGGTGCAAGAGTGAAAGTGAACCACAACTGACACTAACCATCCAGCACCTCCGCCATGGGATTTAATTACGACAAATAACCTATTCAGTGTATGTCATTAACAGTCTACTGGGACACTACAGTTATGATGACTACCCACACCAAATCTGATAGCATCATATGATATTCCCACACATTAGCAATCAATATAAGCTTATCAGTGTATACTTGTACCTTTTTTTAGGGGTAAGATATATGGGAGCACCATAGTTAAAGGGGGCTTTCAGATTCCCCCATAAGTCAGTCCTTGAATCCACCACCATAATCATAGTGCATTTGGGGGTCCAAAGAGGTCAAAATGAGTGTTGGGGTAACTTATCTTGGAATCTGAAATACCCCTTCAACAGTTTAGGTTCCTAGATATCCTCCATTACCCCACCCCCATGAAGAACCATAGCTGCACATATCCTTTACCCCAAAGAAAAAACACTAACAGTGATTTTAGGTAAATAAAATAAAAAGTTTTCAACTTGGTGTTTAATAATATGTCCATGACTTATCCTCTGAAAGGGCAGCATGCCTTTTTTTCTCAAATAAGCCTGAGCTACATACTTGAATACCCACCACTGTATAGCCAAATAATTCCATATGCAGGGTTTTATTGGCAATCACTGTACAATAACTCATTGGGGAGGTTTTAATGAGGTTGGGGTATCCTTTCACCAGAGTAAGGGCTGCCTTGTTAAAGGGGTTAGAGGTCTCCTGTCAGTTTTAAGATATTGGCTATGGACTTGTTACCCACATCAAAGATGGTGTCAGCTGCACCCTACCTCTAGGGAATAGGTGGGTTTTCAAAGGTTAAGAAAGCCTTTGATTGGCTGCTGCTGCTGTGCCCCTATTTAGGCAGCATATCATAGGCTTTGTTTATGTTAACTACTTCCACCCTTCCCATGTCACCAAAGGGGGAGTGTTTCAGACTGACTGGGAGTGAGCAGGCTGCTGTAGGTCACTGACAAGTTAAAGGTGTAAGAGATTGTGTAACAAATATTTTTTTTTTTATTTTGCAAAGCCAATGTTAGAAAAATGTAACAATGTTTAAATAATATTCTATTAGAAAATATAAAACTATACCTGAACTGCTCAGCTGCACTTTAATTTTGATAATTTGTATTACCATTGTTAAATATAAAAATCAATATACTTGCACCTTCCTGTTATTGGGATTAAAAAAAAAATTAAGTGGGAAATAATCATGTTCTTCCTTACAGACGGTTTGACACCTTTTTCAATAAAATAGAAATCTGATTGATAAGTATCACAAGTGCTTTTTGTTTTCTACTTAATTTCTCCAATGGATGCATCTTCATGGCATATTAAACACACAGGCATCCCTTCACTATACTACTCTCTACTTTAAAAAACATCTTTCAAATAAGACAAAATACTGAGTACACAGAAGTACAGTTTAACATTAGTCAAGGCACAGAACAAATGGCTAATTAGGGTGATAGTAGCTACCGCCTCTTTAAATAATATCTTGCTAGTACTCAACTCAAGCTCTCAATCTACAAAGACAAGACAATTAACAATTACATTACGCTTTTCTCCTGGCAGACTCAAAGCGCCAGAGCTGCAGCCACTAGGACACTTTATAGGCAGTAGCAGTGTTATGAAGTCTTGTCCAAGGTCTCCTACTGAATAGGTTCTGGCTTATTGAATAAGAAGAGCCAAGATTTGAACCCTAGTCTCCTGTGTTAGAGTCAGAGCCCTTAACCAGTACACTATCCAGCCACTACTAACCAAATAAGTGATAAGAAACTTCCTCTATTGTGACAATTATTATTATTATGTGATGCGCTCAGTCTGTGCGTTCAGCTACATAAGACTGTGTATTGCAGACCAGAGATAGCAGGCAGGTGCCATGAAACGCATCGTCTTTCCTGTTTCCAATAAAATTATTATTTATAAACCTCCCATCTAAGGGAACATTGTTTCATTACCCATTACCCATGTTTACCCATTGCATACTACATTGGTGCTCTTCTCATTCTGTGTATTATTGTTACCATACATTTTATGTAGCATTGTGATATTTACAGAGAACACTAAAGAATTCATGTCACCAATATACCTGGAGGAGGCAGTTAACCTACCAGTAAGTACATCTCTGGGCCCCACTGCAGTCTCAGGGACTGCTCCCCCTTAGTTACGCACCTGCCTAGCAGCAGGTCCAATGCTCAGGAACTACAGTAAATTTCCTAATCATTAGGAGATATAGTTACATAGTTACATAGTTTATTTGGGTTGAAAAAAGACATACGTCCATCATGTTCAACCAGAGAACAAAGTATAACACCAGCCTGCTCCCTCACATATCCCTGTTGATCCAGAGGGAGGCAACAAAACCCTTACAATGCATAGTCCAATTTGCCCCAAAAGGGAAAAAATTCCTTCTCGACTCCAGATGGCAATCAGATAAAATCCCTGGATCAACATCACTGGGCATTATCTAGTAATTGTAGCCATGGATGTCTTTCAACGCAAGGAAAACATCTAAGCCCCATTTAAATGCAGGTATAGAATTTGCCATAACTACTTCCAGTGGCAATGCATTACACATCTTAATCTCGCTTACTGTAAAGAACCCTTTCCTAAATAAATGGCTAAAACATTTTTCCTCCATGCGCAGATCATGTCCTCTAGTCCTTTGAGAAGGCCTAGGGACAAAAAACTTATCCGCCAAGCTTTTATATTGCCCTCTGATGTATTTATCCATGTTAATTAGATCCCCTCTAAGGCATCTTTTCTCTAGACTAAATAAACCCAGTTTATCTAACCTTTCTTGGTAAGTGAGACCTTCCATCCCACGTATCAATTTTGTTGCTCCTCTCTGCACCTGCTCTAAAACTGCAACATGGTTCCTGTAATGTGGTGCCCAGAACTGAATTCCATATTCCAGATGAGGTCTTACTAGAAAGTTAAACATGGGCAATATTATGCTAGCATCTCAAGTTTTTATTTCCCTTTTAATACATCTAAAAATTTTATTAGCTTTAGCTGCAGTGGCTTGGCATTGAATACGATTATTTAACTTATTGTCGATGAGTACTCCCCAATTTTGTTGTCCCCAACTGTATCCCATTTATTTTGTATGGTGTTAGACCATTGGTACAACCAAATGCATGACCTTATATTTTTTAACATTGAATTTCATCTTCCATTTATGTGCCCATAGCCATCCTATCCAGAACCTGTTGCAATATGTCCCCATCTCCCTGAGAGTTGATTCTGCACAATTTTGTATCATCTGCAAAAATAGCAACAATGCTTTCCACTGCATCTACTAGGTCTTTAATAAATAAATTGAAGAGCACTGGACCAGTGGCGTAGCTAGGGCGTTTGACACCCGGTGCGGATAATTCACTGACACCCCCCCCCCCCCCCACACACACACACACAAAAAAAAGCGAAGTGCGCAGCGGCAAAAAAAAATGGGTGTGGACATGACATCACATGGGTGGGGGTAACTGTAATGTAACTGTAAGGCAGTGGGCTAATATAGGTAGCCAGTAAAAAAGGGGGTGGTGCACAAAGCGAGACAAAACCAGAAACTAGACTAGTATGTGTTCGGTACAAAATCTTCACTTTATTCTATCAAAATTTAATAAAATTCGTGACTGGATGTCAGACAAGATTGCAAAAGCCCACCCACCCACTCATAAAACCCAAGGAGTGAGGACCATGTGATAAATATTGCTGTGGACACAATAATGAAAGGTCATCAAGGAGGTCAGTTCATTCTGTCACGGACATGATGCTAATAAATATGTAGCCAAGATGCCTATTTCCAACACTATATCTTCCTGAATTAATGTCTCCAGGTTCAATTCATTAGTAGTATAAGTCCCACTCGCAGACTTGTAAGACAGGCAGGTTAGGCAATCATGCAGATGGCAGAGTTTAGCAAAATTAGCAGAGGAGAGGACTGGCTGACAGTATTGCAGGCAAAAGGACACAGGCCTCTTGCACACTGCAAGCAATTCAGATTCAGATTCCGCTTTCTGTTTTTACTTCCGATTCAGATTCAGATTTGCAGTTTGCTCCTTGCACACTGCAAATCTGAATCTGAATCGGAGGTAAAAACAGATTAAAAAGCGGAATCTGAATCTGAATTGCTTGCAGTGTGCAAGAGGCCAAAAGCTGGGTTTGCAAGCAGGAAGTATCAGTTCAAATGGCATGACACAGACAGTCCATTACCATAAACAGTATCCGTCTTGCTTATTGTAGAGCATTTCGCTCATACGGTTTGCACTCACAGTTCTTTTAGTCTGTCCGTGTCCTCCTCCTCAATGCCGCTCCATGTCCGTGACTCATGTGGTTTAGTAGCATGTAAACGCTGATGAGGGGACGCTGAGCCGCCAGCACGGCATAGGTCTCACAACTGCCCAGATTCCTCTGCATGGACACTTCCGTATAGCGGTTTCACATGCATTCGATGAAGCAGGTCCTCAAGCTCCGCCTTGAATAGTTGCCCCCAGCATAGGTTGGATAGGTAGGTGCCCCCAGTATAGGTTAGTTAGGTAGGTGCCTCCAATATAGGTAGCCAGTATAGTTGCCACCAGTATAGGCTAGCTAGGTAGGTAGGTGCCCCCAATACAGGTTAGATAGGTAGGTGCCCCAGTATAGATTACATAGGTAGCTGCCCCCAGTATAGGTTAGATAGGTAGGTGCCTCCACTGTAGGTTAGATAGATAGCTGCCCCCCAGTATAGGTTAGATTAGGTAGGTTTTCCCCCAGTATAGGTTAGATTAGGTAGGCGCCCCCCACTATAGGTTAGATAGGTCGCTGCCCCCCCCCCGTATATGTTAGATAGGTAGCTGCTGCCCAGTATAGGTTAGATTAGGTAGGTGCCCCCCATTATAAGTTAGATAGGTAGCTGCCCCCAGTGTAAATTAGATAGGTAGCTGCCCCCCAGTATAGGTTAGATAGGTAGCTGCCCCCCAATATAGGTTAGATTAGGTAGGTTCCCCCAGTATAGGTTAGATAGGTAGCTGCCCCCCAGTATAGGTTAGATAGGTAGCTGCCCCCCAGTATAGGTTACATTAGGTAGGTTCCCCCAGTATGGGTTAGATAGGTAGCTGCCCCCCAGTATAGGTTAGATTAGGTAGGTTCCCCCAGTATAGGTTAGATAGGTAGGTGCCCCCCAGTATAGGTTAGATAGGTAGCTGCCCCCCAGTATTAGGTAGGTGCCCCCCCATAATGGAGGGGAAACCGCAGCCGCAGGGAGGGCAGCCCGACCTCTCCCTCCCTCTACCAGGGCTGCCCTCCGTGCTCCCCCCTCCAGACTTCATAGAGCAATGCGCACTGCGCAGGGGAGCCTTTACTATACAACTCACCTCCCTGCATTCCCATCGCCACTCAGTCGCCGCTGGTCTTCTCCTCTCTGCATACGCTGATACACACACTGCTTCCATAATTCAGATTATGCGGCCAGATACCCGCATAGAGCTATCCAGATATTGACCCATGTATCTGGATCTGGATCCGACCCAGATAGCGTAAAAATGGTCGGTTTACCCGGGTACCCGGATCCGGATAAGCATCCCTGCCCACCACTAATTCAGAGAAGCTTTGCAGAATTCCAGGTTTTTTTAGGAGGTACAGGAGGGAAATCGATGGGTTTGATAATAATAAAGCTATGTCATCCGCAAATAAGCTATCGACGTGTGGTGTACCTTTAATGTTAATCCCTGAGATCAATGGGTTTGAGTAGATTTTTTGAGCAATAGTCTATTATTAATACAAAAAATAATAAGGGAAACGGGGGCGGCCCTGACAAGTCCCATTAGATATAGAAAAGCCTTGAGAGATGAACCACACAGTGTTTACTCTAGCAGAGGGAGCAGTATACAAAAATCAGAGCTGGCCTGGGAGTGGCAAGTGGGGCAATCGCCCCAGGCCCCGCGCCTGAAGAGGCCCCGCACAGAGGCGTATCTAGGTAAAACGGCGCCCATGGCAAACACTGAAATTGCGCCCCCCCATAAGAACCCCCTGAATAACCACACCCCCACCCCACCCCATAGCTTGCAGAGTATCGCTGCAGCGGAGCCTCATACTTTATCTCGTTCCAGCAACGAGACAGGTCTTCTTTTCTTCCTCTTCAGTGTAGCCGCACCATGAAACCTATCACCTTGCAGCTCCCCATGCGAGTCAAGTCATAGTACAGTGTCTGGAGCTGCAAGGTGAGCGCTGCTGCACTGAAGAGGAAGTGAAGTGGTCCTGTTCCGTCATGAAGGAGGTTAAGCATGAAACTCCACTCCACTCCTGCACTATTCTGCAAGATATGTGGAGGGTGGAGACAGGTACTGAACACATGCGGGTTGTGGGGGTGGGGACTAGTGTTGGGCGAACAGTGTTCGCCACTGTTCGGGTTCTGCAGAACATCACCCTGTTCGGGTGATGTTCGAGTTCGGCCGAACACCTGATGGTGTTCGGCCAAACTGTTCGGCCATATGGCCGAACTAAGAGCGCATGGCCGAACGTTACCCGAACGTTCGGCTAGCGCTGTGATTGGCCGAACGGGTCACGTGGTTCGGACCCGAACGCCCTCTGATTGGCCGAACGGGTCACGTGGTTCGGGTAAATAAATACCCGATCCACGTCATTTCTCCGCCATTTGTCTGTGGGTTTAGCTTTGGGTAGGCAGGCAGGGTAGTTCTCTCTCCAGCCAGGCTAGCCAGGGTCCTCCCAGTCATTGTGTCGCTGCTAGGAATAGTATTACACACTGCTCAGCCACACTATATAGCATTGTGTTTACTGCCACTCTGTGTCTCTCTGCTGGGAACAGTAGTGCACCGCTTACCCTGTATAGCATTGTGCTCTGTGTCGCTGCTGGGAATAGTAGTACACCGCTCAGCCACCCTATATAGCATTGTGTTTACTGCCACTCTGTGTGTCTGCTGGGAACAGTAGTACACCGCTCACGCTGTATAGCATTGTACTCTGTGTCGCTGCTGGGAATAGTAGTACACCGCTCAGCCACACTATATAGCATTGTGTTTACTGCCACTCTGTGTCTCTCTTCTGGGAACAGTAGTGCACCGCTCACCCTGTATAGCATTGTGCTCTGTGTCGCTGCTGGGAATAGTAGTACACCGCTCAGCCACACTATATAGCATTGTGTTTACTGCCACTCTGTGTGTCTGCTGGGAACAGTAGTACACCGCTCACCCTGTATAGCATTGTGCTCTGTGTCGCTGCTGGGAATAGTAGTACACTGCTCAGCCACACTATATAGCATTGTGTTTACTGCCACTCTGTGTCTCTGCTGGGAACAGTAGTACATCGCTCACCCTGTATAGCATTGTACTCTGTCGCTGCTGGGAATAGTAGTACACCGCTCAGCCACACTATATAGCATTGTGTTTACTGCCACTCTGTGTCTCTGCTGGGAATAGTAGTACACCGCTCACCCTGTATAGCATTGTGCTCTGTGTCGCTGCTGGGAATAGTAGTACACCGCTCAGCCACACTATATAGCATTGTGTTTACTGCCACTCTGTGTGTCTGCTGGGAACAGTAGTACACCGTTCACCCTGTATAGCATTGTGCTCTGTGTCACTGCTGGGAATAGTAGTACACCGCTCAGCCACACTATATAGCATTGTGTTTACTGCCACTCTGTGTCTCTGCTGGGAACAGTAGTACACCGCTCACCCTGTATAGCATTGTGCTCTGTGTCGCTGCTGGGAATAGTAGTACACCGCTCAGCCACACTATATAGCATTGTGTTTACTGCCACTCTGTGTGTCTGCTGGGAACAGTAGTACACCGCTCACCCTGTATAGCATTGTGCTCTGTGTTGCTGCTGGGAATAGTAGTACACCACTCAGCCACACTATATAGCATTGTGTTTACTGCCACTCTGTGTCTCTGCTGGGAACAGTAGTACACCGCTCACCCACCACTGTATAGCAATGTGCTCTGTGTCGCTGCTGGGAACAGTAGTACACCTCTCAGCCACACTATATAGCATTGTGTTTACTGCCACTCTCTGTCGCTGCTGGGAATAGTAGTACACCGCTCACCCACCACTGTATAGCATTGTGCTCTGTGTCGCTGCTGGGAATAGTAGTACACCGCTCAGCCACACTATATAGCATTGTGTTTACTGCCACTCTGTGTCGCTGCTGGGAACAGTAGTACATCGCTCACCCACCACTGTATAGCATTGTGTTTACTGCCACTCTGTGTCTCTGCTGGGAACAGTAGTACACCGCTCACCCACCACTGTATAGCATTGTGCTCTGTGTCGCTGCTGGGAACAGTAGTACACCGCTCAGCCACACTATATAGCATTGTGTTTACTGCCACTCTGTGTCGCTGCTGGGAACAGTAGTACATTGCTCACCCACCACTGTATGGCATTGTGTTTACTGCCATTCTGTGTCTCTGCTGGGAACAGTAGTACACCGCTCACCCACCACTGTATAGCATTGTGCTCTGTGTCGCTGCTGGGAATAGTAGTACACCGCTCACCCGCCACTGTATAGCATTTCTGTACTGCCACTGTACTGCTGCCAGTCAGCGTGTACTTTTACGGATAAGTGAAATGAAGAAGAAATCCTGTGAAAGAGGGAGGGGCAAGGGAAGAGGTGTTCCCCCTGACGGTTCATGTACAGGCCACAGTGGAGCACAGAAGAAAACCCACTCAATACCGCCCATGTTGTCCAGGAAATCAACCCTCACAAATCCAAAAGAACAGGACCAGATAATTAATTGGATGACCTCTCAAGCGTCCAGCAGTGGGTTAAGCAGCACCAGCACATCACGCACGAGGTCCGAGTCCTCAGCCAGTTACAAGGAGCCAGTGGGCACAAAGCAGACACAACCGGCAGCGACACCACGCACACAACTGCCAAATAACCAGTCTGAAGAATTTCCTCAGGACACAATGGGGTATTCGCAGGAGCTATTCCCAGCCCAACAAACTTCCACCTTTCAAAGGTCAATGGAACTGCCAGAAATGTTGTGCCCGGATTCACAACCATTGACTGTGGGAAATGCACCGCGCACTGAAATGCAAGGCGAGTCCGAGGAGGACTCGGAAACCCAAATCCCAGAGCAAGTTGGGCAGGAGGGGTTTCAATTGCAGGAGGTCGGCCGAGAAGATCTTGAAGATGACGTTGGAGTGTGCTGCGCAGAGGTTGTTGTGGGGAGCTCTACTCCACGGCGGCGGCCCACAATCACATATGACGAGTTTGAGGAGATGGAAGAGGAGGAGGAGGGTATGGACAATGTTGACAGAGACCCAGATTTTGTATGTGAACGAGAACATCACCGTCGTAGCAGCAGCACTGATGAGTCTGTTGAAGAACCCACTGCTGCACGAGTTCGACTTGTGCCACAAGGTAGGCGGCACGAAATTTCAGGCACCACAAGCGTGGAAGTTCAAGTGAGACAAAAAAGAGGCGCAAACAGAAATCGCCAGCAAGGCAGGTGCTCCAAAGTCTGGCCTTTCTTTCAAGACTGCAGTGAGGATGGTACCATGGTGATTTGCAAGGTGTGCAAGACCCGCCTGAGCAGGGGGAAACATATTAACAACCTCTCCACCACCAGCATGACCCGCCACATGGTATCCAAACATCCCACTCTGTGGCCGCCAGGACAGGGTACCAGCAGCAACACTGCCTCCCTTGGGGTCACCAGACTCACCACCAGACCCTCCTCAGCAGCAGCAGTAGCCCAGCCATTGCGTGGTTCACAACAACATTCACAAACATCAGACGACGCTGACACTGTCACTTTCCGGAATAGTGCTCTTGAGGTCTCCCAGTCTTCATCAAACACAACAACCAACAGCCGTTCAGTGTGCAGCCCTACGGTTCAGTTGTCTGTCTCGGAGATGCTTGAGCGCAAGAGGAAATTGCCAGCAAATGACCCCCGGGCCGTGGCAGTAACAGCCAGCATAGCCAAGCTTCTGGCCTGCGAAATGCTGCCATATCGAGTGGTGGAGACAAACAGCTTCAAGGGCATGATGTCAGTGGCCATCCCACGTTACGTGGTTCCCAGCCGCTACCACTTTGCGCGCTCTGCAGTGCCTGAGTTGCATGAGCACGTGGTCAGCAAAATAACCCGAAGCTTGAAGAATGCCGTTGCCTGCAAGGTTCACCTCACCACTGACACCTGGACGAGTGCGTTCGGCCAGGGTCGATACATCTCCCTTACCGTGCACTGGGTGAACCTTGTGGAGCCTGGCAGCGATTCCTCACCTGCTACGGCGCGGGTGTTGCCCATGCCGCAAACAGCTGCACCGCCGTCCCTCCCACTGGATAACAACAGCAGCACTTACCTCTCTGACTCCTTCTCCCCCAACGCTGTACCTCATCCGGAAATGCTAACCCAGCAGCAGTAGGATCGTGGAAGCAGTGCAGCACAGCTGTTGGCATGCGTCAGCAAGCGTTGCTGAAGCTGATCTGCCTTGGGGATAAGCAGCACACAGGGGAGGAAATTTGGAGGGGAATAAAGGAACAGACGGATTTGTGGCTGGCACCGCTGGACCTGAAACCGGGCATGGTTGTGTGTGATAATGGGAGTAATCTCATTTGCGCTTTAAGGTTGACTAAGCTGACACACATCCCTTGCCTGGCGCACGTGATGAACCTAGTAGTTCAGCGGTTCCTGAGGACATACCCAGGTGTGGCCGATCTTCTGTTGAAGGTGCGACGAGTGGCCAAACATTGTAGAAATTCCAGTACTGCTTCGGGGGCACTCGCCAAGATGCAGGAGCGCTTCAATCTCCCCCACCATTGCTTGCTGTGTGATGTCCCTACGCGCTGGAATTCTACGCTGCACATGCTAGCCCGCTTTTGCGAGCAGAAGAGTGCAGTGGTCCAGTACATGACGGCGCAGTACCGAGGCGCATCCGGACAGCTGCCAAGCTTCTGTGGATCCGATTGGGCCAACATGTTGGACCTCTGCCAAGTCCTCCAAATTTTTGAGCAATCCACGTTGCTTGTGAGCAGTGACAACTCTTCAGTCAGCATTACCATACCACTGCTGTGTTTACTGAAGAAGTCAATGTTGAAAATCAAGGAAACAGCTGTCATGATGCAACTGGGGGAATAGGAAGGAGAAAACGATCAGCGTGATGGTACCAACATCAGGCCATCCGCCTCAGGAAACGCTGGCCCCAGCAGCTATGACGAAGAAGAGGAGGAGGAACAGCTGGAGTTGGAGCAGGAATTTCATGCCACCACTGACGAGGGCCAGAGCGGTGCACGTTGGACTTCCACAATTCAGCGCGAATGGTCAGCAGAAGCAGACCAGGAAGAAGGTGACGACTATGATGCAGCACAACAACTATCACAACGCTTACAAGAGGATGATGAGGATTCTGGCAGGACTCTGGCACACATGGCTCAATTCATGCTAGACTGCATTGAACGCGACCCACGCATTGTGCGCATTCTGGACAACACCAATTACTGGGTTTATACCCTTCTGGATCCACGGTACAAACACAATGTTCCAAAACTGCTTGAAGAAAGAGTCAGACAGGTCAAAATGGAAGAATACCAGCAGGCCCTTGTGGAGACTTTAGAGAGGAGATTGACATCCTCCTCCTCCTCTAGCCAGTTGTACGCCGACAGACTGACTTCCGCAAACCCAGGACGACCAGGAGGGCAGCAAACACAAGCCGCAGCTAGTGCCCAAAAGGGAATAGTATCGGCAGTGTCCTTGGAGTGGGAACATTTTCTGACACCCATGCAGCAGCCCACAGAACAGCAAGCGTGCAGATCCACCTCCAACACTGATCGCCTGGAGAAGATGGTCAAGGACTACATGTCAGATGGCGTAGCTGTGTTGAACAATCCATCTGCACCCTTCAACTATTGGGTATCGAAGCTAGACACCTGGCACGAACTGGCAATGTACGCAATAGAGGTGCTGGCTTGCCCGGCAGCCAGCGTTATGTCGGAACGCTGTTTCAGTGCTGCCGGAGGCATCGTCACAGATCGGCGTATCCGCCTCTCCACAGAAAATGCAGACCGTCTGACTCAAATTAAAATGAATCAATCCTGGATTGGAAACGACTATGCAACACTCCAGGACCCCAACCAAGTAACATGAACAATGACCATCTGTGATGGGTTAGCGTTTCCGGTCCCTGTTTATGGAACCTCTTATCTTTATTACATTTATGACTGCATGGCGGCAAAATGCATGCTATCCGCACGCTTCTTGTCCTCATGCAAGGCCTGGGTTGTTGTGTCTGAAAGCGTGGCCTTCTCCTCCTGCGCCTCCTCCTGTTCCATCACGTGTGCTGCTGCTGGGTTAGCGTTGCCGGTCCCTGTTTATGGAACCTCTTATCTTTATTACATTTATGACTGCTTGGCAGCAAAATGCATGCTATCCGCACGCTTCTTGTCCTCATGCAAGGCCTGGGTTGTTGTGTCTGAAAGCATGGCCTTCTCCTCCTGCGCCTCCTCCTGTTCCATCACGTGTGCTGCTGCTGGGTTAGCGTTGCCGGTCCCTGTTTATGGAACCTCTTATCTTTATTACATTTATGACTGCATGGCGACAAAATGCATGCTATCCGCACGCTTCTTGTCCTCATGCAAGGCCTGGGTTGTTGTGTCTCAAAGCGTGGCCTTCTCCTCCTGCGCCTCCTCCTGTTCCATCACGTGTGCTGCTGCTGGGTTAGCGTTTCCGGTCCCCGTTTATGGAACCTCTTATCTTTATTACATTTATGACTGCATGACGGCAAAATGCATGCTATCCGCACGCTTCTTGTCCTCATGCAAGGCCTGGGTTGTTGTGTCTGAAAGCGTGGCCTTCTCCTCCTGCGCCTCCTCCTGTTCCATCACGTGTGCTGCTGCGGGGTTAGCGTTGCCAGTCCCTGTTTATGGAACCTCTTATCTTTATTACATTTATGACTGCATGGCGGCAAAATGCATGCTATCCGCACGCTTCTTGTCCTCATGCAAGGCCTGGGTTGTTGTGTCTGAAAGCGTGGCCTTCTCCTCCTGCGCCTCCTCCTGTTCCATCATGTGTGCTGCTGCTGGGTTAGCGTTGCCGGTCCCTGTTTATGGAGCCTCTTATCTGTATTACATTTATGACTGCATGGCGGCAAAATGCATGCTATCCGCACGCTTCTTGTCCTCATGCAAGGCCTGGATTGTTGTGTCTGAAAGCGTGGCCTTCTCCTCCTGCGCCTCCTCCTGTTCCATCACGTGTGCTGCTGCTGGGTTAGCGTTGCCGGTCCCTGTTTATGGAACCTCTTATCTTTATTACATTTATGACTGCATGGCGGCAAAATGCATGCTATCCGCACGCTTCTTGTCCTCATGCAAGGCCTGGGTTGTTGTGTCTGAAAGCGTGGCCTTCTCCTCCTGCGCCTCCTCCTGTTCCATCACGTGTGCTGCTGCTGGGTTAGCGTTTCCGGTCCCTGTTTATGGAACCTCTTATCTTTATTACATTTATGACTGCATGACGGCAAAATGCATGCTATCCGCACGCTTCTTGTCCTCATGCAAGGCCTGGGTTGTTGTGTCTGAAAGCGTGGCCTTCTCCTCCTGCGCCTCCTCCTGTTCCATCACGTGTGCT
Source organism: Hyperolius riggenbachi (assembly GCF_040937935.1). Taxonomy (NCBI): domain Eukaryota; kingdom Metazoa; phylum Chordata; class Amphibia; order Anura; family Hyperoliidae; genus Hyperolius; species Hyperolius riggenbachi. The sequence goes on along the minus strand of NC_090655.1, from coordinate 205,243,088 downwards.
GCTGCTGGGTTAGCGTTTCCGGTCCCTGTTTATGGAACCTCTTATCTTTATTACATTTATGACTGCATGGCGGCAAAAAGCATGCTACCTGTGCAAAGAAAACAGACATTTCCAGCATTTTAAAGACAGTTTTCCCTTTGAAACTTTAAAATCGATTTTCTCAAAAACTATAAGCTCTTTTGCTAATTTTTTTTCCTCTTGTACCCACTCCCAAGGTGCACATACCCTGTAAATTTGGGGTATGTAGCATGTAAGGAGGCTTTACAAAGCACGAAAGTTCGGGTCCCCATTGACTTCCATTATGTTCGGAGTTCGGCGCGAACACCCGAGCATCGCGGCCATGTTCGGCGAACGTTCGCGAACCCGAACATCCAGGTGTTCGCCCAACACTAGTGGGGACACGACAGTGCACACAAGGCACCATTTTTTTCTATTAGCCCATGCAGGCGGTAGAGGAGAGCAGCGTATTTAAGATATGCCCCTGCTTATACTCTAATACCCAACACACAACAGAAACTCACACGGATAATCCACAACACTACAAAACACACACACACCCTGACATAAGCTCCCCTACACTCCAGAAACCACAGCAGAAACTCACACAGAGAACACACTACACTGCTAAACACACACACACACACACACACACACACACACACACACACACACACACACACACACACACTGACACCACAAACCTCCCTACACTCCAGAATCCACAGCAGAAACTCACACAGAGAATACACTACACTGCTAAACACACACACACACACTGACACCACAAACCTCCCTACACTCCAGAAACCACAACAGAAACTCACACAGAGAATACACTACACTGCTAAACATGCACATAGTGTTGGGCGAACACCTGGATGTTCGGGGCCGCGATGTTCGGGTGTTCGCGCCGAAATCCGAACATAATGGAAGTCAATAGGGACCCGAACTTTCGTGCTTTGTAAAGCTTCCTTACATGCTACATACCCCAAATTTGCAGGGTATGTGCACCTTGGGAGTGGGTACAAGAGGAACAAAAATATTTGAAAAAGAGCTTATAGTTTTTGAGAAAATTGATTGTAAAGTTTCAAAGGAAAAAATGTCTTTTAAATGCGGAAAGTGTCATTTTTCTTTGCACAGGTAACATGCTTTTTGTCGCCATGCAGTCATAAATGTAATACAGATAAGAGGTTCCAGGAAAAGGGACCGGTAACGCTAACCCAGCAGCAGCACACGTGATGGAACAGGAGGAGGGCGGCGCAGGAGGAGAAGGCCACGCTTTGAGACACAACAACCCAGGCCTTGCATGAGGACAAGAAGCGTGCGGATAGCAATGCATTTTGTCGCCATGCAGTCATAAATGTAATACAGATAAGAGGTTCCGTAAAAAGGGGCCGGCAACGCTAATCCAGCAGCAGCACACGTGATGGAACAGGCGGAGGCGCAGGAGGAGAAGGCCACACTTTCAGGCGCAACCCAGGCCTTGCATGAGGACAAGAAGCATGCGGATAGCAATGCATTTTGTCCCTAATGCTATACAGTGGTGGGTGAGCGGTGTACTACTGTTCCCAGCAGCGACACAGAGCACAATGCTATACAGTGGTGGGTGAGCGGTGTACTACTATTTTCAGCAGCAGCGACACAGAGCACAATGCTATACAGTGGTGGGTGAGCGGTGTACTACTATTCCCAGCAGCGACACAGAGCACAATGCTATACAATGGTGGGTGAGCGGTGTACTACTATTCCCAGCAGCGACACAGAGCACAATGCTATACAGTGGCGGGTGAGTGGTGTACTACTATTCCCAGCAGCGACACAGAGCACAATGCTATACAGTGGTGGGTGAGCGGTGTACTACTATTCCCAGCAGCGACACAGAGCACAATGCTATACAGTGGCGGGTGAGCGGTGTACTACTGTTCCCAGCAGAGACACAGAGTGGCAGTAAACACAATGCTATACAGTGGTGGGTGAGCGGTGTACACAGAGTGGCAGTAAACACAATGCTATATAGTGTGGGTGAGCGGTGTACTACTGTTCCAAGCAGCGACACAATGACTGGGGGGACCCTGGCTAGCCTGGCTGGAGAGAGAACTACCCTGCCTGCCTACCCAAAGCTAAACCCACAGACAAATGGCGGAGAAATGACGTCGATCGGGTATTTATTTACCCGAACCACGTGACCCGTTCGGCCAATCAGAGCGCGTTCGGGTCCGAACCACGTGACCCGTTCGGCCAATCACAGCGCTAGCCGAACGTTCGGGTAACGTTCGGCCATGCGCTCTTAGTTCGGCCATATGGCCGGTTTGAACTCGAACATCACCCGAACAGGGTGATGTTCTGCAGAACCCGAACAGTGGCGAACACTGTTCGCCCAACACTACATGCACACACACACACAAAATGCCATCGCTTTGGCTCTGGTATCTTTAGTCAGTGAGTGGACAGTGGGGAGATAGTCTACTTTAGGAGAGCCACCGACAGTGGTGGGTGAGTGAATCACTTATCATATTGTTACCTTATCTGTGTTACTCATTTTCACCAGCAGCCAGTTGATCTCGCTCTGCTGCCTGTGCTGCCCACCAACTGCTTCTCTGACAGACAGTCACTCTATGTGCATTGTGCACTGTCACCTGACCAGCCACCTCTCTAGCTAAGCACTGTTTCCTCTCTCCCACCCCCATCAGCCCCAGCGGCACAGAGGCAGCCTATTAGGAAGAGGGATCGCCGGGAATGAAAGGCAACAAAGTGGCCAGCGGCTGCCGTTGCTATGGAGACTGCAGACACTGGGACCGGTCACCAGGGCAGCGCAGCGGGGAGGAGGACTGTTTGGACCTACGGGCCGGCGCCCGGCTGAGAAGATGCCCGGCCGATCAGGAGGAGGATTCGAGCGAGGCAGCAAGCGAGTCGCCTGCCAACGTTGCTATGACGACCACACTCACAGACCAGACGCAGGGGGCAGAGAGAGCAGAGGTCTGGAGTGAGTCTGGACCTGTGGACTAGCGTGAGTAAGCCGATCAAGAGGAGAGGAGGATTCGCTACGCTGGGGATGGAAGGCAGCAAGTGGAGGCGTGAGGTAGAACCGAGTCGCCGACGTTGCTATGTCAACCACAGAAGCCGGAGGCAGAGCAGCGGGGAGGAGCAGAACTGCAGAAGTGAATAGGCGGCCCTGAGCGGCGCACACCTACATATAGTCCCGCTCTCTTGACGGACCTAAAGGGGTGATCTATTGCTAACAGGGGGATGCGCCCCCCCCAGGTGAGTGACAAGGGGCGCCCATGGCAGGTGCCCTATATGCACCCCTATAGATACGCCTCTGGCCCAGCACCCTCTGTGGCGGTGGGGAAAGCAGGCATAGTTGTTAAAACTCACATTTCTTCCACTGGTCATCACAGCTTCCATCTCCTCCTCTGCCAGCATCTGGCATATTGGTAACAGCTCCCCCTGTGATGACGTGACCGCATGTCAACACAGGGGACGCTGTTACCAATACACAGATGCTGGGACAGGAAGGAGATGGAAGCTGCGATGATAGTCAGAAGAAATGTGAGTTTTAACTTCAATGCCCGCTCTCCCCACCCCTGCAGCCACTTGCTAACCACACAATCTAACCTTTACTTAAGGAACCTACCTATCTAACCTGTACTGCAGAGCATCTACCTATCTAATCTATACTGCAGAGCACCTACCTATCTAATCTATACTGCAGGCACCTATCTAATCTATACCGCAGGGCACCTACCTATCTAATCTATACTGCAGGCACCTATCTAATCTATACTGCAGGCACCTATCTAACCTGTACTGCGGGGCACCTACCTACCTAATCTATACTGCAGAGCACCTATCTATCTAATCTATACTGCAGAGCACCTATCTAATCTATACTGCAGGGCACCTACCTATCTAATCTATACTGCAGGCACCTATCTAATCTATACTGCAGGCACCTATCTAACCTGTACTGCGGGGCACCTGCCTACCTAATCTATACTGCAGGCACCTATCTAATCTATACTGCAGGCACCTATCTAATCTATACTGCAGGCACCTATATAATCTATACTGCAGACATTTACATATCTAATCTATACTGCAGGGAATCTACCTATCTAATCTATACTGCAGGTCATCTACCTATCTAATCTATACTGTGGGGCACCTACCTAATCTATACTGCAGGCATCTATATAATCTATACTGCAGGGCACCTACCTATCTAATCTATACTGCAGGCACCTATCTAATCTATACTGCGGGGCACCTACCTATCTATACTGCAGAGCACCTACCTATCTAATCTGTACTGCAGGAACCTATCTAATCTATACTGTGGGCACCTCTCTAATCTATACTGCAAGCAGGCATGCTCAGATGTACCAAAATTCGGTTCGGGTACACTCGAATTCGGGTCCGCATGACATTCGAATTCGAATTCACCTTCCATCATGAAATTCGGTTCGGTTTCAGATTCGGTTCGGGTGTCGGGGTCAAAATTTGGTAAAAAAATTGTGTTCGCGAATTCGGGTTTTTTTTTTTTAAGGGAAATCACATATAAATAGGTGTAATTAAAAAAAAAAAAAAACACGTGACGTGTGGCGCTGGCAGCAGGCAATGCATTGTGTGGACCCTGGCAGTGGGACCACTGACAGCAGGAGGATAAATACAGCAGCAGGAGGATAAATACAGCAGCAGCAGGAGGAGGAGTGACGTGTGGCACTGGCAGCAGGCAATGTATTGTGTGGACCCTGGCAGGAGGATAACTACAGCAGCAGGAGGAAGAATGACGTGTGGCACTAGCAGCAGGCAATGCATAGCGTGGACCCTGGCAGTGGGACCACTGACAGCAGGAGGATAAATACATCAGCAGTAGGAGGAGGAGTGACGTCTGGCACTGGCAGCTGGCAATGTATTGTGTGGACTCTGGCGGTGGGACCACTGACAGCAGGAGGATAAATACAGCAGCAGGAGGAGGAGTGACGTGTGGCACTGGCAGCAGGCAATGTATTGTGTGGACCCTGGTGGTGGGACCACTGACAGCAGGAGGATAAATACAGCAGCAGCAGCAGGAGGATAAATACAGCAGCAGCAGCAGGAGGAGGAGTGACGTGTGGCACTGGCAGCAGGCAATGTATTGTGTTGACTCAGGCGATGGGATCACTGACAGCAGGAGGATAAATACAGCAGCAGCAGGAGGAGGAGTGACATGTGGCACTGGCAGCAGGCAATGTATTGTGTGGACCCTGGCGGTGGGACCACTGACAGCAGGAGGATAAATACAGCAGCAGGAGGAGGAGTGACATGTGGCACTGGCAGCAGGCAATGTATTGTGTGGACCCTGGTGGTGGGACCACTGGCAGCAGGAGGATAAATACAGCAGCAGGAGGAGTGACATGTGGCACTGGCAGCAGGCAATGCATAGTGTGGACTCTGGCGGTGGGACCACTGAAAGCAGGAGGATAAATACAGCAGCAGGAGGAGGAGTGACGTCTGGCACTGGCAGCAGGAGGATAAATACAGCAGCAGGAGAAGGAGTGATGTGTGGCACTGGCAGCAGGAAATGCATAGTGTGGACTCTGGCGGTGGGACCACTGAAATCAGGAGGATAAATACAGCAGCAGGAGGAGGAGTGACGTCTGGCACTGGCAGCAGGCAATGTATTGTGTGGACCTTGGTGGTGGGGCCACTGACAGCAGGAGGATAAATACAGCAGCAGTAAGAGGAGGAGTGATGTCTGGCACTGGCATCAGGCAAAGTATAGTGTGGACTCTGGCGGTGGGGCCACTGACAGCAGGAGGATAACTACAGCAGCAGGAGGAGGAGTGACGCGTGGCACTGGCAGCAGGCAATGTATTGTGTGGACCCTGGCGGTGGGACCACTGACAGCAGGAGAATAAATACAGCAGCAGAAGGAGAAGTGACGTGTGGCACTGGCAGCAGGCAATGCATAGTGTGGACTCTGGTGGTGGGACCACTGACAGCAGGAGGATAAATACAGCAGCAGTAGGAGGAGTGACGTGTGGCACTGGCAGCAGGCAATGTGTTGTGTGGACCCTGGTGGTGGGACCACTGACAGCAGAAGGATAAATACAGCAGCAGGAGGAGGAGTGACATGTGGCACTGGCAGCAGGCAATGTATTGTGTGGACCCTGGCGGTTTGACCACTGACAGCAGGGGGATAAATACAGCAGCAGTAGGAGGAGTGACGTGTGGCACTGGCAGCAGGCAATGCATAGTGTGGACTCTGGTGGTGGGACCACGGACAGCAGGAGGATAAATACAGCAGCAGGAGGAGGAGTGATGTGTGGCACTGGCAGCAGGCAATGTATTGTGTGGACCCTGGCGGTGGGACCACTGACAGCAGGAGGATAAATACAGCAGCAGTAGGAGGAGGAGTGACGGCTTGCACTGGCAGCAGGTAATGTATTGTGTGGACTCTGGCGGTGGGACCACTGACAGCAGGAGGATAAATACAGCAGCAGGAGGAGGAGTGACGCGTGGCACTGGCAGCAGGAAATGTATTGTGTGGACCCTGGTGGTGGGATCACTGACAGCAGGAGGATAAATACAGCAGCAGGAGGATAAATACAGCAGCAGCAGGAGGAGGAGTGACGTGTGACACTGGCAGCAGGCAATGTATTGTGTTGACCCTGGCGGTGGGACCACTGACAGCAGGAGGATAAATACAGCAGCAGTAGGAGGAGTGACATGTGCCACTGGCAGCAGGCAATGTATTGTGTGGACTCTGGTGGTGGGATCACTGACAGCAGGAGGATAAATACAGCAGCAGTAGGAGGAGTGACATGTGGCACTGGCAGCAGGCAATGCATTGTGTGGACCCTGGTGGTGGGACCACTGACAGCAGGAGGATGAAAATGAGAGTGGCGTAATATGTTGCCGCTTTATAAATACAATAAATACATAAATCAATTCATAAATGTATAAATAAATAAATGCAGCATGCCAGCAGCAGCAGGAGGAGTCACGTAGAAATACAATAAATACATAAATAAATTCATAGGTAAATACATGCGATAGTAGAAATGTTCATGCACCAATGTATGGATGTGACGTGCAAGGATCCACTCTGGAGTAAGAGTAATCAGCCATAATTCTTCAAGATCCGCACCGTCAGTTAAATAGCTTTATTAAAAGTTAAAATTTAAAACATGGTAAAAAAGCATGGGTCAAGCCAGATGACGCACAGGCGTTTCGGACTAACACAGTCCTTTGTCAAATCTTCATAGACCCACACTGAATAACCTCTATTCTCATCATGTTAAATACACACAAAGAGGACCACATAGAGAACTGCCTACTTAGTATGGTCGCATATGTATGAGAACCAACTCACCAATCACATGTCACCAACGGCTGCACACAACCAATCAAAATGCAACACACTGGAGCATATGCCAAAGCATAACATATAAATAAATGGTACTCACATGTCCCCTCACATATATATCTTTATAGTGAGATTGGGGCAGCGCTCATCATACCCCTGTTGTAAACAGTAAAAATGCATAAAATCTGTCCAGAGAGGAGATGCGCCAGTCCAGCCAATCACACGCTCGCCTACAAGGTCCGCACATAGAGCCTGCAGCCACAGCCAATAGGAATCCCAAAGCATCAAACCTGTGGTCCAATCAAATCCCACAGCGTGAGTGGCCAATGGAAAATGACGAGACCTCCGGCAAAGCGGACACGTGACGCGGCAAGGAAGCCGCATCCAATCCCGTGTGCGCCGACGGCGTCCGCCTCATAAGCAGGCTGAAATGAACAATAAGGAGCGGCAACAAAGACGCATCCAATCAAGTGCACGCCGACAGCGTCCGCCGCTAAGCCAGTCTAAGCTGGCACCAATCAAATGCAGCGGGGGCAGTGCAACAGAGGACATAGTAAACACGCCCCTAGTATCCGCATAGTGCCCAAATATAAATAAGAAGGCGCATCAAATATACAACAGCCCATTGTATATGAAGGGCGGTACGCCAATACATTACAGCAATGGTCAACCCATATGGCTGAGGCCAATGGCTACAATACACAGTGATAATAATACTATAAGGGACATCTATAAATCAGGCAGACGAATGACAGGTTCGGCCAATAACATCTCCCCATATTGCGCTGCAGTCTGAAAGGTGAAAGAATAAGATTTTTATATTTACCATACCACAGTAAGCCAGCCGCCGATGACATATCCTGGTGAAAAAAAGATACACACTATTAGTTATGCAAAACACACCATATGATACATTATAAGAATTCAAATCAAATTAGACAGATCATAATCTCTATTGAGGCCCCTGGGTTCTAATGTATCTAATTTTTTGATCCAAAAATTTTCTCTAAGGGCCAATTTTTTGTGCCGATCACCACCTCTACGTGGAACGGGTACCCCCTCTATGACCTGAACCCTCAACTGGGATAGACGATGACCCTTACTACAAAAATGATCAGAGACAGACAACTCACGGTTCTGATTTCTGATATTGGACTTGTGGGAAGACATTCTGTCTTTCAACGGTTGTGTAGTTTTACCTACATACCCCAATCCGCAGGGACATTTCAAGAGATATATCACAAATCTAGAGTCACAGCTATAGCTGCCCCTAATCTTGAATTTTGTCCCTCGGCTGGGGTGGGTAAAGATGTCCCCTTTTACAATATAACTGCACAAATGGCACCCCATACAGGGAAATGTGTCATTTTTCCTCCCAGTTACCCCTGGCAAGGAACCCAAATCATTATGGACAAGTGTATCTCTTAGGGAGGGGGCTCTTTTGAAAGACATTAAGGGCCAGTCATGAAATTCTCTTACTGTAGGTAAGCCCCTTTTCAGAATGGGCCAGTGTCTGTTAATAATATGGCTCACTTTGTCAGAGAGTACATTATAGGTGGTTACACAGGGAACACATTCCCTGATTCCCAATCTGATGCCTGATTGTTTTGAAAACATATTACCCCCTCCCCTAAATCTGAAGTCATCCTGTAGACATCCAATAGGATAACCCCGCGCCAAAAATTTATATTTAATCTCTTCCAATCTCTGCGCCCTAATTGTAGGCTCTTTGACTATTCTCTCTATCCTTTTAAATTGACCCTTCGGGATGTTATATCTAACATGAGGGGGGTGGAAACTTGTAAAATGAAGAATAGAGTTTCTGTCTGTGGGTTTAGTAAACAGATCTGTGGTCAACCGACCACCCTCTTTCATCACCCACGTGTCAAGGAAACTGACCCTGGTCAAGTCACAATGGATGGTTAATTCAATTGTAGAGCATCTGTCATGTAATTCAGCTACAAAGGCATCTAGGCTCGAACGTGGCCCCCTCCAAAGTACAAAAATGTCGTCAATATAGCGTTGCCATAGCAACGCATGATTACAGAATAAACTACTGGAATACACAAAAGCCTCCTCATACAATCCCATAAAAAGATTAGCGTAAGAGGGGGCCACGTTTGAGCCCATCGCCGTACCCCTGCGCTGCACATAGGTAGATTCAAAGAGGAAATAATTGTTTCTCAAAATGAACTCAAGAAGCATCATCAAGAACTTTCTTTGTCTATCATCAAAATCTGTGTACAACATGAGATAAAAATCAATTGCCTCCAGACCCCCCTCATGGGGTATGGTAGTATACAAGCTGCTCACATCCATTGTGACTAACCAGGTCTCATCATCAACATTCTCAAACCCTGCAATAATCTCTAGAAAGTGCTTGGTATCTCTCAGATATGAATGTAGATTCACTACTATGGGCCTCAGTATCCTATCCAAAAACATAGCAATATTGGAAAAGATGGAATCAATACCCGAGACTATCCGGTGTCCAGGGGGGTCTTTCAGACCCTTGTGTATTTTCGGAAGTATGTATAAAATAGGGATCCTGGGGGTTTCTTTAATCAAAAATGTCTTCAGATCTCTATCAATAATTCCTCTACCTTCAGCATCATTAAGAATATTATCAATTTGTCGTTGAAGACCAGGGGTGGGATCATTATTCATTTGTTCATATACAGCCTGATCAGCTAGCTGTCTAAGGATCTCTCCTCTGTACTGAGCCCTATCTAAAATCACAACAGCACCACCCTTATCTGCTGCACAAATATTAATCAATTTATTTTTAGACAATGAAGATACTGCTTGTCGTTCCTGAAAAGAAAGGTTGTTAGTTATATGTGAACACTTTTTAGCCTCGAACTCGGTCTGTAAACTACGAATATCCTTATTCACTTGTTCTATATAGGTGTTAATCACCCCGTGGGTGGACGGTGTGAACTGACTAGAGTTCCTCAAATCCCAGTCTTTTAACTGGAGACAATTTTTAGTCTGTCCATCTGTATGGGAGAAAAAGTGGTTAGAAGAAAAAAATTGCTTCAGTTTCAAAAATCTGAAGAATTTTGCCAACTCGAGGTCTAGTAAGAAAAAGTCCGGAAAGTTACTGGGGCAGAAAGATAGCCCAAGATTCAACACACGATGTTCTGTGTCTGTGAGTTCATAGGATGAAATGTTCACCACAAGATCAACCGGAACTGTGTTCTCTTCCTTCCACAGCTAGCTTCCTTAGACAGCTAGCTGATCAGGCTGTATATGAACAAATGAATAATGATCCCACCCCTGGTCTTCAACGACAAATTGATAATATTCTTAAAGGGATACTGTAGGGGGGTCGGGGGAAAATGAGCTGAACTTACCCGGGGCTTCTAATGGTCCCCCGCAGACATCCTGTGTTGGCGCAGCCACTCACCGATGCTCCGGCCCCGCCTCCCGTTCACTTCTGGAATTTCTGACTTTAAAGTCAGAAAACCACTGCGCCTGCACGCCCGTGTCCTCGCTCCCGCTGATGTCACCAGGAGTGTACTGCGCAGACACAGACCATACTGGGCCTGCGCTGTGCGCTCTTGATGACATCAGCGGGATCGAGGACATGGCAACGCAGGCGCAGTGGTTTTCAGACTTTAAAGTCTGAAATTCCAGAAGTGAACCGGAGGCGGGGCCGAAGCATCGGTGAGTAGCTGCGTCAACACAGGATGTCTGCAGGGACCGTTAGAAGCCCCGGGTAAGTTCAACTTATTTTCCCCTGACCCCCCTACAGTATCCCTTTAATGATGCTGAAGGTAGAGGAATTATTGATAGAGATCTGAAGACATTTTTGATTAAAGAAACCCCCAGGATCCCTATTTTATACATACTTCCGAAAATACACAAGGGTCTGAAAGACCCCCCTGGACGCCGGATAGTCTCGGGTATTGATTCCATCTTTTCCAATATTGCTATGTTTTTGGATAGGATACTGAGGCCCATAGTAGTGAATCTACATTCATATCTGAGAGATACCAAACACTTTCTAGAGATTATTGCAGGGTTTGAGAATGTTGATGATGAGACCTGGTTAGTCACAATGGATGTGAGCAGCTTGTATACTGCCATACCCCATGAGGGGGGTCTGGAGGCAATTGATTTTTGATGATAGACAAAGAAAGTTCTTGATGATGCTTCTTGAGTTCATTTTGAGAAACAATTATTTCCTCTTTGAATCTACCTTCTATGTGCATTTCAGGGGTACGGCGATGGGCTCAAACGTGGCCCCCTCTTACGCTAATCTTTTTATGGGATTGTATGAGGAGGCTTTTGTGTATTTCAGTAGTTTATTCTGTAATCATGCATTGCTATGGCAACGCTATATTGACGACATTTTTGTACTTTGGAGGGGGCCACGTTCGAGCCTAGATGCCTTTGTAGCTGAATTACATGACAGATGCTCTACAATTGAATTAACCATCCATTGTGACTTGACCAGGGTCAGTTTCCTTGACACGTGGGTGATGAAAGAGGGTGGTCGGTTGACCACAGATCTGTTTACTAAACCCACAGACAGAAACTCCATTCTTCATTTTACAAGTTTCCACCCCCCTCATGTTAGATATAACATCCCGAAGGGTCAATTTAAAAGGATAGAGAGAATAGTCAAAGAGCCTACAATAAGGGCGCAGAGATTGGAAGAGATGAAATATAAATTTTTGGCGCGGGGTTATCTTATTGGATGTCTACAGGATGACTTCAGATTTAGGGGAGGGGGTAATATGTTTTCAAAACAATCAGGCATCAGATTGGGAATCAGGGAACGTGTTCCCTGTGTAACCACCTATAATGTACTCTCTGACAAAGTGAGCCATATTATTAACAGACACTGGCCCATTCTGAAAAGGGGCTTACCTACAGTAAGGGAATTTCATGACTGGCCCTTAATGTCTTTCAAAAGAGCCCCCTCCCTAAGAGATACACTTGTCCATAATGATTTGGGTTCCTTGCCAGGGGTAACTGGGAGGAAAAATGACACATTTCCCTGTATGGGGTGCCATTTGTGCAGTTATATTGTAAAAGGGGACATCTTTACCCACCCCAGCCGAGGGACAAAATTCAAGATTAGGGGCAGCTATAGCTGTGACTCTAGATTTGTGATATATCTCTTGAAATGTCCCTGCGGATTGGGGTATGTAGGTAAAACTACACAACCGTTGAAAGACAGAATGTCTTCCCACAAGTCCAATATCAGAAATCAGAACCGTGAGTTGTCTGTCTCTGATCATTTTTGTAGTAAGGGTCATCGTCTATCCCAGTTGAGGGTTCAGGTCATAGAGGGGGTACCCGTTCCACGTAGAGGTGGTGATCGGCACAAAAAATTGGCCCTTAGAGAAAATTTTTGGATCAAAAAATTAGATACATTAGAACCCAGGGGCCTCAATAGAGATTATGATCTGTCTAATTTGATTTGAATTCTTATAATGTATCATATGGTGTGTTTTGCATAACTAATAGTGTGTATCTTTTTTTCACCAGGATATATCATCGGCGGCTGGCTTACTGTGGTATGGTAAATATAAAAATCTTATTCTTTCACCTTTCAGACTGCAGCGCAATATGGGGAGATGTTATTGGCCGACCTGTCATTCGTCTGCCTGATTTATAGATGTCCCTTATAGTATTATTATCACTGTGTATTGTAGCCATTGGCCTCAGCCATATGGGTTGACCATTGCTGTAATGCATTGGCGTACCGCCCTTCATATACAATGGGCTGTTGTATATTTGATGCACCTTCTTATTTATATTTGAGCACTATGCGGATACTAGGGGCGTGTTTACTATGTCCTCTTTTGCACTGCCCCCGCTGCATCTGATTGGTGCTAGCTTAGACTGGCTTAGCGGCGGACGCTGTCGGCGTGCACTTGATTGGATGCGTCTTTGTTGCCGCTCCTTATTGTTCATTTCAGCCTGTTTATGAGGCGGACGCCGTCGGCGCACACGGGATTGGATGCGGCTTCCTTGCCGCGTCACGTGTCCGCTTTGCCGGAGGTCTCGTCACTTTCCATTGGCCACTCACGCTGTGGGATTTCATTGGACCACAGGTTGGATGCTTTGGGATTCCTATTGGCTGTGGCTGCAGGCTCTATGTGCGGACCTTGTAGGCGAGAGTGTGATTGGCTGGACTGGCGCATCTCCTCTCTGGACAGATTTTATGCATTTTTACTGTTTACAACAGGGGTATGATGAGTGCTGCCCCAATCTCACTATAAAGATATATATGTGAGGGGACATGTGAGTACCATTTATTTATATGTTATGCTTAGGCATATGCTCCAGTGTGCTGCATTTTGATTGGTTGTGTGCAGCCGTTGGTGACATGTGATTGGTGGGTTAGTTCTCATACATATGCGACCATACTAAGTGGGCAGTTCTCTATGTGGTCCTCTTTGTGTGTATTTAACATGATGAGAATAGAGGTTATTCAGTGTGGGTCTATGAAGATTTGACAAAGGACTGTGTTAGTCCGAAACGCCTGTGCGTCATCTGGCTTGACCCATGCTTTTTTACCATGTTTTAAATTTTAACTTCTAATAAAGCTATTTAACTGACGGTGCGGATCTTGAAGAATTATAGGTAAATACATGCAGCAGGCCAGCAGCAGCAGGAGGAGTCGCATAGAAAGACAATAAATACATAAATAAATTCATAGGTAAAAAAATGCAGCAGGAGGAGTCACGTAGAAATACAATAAATACATAAATAAATTCATAAATAAATCAATGCAGCAGGAGGAGTCGTCACGTATGGCAGGCAGCAGACAATGTATTATAATTTCCAGGCAGGCACCTCATGTCCTCCTTTCACTGACAACAGGTGCCAGGAACGTGCCTTCTATACAGGCCTGGTCAATCTTCAAAAATGTTAGCCTGTCCACGCCCTCTGTGGACAGACGAGAGCGCTTCTCTGTGACCATGCCACCGGCCGCACTGAAGCACCTCTCGGACAGCACACTGGAAGGGGGGCAAGACAATACCTCCAGGGCGTACTGCGCAAGCTCCCTCCAGATGTGCAAGCGCTCCACCCAGTACTCCATGGGGTCCACAGGCTCCTCGCTGCCGGTGTCAAGCCCACTGAAGGACCCCATGTAGTCAGCCACTATCCGGATCATGCGCTGGCTGTGACTCTCAGCGAAGGTGGCTGCTGCCCGCACCTCCTCTCTCGGCTGCTGTACCTTCATGTAGAACGCCTGCGTCAATGACAGCAGGTCTCCTGGGTGCCTGACGCTGCTGCTGGCCGCAAGCACTGGCTGCTGTGCTGGCTGCTGGAAAGGGACAGAGGGGGTGGAAGGCGGGGGGAAGGCTTCCTCCAGTCGCCGAACAAGGATCTCCTGCAACTCCCTTGCTCGCTGCTCACGGTCTCTGGAAGGCAGAAACTGATCCCACCCCCCCTCAGCCGTGGGTCCAGGATCATGCTGATGCAGGCGTCCTCCCTCGCATGCATCCGCTTGACTCTGGGGTCTGTGCGCAGGCAGCACAGCATGTGCGCTGCCATGGGGAACAGGGTGAACCGTCTAACAGAGAAATCAGGGTCAGCGTCCTCCTCCTCTTGCCCCTGAGACTCTTCCTCCTCTCTCCACCCTCACACCACTGCTGCTGCGCTCCGATGTTCCCCCCCAGCAGCAACGTCCAGCACCTCCAACTCCTCCTCCTCCTCATCCTCCTCCAGGGACTCAAATACCTGTGGAGCAGTGGACTGTGCAGGCGGCTGCTGTTCCAGCTGCTTCAGGGCCTCCTCTCCCAAATCCACCAAATTGCCAAGTGCCCTGTCCAGCAGACAAACAAAGGGCATCCACTGGCAGAGGGATGCCCGTTGTTCACTCACCAGGTTGGTTCCATGCAGGAAGGGAGCCAACACCAAGCAGACCTGCTGCATCTGCCCCCATTGCGCATTGGTGAGGAGCTAGAGTTTGGTGCTGGTGCTGCTGCTGCTGGTGCCGGCAACAGTGGCATCATAGATGTACCGGTTGACAGCCCTCCTCTGCTCAACCAGCCGCTCCAACATCGCCAGGGTGGAGTTCCAGCAAGTTGGCACATCTATGATGAGGCGGTGTCGTGGCAGGCCCTCCTGCTGCTGGATGTCTGCCAGTTTTGCTGCGGCAGATGCTGTGCTGCGGAAAGAGCACACATTTTTCCTTGCCGCTTCTAACAGCTCCTCGATCCCCAAGTAGGTGCGCATGAACTTTTACACCACCAGGTTCAGGACGTGGGCCAAGCAAGGGACGTGGAGCAAGTCTCCCCTGCTGATGGCAGCCATCAGGTTGGCAACATTGTCGGACACCACCAATCCCACAGTGAGGCCTCTGGGGTCAGCCACGTCCTCTCCTGCTCCCTGAGGTATCAATGCCGTCGAGGAGTTTTTCCCCAGGCTTTTCATCTCCAGCAGCGCTTGCCAGTGCCGGGCCTTCACGCTGCTGGAGAGACGGAATCGACCCCACGCGGTGGCACCACATAGTGGGCCACTGGTGCCGCTGCTGCTGCGCCCGAGGGTGGACCTGCTGCTTCCTTGCTCGGGCTTTCCACCAGGCTGATCCAGTGGTCGTAAAGGACAGATAGTGCTCTGTCCCAAAACGGCTGCTCCATGAATCCATGGTTGTGTGAATCCGCGCACTCACAGCATGATCCAGTGCGCGGCCCACGTTCGCCATGGCAGAGTGGTGCAGTGCTGGGATTGCCCTGTGGGAGAAATAGTGGCGGCTGGGGACTTACCACTCTGGGATCCCAACCTGCAGCAGCGCTCTGATGTCACTCCCCTCCTGCACAAAGGAATATGGCAGGAGCTGGGAGCACATGGCCTGGGCAAGCAACCCGTTCAGCAACCGGATGTGCCTGTGGGCGGGAGGCAGCATCTTGGTCACACCGGGGAATGCTTCGCTGAGCAGGGTCTAGCGGCATTTGCCTGCGCTGGAGGATGAGGAGGCCACTGTGGAGGGAGCTGAGGCGGCCACTGTGGAGGGAGCTGATGAGGCCACTGAGGGCTGCCTGGGGGAGGGGGTGGGGTGGGAGTGAGTTGCTGCTGTGCTCCTGCTGCTGGATGGGCAGGAGGGTCGGCTGCTGCTGCTGCTGCTGAAATCTGTGCAGTTGCTGTCTGGCTCTGACCACTTCCTGCACCACTTTGCAACAGCTTCTCCAACTCACTAAAGTCCTCAAAATGTCTGCTCTGTAAGTGGGTCTGCAGGCACGAGGTACCCAACTTGAGCAGATCGCGACCTCTGCTGAGACTGACACCACAACTTTTGCAAATTGCACGTGTCGCGTCCACTAGGCACTTGGTGAAGTACCGCCAGACTGGGGACTTCAACCTGCTCTTTGAGCTTGAGGGCTGGGGTTTTTGGGTGCCCTTGGAGGATTGTGCCTTTTTAGTTTTAGTTGGAGGTTTGCTGCGGGTGGTGGTAGCGACTGAAGCAGCAGGCTGTGGCTCCTGCCTTCCACGCCCTGTGCTGGCCGCCTTGCTGCTGCCGCCTCTGCGCCACAGATGCCTCCTCCTCCGATGACGAGCTGCCTTCAACCAACTGTGCTGGTGGTACTGGTGGCACATAGGAAGGATCCAGCAAGTCATCATCAACCCCAAACATATCCTGTGAGCCAGCTCCAACCAACTCCTCTACCCCAACATCCCCTGCATCACGCCCCTCCTCCTCAGCGCCAACAACAAACTTCTGCACCTCAAACTCCTCCTCCTCCTCTTTGGATGGCCCCATCATCTCCAACTCATACTTCTCCAAAACATCCCTGTACATGGTCACAGTCTCAGGGGAGAAGAGCGTGCTCATTTAGGGCAGGCTGGTCGATGGGGTCACCGTGACCATGGCCTCAAGCACTGGTGGAGGCCTGCTGCGGACCGGAGTGCTGGTGGTGGTGGCACTTGTCTCGCTGGTGCTGGAGGCCTGGCTGGAAATGGTGGCTTCCTGCCCCGCCATCATTTCCACCACAGCCTGAAACTGACTCTCCCCAATGGGCCATGGGCAACAACCCGTCTCAAAGATGGGCACAACACGCTGCTGTTGCGCCTCTGCTCCCTCCTCCCTGCGGTCAGTGTCTGGCGGCGGACCAGTCCCAGACCTGCTGCTGCTGGCAGTGGCTCCTGCAATGGCGCTGCCTCTCCTGGTGGTGCCTCACCCTCTACCTCTGCCAGTCATTGTGCACTATACAAATACAGTTAAAAAAAAAAAGTAGAAGAGGGCGGGAAAGGGTGTAAACTTTAATAAAGTCTGTGTTGGTGGTGACTTGGTGGTGACTAGTAGTAGTAGTAGGCAGTAGTAGTACGCACGCAGGTAACTAAGAAACACCTAGCGTACTACGCTACAAGTAAGTCGTGCGGCAGACAGTCGGTGACAATTACAATCGCTCACACACTGTCAGACGCAATCAATCAATCAATAGGCTCGGGCAGGTGACAGTCACAGGTCAATCACAACGGATGCTGGTGATGATGGCCTGTGTGTGTTGTAACTCTTATTTATTACACACTACAGATGATAATTAAATCACACAGTAACAGTGAAAAAAAAATAAGTGAACG
The DNA here is from genome assembly GCF_040937935.1 of Hyperolius riggenbachi. NCBI lineage: Eukaryota > Metazoa > Chordata > Amphibia > Anura > Hyperoliidae > Hyperolius > Hyperolius riggenbachi. The sequence continues at coordinate 205,225,189 of NC_090655.1, read as the reverse complement.
GGTACTAGTAGTAGACACTAGTAGTAGTACGCACGCAGGTAACTAAGAAACACCTAGCGTACTACACTATAAGTAAGTCGTGCGGCAGACACTCAGTGACAATTACAATCGGTCACACACGGTCAGACGCAATCAATCGATCAAAAGGCTCGGGCAGGTGACAGACAGTCACAGGTCACTCACAATGGATGCTGGATGTGGCCTGTATGTGTTGTAACTCTTATTTATTACACACTACAGATGATAATAAAATCACACAGTAACAGTAAAAAAAAAAGAAGTGAACGGGTCTAGTAGTATAGTAGTAGACACTAGTAGTAGTACGCACGCAGGTGTAGAAACACCTAGCGTACTACACTATAAGTAAGTCATGCGGCAGACACTCGGTGACAATTACAATCGGTCACACACGGTCGGACGCAATCAATCAATCAATAGGCTCGGGCAGGTGACAGTCACAGGTCACTCACAACGGATGCTGGTGGTGGTGGCCTGTGTGTGTTGTAACTCTTATTTATTACACACTACAGATGATAATAAAATCACACAGTAACAGTGAAAAAAAAATAAGTGAACGGGGTGCTAGTAGTATAGTAGTAGACACTAGTAGTAGTACGCACGCACGCACGCAGGTAACTAAGAAATACCTAGCGTACTACACTATAAGTAAGTCGTGCGGCAGACAGTCGATGACAATTACAATCGGTCACACATGGTCAGACGCAATCAATAGGCTCGGGCAGGTGACTGACAGTCACAGGTCACTCACAACGGATGCTGGTGGTGGCCTTTGTGTGTTCTAACTCTTATTTATTACACACTACAGATGATAATAAAATCACACAGTAACAGTGAAAAAAAATAAGTGAACGGGGTACTAGTAGTAGACACTAGTAGTAGTACGCACGCAGGTAACTAAGAAACACCTAGCGTAGTATACTATAAGTAAGGCGTGCGGCAGACAGTCGGTGACAATTACAATCGGTCACACACGGTCAGACGCAATCAATCAATCAATAGGCTCGGGCAGGTGACAGACAGTCACAGGTCACTCAGACCCTACTGGTGGTGGTGGCCTGTACAGTCAGTAACTAACTAACACAGTACTGAAACTAATAAAGTAACAGACTACAGCAGTAAGTAATAAATAATTAACCTAAACTAGTACTACTAAGTACACAACTAACTAGAATCCCTAACCTACCTAAGCTAGTAGTAGGCTAAGGCTACCTAGGCTAGCAGGTCTAGCCTGCACTCAGACTAACACTAGCCTAGCACAGTATACAGTATACACTAGCTGACTAAAAACAATCAAAATACTAGCTAACTATATAAGACAACAATAAATGTGTTTAGGAGGTGTTTAGGAAGCAAAACACTAGGTTTAGCAGTGAAATGCACTTGCTCAGACACAGCACAGCACTGGAGAATCTCTCAGTACCAAGCAGTCACACAAGTGCGTGGATCCGCAAGATGGCCGCCGCCTTATATAGAGGAGGGGAGGGCCAGGCTCCCCTCCTCTGCTTGGTTGCTAGGGTTGCCAGGTCCTCGGCTGGAGGACTTCTGATTGGCCCAATTATGTCATCCCTGAATCCCGAAGCCGAAACCGAACCCACAGCTCCATCCGGCCGAATTCGAGTGCGCACATTCGGGAGACTTTGCATTCGGATTCGGCATGGATTGTATTATTCGGGTTCGCATTCGGCAAACCTTAAAATTCACCAGAATTTTCGGGTAAACTTCGCATTCGGGGTCCTGCTGAGCACCCCTGACAGCAGGCACCTATCTAATCTATTCTGCAGGAACCTATCTAATCTATATTGCGGGGCACCTACCTTTCTAAACTATACTGCGGGGCACCTACCTATCTAACCTATACAGAGTGTGTGTTTCCACAGCATATGTGTGTGTGTGTGTGTGTGTATCTACAGCATATGTCTCTAGGCCCCGCATATGGCTCTCGCCCCAGACCCCGCATACTCTAAGGCCACCTCTGCAATAATGATAGCTGACGCTATATTACCTGAGAAACCACATTTGAGCAAAGTTACCCTGATGAAATGCCAATGAACTCTGTCAAATGCCTTCTCCACATCCAAGGTTAGGAGCAGAGAAGGCATTCGACAGAGCTCTATGGGGTTTATTCACTAAGCTGCGCTGCTACAGCAGCACAGCTTAATGACAGCAGCACATGGTAATAACTCTCAGCACACGCTATGCAGTCCTAGCGTAGGTGCTAAATTAAGCTCTGCTCTGATAGTTTAACGAGCGCTTTGTTAAACTTAATAATTAAAGCTGGTTTTGCAACAGTGGTTACTAAGCTTTTTTTTAAACTCTATTCAGACTCTATTCAGATAAACTGACAATGTTAGAACACAAAGGGCTTGATTCACTAACCGGCGCTAAGTGTTAGCGCCGGTGTGAAAAGCCCTTTTTGGCCGCTAGTGTGCGCAAACCTACTTTGCGCGCGGCCCCGTGCACTGCGCAGGTGCGCTGGTATTCGGGTGTGGCGCGACAATAACGTTGCACCCGCTGGTCCTTAAAAGTCGCACCCGATGCGAGGAAAATTACACATCGGGTGCCCCTGAAGTGGCGCATCATAGCGCTGCTTAACAGGCACCCGATGCATCATTTTCGTTGCATCAGGTGCGACTTTTAAGTACCTGCTATGCGCACTATTATCCGCGCAGTGAGCAGGATTATTTCAACTGTGTGGGCGCAAACCACCTAATGCCGTGGTTTGCGAACACTAACACTTAGGGCACACTAACCGGCTTAGCGCCGGTTAGTGAATCAAGCCCATAGTATACAACAATTGAATATACAAAAGGAGGAAGAAAGGTTTTTGCAAATATAACTGTCATCCAGTTACATTAATTACAAGGGAGCTTGCAAGGATTAGGTGGTGCTTATGGCAGACAGATGAGATCCTTTGCTTACTTAACCCCTACTTAGACTCTAACTGATATGGAGTGTTTTTACAGGTTCTATCCTGTTCAGTGCAAGCTTCTGAAGCTTGGAAACCGTAAAATGTGTGTAACTAGGCTGAGGGGGGGGGGGAGGGGGGGGGGGCGGGAACTCAAAGGGGCACAGTGATTCCCAGGGGCCCCAGTGTAGCACCGCCACCGTGGAAGAGGTTGTGGAGGAAAGCCATCCACTTTCAACTTTTTCACTTAACCAATAGGCTGCCATCTTCTCTGAGCTATTTTGTTCAACCATTTGGCTGTCATGGGCTCCTTCTCTGCAATCTGTTAGCTAGACTCTGTAACAAACTTGTCAACCTTATTTCTTCTATCCTATAAGTTCCTATACCTGTTTTAATGTTGTCTGTCTTACTGCAGCCTTTCCTAGTTGCACAGTCGCTGTAATATCTCTGTTATCTAATCTTATCTTCTTTCCTTTGTCAGCTTTGTCGACTCAGGCAAGAACGTGCTGCTCTGCTTGTGATAGAGAGAAGCTATATGCACCCTCTCCACGCCCCCTGCAGGCTCCGTATGAGTCACAGACTGAGCTTCTCTGAGCCTATCACAAGCTTGTTAGCAGCCATGTCTTTTGTTTGTAAACACTGCCTAAAACTGGCAATTACAAGCCAGGATTGCAGCAGGGAGTGGCAAAAACAGCACAGAGGGGCCCAGGAGAACATAATGAATAGAATGGTATACGTTTTATTGTAAGAATTTTAGAGTACAGAATCTCTTTAAGGGACAAGCTTGAAGAGAAAGCACTTCCACCTGGAGACTCTTTAAGCAAGATGGAAGGCTGCAAGCAACAGCAAACAAGCAGATGCTTTCTATCAACAATACAGACTCCACATTGAAATAAAAGTTGCTGCTGAAGATGATGATGATGATGGGTCTCAGTAATAAACCCCAAAGACTTCAGAATGAAATACAACAACTTGTGTATTTTATTGATTCAAACTTCAACACACCTTGGGCTTGCACTGTGAGGAAACGCGGAAAAGCCGCCGTCTCTCGAGGTGAGGCGGCTGTTTCCGCGTCCAGCATGGTGTCACAACGCAGAAAAAACGCTGCATGCCGCATGGGCAGTGCGGCGGAATCCGCATTGGTAACGGCGGAATCCACATCAGAGGCGACCCCCGCATTAGATACATTGCAAAACAGTACTGGTGTGGCTGGGACTGATAGTCCACCAAGATTCAGACTTACACGCGCGCGAGCACAGAGGCAGAGTTTAAATAGCAGTTAGAAGGGTGTCGGCTGACCAGCTGGGTCAGCTGACAAATTCCACTGCTCCCATTGGACCAGCAATTAGGGAGGTCCTGGAAAGGTCCTAGAGTATATATACTGCTGGTTGTTCACTTGCTCCTTGTCTGGCGTTGCGTTCACATATGTGGGAGCACCCAGATCCGTAGTTAGATCCGTTAGTGTGTCGGGACCAGCTGGAGCTGTAATCCTACACTAAGCTAGATTCTGTTGATAGCTAAAGTACTAGTTTGATTGTGATTATCTGTTATGACGTTTGCCTGCCTTGACTATCCTCCTGAACTCTGATCTTGCACCTCGATATTTCTGATACTCTGTTGCCGAACCCCGGCTCGTTCCTTGACTCTGCTTCTGCCTCCTGATTTTGTACCCCGATATTTCTGATACCCCGCTGCTGAACCCTGCCTGTACTTTGACTCTGCCTTTGCCTCCTGATCCTGTACTTTATCTGTCCGTGTGTGTACGACCTGGCTTGTCCGACCTCGAGAACCGACCTTACCGTTAGAGGCGGTTCCTCGCTCTGTTAGCGATCCTTCCTCCTGAGGGTCACTTTCAGATATCCATTCCTGCTGTCAGTCTGACTCCTCCCGTCTTGGAGAGCTCAGGTCTGCGGAAGAATTCTGTGCAGTACTCCTTACTGCATTGAGGCCTTGTCCTCTTAGTGTTACAGTTACACCAAACACTACACTCTACTCGGGTGATCAGAGGTTAGTTTGTATATCGGATTATCGGTGAGACTGCAGTTCACTTATAATCTGGTATATATCTGTACTTCCGGTGATACTGCAGATCACCGGTAATCAGATACTCTCTGCGCCCACCGATCGTTACAGAACGCCAGACCAAAAATCAAAATGGACGCAAACACTGGTCGTCTGGGTATGCTTGCCACTTCGGTGGATAACCTCCATCAAGCACTGGGCCAGCACAAAGCTTTGATTGATGCCCTTTCAGGCTCTGTGCAAACCCTCCAGACGTCAGTTGATTCAGTCCGATCCCCTCCTAGTGATGACATACGTATGCCTGTACCTGATAAATTTTCCGGCCACAAGTCTGACTTCCGGAATTTCAAGAGTAGAGTGTTGTCATACTTTGAGTTAAGACCCCGATCCTCGGGGACTGAGACCCAACGGGTCATTTTCATTAAAACACTGTTAACTGGTGATTCCCAGTCCTGGGCATACAACCTGTCCCCCACTAATTTAGCTCTGACCTCAGTCGAGGAATTTTTTAAGGCTATGGCCGTAATATACGACGACCCTGACCTTGCGGCAACTTCAGAGCGGAAGCTCAAACTTTTGCGGCAAGGCAGAGGGTCGGTCGAGGATTACGCAGCAGAATTTCGTAGGTGGTCTGTTACCGCCAGATTCGACAATTTTGCTCTGATGGATTATTTTCTATCTGGGTTGTCGGAGGAGGTCTCTGATTTGATGCTAACCTTACCCGAGCCCGCAACAGTCGATGAGGCCATATCATCGGCCATCAGAGTCGATCGTCGACTACGCCATCAGAGGCAGACTAGGGGCAGTCACCGGGTCAGGGTGACTTCGTATGTGGCACCTTCTGGTACGCCCGCAGTAACGGCATTTCCACCGGTGTCACCCTCTCCAGCCTCACCACCACCCGAACCCATGCAAATTGGTCGATCAAGATTGACCCAGGTGGAACGTAGGCGGAGAATAACAGAACAACTGTGCCTGTATTGTGCAGAAGCAGGGCACAGGGTGCGAAACTGCCCTAACAAGTCGGGAAACGGGTCTGCCTAGGAGTAGTGGGGGGTGACACCCTAGGCACTTCATTCTCACCCCAAAAAGAGAAGAAGTTACTTCTCCCCTGTACTATTACGTGGGATGATAAGTCTGTGGACACTGAAGCTTTTATTGACTCTGGCTCAGCGGCCAATTTTATGAACCTTGAATTTGCTCGGGAGTTGGGTATTCCTCTCACTCCAGTAAGTCCCCCCATTCAGGTCACGGCAGTAGACGATTCCCCGCTGCAACGGGATCGTCCCCTGTCTCAGACTCCGCAGGTGAGGGTCACGATAGGGGTATTGCATGGGGAACAGCTACAGTTTTTCGTTTTGAACATGTCAACCTCCACTATTATCTTAGGCATGCCTTGGTTACAGGCCCACTCTCCACAAATCGACTGGGCCACGGGTCAGATAACCAGATGGTCTGATCGTTGTCACCAACAGTGTCTAGGAAAGGTGACATTGGGTCAGACCAAGGTGTACGTGGAGGGTGTTCCCGAGGTGTATTCCGATGTTTCTGATGTCTTTTGTCCCAAGTCTGCTGATCAATTACCTCCTCATCGCCCGTTCGATTGCCCCATTGATCTCCGTGCTGGTTGTATGCCCCCTAGGGGTCACCTGTATAACTTGTCCGGTCCCGAGAAGTTGGCCATGCAGGAGTACATTCGTGACAACCTGGCCAAGGGGTTTATTCGGCCCTCTCGGTCACCTGCTGGGGCCGGTTTCTTTTTCGTTAAGAAAAAAGACGGGGGTCTTCGACCTTGTATCGACTACTGAGGTCTCAATAAAATCACGGTGAAGAATCGCTATCCGTTACCATTGATAGACGACTTATTCACGCAGGTCACTACTGCAAAGATCTTTTCTAAGTTAGATCTGAGGGGGGCATACAACCTAATCCGCATTAGAAGGGGCGATGAATGGAAGACGGCCTTTAACACACCCGACGGGCATTACGAATACTTAGTGATGCCCTTCGGGTTGTGCAATGCGCCCGCCGTCTTCCAGGAACTAATCAATGAGGTATTCCGGGAGGTATTGGGTAAATTCGTACTGGTATACCTCGATGATATATTAATTTATTCCAATAACCTCCCCGAACACAGGGTCCATGTGAAATTTGTCCTAAACAAATTAAGACAGAATAGACTCTACGCCAAGTTAGAAAAGTGTATTTTTGAGGTGACATCCGTCACGTTTCTGGGGTATGTGATTTCTACCTCAGGTCTGTCAATGGACCCTGCTAAAGTCACAGCTGTCCTAGAATGGCCGCAACCTGTGGGCCTGAAAGCCCTCCAGAGATTCCTGGGTTTTGCAAATTATTATAGGAGGTTTATAAAAGGGTACTCCACGATCATTGCACCCCTTACCAGTCTCACAAAAAAGGGGGCAGATACTACCCACTGGTCTCCGGAGGCTCAGAATGCATTTTCTAGTCTGAAAAAATTGTTTTGTTCCGCACCAATCCTGAGACATGTCGACACCGCTTATCCGTTCATTGTTGAGGTCGATGCCTCGGAGGTCGGGGTAGGGGCTGTGCTGTCTCAGCGATCAGGGTTACAGGGAAGACTACACCCCTGTGCGTACTTTTCCCGTAGGTTCTCTCCGGCGGAGAGAAACTACGATATAGGCAACAGAGAGCTCCTGGCCATTAAATTGGCATTTGAGGAGTGGCGCCACTGGTTGGAGGGGGCAGAGCACACGATCACTGTTTACACCGACCACAAGAACTTGGAGTACATCGAGGGGGCTAAGAGGCTTAGTCCCCGTCAGGCCCGGTGGTCCTTGTTTTTTACGAGATTCAGGTTTATAATCACATACACTCCAGGTAGCAAAAACATCAAGGCAGATGCCCTCTCCAGGTGTTTCGAACCTGAGACAGCACAGCCTCCCACTCCTGAATCCATCATTCCGCAGAAACTGGTGTTAGCCGCCACGGAGTCTTGGGAAGAGTGGACAGAGATCTTGGGTCCCTTTCAGCAGGAGGTTCCTGAAGGGAAACCCGAAGGGGTCTTGTTCATACCATTACCATTCCGGTTACAGGTTCTGCAACTCTTTCACGCCCATAAGAATGCTGGTCATCCTGGAGCTGCCAGAACGCAGGATCTGATTGCCAGGTGTGCTTGGTGGCCTTCCTTGGCAACAGATTGCAAGGAGTATGTTAGGGAGTGTGCGGTGTGCGCCCAGAGTAAGCCCTCCCGGCTGGCACCTGTAGGAAGGTTGCAGCCTTTGCCCACCCCGAGTGAGCCATGGACCCACTTGTCCATGGATTTTGTGGGGGAATTGCCCAGGTCTGAAGGCATGTCGGTCATTTGGGTGGTAGTCGATCGGTTTAGCAAAATGGCCCATTTTGTGCCCCTGAAAGGACTCCCCTCGGCTCAAGAACTGGCTGAATTGTTTATCATTCACATCTTCCGGCTGCATGGCATTCCGGAAGACATCGTGTCTGATAGGGGAGTCCAGTTTGTGTCTGGATTCTGGAGGGCATTTTGCCACCAAATGGGCATGAAATTGTCTTTCTCGTCAGGCTACCACCCACAGACCAATGGGCAGACAGAACGCATTAACCAATCCCTGGAGCAATTTCTGAGATGCTACGTTGCTGAGGCGCAGAGTGACTGGGTGAAATTTTTGTCCTTCGCAGAATTCGCTCAAAATAATTTAAAGAATTCCTCGTCTGGGTTTTCCCCATTTCAGATTGTAACAGGGAGGTCACCCAAATTTTCCCCTTTTCCAGTTGTCTCGTCTCCATTTCCAGCACTGGAAGATTGGCAGAGATCACTCAGGGACAATTGGGGAATTGTTAAGGGGAATTTACAGAAGGCGTTCCAGAGTCAGAAGGGTCAAGCAGATAAGAGACGGTCCGTGGAATGGAAGTTTCGGCCAGGGGATCTAGTCTGGGTGTCCACACGTCACTTGACCCTGAAGCAGCCATCTGCCAAACTGGGTCCCAGGTTTGTGGGCCCATTTTCCGTGACCAAGAAGATTAATAATGTTACTTATTCCATTGACCTTCCCACCAGCATGTGGGGGGTGAGGTCCTTCCACGTGTCCCTTCTTAAACCAGCAGTCCAGGTGGGTCCTACTCCTCCTCCTCCCGTGTTGGTGGATGCCCAACCCGAGTACGAAGTGGAGAAGATCATAGATTCACGTACTGTACAGAACTCGGTACAGTACCTCGTACATTGGAAGGGGTACGGGATTGAGGAGAGGCAATGGGTACCTAGGAACCGCATGCATGCGGACAGGTTAGTGAAGGAATTTCATGCTGTGCATCCCGAGAAGCCTGGTGGGAGTTGTCCGGAGTCCACTCCTCGGGAGGGGGGTACTGTGAGGAAACGCGGAAAAGCCGCCGTCTCTCGAGGTGAGGCGGCTGTTTCCGCGTCCAGCATGGCGTCACAACGCAGAAAAAACGCCGCATGCCGCATGGGCAGTGCGGCGGAATCCGCATTGGTAACGGCGGAATCCACATCAGAGGCGACCCCCGCATTAGATACATTGCAAAACAGTACTGGTGTGGCTGGGACTGATAGTCCACCAAGATTCAGACTTACACGCGCGCGAGCACAGAGGCAGAGTTTAAATAGCAGTTAGAAGGGTGTCGGCTGACCAGCTGGGTCAGCTGACAAATTCCACTGCTCCCATTGGACCAGCAATTAGGGAGGTCCTGGAAAGGTCCTAGAGTATATATACTGCTGGTTGTTCACTTGCTCCTTGTCTGGCGTTGCGTTCACATATGTGGGAGCACCCAGATCCGTAGTTAGATCCGTTAGTGTGTCGGGACCAGCTGGAGCTGTAATCCTACACTAAGCTAGATTCTGTTGATAGCTAAAGTACTAGTTTGATTGTGATTATCTGTTATGACGTTTGCCTGCCTTGACTATCCTCCTGAACTCTGATCTTGCACCTCGATATTTCTGATACTCTGTTGCCGAACCCCGGCTCGTTCCTTGACTCTGCTTCTGCCTCCTGATTTTGTACCCCGATATTTCTGATACCCCGCTGCTGAACCCTGCCTGTACTTTGACTCTGCCTTTGCCTCCTGATCCTGTACTTTATCTGTCCGTGTGTGTACGACCTGGCTTGTCCGACCTCGAGAACCGACCTTACCGTTAGAGGCGGTTCCTCGCTCTGTTAGCGATCCTTCCTCCTGAGGGTCACTTTCAGATATCCCTTCCTACTGTCAGTCTGACTCCTCCCGTCTTGGAGAGCTCAGGTCTGCGGAAGGAATCTGTGCAGTACTCCTTACTGCATTGAGGCCTTGTCCTCTTAGTGTTACAGTTACACCAAACACTACACTCTACTCGGGTGATCAGAGGTTAGTTTGTATATCGGATTATCGGTGAGACTGCAGTTCACTTATAATCTGGTATATATCTGTACTTCCGGTGATACTGCAGATCACCGGTAATCAGATACTCTCTGCGCCCACCGATCGTTACATGCACGTAATCGGTCTCAGGAGACCACTTATAGTCATTGCCTAGAGAAAAGGTGCTTGATCACTACATTTTCAAGATCATTGAAAACACCACAAACTATTGTTCCAGCTGAGGAGGAAAGGTTTGCAACAAAAAGTGGGGACAGAGCTCTGAAATGAGATGGAAGAGGTAGGGAGCTGTGTTTTGAGGCCGTGCTTCCTCTCCTGACAAATGTAGCCTCTTTCATGATTATCTGAATTGACATGTGGTGGGATAAAATAAACTTACCGGTATATGCATATAATACCAAACCTTCTTAGAATTCCCATATGTTCCTTTTTATTTTTTATTTATTGCAAGGGTTAAAAAACCAGTGCTTTATTCCTACAGTCGGGGAAGATGGGCTATAGTGGTAGCTCTCTTGAAAACTTCTATGTTCTGAGCAAACACTTATGATAGGCAGATAGTGATATACCTAAATAAACTGCAGCTATGTCAGTGTGGCATTATATCTGATGTAAACTTTAGATTTTGGGTGCGCCACTAACGATACAATTTGCCGAACAATCGTTACAAACAATTATTCGTATGAACGATCGGAAATTATTGTTTGGGACCACTAAACAACAAATCTATTAACCAATCAGATCAGATTGACGTGATCAATTCAAAAATCGATTTCATCAATCTGACCAGATTGGTTAGGAGATTTTTGTCTGTTAGTGGTCCCAATGGAACATTTCCGATTGTGCATACGAACAATCATTCGTAAAAGATCGTTCGGCAAATTGTATCGTTAGTGGCCACCTTAAAGAGACTCTGAAGCGAGAATAAATCTCGCTTCAGAGCTCATAGTGAGCAGAGGCATGTGTGCCCCTGCTAAACCGCCGCTATCGCGCCGCTAAACGGGGGTCCCTTCACCCCCAAACCCACCCCTGCCAACCTTGGTCTCAGAATTGGTCGTTCCTGGAGGCAGGGCTAACGGCTGCAGCCCTGCCTCCAGTTGCGTCTATCAGCAGCGCATCGCCGCTTCTCCCCCGCCCCTCTCAGTTAAGGAAGACTGAGAGGGGCGGGGGAGAGGCGGAGATACGCGCTGACAGACGCGCGTGGGGCAGGGCTGCGGTGGTTAGCCCTGCCCCAACCAGGAAGAGGGGATGCGCTGCACGGTGGGGGATTTGGGGGTGAAGGGACCACCGTTTAGCGGCACGATATCGGCGGTTTAGCAGGGGCACACATGCGCCTGCTATCTATGAGGTCTGAAGCGAGATTTATTCTCGCTTCAGACTCTCTTTAAGGTTTACAACCTTTAAAAGCATAATTAGGAATATGGCCTCCAGGAAATCCCAACTAAGGATTAGATCTACAGATACAATTATTTATTCCATAAGTTTATTTTCCCTTCAGGTTTACTTTTAGTATGGGAGGTACACATTTTTTGTTAATTTTTTTTTAAGTGAGACTTCCGGGAACAGTACTCTTATGCTTTACAAAAAGCTGTAGATTTGAGAATTAGACGGAATCTTCATATATCTTGCACAGGCTAACTACCACCTTTACCCTGCACAGGCTAACTACCCTCAGTAGTTCTTCGCCTGCGCAGTATGCCGCGGACAATGGGGCCATGATTGACAGCAGCGCTTCACGCAGGTGCAGTAAGGCCAACCTTGAGGTCGGCCTCGCCACCGTGCGGGTAGCCCGGGACGTCGGCGGAGATCGGAACGGCCAGCATGGGACACTTGGCTGCAAGGGGCTGGAGAAAGCCCCAGATGAGTAAAGCTGATTTTTTATTTTTTTTTGCTGATGATTTCTTTAAGCAATTTGCAACTGGCTATGGCATCATCAGACAGGAAAACTCAGTGACATATGACCTGTCCAGAAAATGTTGGCAAGTGTTTAGAAGCAGGATATGAAACAGGAAAATGATTTTTTATTGCAACTGACAGGCCCTTGTAGTGATCAGGTCAGGGAGTGCCAACTCCTGCTACCATCTGATAGTCACACCACTGATGATGTCATCTTCCTTATATTAAGAAAGGTTAAGAAAGATTTCCTTGCTTTGCTGAATAAAACTGTTAGGTATTTTAAAGAGCACAAGTCCCTGAAATAACTGTGGGTGGCATAGTGTGTTAAGGTGTTTTTTTAAAGGTAATGGGAATTAAAGAAAAAACTCACGGTCCACTCGTTGCAGCGCTGGCTTCGCCATTTGAATCCCCCGCTGGAGAAGGCTTTGGAAGTCTTTGGGAGCTGAGTGCAGAATTCGGGCATCTCTGTTCTGCGCCTGCGTGAGCGTGCGAGTTCAGAGCCGCCCGTAAAATTCAACTTTTGCATGAAAATGCCATCAAAAATTAGTTTGTAATACATTTGTGATTTTTTGCTTTTTTTTTTTGCACTAAAATAAGTGATTTTTATGCTTTTCACAAATTTTTGTTGTAAAATAATTAATGTTTTGCATTTTTTGTGAATTTTTTACATGGGAAAGAAAAAATTGTTTTCGTTGACCATATTGCAAATATACAATGTATTTTCGCAAGTCTTTTCTAAAATAAAAAAATGACATTTTCGATGTGAAAATGACTTCGTTCAAAATTTGCAAGCAACATTGGTGGACTGGAAACCGGCCCTTAATAATGTTCTGTTTGCAGATGTGAGTATATGTATCATTAGCCCAAGTGTTACTTAAAGGATACCCCAATTGAAATGTGACATGATGAGGTAGACATGTGTATGTACAGTGCCTAGTACACAAATAACTATGCTGTGTTCCTTTTTTCCTTTCTCTGCCTGAAAGAGTTAAATATTAGGTATGTAAGTGGCTGACTCAGTCCTGACTCAGACAGGAAGTGACTACAGTGTGACCCTCACTGATAAGAAATTCCCCTTTTTTATCTCTTTCTTGCTCTCAGAAGCCATTTTCTGCTAGAAAAGTGTTTTATAGTTGGAATTTCTTATCAGTGAGGGTCACACTGTAGTCACTTCCTGTCTGAGTCAGGACTGAGTCAGCCACATGCATACCTTCCATTTAACTCTTTCAGGCAGAAAAAGAAAAAAAGGAACACAGCATAGTTATTTGTGTACTAGGCACTGTACATACACATGTCTATCTCATTATGTCACATTTCAGTTGGGGTATCCTTTAAACATAGAAGATGGATTTTCTCTGATTATGTCCTTGTATCATAAAGACATGCCTCCTATCAATATTAAGGGATGGGGTGATATAATTAATGATTTACCTTATTAACTTGGGGAGAGCAATTTATTCTAATAAAGGAGGTGATGAAAGCGCAGATAAATATAATACTCTTAAGAACTTAGGAGATAAGTCTCTTGTAACTCGAAAAACGGTTATAATTGTTCCCGTCTCTGGTTCTGTTGAATAATAATATCTGTTTCCGATCAAAGCAAGAAATTAGGAAAACTGTTATACATGGTGACAGATAATAGCAAAAAAAAGCAAAACTGCAAAACTGAAATATCTTTAAATATCTTTAGGTGTGGTAGGGCACTGTCAAGGAGTTTCAATACAAGTGAATGTCACATCAAATGTATAAACACACCCTTACCCAACATTATTTTATTTCACAATGAAACCAGGTGCCAGAATCACATACTGTGGAATAGGTAATTTATAAATGAGCAGGTAGTAAAACTGACACAATGGAAACTTCAACAAACATCACTCATATAAAGGACAAAAGTGAGCTGTACACCATTCAGAGCGGATCAACAAATAAAAGTGAGTATATTCAATTTGGAAAGCTTTAGGGCCTATTTTTGGATTGTGGGTATCTAAAGTTAAATCAGTGTCATGCAAAGAGTTATTTGCTACTACAGTGGCTGGGTAGTGTAATGGTTAATAAGGGCTCTGCCTCTGACACTGTAGACCTGTTTTTAAATCTTCGCTCTTCCTGTTCAGTAAACCAGCAGGTATTCAGTAGGAGAACTTAGGCAAGACTCCCTGCTACTGCCTATACAGAATTTCCTAGAAGCTGTAGCTCTGACGCTTTGAGTCAGCCAGGAGGTTAGTGCGATATAAATATTTATAAATATTATTTGTCTTGTCAGTTTTTACCATGCTCGATTCAGGGTCCAGTTAGTGCTTGAGATGAGTTTTGCAAGAACTCCGGCCATAAATAGTGTTAAGATACTTAATTCACGTAATTGAATTCTCAGCAGGTTCTGGCATAGGAAGTCCTGGTCTGAAGACCCAGAACTTCCATAAATGAGACAGAGGCACTTTACATGCTTTTACAACTGTATAGCTGCTCCTTGTTGTATCTTGCCTGAGGAAGTGGCTATAGACCCGTGAAACACGTTGCAGAATTGTTGTAGTAAGAATAAACATTATATTTTTATGATAACTACTGTTGTGTCATCTCTAGGGAGGAAAGTCCACCACTACCCCCCATGTTATATTGTTCTTAATATATTTTATCTTGTATTGGCGCCTCTGTAATCTTCAAAAGTACTTATATATCCATTGGTGAAATCACCTTTTTCCTGTCTACAGAGAGCGACTTCTTAGCCTGAGTGGGGACAGGTTTATTTTCCCCTCATGTGCATTTAGTGGTTGCCTGTGGTGGCAGCCCAGATTTGTGGGTATATCACTGTTATTTTGGCTATTTATCCACCATTGTTAGCAATAATACACTATTGGGGCTCTCGAATGTCTTCTTTTTGTCTTTTCATACATTAGAATGGCTTAGAAATGCTGATACATGTTGCAGTATGTAGTACTGTTAACTGGTGGTCTCTGTGGGGCTTGTCAGTTCAATTTGAATTTTGCTTTGCAGGACCATCTACCAAACTCTTAAGTAAAGCATACATCCCACTGAATTGCATGTATTTGTTGATTTTACAGTATGGAGAACCTTGTGTGATTTGTTATGGCAAGGGTGTTTGAATTAGAATCTCCTTGCACATATCTCATTACTTCTGGCCATGCTGGCTCTGTCTTATCCGAGATGGATCATCCTTGGTGACTTCAACATCCGGGCTGATAACACTCAATCACAAGATGCAAATGAACTAATAAATCTCATGGGTGGACTAGGCTTCACACAAGTTGTAAAATCAGCTACCCACAGAGGAGGGCATACGCTAGACTTACTGTTCCACCTCGGAATGGACATTAGTAACATAACAGTAACCCCAGTGGTGTGGTCAGACCATCACATAATACAGTTTACTATTGAACATCACCCTATCAAGCAGCTCCCTAAAGAAACAATCAAAACCCGTCCCCTGAGTAAATTAACACCGGAGAGGATAACTGCCAACCTGGATTTTACAAATCTGCTCCACAGTCAAATGGACCCAAACTCTCTAGTAACCCAGTACAACAACACGATATATGAAACACTTGACAGTATTGCCCCATGGCGCACCAAATCAGCAACCAAAAAGCAGAAAGCTAATTGGTTTGACAAAACCATCATGGATCTAAAAAAGAAAGGGCGCAGACTAGAAAGACAGTGGCGTAAATCAGGGACTGGGGAGCACAAATCTAGCCTAGTTCAACACCTCAGACAATACCAACAAGCAATAACCAAGAAAAAATCAGACTTTATCTCGCACAAAATATCTACAGCCAACAACAGAGCTGCTCAACTCTTCCACACAGTGGAATCACTCTGCAATCCTTCCTGCCTAAAAGCCCCAACCACATACTCCAGGGAAAGGTGTGAAGAATTCTCTGCCTTCTTCACAAACAAGGTGTCTAGCATCCGTGCCAGCATTACACCAACAACATCAAATGACCACTGGACGTTGCATATGCCTACTACCGTACCACCATGGCAAGTCTTTGACACTCTGAGTGTAGAAGATTTTGGAATTCTCATTCAAAGTCTCCGCCCCACTACCTGCGACCTGGATCCTGGCCCAACTGGATCCTTAATGCAGTGCCCAGCGCTGTTCAGGCCAGCACTTCACAAAATCACTCAGTGCTCCTTGCAAAGTGGACTTTTCCCAGAAGAACTAAAGAAAGCAATCATAAAACCCCTCCTGAAGAAACCATCACTAGATCCTGATTCTGTAACCAACTACAGACCTGTGGCGAACTTACCATTCCTATCAAAAGTTATCGAGAAAGCAGTCGCCAACCAGCTAGAAGCCAGGCTTACAGATAACAACATCTTTGATACTTTTCAGTCAGGATTCAGGAAAAGGCACAGCACTGAAACAGCATTAGTCCGAGTAATGAATGATCTACTTACTGCAAGGGACAAGGGTGATTGCTCAATTCTGATTCTTCTTGACTTGTCAGCAGCATTTGATACTGTGGACCATGAAATACTAATCCAGCGACTGAAGAATTACTGTGGCCTAAGGGGTACTGTTCTTAGCTGGCTTCAGACCTTCCTATCTGGCAGGACACAGCAAGTATGTCTGGGCACACACTACTCTAATCCAGTGCCACTTGCCTATGGAGTTCCACAGGGTTCTGTACTATCACCATTACTCTTTGCAGTCTACATGCTCCCACTGGGCAAAATAATCCAGAACTATGGTTTAGGATACCATTGTTATGCAGATGACACACAACTGTATCTGTCCTTCAAGCCTGGCACCCAAGACCCATCAACATCCATAAATGCGTGTCTAGTGGATTTACAAAATTGGATGAACACCAGCTGGCTGAGGCTGAACTCTGACAAAACAGAGGTGTTGGTGGTAGGTGGTCCACACATGATGGATAAAGTTCAAAACGCTCACCACCTCAAACTAGCAATTGGGGGAGATACTGTGCAGTATAAAGACTCTGTGCGAAACCTTGGGGTGATCCTGGATGGAAATCTAAAACTCAGACAGCAGGTATCAGCTGTCGTCAAGTCTTCCTTCTTCCATCTAAGAAATATAGCGAAAATAAAACACCTTATCCCAGCTGAAGACCTACCTGCCCTGGTTCACGCATTTGTATCCTCCCGCCTAGACTACTGCAACGCCCTGTTAATCGGATCTACAGATAAGGTTCTGCGCCCCTTACAGCTAGTACAGAATGCTGCAGCCAGACTCCTAGCCAATGCCCCCCGCAGCTCACACATCACCCCAGTACTGCAAACTCTTCACTGGTTGCCAGTAAAATGGAGAATCAATTTTAAGATCTGCCTGCTGACATTCAAGGCTCTACACCACATGGGACCCAAATACATAGCGGATCTATTGGAACTTTATGCCCCTCCACGCACCCTCCGCTCTGCCAACAAGATGAAGCTGGTTATTCCCAGGATACACTTAACATTTGGTGCTCGGGCCTTTTCCTATGCAGCCCCTACTCTATGGAACTCACTTCCACAATCAGTACGAGAGGCTCCTTCTCTGGACAGCTTTAAAAAAAGGCTAAAAACTCACCTCTTTTCCCTAGCCTTTGAGACTGCATAATGCAGGGTCACAGCGCTTTGAGTCCCCAGGGAGAAAAGCACTATATAAATATTATTGGTATTGTTATTGTTACTTTTTTTCCCAGTGTAAACAGATACAAATTTGGAAGATTAATTCTGGGGAAGAGAAACAACAGCTGGAATTTTTCATTTTGAATTGACATAAACGCCTTTTCAAAAAGATCAGCCATTGCCGATCCTTTTAAAATGAGCAAATGCGCTACTCCGTGTTTCTATACTTGAAATATGTTGTGTTTCAGTTTCTGTATCATGCCTAAAGAAGAAACTTAAAGTTTCAAATGCTTGCAAGAAAACTATGTACAGCTAGTCATTCAAGGAAACCTGAGAGCAAAGAAAACAAATATTCATACCTATACATAACTTCAGCCCCATCAGGGTCATCGGTCCCTCACCGTCCTCCCAGGCCACCTGGATCCTCTGCTAGGCAGCCCTGTTAGTTCATCCAGTGGCAGGAAACTGCGCATACTCAGCCAGGCCATTTGCCCCTTTGTGCTCCTGATGCCAGGACTGTTTGCCATCTGTTTTAACTGGACCTGCACCTGACTGGATGAATTACCGGGCTACTTAGCGTAGAATCCAGGCAGTCTGGGAGAACGGTGAGCTGAAGGAAGCACCAGGTATGTCATTTTTTTTCTTGGTCTCAGATACACTTTAAGGGTATTACCGGCATAAACATTTGTTGGTTTGATCACAACAGATCTTCTCCATGACTAATGTCAGACCATGCTTCCCTTATTCTGTGTTTCAGTGAATATTTTTGTACAGTATATCTAAACTATTTTATGTTTTGAAAAGTTTTTTTCAGTTGTTTGTTAAAAGTTTTTCTAGCATGCATTCATTATGTATATTTTAATATCTATTCAGATGAATAGTTTGAATGGATAATTGAACTACTTCTAGTCACCATGAATATTGTGAGCTATGCCGTCATTGTGTAGAATGATGATCAGAATTTAACTGTGTGGTGACTACTGACTTTCAGAGTTAACCAACCGTACAAGATGATGTCCCCTGTGAGTGAAACCAGTTCACACAGTTATGAAGCTGTACCTGCAAACAACACTTTGAATGACGCTGATTTAGATACCCACAATCCAATTTCAATAGAAAAAGCCCAATCGGTCTCCAGTGTACATAATGTCCAGTCAGCTCCACCGATGGTAAACATGACTGTCCCTGTCCCGCAATGGAATGTCAACGCTGCTTTGCCACAAGGCTCCAATATAACCAGTTTAAAACAGACACAGCAAAAAGGGAGGCCATTTGAACTTGGAGTGAGTACTGTCTTGTTTGTATGAAAACTATATGAATGACTTTCTATTGAGTTTGCATAAAGCCCTGGTTAAGGCACAATGTTTAGGTGCTTTTAACAGAAACTTGTTTTAGTGGAATAATAAAGTTAAAAGGTGAACACCTGACGATTTTCACAAAAATATTGTTTAATTAAATCTTAATTAATTTAATTAGTTTTTTTACGTTTTTGCGCTTTTTTGCAAATTCTTGCTGTAAATATTGATTTTTACGTTTTTACTGTCAAAATATGCACGATAAAATTTTTCCACAATTTCACACTTTTTGCACATTTTTGTGGTAAAAATATAGTTTTTTTGTGTTTTCGTAAATATATATACATTCAGAGTAACATGAAAGCTATTCATGTTGGCCTGAATAAAATTAATTATGACTTTTTATTCAAGTTTAGTTTTAACCATTTATTAAGTTTATTATTAATAGTGTTAAGAGAATGTAAAACGCTACTTTCTCTAAGGCCTGGAACCCACTAGCAGTATGTTACTAAGCAGTTGTGATTTGAAAAGCTCTTACTGTTGTAATGCTATTTGTGTGATCCCACTTGAGCAATGTGATTTTATAAAAATCCCAACTGCATTGCATTAGCAAGAGCTTTTCAAATCACTAGCACTTAGAAAAAGCTGCTAGTGGGGTTGAGCCCTAACAATAAATAAAATGTCATACTATGCTCCTTAAAGTGAACCTCCAGACTAAAAATCTACTGAGCAGAACTGAAAAGGCTTGGTGTTTCTTTAACAGTTTTACAGTATCAGACCCTTGTTTTTCTTATAGAAGTCTCATTTTTAGCTACATTTTTAACTAAGCTCCGCCCATCAAAGAAAACTGCCCAGGCTTTTTTCCCCTGATGCTGTGCAAAGCATGATGGGATTTCCTATGTTGTTATTCATGTTGCCTGTGATCAGGACACAGGACAGTTGGAACTGTGTCTCATGCTCCCTGTCACCTTCTTTCAACCAGAAAGATGGCTGCCCCCATGAAATCACAAACATTTGCCTGTTTTTTTAAAATAGGGTGGGTAAGAGATTATATTACCTATCTATTTTAATTAACATAGATAATGTAACTTAAGGACAGTATGTTTGTTTAGGCTGAAATTCCTCTTTAATTAACCACTTGACCACTGAGGGGTTTTTCCCCTTTAGGACCAGAGTAATTTTCGCCGATAACTTAATCACTACTATATTCAAATACAAGAGCACAGTAGTCCCTCTCTTATTGATTATAATAATAAATCACTGTTCAGAACACCAGCAGTACCATAGAACAAATTTTATTAAACAGCAATCATGTTAAAAACAATTAAAAACCATAAGGATCTCCCGACCCATTTCTATCCATAAACTCCATAACACATATATGTGCAATAATAACCTCAAACTGCCAGGCTTGATATAGCTCTCAAAACCGCCAGCACACTGGTCCAATAATATGTAGCCCACCAATGTTGTTTTAACAAAATCTCCAATAAGGTGGGTCACTGGATCAATGCTACTGCCAATCAGAGAGCCAAAAATAAATAAAGAATCAATAAAAAAAAAATAATATATATATATATATATATATATATATATATATATATATATATATATATATAATATGTGCTGGTGTGGTATGAAAATTCACAAAAAATATAAAGTGACAGTGCTAATCCATAATGAGCAAAAATATTCCACAATAATTTGCATATAAATAAAGTGCTAGTGCTTAATCATTAATATAGGGAAAACATATGCCACAGTATAAGGTATCAATAACTTGAAAAGTAAGATGCTAGTGCAAAGAATCACTGACCATAATCAGGACTGTGTACAATAGTGCATGCCAAAAGAGTGAATCCGTGAGAACTAGAAAAAGGAGAAAATGAAAAAACCCCAAATCAGGAAAAGATCAAAATACCCATGTGTACAAACATGAAAGAGGCCAGGCAACATATGCCCTGGTAAAGAAACAAAGAAAAAATGCTATATGTGTCCCAGAAATAAACCACCACGTGGAGAAACCAGAACCAGAGTATAGTCAGAGTACCGAAATGCCCATGGAAACAGAAACGAGAGAAGCCTGGCAGAGCTTACCCTAGTAAGTTGGGAAGGACGGGGCCGTCGGGATTCGGATCCTACCGGTTGCACCGAACCTACCTCAAGTTTCTTTGTTTCTTTACCAGGGCATATGTTGCCTGGCCTCTTTCATGTTTGTACACATGGGTATTTTGATCTTTTCCTGATTTTTGGGTTTTTCATTTTCTCCTTTTTCTAGTTCTCACGGATTCACTCTTTTGGCATGCACTATTGTACACAGTCCTGATTATGGCCAGTGATTCTTTGCACTAGCATCTTACTTTTCAGGTTATTTGATACCTTATACTGTGGCATATGTTTTCCCTATATTAATGATTAAGCACTAGCACTTTATTTATATGCAAATTATTGTGGAATATTTTGCTTATTATGGATTAGCACTGTCACTTTATATTTTTTGTGAATTTTCATACCACACCAGCGCATATTATATATATATTTTATTATTTCTTTATTTATTTTTGGCTCTCTGATTGGCAGTAGCATTGATCCAGTGACCCACCTTATTGGAGATTTTGTTAAAACAACATTGGTGGGCTACATATTATTGGACCAGTGTGCTGGCGGTTTTGAGAGCTATATCAAGCCTGGCAGTTTGAGGTTATTATTGCACATATATGTGTTATGGAGTTTATGGATAGAAATGGGTCGGGAGATCCTTATGGTTTTAATTGTTTTTAACATGATTGCTGTTTAATAAAATGTGTTCTATGGTACTGCTGGTGTTCTGAACAGTGATTTATTATTATAATCAATAAGAGAGGGACTACTGTGCTCTTGTATTTGAATATATTATTTTGGATCGACGATCCTGGTCCCTATGTATACTTACTTTCCCCTTATATGGGATATGCTGTCAGTGGATTGGACTAGACAGTTTGGGGCTCATTTGTTTTTGGTATGAATAAACTTAATCACTACTGATCACAACAAAATGATCTTGTTTTTTTATCACAACCAATTAGGCTTTCTTTGGGTGGTACATTATGCTAATAATTATTTTATTCTAAATGTATTTTAATGGAAACGATAAGAAAAGGGGAGGAAAATGTCATTGTTTTCGGCCATTATAGTTTTAAAATAAAATGTTCAACTGTGGATAAAAGCCACACATTTTATTTGCCAATTTGTCCTGGTCACTGCAACATTTAAAATATTTTCCTAGTACAAATTATAGCACCAATATTTTATTTGGAAATAAAGGTGCATTTGTTCACCCATTACTAACTACAAGCCCATTATTTAAAAATTAACAGTAATATACCCTTGTGGCATCCATTTAAAAAAAAGGTCAGTCCCTAAAGTAACCATTTATGTATTTTTTTAATTGTCATTTTTTTTTTTAATTTGTTACGCAAAAAAAATGTGTTGGGTACTATGGGAGAATGTGGGAGGGAAGGAGTTAAATTTAAACGTAAAACGTAATACAATAAATGTATGTAGGGGTACTTCTACTATTTGGCCACAAGATGGCCTTGCGCATTATTTCCTGTTAGCGTACTATAAGCACGCTAAACAGGAAGTAATGGTGGACGTGTTACCCCTGGAACATACAATGATGCAGGCATCTCATTGATGCCAGCGAGCATTCACATGTGGACTTAGATTAATGAATGAGAACATTCACTGATGGACCTGCTAACCGGCGACAATGTGAACAAGTGCAGGAGCGTGGGTGGGAGACAGCAGGGAGCGCGCAAAGCGGAGATGCGGCGAGAGACGTATATCTACGCCCCTGGAACAGGAACAGTCCTCCTGCGGGGCATAGATATACTGCCTCAGGAACACCAAGGGCCCTATGCAATTACAAAACTCGCCAGCGCTAAGTGGCTTAAATTAGGCGTCAGCAAGGTCGCCTAATGCAATTGCATTTAACACCCCCCAGGGCGGAAAAGAACTCGCTTGGGCGATATAATCGCCCAGCAAGTTCCTTTCCCCCTATGCAATTGCATTTTGCACTCCCCGGGAAGCGATGCTTCCCGGCAAACATAGGTGCTAACTTTTCACCTGCTCTGAGCAGGCGAAAAGACCTATCGCTGCTGTCAGCGGGCTGATTTTGGCATCTGGGAGCCTCCTTTACTAAGGAAACCCCAGATGCCAGTGATTTAAATAGGTAAAGGAGTCAGCTTTGACTCCTTACCTATTTAAAATGTAACAAAAAAACATACCTCCATCATTCCCATCTCGCCGCATGTCCCACGCTGCTCCTCCGCTCATCTCTGTGACTGTGAGTATTCTTGGAGCCGGCAAAGCATCTTTGAGTATCCCGCCGGGGCTCCCCATTCGTCCACCAGGTGGCCCAATGAGAATCAGGTTGATTCTCATTGGACCACCTAGTGGAGGAATGGGGAGCCCCGGCGGGAGACTCAAAGATGCTTTGCCGGCTCCAAGAATACTCACAGTCACAGAGATGAGCGGAGGAGCGGCGTGGGACATGCGGCGAGACGGGAACGATGGAGGTATGTATCTTCTGAAGGTCCCGCGGTAGCGACGAGCGGCAGAAGGCGACGGGCGGCGGGTATGAGCCTTGCAACGATGCGCTGGCTCTTGCGACGATGCGCGCGCATCTTCCCGGGAGCGAGGCAGCAGTGTTGTGGTGCTGAAGGACAGCTCCCCAGCACTAATGCCTCGCTCCACATCGCTGGCCACACAGGAGCATCGCTCGGCGAATACCTAGTATTCGCCTGAGTTATGCTCCTTTACACAAGGACATCGCTCAGGTGAAACTGGCAATTGAATTTGCCGGTAAATCCTGAGCGATGTGAGGAGATAAGAAGCTCGCATGTTTTCAGCTTCTTATCTCCTCGAATTGCATATGGCCCCAAGTGCTTAAAACTGATTTTTAAAATACTTTTAGCTCTAAATAAAATTCATCAAAACACATTTATGAAAAGGAACAGATTACAATTTGCCTGTAAAGTTGAACATATAATCTGAAAAAAAAAATATTTCCATCAGGTGACCTATTTACAATGATTCAAATGATTCTTCTTTTGTAACTATTAATGAAGGCAATGTTGGTGCACTTTAAGTAAAAACTACTTACTTAATTCTCCTTAGTGATAACGCCCACTCCATTGGTTAGATTACTAAGATTGGCTCTCTTATATTGTATACACAGGCTGCTTCTTGGTATAGACAATGAGATGCAAATCTTTCCGATTTAATGCAAAGATTATGACAATTTTGTTTGCAGATTGATGCAGTTTGAAAATGTGGTTAATTTTCAAGCTGAATACATTTGCATGCAGGACCTGCATAATCCAGTAATAACGTTAACAATTTGCATTTCATCAGCCATCCCTAGTTGCCGCTCTATTAAGATGGGGCGGGGCCATAATCAATCATTCATATTTGTTGCATTATCGATCAAAACTTTAAACTGGACCTGAACTTTGAACTTCCTCTCTGCTCTAAAAAACACGCAACAACATAATAACCAAATCATTCAATACATCTGCACTGCTTCTATTTCCTGCTTTCAGGGAAGCAGAATTATTTTTAACATCCTGTGCTTTCAAATGGGCTTTTCTTCCAAGGCAGTCAGGTGACACAAGGGAGAGATTAAATTACAATTTGGGATTAGACAAAGATGAGAGGGAATTAGACAGGCCAAACTCTCTAAATACATAAAACTCTCTAAATACATACAGGGTATGTTTTCTATGTTTTCCTCCTGTCCTGTGCTAGAGTTCAGGTCCACTTTAAAAGAAAACTGAAACGAGTGGGAAATAGAGGCTGACATATTTATTTACTTCCAATGCCAGGATTGAAACTGGTATTGTTTAACTGCTTTCGGACCGCCGCAGTTTAAATCTACGTCGGGCAGGGGGCGCTGCGGTTCTGACTGGACGTAAACTCTACGTCCCATTCACCGCACGTCCCCGCCCGTTCCCGCCACTCTCGTCGCTCTGTCTCCGCCGCAATGTGCTACCCTGCCGCCTCTATGACGGCAGAGCACTGTGAGCTGGGCAGGAGCCGTTTTCATTGGATCCTGGCCCTGTCATTCCTGTAAGCTGGTACCATTGGCTTACATTGAGTGACAGGGTCAGGAGCTAATGAAAGCGGCTCCTGACCGGCGCACAGCGCTCTGCCGTCACAGAGACAGCAGAGAGAGCAGCCTGCGGCGGGGACAGAGCGGCGTGCCCGGCGGGAGCGATGGATTATTGCGGCGATTCATCGGTATGCGGGTTTTAGCATACCAGCAGCCTCTGGTCCTTAAGGGGGCAGATATATGGTAGAGGAAGAAAGCCCTTAAAAATAGCACCTCCCACAGCAAAATTTGAAAAAGTATAACAAAAATCTTTATTCAACATTGGGTATATTAATAATTACAGTACTGATGATTCAATAAAGAATAAAACCATTTAAAAAACAAGCAAATATTCCACCATGATCCCTGCTGCATATGAAACAATCACTCTAAATGCAATATATTGTATAATGACACAATGCTGCTGTCAGATATAAAACCCCACAGTAGGCTCAATATTGAGCCCAACAGGGGGAGAACCCGGGTTCAGTATACAACCTAGGGCTTGATTCACAAAGCGGTGCTAACCTACTTAGCACGTCTAAAGTCTTTAGACGTGCTAACCAGGGTGCTAAGTAGGTTAGCACCGGATTTCTCAATCAGATCGCGCGCTAACTTTGCGCGCACAAAGTTTTACGCGCGCAAAGTTTTACGCGCGCTAAGTCCCATAGGCTTTAATGGGCACTTCGCGCAGAGCGCCCTGCGCTCTGTGCAGTACGCGCGTAAAGTTTTACGCGCATAAAGTTTTGCGCGCGTAAAGTTTTATGCGCGATAAGCTTGTTTTGACGTGCTATGGGGGTTTTCACAGGCGTGCTAACAGTTAGCACCGCTTTGTGAATCAAGCCCCTAGTGTGATGCAAGACCAATAAACAACACCTGTGCAATGAAGAAAAAAAAAACACGAATAAATATCGCATATATAAGATTATGAAATAAAGTGCACAATTGCTATCCAAGTATACAGTATTACTAGTGATAAGATGCCTAGTAAAACATTAAGGCAAAGGAGCAGCCCATAGGAAAAAGAGCAGAAAGTGGAGTAGTGCAAAAAATAGGAGATACTTAGCCTAGAAATGGTGAAGTCAATCTCAGCAGCACAGCAGGGAACAAGAAATCCCCTCAGAGGACAAGATCCCACTAGTTCCGCGAGAGTCACCTCGCTTTATCAAGGAGAGAGGATGGGCATCCTCTCTCCTTGATAAAGCGAGGTGACTCTCGCGGAACTAGTGGGACTTGTCCTCTGAGGGGATTGCCTGTTCCCTGCTGTGCTGCTGAGATTGACTTCACCATTTCTAGGCTAAGTATCTCCTATTTTTTGCATTACTCCACTTTCTGCTCTTTTTCCTATGGGCTGCTCCTTTGCCTTAATGTTTTACTAGGCATCTTATCACTAGTAATACTGTATACTTGGATAGCAATTGTGCACTTTATTTCATAATCTTATATATGCGATATTTATTCGTGTTTTTTTTTTCTTCATTGCACAGGTGTTGTTTATTGGTCTTGCATCACACTAGGTTGTATACTGAACCCGGGTTCTCCCCCTGTTGGGCTCAATATTGAGCCTACTGTGGGGTTTTATATCTGAAAGCAGCATTGTGTCATTATACAATATATTGCATTTAGATTGATTGTTTCATATGCAGTAGGGATCATGTTGGAATGTTTGCTTGTTTTTTAAATGGTTTTATTCTTTATTGAATAATCATTACTGTAATTATTATTATACCTAATGTTGAATAAAGATTTTTGTTATACTTTTTCAAATTTTGCTGTGGGAGGTGCTATTTTTTAAGGGCTTTCTTCCTCTACCATATATTTGCTCTTGTTTTGAGCCCTAGCACACACAGTTATTTGGTTGAGGTGTTGCAGACACTCCCTAGAAACTATCTTAACCATTTACCGCCATCCTAACGTATTAAAACGTCATGCTTACCGCTATTAACAGCAACATGACGTTTTAATACGTCGCGCATTCCCGCCGCTGCTACCGCCGTGTGTCCGCCGCTACCGCCGCCATTACCGTCGGGATCCCGTGCTGGGCGATTGGGGAAGAGGACTGAACAGTCCTCTACCCAATCGCAGTGCCTGGAGTGAATGGACGTGACCGCGAACAGCGGCTACGTCCATTCACATAAACAGGAAATGTAACAGTTTAATAAAGTGTGTAAAAAAAAAAAAAAAAAAAAAGTGAACACGTCCTATGAGTGTTCACCAGCGCCATCTTGTGGCCAAAAAGTATATTACACTTACAAAATACATACATTTTCAAGTATATACACATCATTAATAAAATTACACTTCCAACCCTCCCCCCCCCAAAAAAAAACACTTGTAAAAAAAAAAAATCAGCTTAAAAAAAATAAATAAATAGTTACCTTAGGGACTCAGCTTTTTTTATTCTATATTTTATGGGGGAAAATTAATTTTAATTTATTACATAGGGGCTTGTAATTATGGCCAGAACAAACAGAAAAATAACCACTTATATTTCAAAATAATATACTGTCGCCATACATTGTGGTAGGGACATAATCTAAACGGTTTAATTATCGGGACCACTGGGCAAATAAAACGTGTTTGTTTTATCCACAGGAGAATGTTTAATTTTAAAACTATAAAGGCTGAACACTGAGAAATAATGATTTTTTTTTATTTTTTTTCTGTTTTTCTCATTAAAATGCATTTAGAATAAAAAAATTCTTAGCAAAATGTACTATCCACAGAAAGCCTAATTGGTGGCGAAAAAAACGAGGTATAGATCATTTTCTTGTGATAAGTAGTAATAAAGTTATTAGGGAATAAAAGGGAGGAGCGCTGACAACTGAAAATTGCTCTGGTCCGTTAGGATAAAAACCCTTGGGGGTGAACTGGTTAAGGGGGCAGAGGCTGCTGGTACCGAAGTGGTTAACCGAATGCGGACCGACGCAGTTTAAATCTACGTTGGGCGGGTGGCGCTGCGGTTCTGACTGGACGTAAGCTCTACGTCCCATTCACCGCGCGTCCCCGCCCGTTCCCGCCGCTCTCGCCGCTTTCTACCCGCCGCAATGTGCTGCCCTGCCGCCTCTATGACGGCAGAGCACTGTGAGCCGGGCAGTAGCCGTTTTCATTGGCTCCTGGCCCTGTCATTACTGTAAGCCAATCCCATTGGCTTACATTGAGTGACAGGGTCAGGAGCCAATGAAAGCAGCTCCTGACCGGCGCACAGCGCTCTGCCATCACAGAGACGGCAGAGAGAGCAGCCTGTGGCGGGGATAGAGCGGCGTGACCGGCGGGAGCAACAGATTATTGCGGTGATTCGTCGGGATGCAGCGTTTTAGTGTACCAGCAGCCTCTGGTCCTTAAGGGGGCAGAGGCTGCTGGTACCGAAGTGGTTAAAAGAAAATAAATGTGGCAGCCTCCATATACCTCTCTCTTCAGGTTCCCTTCAAATTCTTTGCTTTTTTTTTTTAAATAAACTAGCTGCCAGTTCAGTTATGCTTAAAATAAAAGACAGTGAGGAGTTTAGCAACAGTAAAGAGCAAGTAATAGCAAATCTAGGGTTTATCTACACCGAACAGTATACAAAAACTGCCCTTTTTTTTTTCTTAACAGATACTGGTGACTGTTGCAGGCGTGGTTCAGATATCCCTGGGAGTTGGCATGATTTTTACCGTCGTTGGTTATTCTTTAATTAGTGGGCACCCATTCTGGGGTGGACTGACAGTAAGTACTATGTAAGTTGCATTGCACGTAACTTTGCATATTTCAATATTTATTTTTTAAATTATTTTTTCTGTTTGTTTACAGTGTGTTGTTACAGGAATTCTAACAATGTCATCTCACAGTAAACAATCCGACTGTTTGGTAAGTTCATAATCCATAAATGTTTTTGGGAAAGCGTGATATTTTACATGGTTTTATTTCAAATCTTTTGTAATGCTTACTAAGATTTCATGTACTTTGTACACATATAAAATGTGTGTTTGTTAAATTAACATTGCATACAATATAAAGCCATAGACTGCATAGCGATCTGGGCTTGAAGAATTCCATGCAGTGTACCGATGGGTCTGGCACATTGGATTTGGCACGCTTGTGGAATATCAGTAATGTTTAAGTCACTTGCTTTAGATTATCAGATGAAATAAGCAGAAAATATGTAGTTAACACCTCCTTTGCTGCTAAATTACAAACTCAAATGCTTGCATACTTTAATTTCTACAGTATGTAGGTGTATTATTTGCTAAAGCAATTTAGTTTTGACTCAGAGATCAACTTTAATTGTTAAACAGGAATTTTCAACAATCAGGGATGAGTAAACATTTGCAACCGGGCTTCATTCATTCTACGTGATCAGCCTTGCTTCAAATTAAAGGACACATCTGGAGTAAAAAAAATAAAATAAAAACAAAAAAAAAAACAAGATCTGCTTACCTGGAGCTTCATCCAGCCCCTGGCAGCCGATCTATCCCTTGCCGCAGCTCCGCTCCCAGTCAACATCCCCTCCGTTGCAGATGTCTTCTGCGCCTGTGCGAGCGCTCACGGTGGTGCTCCCGGCGTTGGGAGTACTTTTGCATCTGCACACAATGCTCCAGGCTATGTACGCAGCGGCCACACGCTCGCGCAGGTGCCGGAGATGCCAACCTGGCAAGGTTGGTTTCTGCAACGGAGGGCACCTGGGGATACTGGCTGGAAGTGGAGCTGTGTCGAGGGACAAATAGGCTGCCAGGGGCTGGAGAAAGCCCCAGGTAAGTAGATCTTGTTTTGTTTTGTTTTTTTACCTCGGACCTGTTCTTTAAAAGTAACCTGAAGCGAGCGTTATGTGGAGGCAACAATATGTATTTCCTCTTAAAAAGAATCTGTATTAAAAAAAATATGCCCCTGAGGGGTACTTACCTCAGGAGGGGGAAGCCTCTGGATCCTATCGAGGCTTCCCCCGTCCTCCTCTGTCCTACGGCTACGGTGGTCTTGCTGCGGGTCCAGGAACGGCGAGCATGTAAATATTTACCTTCCTGCTCCAGCGCAGGCACAGTAGCCGCTCTGGTCTCAGAAATAGACGGAAGTAGCCAATTCCAGGCGGATCCGCTCTACTGCGCAGGCGTCAGACGCCTGCACCTGCTCAATAGAGCAGACCCCACTGGAATTGGCTATTACTGTCTATTTCTGTGCTGAGAGCCGCAACATTGCCACCCGCTGGAGCCAGGGAAGGTAAATATAGCAAGCCTTGTCAGGCTTGTCGAGGGAAGATTGCAGGAGACTTCGGGGGAGCCAGCGCTGGATTGCCTGCAGCTACAGGGATGGGGAAAGTCTCATTGGGACCCTGAGGGTTCCCCCTCCTGAGGTAAGTACCCCCAAGGGACGTTTTTAGCTAGTATAGTTGCCTTTGTATAGATAGTATAGTTGCCCCAGTATAGCTGGTATAGTTGCCCCCCAGTGTAGGTAGTATACTTGCCCCTAGTGTAGGTAGTATACTTGCCCCCAGTGTAGGTAGTATAGTTTCCCCAGTGTATGTAGTATAGTTGCCCTCAGTGTAGGTAGTATAGTTTTCCCAGTGTATGTAGTATAGTTGCCCCCAGTGTAGGTAGTAAAGTTGCCCCCAGTGTAGATAGTATAGTTGCCCTAGTATAGCTAGTATAGTTGCCTCAGTATAGCTAATACAGTTGCCCTCAGTATAGATAGCATAGTTGCCCCTAGTATAGGTAGCATACTTGGTCCTGGCATGGGGGAAGCTTGGAAGGAGGGGAAGCGGGGACAGCGATGGGGAGAGTGGCCAGAGCCCCACCTCCCTCACCTGGGTCCCCTCCTTCTGGCGTTTTCCCCTCCAGACATGCTTTCTGCACTCCACCTCACCTGCTTCCTGCACTCCAGTTTCCGCCTGGTCTCTCCACCACTCACTGTTCTTCCGCTAATCAGGAAGCACAGTGAGCTGTGGAGAAGGCGGAGACCAGTGGCACATGATGATGACATAGCGCGCAAGTGCCTGAAATGAAGGAAGCAGGTTAGTAATTCCTTACCCACCGCACCTGTCTGCAGCTGCATATCTGGAGGCGCAAGTGCCAGAAGGAAGTGACCCAGGTGAGGGAGCTGTCCCTGCTGCCTCTCCTTCTTACGCTGCTTTCCTCTCCTGTTCATGGCCTCTGCGGGAGGCCTTTTTAACACCCCTCTCCTGTCTGTGCTCCATGCCCTCTAGTTCCCAATGGAAGGGACGCCCCTGCAAACAGCAATTACAGGAAATAACCGAGGATAGAACCTTGCCCTTATGAGCTTACATTCTAAAAGAATAGGGGGATTATATTTTCATCATGGTTGCACTACTATTGTAAAGGCTTACTACAACCAATAAGGGTGCCTTGGAAGCAAATCAAGGGTTTGTACTTTGCAATGATAACTCATTCTTTATTTGGTCACTAGACCTGATTGTCTACCTTCTGTTTATTGTATGATGTAACAGCTGCTGCTTCAAGTTGATTGCAAAGTAAACCAATAACATTTGTCCCGTATAGTTAATGATTTCACAGCACTATGTAGATCACTCCAGTAAGCAGGAAATGGCCCAGTAAATTACTTTTCCTATTTTAATATGTACAGTACCAACACAACACACATTCGCTTTCAAGATTTGCTGAAGTTCTCAAAGCCTTTAGATTGTAAACCTTTGGCAGAGTTCTCCCTTACCTAGTGTATTGTAGTATGTGTCCCCCCATCATTGTGCTCCTTTTCTATGACTGCCTCTTACTTGACTGACTGTATCTATTTAAAGAGACACTGTAACATCAAAAAGATCCCCTGGGGGTACTCACCTCGGGTGGGGGAAGCCTCGGGATCCTAATGAGGCTTCCCACGCCGTCCTCTGTCCCTCGGGGGTCTCGCTGCAGCCCTCCGAACAGCCGGCGACAGACCCGACTGTGAGTTCAATATTTACCTTTGCAGGCTCCAGCGGGGGCGCTGTGGCTGCTTTCGGCTCCGAACTAGACGGAAATATCCGATCTCCGTCGGGTCCGCTCTACTTAGCAGGTGCCGAAGACTTGCGCCTGCGCAGTAGAGCAGACCCGATGGCGATCGGGTATTTCCGCCTACTTCTAAGCCGACAGCCACCAGAGCGCCTGCGCAGGAGGAAGGTAAATATTTACGTCGCCGCTGTACGGAGGGCTGCAGTGAGACCCCTGAGGGACGGAGGATGGCGTGGGAAGCCTCATTAGGATCCTGAGGCTTCCCCCAGCCGAGGTGAGTACCCCCCAGGGGACATTTTGATGTTACAGATTCTCTTCTCTTCAGCCCAAACAAATTGCATGATCATGTATTTTTGTACCCTGTTTGCCTGTCCTATGTTCTATAATCTTGTTATATTATGTCTGCCATCCTTTGTACCAGTGTATGTTTTTATTTATTTTTTTCGTCCAGGGCTGTGTAAAATTTTGTTGCTTTATAAATGCAACAAATAATAATTAAATTAAGCCATCCATACAAATGATTGACTTCTGTGGAGAGTAAGTTACCATGGTCAAATCTGACAGTGTTTTTGTATTATTATTATTATTATTATTATTATTATTATTATTATTATTATCATGCATTTACACAGAGCTGACAATTTTCACAGTATTTTACATTATACACCAAATAATTTCAGTCACTAGCTGTCACTCAAAAGAGTTTACAGTCCACACCATAGTTATAGTCTGATACTGCAAGCATACTGTCGGGCCAATCTGGTGAAAAGTCAGTTAACTAACCAGTATGTTTTGAAGATCTGGGAGGAAACCAGGGTGCTCAGATGGAAACCATGCAAACAAAAAAGACATACAGTCTCCGGCTCACTGCAGTCAGGGCCAGATTTCTGTAAAGGCCACAAAGGCCGAGGATTTGAACGGTTTCTGCCAAAGAGGACAGCAGGACATGGAAGAGGGCTTGCTGTAAATGAAAAAGGAGGCTGAAAATGGAAAATAAAGGCTGAAAATCAGAAACCACACATGGAAGGGGGAGCTTCTGCCTAAGGTAGCTGTATGCGAAAAATATGGAATGCTGCACGTGGATGCTACACGTGGACAGGGGTGGCTGCACATGAATATTGAGGGGGACTGCTGCACAAGGAAAGAAGGTTACAGAAAAGTAGGCATTGTGCAGAAAAACTATGAATATGTCCTTGACTGTCTGTAATATCTGTAAAATGATTGTCCTTATAGAATGAACAGGCCCTCAGTAAGAAGGTAGGGCAGCAGGCAATAAATCAAAAGCACAGTTCTCTCACACAGCTTGGCCTCCACTGTCTCTCACCTATTTTGCTTTGCAGCCTCGCTGTAACACAGACACAGACACACAGACACAGTGCCAGTGAGCAAATTGCAACGTTAGCATTCACTTGGCCCTATAATGATGATTAGTTAACTCTCCTAAGAGACCTTCTGCTGTAAGGAGAATTCATGTAGAAACACATGAACAAATTTATCAGGCTATCAGTTTTTGATTTTCTGATTGGTTGGTTATGATCACTGGGTCATATTCAAACAGTAACAGAAGTACACACTGATCATGGTAATTATTTATCATGTGCTTCTCTATGAAGACAGAGTGCTGTTCAGATTCAAATGTAACTTGTGACTTGTAAAATTCAAGTGCCAGAAGAAGGTGATCACCACTGAAATCAATAAAGATGTTTTTTCAGGTATGGTTTTTGGCTTAAATGCATGGGTAGTACTTCCACTTGCACTCATATGGATAAATGTGCGGCCTTTTATTTAGCTGGATGGGCCTTCAGAGGTACAGAAAATAAAGTATGTGATTGACCAACTCATTGCTGGCTCAGCTTCAGCCAATCCTTGTTTATTTTTGAAGTACTAACTTGACGTGTGTGTGTGTGTGTGTGTGTGTGTGTGTGTGTGTGTGTGTGTGTGTGTGTGTGTGTGTGTGCTTGTCTTAATTAAAATGACCCTGAACAGTAGCTAGAATAAAAAAATCACTTACCTTGGGCCTCCTCCAGCCCAACGTAGGCCACGAGGTCACCCGGCATCCTCCTGGCTCTTGTCTGTGTCCCTCCGGCGGCTACTGTTACCGGTGACACCCAGGCCGGGTGTCGGGCGACTCTTCCTGGATCTTCACGCTCATCGTCATCACGCCGGCCAGTGTGACAGGTCTGCGCATGCATGGTTTTGTAACTCTAAACTGCGCATGTGCAGACCTGTCACGCTGGCTGATGACCTGTAGCGGCTGGCGTGATGACGACGAGCGTGAAGATCCAGAAAGGGTCGCCCGACACCCGTCTCGGGTGTCACTGGTAACGGGAGCTGCCGGTGGGACACGGACAGGAGCCAGGAGCCTTGGGCAGTGGCAGAGAGCAGTCTCTGACCCATCGGCTGGAGACTGCTAACGGGGATCCAGCGCTGGAATGTGGGGACCGTGAGTGGAACGGGAAGGCTCATTAGGACCAAGAGCCTTCCCTTTGCTTAGATAAGTATCTGTTTTTTTTTGGGGGGGGGGGGGGTTATTGGCTTCAGACTCCCTTTAAGGCAATTGTTCGTTAATGCAGGGATTCCTGAGAGGTGAGGGAGGTTGGGAGGTTATGTTGAGGAGGGACTCCTAAATGCACATGGTCACATGGCTGCTCTGGAGTTCCCCTTAATGTTGGCTGCTCTTTTACAAAGACCAATTATTTAGATATTTACATGTAGATTGAAAACAACAATGAACAAGGCCCCTTCCTTGGTCAATAAGTCTCTATAATACCTTTGCCATTTGTATTAATTTGAAGAGCTTACATAACATAAAATATGTATAAGGCTGTACATAAAGAATTGACCTAAACTCTTCATCTTTTCATGCTTTTCCTGTGCAGATGACCGGTTCTTTCGGCATGAACATTACTAGTGCCATCAT
The DNA here is from genome assembly GCF_040937935.1 of Hyperolius riggenbachi. NCBI lineage: Eukaryota > Metazoa > Chordata > Amphibia > Anura > Hyperoliidae > Hyperolius > Hyperolius riggenbachi. The sequence continues at coordinate 205,190,115 of NC_090655.1, read as the reverse complement.
GAGCCTCTGTGGAGCAATTCTGGCTTGTGCAGATTTAGTGGCTATCAGCCAATCATGGATAGTATTTCACAATGCCCTACAATTCAACTGGGTAAGTGTGCTTCTTGACCACTTAAAGTGCAGTTTTTGTTTTCGCAGTAGATTAAATGCTGTGGAAGAAGGGGGGAGTTACATCTTGTTCATTCATGTTCTCATGTATTTTAAATATCAAATTAAAGGGAACCTGAATTGTCCTGTCCAATTAATATTAAAGAAATTGAGAAGGATATGGAGGGTGTTATATTTATTTCCTGACGGGAATGATGAATGATATGCAAATATTTCCAAGTGCAAATTTATGTAAATTGTAATGCAAATATATGTGGCTTGAAAAAGGACCAATCAATTTAAACCTGGGTGGGACTTGATTGTTCAATTTTCAAGCTGCATATATTTGCAAAAAAATGTACATACATTTGCATAAACTTGGAAATATTTGCATATCATTGATAATCCCTACTCCTGAATCCTGACAGTCCCGCTAATCTTTCTGGTATCAGTATTGTCTGAATCACACATCTGAAGCAAGCATGCAGCTAATCTATACAATGAACAGAGGCGCCAAAAGTATAAGATTAGATTAAATGAGCTTAAAAACCAACTTAAATGGCAAAATTGAAGGAGGAAGTGGTGGTTTTACCTCCCTCAAGCAGACACGACAATGACTGCAATTCAGACAAACACATTTATTAGGAACTCCAAAAAGAAATGCAACGCGTTTCGCAGGTTAAACCCCGCTTCATCAGGCAATATAGGGAGGAGTATCAAACAATCTGCACAAGGATTCAAATTAAGCGCCTCTGTCTTAATTTGAATCCTTGTGCAGATTGTTTGATACTCCTCCCTATATTGCCTGATGAAGCGGGGTTGAACCTGCGAAACGCGTTGCATTTCTTTTTGGAGTTCCTAATAAATGTGTTTGACTGTCTGAATCGCAGTCGTTGTCGTGTCTGCTTGAGGGAGGTAAGACCACCACTTCCTCCTTCAATTTTGCCATTTAAGTTGGTTTTTAAGCTCATTTAATCTAATCTTATACTTTTGGCGCCTCTGTTCATTGTATACAATTTTGAGTCCACCCTTGGTGGAGGGTTGCTACCCTTTCTTCCTGTCTACAGAGAGCGACTTCTTAATCCTGAGTGGGGTCAGGACAATCTCCCCACCTGCCTTTACAGTGGTTGCCTGCTGGTGACCCTGACTTGTGAGTATCTAGCAACACAAACTTATTGCCACCTTGTCCAGTACGAATTACACTATTGGGGCTCTTGGTGTTCCCTGTTTTTATCTCTATGCAGCTAATCTAGTCAGACTTCAATACCAAGAGTGACCCACAGAATAGGCGGGACAGATAGGACATTTGCATGTTTAAAAAGTAAAAAAGTCAGCGTCTAAATCCCTCCCACTTCAGGTTCCCTTTAGAGAGAATTAGAAATGGCTGTGATTGTGCAAGGATCCCAAAGGACGTTTTTCCTTTATCTCTTATTCATCTTAAATATACCACAACCCCCCTCCCCCCATATCCACTAATATTCTACTTATGTCCTTGTTCATAACCTCCTCTCATAGTGGGCTATAAAGGAGCTCACCCATCTGCCAGTACTTCCAGCACTTTTTTTCTCGTCCGCTGCAGTCTATGCACAGTCTATGTTCTATGTCACTGCTCATCCCCTGCTCACCCAGAGATTAAGAAAAATGGGCTTCCTGTTAGTTTGTAAAAAGAAAAACACTTGGGATTCTTTGCTATCAACAGATCCACAATGAGAATTTCCTTTGTTGCCGGAGGATACTTCACATCTCGCACTACCAGAAGGAGTGCGAGGTACCTTGTAGGAGCTCGCATACTTTTAAAAGGAGCGCCAGTAACTTAGCACCACACACTACACAGCACTACCTCGCATAGCGCAGGAGTGCTGTATTTAAGTCGCACTGCTGCCTTTTAACAGCATCAGTTGATGAATCAACACCATTGTGTATATAATGCAAATTATAAACTTCAATGTGTTTCACAGAACAGCTTCTACTTTGTCAGAACACATACAATGCGTTTAAATGAATAAATTGGGCATTGTGGTATACCATGGTATAATATGGGCAGGTCCTGGCCTGAAATTCTCATACTGCATCCTCACCATGTCACTGTCACTTGGCACTGCTACATCTACCAGCACTGCTGTCTTAAAGTGGCCATACACACATCGGTTTTCACATTTGATTCCCTGCAGATTTGATCACTCTGATCAAATTAGTTGGAAATCAATTTTTTTTATACTGATTTATCCAATCCTTCCTTTGGGAACTTTATTTCTGTATTATATTCAGTAGATTTGATTAAAAATTAAGTTAACAAATAATCTAATTGTTTTCCATCATAACTCGCTCATATATGTCATATCATGAAATTCATAAATACAGCAATGTTATGAGTTAGCTTTAGTAGAGTCTAAATATGCCTTTGAATGAGATTACATTTTTGCTGTGTTTAATGTTTTAGAACAAAAATGTAATCTAAGAGTTTCAGATCATTGTATGTATTCAAGTAGGACTATATAAAGTATTAAGCTCTTCCCTTTTGGCATATTGACAAGGTTACATACTGTATATCAGCCAGAGTTGCTCGGATACGATTCGTGATCACGGCATAGCCGTGATTCATGAGCATTTTTTCACTATGCGACATCGGGATCCGAATCCGTGATTGGGAATCGATCACGGCAGTCAATCACAAATTCAGCCGTTATTCCAAGTATTTGGCTCGTGATCACGGGAAAAATATCCGTGATTATCACCTGAAAACCTGCTGTCTTTAGCGGCTAATAATAGCAAAGCCCCTTTACATGGTAGAAATACCAAAATTGCCAGATATGTTAAGAAGAACAGTGGGAACAAGATGATTTATAGTTTTTGAGAAAACCGCTTTTAAAATTTCAAAGAAAAAATGTATACACTTAAATGCGTAAATGACAGTTAGTTAATGACGCAAAACCCACCGACTTTATCAGTTAATAGCAAAGCTATTACATGCTAGAAACACGAAATTTGCAGGATATGTTAAAAAGAACAGTGGGAAAAAATAATCTTTTCCTATTTAATTTTTTTTTTATGTTCCCCTTGTCTCCCATGCAGGCTGGGATAGCCAGAATGCGGAACCCACGGCCGACTGGGGCTTCGCGCCCTGAACTATATCAACCCACATGGTACATGGTATGGGGGTGCTCCGGGGGGGAGGGATGGCTAAGCCTTCCCATCCCCCCCTCGGAGCCCTGTCCAATCCATGGGGCTCTTCCCCAGATGCCTGACACCCCCCCCCCCCAGGGGAAATGAATATAGAGGTACAAAGTACCCCTTACCCATTTTCACAACGGGTTAAACGAAATAAAAACACAACCACGAGAAAAGTATTTTATTAATCTTAATTAACCAGAAATACTTACCTGTACCTTTAAAAAAATTGTTCCCACACCAATATCCTCGAAAAGGTCCCACGCCAATATCCTTGGAAAAGTCCTACACCAATATCCTCTATCTTGTGATCTTCTGTTACAGTTGATTGAAGATCACCGCCCACTGGCGCCACACACGCCGCCCCCGCTGATCCCCATTGGCAGATAAGGAACCAATGGGAAGCCTTGGAGGGAAATTTATAGATGCTTTAGCTCTCAGCTATACTTACAGTGGGTTGCAAAAGTATTCGGCCCCCTTGAAGTTTTCCACATCTTGTCACATTACTGCCACAAATATGCATCAATTTTATTGGAATTCCACGTGAAAGACCAATACAAAGTGGTGTACATGTGAGAAGTGGATCGAAAATCATACATCATTCCAAACATTTTTTACAAATAAATAACTGCAAAGTGGGGTGTGCGTAATTATTCGGCCCCCTGAGTCAATACTTTGTAGAACCACCTTTTGCTGCAATTACAGCTGCCAGTCTTTTAGGGTATGTCTCTACCAGCTTTCCACATCTAGAGACTGAAATCCTTGCCCATTCTTCTTTGCAAAACAGCTCCAGCTCAGTCAGATTAGATGGACAGCCTTTGTGAACAGCAGTTTTATGATCTTTCCACAGATTCTCGATTGGATTTAGAGCTGGACTTTGACTGGGCCATTCTAACACATAGATATGTTTTGTTTTACACCATTCCATTGTTGCCCTGGCTTTATGCTTAGGGTTGTTGTCCTGCTGGAAGGTGAACCTCCGCCCCAGTCTCAAGTCTTTTGCAGTCTCCAAGAGGTTTTCTTCCAAGTTTGCCCTGTATTTGGCTCCATCCATCTTCCTATCAACTCTGACCAGCTTCCCTGTCCCTGCTGAAGAAATGCAGCCCCAGAGCATGATGCTGCCACCACCATATTTGACAGTGGGGATGGTGTGTTCAGAGTGATGTTCAGTGCTAGTTTTCTGCCACACAGCGTTTTGCATTTTGGCCAAAAAGTTCCATTTTGGTCTCATCTGACCAGAGCAGCTTCTTCCACATGGTTGCTGTGTCCCCCACATGGCTTGTGGCAAACTGCAAACGGGACTTCTTATGCTTTCTGTTAACAATGCCTTTCTTCTTGCCACTCTTCCATAAAGGCGAACTTTGTACAGTGCATGACTACTAGTTGTCCTATGGACAGAGTCTCCCACCTGAGCTGTAGATCTCTGCAGTTCGTCCAGAGTCACCATGGGCCTCTTGACTGCATTTCTGATCAGCGCTCTCCTTGTTCGGCCTGTGAGTTTAGGTGGATGGCCTTGTCTTGGTAGGTGTACAGTTGTGCCATACTCCTTCCATTTCTGAATGATCGCTTGAACAGTGCTCCGTGGGATTTTCAAGGCTTTGGAAATCTTTTTGTAGCCTAAGCCTGCTTTAAATTTCTCAATAACTTGATCCCTGACCTGTCTTGTGTGTTCTTTGGACTTCACGGTGTTGTTGCTCCCAATATTCTCTTAGACAACCTCTGAGGCTGTGACAGAGCAGTTGTATTTGTACTGACATTAGATTACACACAGGTGCACTCTATTTAGTCATTAGCACTCATCAGGCAATGTCTATAGGCAACTGACTGCACTCAAATCAAAGGGGGCCGAATAATTATGCACACACCACTTTGCAGTTATTTATTTGTAAAAAATGTTTGGAATCATGTATGCTTTTCGTTCCACTTCTTATGTGTACACCACTTTGTATTGGTTTTTTCACGTGGAATTCCAATAAAATTGATTCAAGTCTGTGGCAGTAATATGACAAAATGTGGAAAACTTCAAGGGGGCCGAATACTTTTGCAACCCACTGTAGTATCGCTGAGAGCATGTCCTATGCGGACGCTATATCACCAGCTCCCGCTGTCCTCCCTGCTTTCCATGCCTATCACCCTCACTGATTCTGGCACCCAGTGCACCTATGCGGACGCTATAGCGCCAGCTCCCGCTGTCCTCCCTGCCTTCCACGCCTATCACCCTCACCCATGCTGACACCCAGTGCACCCATGGGTGCATAGGACATGCTCTCAGCTATACTAAGTATAGCTGAGAGCCAAAGCATCTTTAAATTTCCCTCCAAGGCTTCCCATTGGTTCCTTATAGTGTCCACATAGGACACACTCTTAGCTATACTTAATATAGCTGAGAGCAGTGGGGCAGGGAGCGACATGTGTGGTGGTGGCCGGCGGTGATCTTTAACTACTAGCCTACCTCGTCATGCCGATGGGCGTGGCCACGATGGCAGTCCAAGGACCGCCTATTGCCAATCAGCATAAAGTCCTGGGGCTCTGTTTTGCAGGAGATTGCACGCAGGCTGTGTGCGCATCTCCTGCTTGGTGGGTGGAGCGATCGCCGCTCGGGAGACTGTTAGACGGTGAAACCGTCATCTATTTACCTGTACAGCTCTATGATCTGCAGCAGTGCTGTACTGGGCACAGCCATGTGACACAGCTGTCCCCCTGTGGGACGCAGGAGCGATCTGCTGTGATACGCTGGCCAGGGGAGGGAGGGACGGTAAGAAAAAAAATACATATATTTATTTAAAAAAAAATACTATATATATTTATATAAAAACCCCAAACAAACCTGGGGGAAATCAGACCCCACCAACAGAGAGCTCTGTTGATGGGGAGAAAAGGTGGGGGGGGGGATCACTTGTGTGCTGTGTTGTGCAGCCATGCAGCTTGGCCTTAAAGCTGCAGTGACCTATTTTACAAAAAAAGTCCTGGTCTTTAGGGGGGTTTAAAACTGTGATCCTCAAGTGGTTAATCAACTGTAACAGAAGATCGCAAGATAGAGGATATTGGCGTGGGACCTTTCCGAGCATATTGGTGTGGGAACATTTTTTTAAAAGTACAGGTAAGTATTTCTGGTTAATTAAGATTAATAAAACACTTTTGTCTTTTTTCCCCACTGTTCTTTTTAATATATCCTGCAAATTTTGTGTTTCTAGCATGTAAGGGGGCTTTGCTGTTAACTGCTAAAGTCGGCGGGTTTTGCTTCATTAACTAACTGTCATTTATGCATTTAAATATATACATTTTTCCTGTGAAATTTTACAATCAAATTTCTCAAAAACTGTAAGGTCTTTCTAAAAATGTTTTTTCCTCTTGTTTTCACTGTTCTTCTTAACATATCTGGCAAATTTGGTGTTTCTACCATGTAAGGGGGCTTTGCTATTAACCATTCAAATCGTGGGTTTTGGCGGTTTTTAATCACAAATACTTTTTTCATTTGAAGCTTTAAATTCAATTTTCTCAAAAACTATAAGGTCTATTTGAAAAAAAAAAACGTTTTAATTTGTAGCCAGTGATCACCTTTATAAGCCATGCAATGTTGGGTATTGTAGCATGTATGGGGGCTTTGCTATTAACATTGAAGGTAAATCTGGATCACGGATTATAATGGTAATCACAGCTAAAATTTGTAAGTCAGTTTCAAATCTGGGTCACAATCACGGCTTATCCGGATTTTGGGACTGCCGTGTCCAGATTTATTTGAATCCGTGATTGGAGGAATCCGAGTATCACTGATATCAGCTATGTTTTGAAACAGTGTACAGAAAAACTGTAACATTGGTATTTTTGCCTGCATATGGTCACTAACCACATTACTTACTGATCTATCACATTAAATATGATGAAGAGCAACATAATTTTCCATATTGATTATTCATAGTGATATATGGTACTGCAGAGATTAATAATGGTATATTTTCTTATCATGACTATAGTTACTGCAATACAAGTAAAGCAGTTTACACTCACGTAGCTAAGGAGCTATGGCCCTGGTGCAAGTTTTACATGGGGCCCCCCAAGCACTCTATACATAACAATTGATATGTCAAGGACAACCACAGAGTCAGAGGTGCAAGAAGGGGATGGGGAATGGTCTGTTAATGATTACTACTATTTAAAGCATCTATAGAAGTGATTTTTACCAGCACAGGACCAATAGAGAGCTAATATTGTGCTTGAGGGAGGGCCCCTTGGGGACCCTCTGGCCCAAGGGCCCTGATGCAGTTGCTACCTCTGCACCCCCTATTGCTATGCCAATGGCAATTTATAAAGAAGGTTTAGTGTCAAGTGTAAGGATATTGTATTGTTTTAATGGTTAAAAATCCAACAATATGTATCACAGTATTAATAACTGTAAGATCTATATAAACCAAAATGGCAAAGAAGTTCAAACAACATACTGTATGTTTGGAGATGGCAACTACAGGGTGGGTCATTTATATGGATACACCTTATCTATGGATACACCCCATATACCACACCATACCATCAATGTTTTTGTTCCAACAGTCTTGGAGGGATCTATCCAATGTGGGTTAGTGTCAGACCAATAGTGGTGGTTTTGTTTGCTAACTTTACCATTCACGTAAAATGGTGTATCCATATAAAGGAAGTTAAAGAGAAACCGTAACCAAGGATTAAACTTCATTCCAATCAGTACCTGATCCCCCTTTCCCATGAGAAATATTTTCCTTTTCTCAAATGGATCATCAGGGGGCTCTGTATGGCTGATTTTGTGGAGAAACCCCTCCCACGGTGTGATGTCAGCACCAGGGTATTGACATCACACTGTTCGAGCCTTGTCGCATTGTGGGAAATAACAGCTGTTTCCAAGTGCCAAAAAAGCAAGCAGCATCTCCTTCCAGTGACATCACCTGTCAGCAGTAAAAATTTCACTATGTGATAAATATCAGAATGTAAATCAGGGAGAGGAAAGATTTTATAATGGGAAAGCCCTGACTAAATTGTTTATACATAAGTATTGTAAAACTTAAAGGGAAGGTTCACGCAGGAGCTGTAAAAAATAGAAATCAAAATCCACTTACCTTCTGCGCCTGCGCAGTACAGCCCGGAGGACGTCGGATGACGTCAGCGCGCACAAGTGACACACAACTTGGAGCGCAGGAGCAGCCCGACCTGGCAGCCGGCCTGGCCAGGTCGGGATCACCACCGGAGACCACCGGGAGCCTGCGGAGCGGCGGCGAGGGCACCTCCTGCCTGCCACGGGCTGGAGGAAGCCCCAGGTAAGTGGATTTTGATTTCTATTTTTTACAGCTCCTGCGTGAACCTTCCCTTTAAGCATTTTTTTTATGACTTTATTTTCACTGGATTTCCTCTTTAATGGTAGGCAATGAGATCTAATGCATACATTTGAAAGAGTCCCATGCACAGGTGTAACTATAGAGCTTGCAAGGGGTGCAGGCGCAGGGGGGGGCAGAGGTGGAAGAGCCTGAGAAGGGGCCCAGCTCTGAAGCCCGTCGCCATTGCGAGCAGACTGTGTGCTTTAGCATGTGGTGGCAGGCATTAGGACCTGAGCAGCATGCTTTTTTCTATCTCCTGGATGCTTCCTTATCAGCCCCCCCCCCCCCCCCTCTTCGCCTCCTCAAGCACGCAGGATTGAGGGACGTAATCCCTTCCTCCCGCAACTCCACGCTCTGGTGCAGTTCAGGCCGTGATGAAGAAGAAGAAGACGACGACTATGCTCCTACCAGCTCGCTGCCCCTAGTGAGACACAGCCTTCTTGCGGCTGAGTTTGTGTGTGCTCAGGCTTGTCACATCACACAGCCTGCCTGTGTCGGGGGGGGGGGGGGCAGGACTGGTGAGGCTGGGGCTGCAGAGACAGCCATGGGGAACCCTGAGTCTCAGTGCAGTAAGTATATATATATATATATATATATATATATATATATATATATATATATATATATATATATATATATATATATACACATACACGTATATACACACACACATTCCCTGTATTTCATTTTATTTTTTATTTTGTTTGAGGAGTTCCTGATTTCTGATTTATTTTACTTTTTAATTTATCTTTATTTTTTTTTATTTATTTATTTTTTGGAGGGGGGGGAGGGGGCGCTGGGTCTGGTGCCTGCCTGATTTACTACATGATTTACTTGGTTATTGCATGATATGTTTTGTGTGGGGGAAGGGGTTGCCTGCCTAATTTCTGCTTTGCGGGGGTGCCTGCAAGATTTCTGTGATTTCTGTTTTGCAGGGGAGGGTGTGGGGGAGGGCTGCCAGCCAGGGCTGGTTTAAGCAACAATGGGGCCCCAGGGCAAAATAAACCTGCCCCCCCCCCCCCCAACATATACCCCGGAACAAAAATCGGCATTAGGGGACCTTTTTTGCAGCTGGTATAGTCAGGGTGTGAAGCCCCAATCGGTCAGAGCTCCACATTCTGGCTATCCCTGCATGGGGGGCAAGGGGTTAAAAAGTTTCAGGAGGGGGGACCCCACATAATTAAAAAAAAAAAAAATTCCCACACTCTAAACATTAAAAAAAATTGGGAAAATAGGAAAAAATGCCAGGGATCTTCATACAGCCATATTGCGGCTGTATAGCGATCCCTGGCCAAAGCGCTGTGGCTGCGTATAGACCCCCTGGAAACCCCGTCAGGAAATGTATTGCTCTTTCTTTTGATGCATGTAAAATTACACTACCGTTAGGTTTGCTACTAAAAGTGGCATTTACCGCATTTAAAAGTATATTTTTTTTCCTTCTAAACTTTAAAATCAATTTTCTCAAAAACTATAAGGTCTTTTTGAAAAATTATTTTTTCCTCTTATTCCTAATGATCTCCTTAACATATCCTGCACATTTAGGGTTTCTAGCATTTAAGGTGGATTTGCTATTAACCATTAAAGTCGGCAGGTTTTTAAATGTGTTTTTTTTTCCTTTGAAACTTTAAAATCGATTTTCTCAAAAACTATAAGGCCGATTTGAAATTTTTTTTTTCCTCTTGTAGCCACTGGGGGCCCCTACAAGCTCTGGGGCCCTGGGGCAGCTGCCTCCTTTGCCTTAATGGTAGCGCCGGCCCTGCTGCCAGCCTGCCTGATCGAGGAGGGGGGGATCTGGGGGGGTTGGAGAGGGGGCCCCATTCAAAGTTTCGCAGGGGGCCCTGTGGTTTCTAGTTATGCCCCTGGCCCCATGTCAAATGTATAGTGGTGGAGCAGATAATATGAAGGAATTTATGGCAGGTATTAGAGTTTATTACAGGTTAAGCTCCTTGGGTTGGAGAGTATTAAAGGACAATTGTAGTAAGAGGGCTATGGAGGCTGCTATATTTATTTACTTGTAACCATTTTAGCCAAAGGACATCACTGTCCTGTCCATTTGGCTGCTGCTGGGCTGCTCGATTGTGTGCATAGTTCCCATTCATTGATCTAAGTTAGTGATCTGCAAACATGGCTCTCCATGCATTTACCTTTATGAATCATGAATTATGAAAAAAATTCCCATCCTCCCTACACTTCCTGGAAGCGAGAGCTTTCACTTCCAGGACTAAAAAAAAAAAGTTTTTTTTACTGGAGACAAATACTAAAACTACATCCAAATACATTTTTTATTGAATAAACATATACTTGTATTATTACATTTAAAATTAACTGTTTACCTCCCACACCAAAAATTACCCAAATAAAAATTTTATTGAAAAAAAAATTACAATAAAAAAAAAACATGGTTACCTAAGGGTCTGAACTTTTTTTATATGCATGTGAAGAGGATGTATTAGTAATATTTTTTAAATTATAAGTTCGTAAATAATGATGGATGCAAAACTGAAAAAATGCACCTTTATTTCCAAATAAAATATTGGCGCCATACATTGTGATGATAGGGACATAATTTAAATGGTGTAATAACCGGAACAAATGGGCAAATAAAATACATAGGTTTTAATTATGGTAGCATGTATTATTTTAAAGCTATAATGGACGAAAACTGAGAAATAATGAATTTTTTCCATTTTTTTTCTTAATATTCCTGTTAAAATGTATTTAGAAAAAAATAATTCTTAGCAAAATGTACCACCCAAAGAAAGCCTAATTAGTGGCAGAAAAAAACAAGATATAGATCAATTCATTGTGATAATTAGTAATAAAGTTATAGGCTTATTGGCGAATGAATGGGAGGTGAAAATTGCTCGGATGTGTAAGGTAAAAAATGACTGAGGGCTGAAGTGGTTAAAGAATACTAGTTGACTGACAGCCCTGCTGATATATTTGCCTGCAGTAGTGTCTGAAGAACACCAGAAACAAGCATGCAGCTAATCTTGCCAGATCTGACAATAATGTCAGAAACACCTGATCTGCTGAATGCTTGTTCAGGGTCTATGGCTAAAAGTATTAGAGGCAGATGATCGGCAGAATAACCAGGCAACTGGTATTGCTTAAAAGGAAATTAATATGGCAGCCTCCATATCCCTATTACTTCAGTTGTCCTTTAAGTATATAGATCAAGTAAATCTCCCTGGATTGCAAATGTTCTGTTGGCAGTTACTTTGTTTTGGAAAGTGATGAGAAACACTGTGGCATGGGTAGTCTTTTCTATATTTCTTCTGTGTGGTCCTTGCTCTCAATTGTTGTGTAAATCTACCTAAACATTGCATACCACATGCAGACATGATTAAGTGCATCACATATTGAGTGTTGCATTTTATTATTTGGTATAAATTGAAACTCATGTCTATGTTAATCAATCTAATTTTGTTTTCCATAATGGATAAAGTCACAACGGAGGCTTCTTAGGTAATTGAATTGGAAAGACCTTGCTTGTTCATTAGGTTTTTATGTACTCTAGGGATGGTACCAAGAGTGCTTTGGGCCTAAATGGAGCTAGTATACTTTAATAATTTTAGCTCTCTTGAATATACATCTAGGTTGTACACCAATGGAGGTTCTTGGAAAAGGGTCCATTTTTTTAAAAATGTTCTTACTCTTGTATTCAGTAGAAAACTTGGTTCTGTTTTAAATAATTCTCCATGTTTGATTCTTTATTCTGTTTGGGAAATAGTGATGTTTGGTTCAGTTTTCTTGCTTTTTTTTTTAGCTTGTTTAATGAACCCTTTAGGAAATTCCCTCCCTATGACTACATTTTCCAAGATTTTTTTTTCAAGAGCCATATACTTTGACATCAGTACAGTTCCTCTTGATCCTTCAAAACTGGCCTTATGAAATACACTATTAGACCTCCATGGTCTGTAATAACAACTATTGAAGTTTATGTATGGATTTGCATCCACTTATTTAAAACAATTCTATGTTTATTTCTCAGTTTTTGTGGTACAAGAGAATTTCCAAACGATTGCAATTACATGTAAAAATAAGACCAAATGTGTTTATGTTTACATATTTTCAAAAGGATTCTATAGATCAATTGTTGCCTTTCAAAATGAAAAGAAGGTCATTGATATATAATTTATATAACATGACTTGTAATTTGTATATGCTGCTTTAAATAAACCCATTGTTAGATTTGCCTTACTAGTAGCAAAACTTGAGCCCATAGCTGTCCTCTTGTCTTCAAGTTTATGACCTCCTGAAATGTAAATATATTATGGGTAGTGGAGAATGCTCCTCCTTTACTCCCCTCACTGCCAAGCTCTGTGTCCAAAATATTACCACTATTGATTTAATCCATCCACACAGCCAAAAAGAAGGGCATCTACAAGCCCAGTAAAAGAGGGAAATGAGACACAAGGAAAACCAAAAGGAATGAGCAGAAAAATGTAAACCAATGGTCTGATGATAGGAGCTACAACTGTCCATCTGTCTCAAAAAGAAACTTTCTGGAAATGAGTATGCCATTTTGAAATGCATCTATATCATGCATGTCAAACTCTGGCCCGTGGACCAAATCTGGCCCTTAGGTAGTTTTCCCACTTTGCATTATGTTTGGCCCACTTTAGACCACCAGAGAATCTATATTGGAGGGTAAGCCTTAGATCACCATATGAGAAGGGGGGCAGCACTAGGTATTAGGGAACTGTATAAAGAGGGAAGGGGACCAATGGGCACCAGGGAACTTTATAGCGGAAGGAGGGTGCCACTAAACATCAAGAACTGTATAGGGGAGGGAGGACCACTAAACATCAGGGAATTGTATAAATGAGGGAGGATCACTAAACTCCAGGAAACTGTATAGGGGATGGATGGGAGCTATTAGACACCAGGGACCTTTATAAGGGAGAGAGGCGGCCACTAGACATTGAGGTCGGCCCGTGACTTGGTCTCAGAACTCAATTTCATACCACTTTGTATTTGGGTTTGACACCCCAGATCTATATAATGAAGTCTGTTGGGACATTTACTCTTAAGAACTCATTTGCAGTGGTATTTACAAGAAATATACAGCCCTGTGAAGTGGTGGTTCATTATACCCACTATATTTAAACCTAATATGATTACTTTTTGTCAATATAACAATACTAGACTGCAAAGATTGCCATTGTTGAGATTTTGAGGAAGTGGGGATTGGCTGTTAAACATTATGGGGGTATTTATACTTAATGTACATTGTAAGTTAGCCCTTTGACTTACTGTATGTGTAGACATTTATGTATACTGGAGATTTTAACATTTTTTATTATAATTATTATTATTATTTAGTTTTGACTAAAAAGCCTAAATTGAAAGGAAAAACAAAGTTATGAAGGGGTCAGGGGTCTGAGTGTCCTGACGAAGCGTGGGATCACACGAAACAGCTGTTGACACAGACTACTTTTTACCTTTTGTAACCTCATTTTGTACCGTACTTGAATAAAAGAATCCTGTTTCTGAGTTCCAGAATCCGCATCTCTTTTGTAATATAAAGTTATGAAGTACATCCAGATTTACATTAGCATAAGTTATTTGTTCCTCATTGAATTGATTTGTCTCATTACAGAATGGTGGAATTGCTGTGCATTCTTTATCTTTGGTCATCAATCTCCTCATTCTGGCTGTGACCATCTCTCTCGCTGTTTTTGGAGGACGTGCTCTTTATGGGAAACCAACATATCCTATTCAGGTAAGTTAGAAGGAAACAAAGCATTTTAACATTGGCCCAATTTCAAAGGTCATTTTGCTGTATACCCTAGTAGATAGTAAATGACTTCTTTGGACCTCACAGAAAGGTATTACTTCAAGTTGAAATGCAGGCACAATATTTATATACATTAACCCAAGCATAATTGTAAATGAAATATGGTTTAAAACGTTTTGTAGAAATATTAATCTTGCACCAATGCACCAATTCCTAGATCCTTACCCTCGTCTCACCAACCTCCAGCTTGTTTTTTTTTCCACCCCCTTCTCCTTTCCCCCATCTCTGAGTCAGTTTTTTTTTTTTGTAACTCTGTTTTTATTGAAAGGTATACAAACGAATAGAATATGCTATACAGATGATAACAGTATGGGATATTGCAAAGTCATATAGAGGTGCATTGGATAACAACTTCTTCTGTCTGGGATTTCCAGACACTGACATGTATCTAGCTAGACAGAAAAAAACAGTCTATCCTCCGTGTGAATCTCAAGCTTTGCATGAGAAAGGGAGAGAAAGATAAGGAAGAAAGACCAGATAAAAAGTCTTTGCTGTTGTCCTTTGAGACGGGTATGCAAGTGCATCACATAGAAAATGTCCCACATCTGTGTTGAGAGCGAAGACAATGCGAAATTAGAGTCCTGTTATCCAATCTTTAGTATATACCCTAGGGTGGAACTAAAGGGAAAAGAACTATCGCATAGGGGGGTGGGTTGTAGGTGTGGCGGGGGAGAGGGGAAGGAGAGGAGTAGGGCAGGGAGGGGGGGAGATTTGTTAGGGCACAGTGATCGATAGCCTCAGCCTAGTGGGTAGAAATCTAAGTGGAGAGACCGTAAAGACGCAAAGGGTCTAGGATTCTGTGTATAGTGCCCTGCCCGTTCAAGGAGGCATGTAGTCTGGTGAATAAAGGAGCCAGGGTCCCCAAATTTTGTGGTATTGGGTTTCAGTATCCCTCAATGTGGCTGTCATTTGTTCCATTGTCTTCATCCAGTTGATTTTAATTTTAATGTCTGCAATGGTAGGGGGAGCTATATTCTTCCAGGCTGATGCTATTGAGAGCCTTGTCGCAGTTAAAATATGGGTGATTAGGCGCATAGGGAACTTGGTGACTCCGGGGATAGGTTTGCCTAGAAGTAAGGTGACTGGGTCCAGTGGGATAAATATGTCTGTGACCGATAATATCAGGTGGCGGACCTCTTCCCAAAGAGGGGTGATTTCTGGACAGGACCAAAAAATATGTTCGATAGTGCCTTTGTGAGGGCAACCTCTCCAACAGGTATCAGGTGTATTGGGATAGATATTTGCAAGAACTTCAGGGGTCAGGTACCATCTGAATAAGAGTTTGTATATATTTTCTTTGATTTGTGTGCAGATAGATGAGTGTTTGGCATTTTCCCAGATATCTTCCCAATCGGATCTGCTTATATTGGTTGAGAGAGCTTTTTCCCATTTCTTCATATAGAGGTGGGAGGCCTCTAGAGTGCCTGAGTTCGATTGTAGAAGAGAGTATATCTGGGAAATTAAGCCTTTTAGGTGTCCCTTATGGAGGCAGATTCTTTCGAAGGCGGTGAGGGAGGATAATGAGGATGCCCCCTTGGTATGGCAGTTGAGGAAATGGGATATTTGGTTCGCTTCCATGATTCCTGAAGGGGAAAGGGGAATTTTTTCTCTTAGTGAAGATGGTGTGATAAGTTTGCCAGTGACGAAGTCTGTCCAGTTTTTTAAGTTAAAGTAACCTAGGCGATACCATTTGGCTATAAAAGTGGGGATAGTGCTGGGGGGAAATAGGGGGTTCCCTAATATGGGGTATAGTGGGGATGGGCTTGACATTAGGCCTGCTTTTCGTGCTGTGGTTTTCCAGATGTTGAGAGTAAAAGGTATAGTGGGGAGTAAGTTCATAAATGGTAGTTTAGGGGGGTTTGTGGTCCAAACAAAAGAGGCTAAAGATAGGGGAGAAACCTCCATGGCCTCAATTATAGCCCATTTAGAGAAAACTCTTAGGTCCGACCATTCCGTCAGCTGTCTTAAATGTGCTGCTTGGTAGTAGTGTTTTAGGTGTGGTACACCCAACCCTCCTTGTTCTCTAGAGGAGAGAAGGACAGTCTTAGAGACTCTTGGGCGTTTGTGGTTCCAGATAAATTTTAAAAATGCGGATTGTAGCCTGGACAGCTGTGCTGAAGGGACTTGGACCGGAAGAGTCTCAAATAGGTACAATAGGCGAGGCAATATATTCATGTTAAGTGAGTATATTCTCCCGATCCATGAAATTTTATAAGCTGTCCATTTGTGAAGATCTTGGAGAATTTTCTGAATAAGAGAAGGGAAGTTGTGTTTATAAATGGAGGAGTATGAGGTGGTCAGATTAATCCCTAGGTATTTTAAGGTTTGGGTTCTCCAATTGTAGTTAAAGTGAGATTTTAGGGCAAGTAGCATATTCGGGGGAATTTTGATCGGAAGAGCTTCAGTCTTATCCTTATTTAGCTTAAATCCTGAAATGGTTTCATAAGAGGATATTGTTGAGTGAAGGGCTGGGAGAGAGGTTAAGGGGCTATTGAGGGTGAGCAGAATGTCATCAGCAAAAAGTGAAACTTTGTGCTCGTGACCTCTGTGTTTTATACCTAAAATATCTTTATTAAGTCTTATTGCGCTAGCCAGGGGCTCAATACTAATGGCAAAAAGCAGGGGGGACAGTGGGCAGCCCTGTCTAGTGCCATTGTTGATGCTAAAGGGAAGTGGGGGGGCCGAGGGAAGCTTAACTGTGGAGGTAGGGGAAGAGTACAGAAATTTAAGAAGGGTCACAAAGGGACCAGAGAAGCCTTGGTGTTGAAGGACTTTGAAGAGAAAGGACCAGGATAGTCGATCAAAGGCCTTTTCGGCGTCTAGACTTAGGAGAAGAGAAGGTTTACCCCCTCTATTCATAAGTGAAATGAGGTCTATCGCTTTCCTGGTGTTATCTCCTGCTTGGCGTCCCAATATAAAGCCTACTTGGTCGTTATTTATTAGAGATGTAAGAATGGGATTTAGGCGGTTGGCAAGGGTTTTGGTTATTATTTTCAGATCTGAGTTTAAGAGGGAGATTGGCCTATAGCTTTGAGGTAGTAGGGGGTCTTTTCCTTCTTTAGGGATTACTGAGAGAAGGGAAGCTAGCATGGTATGAGGGGGGGTATGCCCCTCCATTATCTTAGAGGCCAGGGTCGCTAGATGGGGGAGTAAGATATGTTGGAACTTCTTATAATAGGTGTAGGGCAATCCATCTGGCCCAGGAGATTTTGACGAAGAAAGTGATTTTAGGACCTCAGCTAGTTCTGTCGTGGTTATGGGGGAGTTGAGTATAGCACGCTGGGGATCTGTGAGTTGGGGCAGGTTTAAGGGTGTCAAAAATGTGTCCACTGCTGATAGGAAGGAAGGGTCTTTATCATGATCGGGTAGATTGTAGAGCTGTTCATAGTATTTTGTGAAGATTTGAGCAATCTTTTGGGGGTTGTAGTGTGTATGTCCATCTGGGTCTTTCATGGCATATATGAATTGTTGGGAGCTTTTAGGGTTCAGTTTTCTAGCTAGGATTGTGTGCGGTTTGTTTCCTCTTTCATAGAAAAGCTGTTTGGTCCAGCTGAGGCTTTTTTCAATCTGGGTGGATTGTAGGGAGCGTATGTTTTGTTTCAGTTGTTGGAGCTGAGTGAAATGATGTTGAGTTGGGTCTAGTTTGTATAAGTTTTGGGCTTTAGATAAGGCTGTGTGGAGGGATAGTAGTTTTTGGGAGGACAGTTTTTTCCTTCTGGACCCCTCTGCTATGAAAAGGCCTCTAATGAAGGCCTTGTGTGATTCCCAAAGGATGCCATAGGATGAGACCGAATCAGTATTTGTCTGGAAAAATGACTGTAATTCTTTAGTGAATTCAGAGACGAGGTTTTTATCCTGAAGTAGCGTCTCATTCAGTCTCCAATATAGGGGTTTGTGTGGTCTATGAAGCCAATCTATCTCCAAAGTGACGCTATGGTGGTCAGACCAGGCTACCGGGTGGATATCTGAATCCTTAATTAAAGGGATTAGTGCAGCGTTAGAGAAAAAATAGTCCAGTCTTGAGTGGGAAGCGTGTGGAGGCGAATAGAAAGTGTATTCTGTTGAAGTAGGGTTGTTGATTCTCCAGATATCTAGGAGCCTATATTTTCTCATTAAAATTCTGAACTTACGAGAATTTCGATCATGTGTGGAAGCTGAGGATGGCGACGCAGGAGAGCTACGATCCATGATAGATGAGAATGCTAAGTTAAAGTCGCCTCCTAGGAGGAGAGTACCTGAGGAAATTTTGTGAAGTTTTATTAGGAAGGAGGAGAGAAAGGATACCTGTTGGGAGTTGGGGGCATAGATATTGGCTAAAGTGATAGGTTTACCGGCTAATGTACCTGTTAGGATTAAATAGCGTCCTTTGGGGTCCTGTATGGTTTTGTTTATCTGTAGGGGGAGAGTGTTTTTAATTAAAATTGCAACCCCCGCTCGAGTATTTGGTCCCGAGGCCAAATATGTCCCTGAGTAGAGTCTATCTCCTAGTTGCACTGAGTCATGTGCGCATAGACGAGTCTCTTGAAGCATAGCTATGTCTATGTCCATTCTCTTGAGATCTCGGAGGAGTGAGACTCTCTTCTGGGGTAGATTTAGACCCTTTACGTTTAGTGTCAGAAGTTTAACCATAGTCCATGGAGGTGAGATAGCTACGTGGTAGGAGAGGTACCGAACACTGCGCCCTAGGGAAGGGAGGAGGGAAGGAGTGGGGAGGATACAAAGCCAAAGACATAGCAAGGTAAAACTTAAACCAATATGATAACAACCATACAATAAATTCTGAAAGACAAAAGCCTCTGTGAAAAATGAGGCCACATATGATGACAACTAAAAGTAGTTGTCGAAGTGAGGTCATCCCAGGGGAGTCCAGACACTCAGGGGGCCAGGACAACCTAGGGATGAGTCTCCGGAGGCGAATGCTGGAGCACCAGGATGGACGCCCAGGAGCCCGACACCAGCATGGTGAGAAAGGATTACCCGGGATCCTCAAACATAGGAAAAAACATGCATCCGGTTTGAGAATACAGTACAATATACTATCATTTCACATCCTCTAGAAGGATATGTGACATTGTAGTAAAGTAAGATCATTTTAGACTTGTTTTAGCTAAGAACAGCCAAATGGATAACAACAATAAGTAATGCAGGTAAATAGGTAGTGTTAACGGGTATGTTAAGGCTCATGCCGCAGTTAGAGGTTCTGGAAATTTTCAGGTGGAGAGAGCTTCCATATCCTCCAGTCCCTGTGGGAATGTGAGACTTCTAACTGGAGCTTTAGGCCCCTCAGATATATGGCGGACTTTCCTCGGCGGGGAGGATGTGGTAGGTGAGCGGAGGTTTGAGTCAGGTACAGAGGCGTATCTAGGCAATATAGCGCCCATGGCAAACACTGAGATTGCGCCCCCCCCAACCAAGTAGTCACATGCCTCCAGATTAGTAGTAGTTTTTATTAAGTAGTTACACACCTCCAGATGCAATAATTCAGTAACCAGGTGCCTGACAATAAGCATTACAGTCAGGGGCATCAAGATCAAATAATTAGGTAGCCAAGTGCGGCAGAAGTTAGTTTGTAAGCTCCTCTTGCACAGCCAGCCCAATCCCCCCCCCCTCCCCCCTCCCCACACAAGGTATACCTGCACCCCTGTAACAGAATTAGCAAATGCGTTGCAGATGACAAATGATTCCGATGAAAAATCACAACTAAATGATATCCCTGTGATGGTAAATTAGATGAGACAACAGAGTCTAACAGCATCTAATTCTGGAAATCCTGCTACTCTAACATCGTCACTCCACTAATGCCAAGCATTGCTTCATACAAGAGTCCCAGAAATCAGCCTCCTGTGATGTAAAGGAAACCTGCCTATATTGAGCAGAATAGTGAACTGTGAATAATAAAACGTGATTCTGTAATATTATACATTGTTATTATACCACCAAAAGTGTGGATGGAATCACACAAGCAAATTACAAGGAAAACAAGAGGCCCTGTAGTGACATATAGTAGAATGCAGTAAAGAGGTCCTGTAGTGACATACAGCAGAATGCAGTAAAGAGGCCCTGTAGTGACAGAGTAGAAAGCAGTAAAAAGGGCCCTGTAGTGACATATAGCAGAATGCAGTAAAGAGGCCCTGTAGTGACATAGAAGAATGCAGGAAAGAGGCCCTGTAGTGACATAGAAGAATGCAGTAAAGAGGCCCTGTAGTGACATAGAAGAATGCAGTAAAGAGGCCCTGTAGTGACATATAGCAGAATGCAGTAAAAAGGGCTCTGTAGTGACATATAGCAGAATGCAGTAAAGAGGCCCTGTAGTGACATAGAAGAATGCAGTAAAAAGGCCCTGTAGTGACATAGAAGAATGCAGTAAAGAGGTCCTGTAGTGACATAGAAGAATGCAGTAAAGAGGTCATGTAGTGACATAGCAGAATGCAGTAAAGAGGTCCTGTAGTGACATATAGCAGAATGCAGTAAAGAGGTCCGTATAGAGACATATAGCAGAATGCATTAAAGAGGCCTTGTAGTGACATATAGCAGAATGCAGTAAAGAGGCCCTGTAGTGACATATAGAAGAATGCAGTAAATAGGCCCTGTAGTGACATATAGCAGAATGCAGTAAAGAGGCTCTGTAGTGACATATAGCAGAATGCAGTAAAGAGGCCCTGTAGTGACATATAGCAGAATGCAGTAAAGAGGCCCTGCAGTGACATATAGCAGAATGCAGTAAAGAGGCCCTGTAGTGACATATAGCAGAATGCAGTAAAGAGGCCCTGTAGTGACATATAGCCGAATGCAGTAAAGAGGCCCTGTAGTGACATATAGCCGAATGCAGTAAAGAGGCCCTGTAGTGACATATAGCCGAATGCAGTAAAGAGGCCCTGTAGTGAAATATAGCAGAATGCAGTAAAGAGACCCTGTAGTGACATATAGCAGAATGCAGTAAAGAGGCCCTGTAGTGACCTATAGTAGAATGCAGTAAAGAGGACCTGTAGTGACATATAGCAGAATGCAGTAAAGAGGCCCTGTAGTGACGTATAGCAGAATGCAGTAAAGAGGCCCTGTAGTGACATATAGCAGAATGCAGTAAAGAGGCCCTGTGGTGACATATAGCAGAATGCAGTAAAGAGGCCCTGTAGTGACATATAGCAGAATGCAGTAAAGAGGCCCTGTAGTGACATATAGCCGAATGCAGTAAAGAGGCCCTGTAGTGAAATATAGCAGAATGCAGTAAAGAGACCCTGTAGTGACATATAGCAGAATGCAGTAAAGAGGCCCTGTAGTGACCTATAGTAGAATGCAGTAAAGAGGACCTGTAGTGACATATAGCAGAATGCAGTAAAGAGGCCCTGTAGTGACGTATAGCAGAATGCAGTAAAGAGGCCCTGTAGTGACATATAGCAGAATGCAGTAAAGAGGCCCTGTGGTGACATATAGCAGAATGCAGTAAAGAGGTCCTGTAGTGACATATAGCAGAATGCAGTAAAGAGGCCCTGTAGTGACATATAGCAGAATGCAGTAAAGAGGCCCTGTAGTGACATATAGCAGAATGCAGTAAAGAGGCCCTGTAGTGACATATAGCAGAATGCAGTAAAGAGGTCCTATAGTGACATATAGTAGAATGCAGTAAAGAGGCCCTGTAGTGACATATAGCAGAATGCAGTAAAGAGGCCCTGTAGTGAAATATAGCAGAATGCAGTAAAGAGACCCTGTAGTGACATATAGCAGAATGCAGTAAAGAGGCCCTGTAGTGACCTATAGTAGAATGCAGTAAAGAGGACCTGTAGTGACATATAGCAGAATGCAGTAAAGAGGCCCTGTAGTGACATATAGCAGAATGCAGTAAAGAGGCCCTGTAGTGACGTATAGCAGAATGCAGTAAAGAGGCCCTGTAGTGACATACAGTAGAATGCAGTAAAGAGGCCCTGTAGTGACATATAGCAGAATGCAGTAAAGAGGCCCTGTGGTGACATATAGTAGAATGCAGTAAGGAGGCCCTGTAGTGACATATAGCAGAATGCAGTAAAGAGGCCCTGTGGTGACATATAGTAGAATGCAGTAAAGAGGCCCTGTAGTGACATATAGCAGAATGCAGTAAAGAGGCCCTGTGGTGACATATAGTAGAATGCAGTAAAGAGGCCCTGTAGTGACATATAGCAGAATGCAGTAAAGAGGCCCTGTGGTGACATATAGCAGAATGCAGTAAAGAGGCCCTGTAGTGACATATAGCAGAATGCAGTAAAGAGGCCCTGTGGTGACATATAGCAGAATGCAGTAAAGAGGCCCTGTAGTGACATACAGTAGAATGCAGTAAAGAGGCCCTGTGGTGACATATAGCAGAATGCAGTAAAGAGGCCCTGTAGTGACATATAGCCGAATGCAGTAAAGAGGCCCTGTAGTGAAATATAGCAGAATGCAGTAAAGAGACCCTGTAGTGACATATAGCAGAATGCAGTAAAGAGGCCCTGTAGTGACCTATAGTAGAATGCAGTAAAGAGGACCTGTAGTGACATATAGCAGAATGCAGTAAAGAGGCCCTGTAGTGACGTATAGCAGAATGCAGTAAAGAGGCCCTGTAGTGACATATAGCAGAATGCAGTAAAGAGGCCCTGTGGTGACATATAGCAGAATGCAGTAAAGAGGCCCTGTAGTGACATATAGCAGAATGCAGTAAAGAGGCCCTGTAGTGACATATAGCCGAATGCAGTAAAGAGGCCCTGTAGTGAAATATAGCAGAATGCAGTAAAGAGACCCTGTAGTGACATATAGCAGAATGCAGTAAAGAGGCCCTGTAGTGACCTATAGTAGAATGCAGTAAAGAGGACCTGTAGTGACATATAGCAGAATGCAGTAAAGAGGCCCTGTAGTGACGTATAGCAGAATGCAGTAAAGAGGCCCTGTAGTGACATATAGCAGAATGCAGTAAAGAGGCCCTGTGGTGACATATAGCAGAATGCAGTAAAGAGGTCCTGTAGTGACATATAGCAGAATGCAGTAAAGAGGCCCTGTAGTGACATATAGCAGAATGCAGTAAAGAGGCCCTGTAGTGACATATAGCAGAATGCAGTAAAGAGGTCCTATAGTGACATATAGTAGAATGCAGTAAAGAGGCCCTGTGGTGACATATAGCAGAATGCAGTAAAGAGGCCCTGTAGTGAAATATAGCAGAATGCAGTAAAGAGACCCTGTAGTGACATATAGCAGAATGCAGTAAAGAGGCCCTGTAGTGACCTATAGTAGAATGCAGTAAAGAGGACCTGTAGTGACATATAGCAGAATGCAGTAAAGAGGCCCTGTAGTGACATATAGCAGAATGCAGTAAAGAGGCCCTGTAGTGACGTATAGCAGAATGCAGTAAAGAGGCCCTGTAGTGACATACAGTAGAATGCAGTAAAGAGGCCCTGTAGTGACATATAGCAGAATGCAGTAAAGAGGCCCTGTGGTGACATATAGTAGAATGCAGTAAGGAGGCCCTGTAGTGACATATAGCAGAATGCAGTAAAGAGGCCCTGTGGTGACATATAGTAGAATGCAGTAAAGAGGCCCTGTAGTGACATATAGCAGAATGCAGTAAAGAGGCCCTGTGGTGACATATAGTAGAATGCAGTAAAGAGGCCCTGTAGTGACATATAGCAGAATGCAGTAAAGAGGCCCTGTGGTGACATATAGCAGAATGCAGTAAAGAGGCCCTGTAGTGACATATAGCAGAATGCAGTAAAGAGGCCCTGTGGTGACATATAGCAGAATGCAGTAAAGAGGCCCTGTAGTGACATACAGTAGAATGCAGTAAAGAGGCCCTGTGGTGACATATAGCAGAATGCAGTAAAGAGGCCCTGTGGTGACATATAGCAGAATGCAGTAAAGAGGCCCTGTGGTGACATATAGCAGAATGCAGTAAAGAGGCCCTGTAGTGACATATAGCAGAATGCAGTAAAGAGGCCCTGTGGTGACATATAGCAGAATGCAGTAAAGAGGCCCTGTAGTGACATATAGCAGAATGCAGTAAAGAGGCCCTGTGGTGACATATAGCAGAATGCAGTAAAGAGGCCCTGTGGTGACATACAGCAGAATGCAGCAGGGGTTAGATTATAAGGAGGAGGGGTGAAGTGCTCACCTCTACCACTGACATTCCCGGCTCTCTGTTCCTGGACCTGGCTTAGAGTTAGATGTTCGCCACCTCCGCATCTTGTGCGTTCCTCCCATGCTAGATGCCTCCGGTGGCCGGTCTTCCGCGCCCCCGCCCGCCGGCTCTCTGTCCCTGCTGTCTAACTTTAGTTTAGCAGCAAGAGGCGAGACAGAGAGGGCGCACACTTCCCGTCCGGTGCGCTTCAAATGCAGGAAGTGGTTGATGACGTCACTTCCGCATGTGACGCGACGGTGTATGGAGTGTGCCCTCTCTGTCTCGCCTCTTGCCGCTAAAGTAAAGTCTGACAGCAGGGACAGAGAGCCGGCGGGCGGGGGCGCGGAAGACCGGAGGCAGCATGGGAGGGAAGCGCAAGATGCGGAGGTGGGAAGGAACGGGGGAGGGGGCGCGGGGGACCGGAGGCATAGTAGAAGAGCGGCAAGGATGCAGAGGTGGCAGGCAGCATGGGGGCAGGCATGGCGCCCATGGTGTGCTGGCGCCCATGGCACTAGCCATGCCTGCACCCCTCTAGATCCGCCACTGGTCAGGTAGAGGAGGGGGCATCTTAAGGCCCATTTGTCTGAGAAACAGAGGAGCATTATCGATGTCTGAGAGGGAAAAAGTCATTCCGTTCCTGATCACGATAAGGCGGAAGGGGAATCCCCACTTATATGGGATGTGGGAGTCTCTGAGTAGCTGTGTAACGGGTTTGAGAGCTCTTCTCTTTGCCAATGTTATTAATGATAAATCATTGTAAACATGCAGCTCATCTCCTTTGAAGGTGACTGATGGGGATTTTCGCAGGGCTTGTAAAACAGCCTCTTTGGCTTCATAGTAGTGGAGTCTGGTGATAATATCTTTTGGTCTCTGTGCAGAGGGTGAGCGTTCCCCCAAGGATCTGTGAGCCCTGTCTAGTCTCCATAGCTCGTCAGGGACATCTGGGGCTACAGATTTGAAGAATTCAGTAAGGTGTGAGACGATTTGATCAGGTTTGACTGACATTGAAACCCCTTTGATTCTTAGGTTTTGTCGTCTCTCTCTGTTTTCCGTGTCTTCTTGGGCTGAGCGGAGTGAGCTAAGGTCTGAAAGCATAATCTGTTGTTCCTCCTCTAGCTCAGCTTGTTTCAGTAATATAGTGTCCACTTTCCCTTCTAAAGTGTTTGTGCGATTGCCCAGCCCTGTCAGCTCTGTCTTTAGGTCCTGCAGCGCTGATATCATGAGCTGCTGCAGGGACTCATGCATGGAGCGATAATGCCTCTCTAGGGTGGTCTCCAGCACTGAGGCTGTGATCGGGGTAGTGTCGCTGGACATACTGGCCTGTGAGGGAGGAGGAGACTCGGCGTGGCCTAGGCTGTCAGCGCCATCTTGGGAGCCAGCGTGGGAGACAAACCGGTCCATCGTACCTCTTTGTGTGGCGGTTTTGGACTGCACTTTAGGCGGCATCTGCTGCGGGGAGGGCTGAGGTAGAGGACCCGATAGGAGCTGCGTGTCAGCTGCGGAGGTTTAGCGTATGGCGGCTCAGGTTGCGGTATTGCGGGCAGGAGCTCCTCTCTCAAGCGGCCATCTCAGTCGCGCCGCGCATGCGCCTCATCTCTGAGTCAGTTTGACGTTATGCCTATGTACTCAATACTGTTAGCCTTCACAGGCTATAAGTTAGGCTTTACATGTCAAGCTTTTCACAGTTTTCATCTTTCATCTACAGCATCGATGTTGGTGTATATGTTTGCTGGTGTATGTATATGTACCACTTTGGTGCACTTCACATGCTTTGTGATGTACATGGACATATGAAGTTTTCATATTAACATGCATTTTTATCCTCTGTGCTACCACATGACAGGATGCATTTTAACAGATGACATACTCAACTCTTGTGTTTTGGGGCTGTTTGCAACAGAAAATGAGCTCATTTCTAAGAGTACAAAAGGCACAGGATGAGTGACGAAACACCTGAGAGACAATGCATTTGCATGTGCATTGTAAGTGTGCATGATCCTTTAGATCCAAATACACAACAGCCATCTGTACATAGTATACAGAGCACACAAAATGGAAACACACATACTCCATACCTATGCATACATTACATACAGCCACTATCCCTCACTCATTGTTGGCTCTCCCGATCCTGCCAAATGAATCTCTGAACTTCACTATCAGCTTGACCCCGAGCTGTAAACAAGGACAGCAGAAAGAAGTAGACCAGTCTTTCTCTGCTCGTCTTCAGCCTGGCCCTAAGTGTCAAAGTTGACATACCTAAAACATTGCCAACAGTCTCAGCACTGCACATTGGGAGGGGAGTTGACTAAAGTGAATAATGTTGAGAAGATGCATTCACATAACATGGGTGTCCAGAGAGGTCTGTGTGAGAGACAACTATTGAATGACATTCAGAATCTATATTATACCAGCAAGCATCCCCCTCAGAATTTGCAGCTCTGGCCAAGTAGTTGATACATGCTTTCTTGTGCTTCACAGTAGGGCCCAACCTGGCTGGGCCCCAGAATCCCTGGAGCCCCATACACCTGTCCCCCTGTGGTGTCCTATTGGTGGCTCTGCTGGGGATTTTTTGATATACCTTTTCTAAATTATAAACACCTTTTTTTAAAAAAAAAATTGAATTAGTTCATCTTGTTGTGTTTGTTTCATTTTATTGTTTTATTACAGATACAAGTGATGCTACAGAATGGTGTTTTGGTACAAATCCCAGCTTCAGTAGTTTCAACTGGCTCGCCACCATTCATGCAGTAACCGGCTTCTCACACTGTGCAAGAAGATGAGTTCAAGCGCCATCCAGCAACAGAAATCACACACAGCGCTTAAATGTCTATGGGACACCAGAGGAGAAGTGCTGAGTGTAACTTTCTATATGAACCCAACTGCTTCTGCCCTTATTAGACAGCATAGTTCTTTCTTTTGCAAGGACAGTCCCTCTTTTGGAATGAAACCCCTCTGTACCCTTTTCCTTCTCATTTGTCCCTCTTTCAAGACTGATATAGAGATCTGTGTAAATCTATATATTTTTCTACTAAAATGTGTTTATGAAACTCTGAACATTATTCAGATTTAGATTCTGTAAAATTATATACAGTATAACAAATTGTGAAATGTTAATATGAAGTAAAAGGAGATATTATAGAAAGGACCAGTGTGGTCTGAAATATAATATATATAGCGTATATTCCGGCGTATAAGACGACTGGGTGTATAAGACGTCCCCCTAACTTTTTCAGTTAAAGTATAGAGTCTGGGATATACTCACCGTCAGGGCCGCCATCAGAAATTTTGGGGCCCCTCACACATGATCAGGCATGGGCCCCCCCTCTCTGAGCCCACCCACTGGTTGCTGTGCCCGCCCACTAGCCACCCCACCCCCGTGTACGTGCGCGAAGTGCACTGCAGTGAAAAATATGCATTGCTTGACACTAAAGTAAGTGGCATGCACAGCGTGATCCAGCAAAAAGTGGGCATGACCATGGCATGTTGTGGGTGGAGCCAAATACTAGCAAAATACAGGTAGTCCCCGGTTAACAAATGAGATAGAGACTTGTAGGTCCATTCTTATCCTTTCTCTTTTGTCCCCATCTTTTCTTCCTGTGCCTCTTTTGTCCCCCTCTGTCTCACCTCAGTTTGTGCCTCTTTTGTGTCCCTCTGTGTGACCTCATGTTCCTGTCTCATCTCTTTTCTCCCTGTGCCTATTTTGTCCACCTCTGTTCCCCCTGTGCCTTTTTTATCCTCCTGTGTTACCTCTTGTCCCCTTCTGTCTCAGCCCATCCCCCTGCTCTAGCCAGGTATCGGTGCTCCCAGTATAGGTATCCAGGCATAGGTGCCCATAGTAGAGGTAGCCAGGTATAGGTTCCCCCAGTATAAGTAGCCAGCTATAGGTGGTACCCCAGTATAGGTAGCCTGGTGTAGATGCCCCCAGTATAGGTAGCCTGGTATAGCTGGTGCCCTAGTATAGGCCAGCAAGATACAGGTGCCGTGGTATAGGTAGCCTGGTATGGGTGGTGCACCAGTATAGTTTGGCCAGGTACAGGTGTCCCCAGTATAGGTAGAAAGCTATAGGCACCCCAGTATAAGTAGCCAAGTATAGGTGGTGCCCGTATAGGTAGCCAAGTATAGGTGGGGCCCCAGTATAGGTAGCCAGGTATAAGTGGTGCCCCAGTATAGGTAGCTAGGTATATGTGGTTCCAGCCTCAGTAAAGGTAGCCAGGTATAGGTGGTGCCCCAGTATAGGTAGCTAGGTATAGGTGGTTTCAGCCCCAGTATAGGTAGCCAGGTATAGGTGGAGGCCCAGTATAGGTACCCTGTAACTAGATATAGGTGGTGCCCCAGTATAGAAAGTCCGCTGTAGCGCGCTCACTCATCTGCTCCCCACGTTCAAGTGATAATGTCACTCTTCTCTCAGTGCTGGAATGTGGTGTGCTGGTTAGTGAACCACAGGCCCGCAGCTATTCCTGCGCTTTGGAGGAGCCCAGGGCCCTCAGAAGCCCTGGGCCCCTCACTGCAGTGTCAGTTGCCCCCCCCCCCCCTGATGGCTGCCAGTCACCGTATAAGACTACCTCTCTTCCAACGCACACCAAATAAAAGTAAAAAAAAAATCATATACTGGTGCTATGTATGAACAGATACTGGTGCTGTACTGTATGTGGTACCCAGTATATAACAGTATACAGGTGAGTGACTGGTTGGATTGTTCAACTCACCCTCTCCTTAAGTGGATTGGTCGGCTCTCCTTGTCTACCTGTATATCAGAGCGGTATGGAAGAATAGATTGTGCTGTGCCCATAAAACACGCCTCTTTTACCCTTCTGGCCCATCCTTGTATCCTTTGTACCTCCTTCTTTGCCTCTCAGATCTAGCACATGTGTGCCTGTGCCCCTTCAGTACAGTCCTCAGCAGCGAGATCCGAGAGATGGTATCAGGATAGGGAGTATCACCTGGCATTAATGACACCCGGTGTATAAGACCAGGGATGAGCAGAAACTATGCCAGTGTGAATTTACGCATCGTAGTTCGCATCTACGCATCGTAGTTCATAGGTGACATTTCAATTTACGGGTAGCGAAGTACCGCTATGCGTAGCTTACGCCCACTATGCGTATGCGTTACTCGCGTCTAATTTTCCGCATGCGAGTGTATGCTTCCAAATTTACGCATTGGAAAGGGGAATGTACGCATAGAAGGGTTTCCGATATATGCAATAATAGAGAAATTAATGCGTACAATTTTCTGCATACGGGCATAAGTATCCGCATACATTTTAACGCGTATTATACGAAATGCTTACGAAGCGAATATTTGTTTTCGAAGCCATAGTTTGGCGAAGCATAATTGCGTAAAACTACGCGTATTTCCAGCGTAGCGAAGTTGGCTGACTACGACCATCCCTGTATAAGACGACCCCTGACTTTTCAGAAGATTTTTAAGGGTTAAAAAGTAATCTTATATGTCAGAATATACAGTATATATATATAGTATATATGTGTGTGTGTGTGTGTGTGTGTGTGTGTGTGTGTGTGTGTATGGCCTCTGGATATAGCATCTGCAGTTTTTTTACTGTAGTTTATTGTATTTAACATGATGATAGTGAGATAGTGAGATACATAATACATCAATGTATTATGGTTTTATGCTTTTTTATATTAAATTGTCCTTTCGGTCATCCTAGCATTATTATTTTTTGTGCCACTATTTTAATGCATCTTAATATAGGTATTTTTACAATTTATCATGCACCTAGCTTTATGCGCTTAATATATGTACAAAATTGCATTTTTATATTCAATACTATCTACATTTAGGTGCTTCTATGTATTAGCTTTGGGGGTAGATTGGTTTTAAATTGTAATTTTTAACATTTGCATTGTATGTAAGCATGAAGCCAACAGCAATGTGATGTTTAGAAACGTATACAGTCGGCTCCAATGCTTCTAGTATGCCAACACGCTGTGTTTCTAAAGGATCCATCCCACATGGAGCTACCTTTCTGCTTGTAAATCCATGTGGGATGGATCCGTTGGAACAAAGCCTTATCTGTGGAACCTGCCTGCGTGTACTTTATATTGGCTGGATGATAGCCAGAGCGCTAGATCCACCTGGTCTTTGAGGTGGCAACAATCCGGTGAGCCTCTGTCCTACTGTTTGAGGATTTTGGTTGTGTATGATCACTGATTTTATGCAGTAGCTGCTGCTGATTATCTGAAGTTACAGCATCACGCTATGGAAGCCTTGTGTCTTCTCTTTCAATTCTGATGTCTATGGAGAGTGCACTGGCATTCTGATATACTGCTTTTACATCCTGGAACATTGCCTATGTGCGCACCCACTAAAAGCTGCTGTCTATTGAATTATCCTGATCGCTATGGCTGGCGCAGTATACTTGGACAGTTTGAATGCCTTTTGGTTATTCATTCTCTGTGATATGCCTGTTTGATGTTACAAGGATGCCACAGGAGGTGTGAGAGATGCATGTTTTCAAGGTGTACTTCTTACAAGTTATCTTAAAAAGTTTGGAGCATGAATCACTGGTGCTATCTTAATTTTCTTAACAACCATGTTTTTAGCGGCAGCAGGGAGAGCCGTCATTTGGCTCACCCTGCGCCCAAGTGACTGGCACTAGAGATGTCGCGAACCTCCGGCCATGTCTGGCTACATATCCGTAGGCAGTGGCTGCATGGTGTAATGGTTAAGGGCTCTGCCTCTGACACAGGAGACCAGAGTTTGAATCTCGTCTCTGTCTGTTCAGTAAGCCAGCACCTATTCAGTAGGAGACCTTAGGCAAGTCTTCCTAACGCTGCTATCTTGTCTAATTTTTCTCTTGGATTGAGCATAAATGGTAAATGCTAGGCCAGCTTCAGTTAGTACTGTTGTGGTACAGCGGTTAAGGTACTTGCCCACCACACAGTGAGACCTGGGTTCAATTCTCAGCTATGGTATGTAAACTGGCTTTTGAAATAATATAATTCTCTGGCAGATGAGACCCTCCTCCCTCCGGTAGGAGGGAGATAGAAGGGTAGGAGGGAGCATAGCAGCTGTACCTTAACTAATTAGTGTAGGCAGACAAGTGAGTCAAATGGTATAAGGACCTTGCTTGGAGGGGGGTTGGGCCTCCAGCATTGAGAGCAGTGTGTTTGGCAATAATGTGTCTGCTGACTGTGATGTAGAGGGTCAAAGTTTTGCTTTATGGGGCGAATCGAACTTCCGGGAAAGTTCGCCTTTGGTAGGCGAACGCGAACCACCGAAGTTCGCCGGTGAACAGTTTGCGACATCTCTAACTGGCACCAGAATATTATGTACCCCCAACGAATAACCTTCAGAAACAGGAATTTCTTCAGGCATGGGATGGGAAGTGGAACTTGAAAATTGGGTTTCACAACAGATTTTCAAAAAGTTTTTTCAAAAAGAAGTTTCAGAATGAATTTTTGGCCTATAGTGATGTCAACAGAATGGCCAAGATCCTTGGTTCCAGGAGGCCACACTAAAGTGGCAGAACAAGCTTTTTTTTTACATGAATGGGGGTCCAGGGAATTCCCTCCCCTGGTCCCTTGGACCACCAATCCTTGTTAAAAAGCCCTCTCTCTGTAATTCTAGCATGGTCTCAGGGACCAGGGATTACTCAGCGGTCATTTTGTTTGCGTTACTGTGTGCCGAAAATTCTTGTGTCATTGCCTATGCAATAACAGATTACAAAGGCTGTCTATGGCCATTCAGCGTCGCTAGTTTGACCCACTATCCGTGTGGAAAACTACTTGTTCTGCCACTGTAACATGGCTTCCGAGGACTACCTAGCGGCCATTTTGTTGGTGCTACTCCTTGCTGAAAATGTTTGTTTCGGAAGCCAATTTCTGTGTCCCCAGCAAATGCAATAAAGATTGCAGAGGTTGTCTAAGGCCATTTAGTGCCAGAAGTTTGTCAGGATCGGCGGGGATGTGGGGCCTCCTCAGAGGATACTGGTGTGCAATTGCTTCTGAGGATATTGGCATGGGATTATCTAAAAGTAAGTATTTCTTGTTAATTTAGAACAATGAAGGACTTTTTCCTTTGTTGTGTTTTTATTTCTCTTTTTAACTATTTGCAGAAACGGGTATGTCAGTAGTACCTCTATACCCATTTCACCCAGGGAGGGGGTGGGCATCCGGGTTCCACTTTTTAAAGGAGACCCCCGGATGCCACCATGAACCCCCCAGGGCATCGGCAGCCCCACCTTCTCCTGGGCACTGGAGGTGTGGAAGAGCTCCTTGTCTATGGATTGGACAAGGGCTCTGGGGGAGGGGGGGGGGCTGGAAAACCCTCCCCTCCATAGCCCCCCCCATACCATGGACCATGTAGGC
This sequence comes from Hyperolius riggenbachi, assembly GCF_040937935.1. Taxonomy (NCBI): domain Eukaryota; kingdom Metazoa; phylum Chordata; class Amphibia; order Anura; family Hyperoliidae; genus Hyperolius; species Hyperolius riggenbachi. The sequence goes on along the minus strand of NC_090655.1, from coordinate 205,157,268 downwards.
TGGTATAGCTCAGGGTGCGGAGTCCCACATGGTCATGGCTCTGCATTCTGGCTATCTCAGCTTGCATGTGTGACAAAGGGTTAAAGAGGCTTGAGAGGGGGGACCCCACATTGTCTGTATACAATGGGCTCTACTGTTCTCTCTAACACATGTAGCAAATTTGTCGACAATAGCATGCATGGGGGCTTTGCTATAACTGTGGAGTTCTGTGCCATTGACTCCAATAGAAATGCATGAAAGTTGGAACATCAAATTTCGGCATTTGCATAGGGAATACCAAATGATGACAAAAACAGAATGCAGCTGTTCCGACCAACTCTAGTTTCAGTTGACTCCACAAAATATACTTTATGAAATGACTTGATCTGCTTGTCCAACAGATATTCAATCTGCTGTATCCAATGTGATATATAGTAGCGTAACAGGAGACTGTTTAATGACTCTGGAAAATGTATATTTCCTCTGGAAGAAAGAAAGAAAAAATATATTGTATGGACATTAATTCAAATAGGTGAGTATAGTGCAGGTCCAGCACTGGTAATAAGCAACAATGAAAAAGGAAGGAGAACAAACCAGTATATGCTGTTCAAAAAACTGCACAATGTATTTGCATAATCATATACCATCACCTAAAATTTAAAAATGAGTGTCAATTATTGTAGTAATGACACAATATAATGTAGTATTGTAGTTGTCGACCGAGTATTGATAGAGAGTACAAAAGCAAAGCACAGTAGCTCACTATGAACAATATATACAATACTGATGACCCCCACAGTAATTACTACACATACTACTTGCATTTAAGGGTCATACCTGGTGCACCCAGCTATCACCTAAGGAGGTAATCCAATAGTTATCAATAAATAATGAGGATTATAACATAGGGTAACTGGGTACAACCAATATGATCAATAAAATATTATTCATAGAATAAAATTGGAGATCCATGCATAATAACAGCCCAAGGCAGTTGCCATATTTGTAATCCTGCGTGTATATTCCCGCAAGCACCATCACTTATCTATTAGAGACCTGAAAGTACATTCATCCTGTAATAAGGAAAACGTGGGATAAATCAAAGTTCCAGCCTCAATAGAATGCAGTTCCTGGAATGTTCAAAAGATGTATCAACAAGATGCAAATAGGTATATATAAGCGAATGGAAGCTTCAAGTATTGTGAATGTATCATATATCCATAGGTATCAGTCTTCCATATAACACTCAGCAGCAAGGTGATATAACATTACATATAGCCATAAATGAAAGTGGGTCCACTGATCAAAAAGATTCCACAGCGCCAGTCGCACGCCATGTAGGCACCACCTTAGCCCAGCAGGTAAGTCTCCACAATCGTATACAGTGTATCTTTATGTCAATAGGGTACAGCTCAACAAGCAGTAATAAACTGAGATAGTCTCTGCTATCCAATGTTCCAAGATGCGCCAAGAAACGCCAATCGCACATATCTGATGTAGCGCAGTTTGCAAAAAACTTGACAAATGTCAGTGGATAGCATAGAGTTTGCTGTATTAAGTTCCAAAGTTACGCCAATGACACCATCCGATATATCAGTATATAGATGAAATCACAGTGGTGTTAGTCACTTATCTGCTCCATATTGGCTGTAAACACTCCAGCGAGTAATAGGTTTGAGCTGCTGTTGGTGTTAGGAAAGGAAAAGCCGGTACCAGGAACAAACAAAGGTGCTGTGTCACAGGATCGTTGGGCAAGAAGAGGCATGGCATCCCCAAGATGGAGGAAAGCGTAGCGTGATGTCTACACATTTCGCCCTGCCCCAGGGGCTTCTTCAGGGTGTGTTATTTCTTCTGGAAGCCTGCAGGACTGTGAATGATTTTTTAGCTAATCAGCCATGCTTGTGAAGCGGTCTGCTGGAAGCGTGTAGTGGAACATTAAGTTGTCTTCAGATCATTACAGAAAAAAAAAATCTTTCTTTTTTATTCCTTCCAGGAATTTACAGGTGGCTTTGCCAATAATTCTTTCTTTAATCTCTATTTGGTTGGTTAATCTTAAAGGACCTCTGAAGTGAGAGGTATATGGAGGATGCCATATTTTTTTTCCTCCTAAATAATACCAGTTGTTTGGCAGCCCTGCTGATCTATTTGACTGCAGTAGTTCCGAATCACCTCAGAAACAAGCACGCCGCGAATATTGTCAGATTTTACAAAAATGGTAGAAACATCTGATCTGCATGCTTGTTCTATGCTGGGTCTGTGGCTAAAAGTATTAGAGGCAGATGATCAGCGGGGCTGCCAGGAAACTGGTATTGCTTAAAAGGAAATAAATATAGCAGCCTTCATATCGCTCTCAATTCAGTTGTCTTTTAAAGAGACTCCGTAACAAAAATTTCATCCGGTTTTCTTCCATTCTACAAGTTCCAAAATCTATTCTAATGTGCTCTGGCTTACTGCAGCACGTTCTACTATCACCATCTCTGTAATAAATCAACTTATCTCTCTCCTGTCAGACTTGTCGGCCTGTGTCTGGAAGGCTGCCAAGTTCTTCAGTGTTGTGGTTCTGTGATGCATCTCCCCCCTCCAGGCCCCTCTCTGCACACTGCCTGTTTGTTGTTTCGATTAGTACAGCTTCTCTCTGCTCTATTATCTTTTACAAGCTGGATAAATCCTCCTCTGAGCTGGCTGGGCTTTCACATACATATGAATTACATACAGGCAGAGCTGTCTGCACTCTGCAGGAAGAAACAGCCTGACACTTCAGTGGAAGATAGCTGCAGGGGGAAAGAAACACACACATGATCTCTTGAGATTAAAAAGGAAGGCTGTATACAGCCTGCTTGTGTATGGATGTATTTTCTATGTGTGGACATACTGTACATCAACCTACTTCCTGTTTTGGTGGCCATTTTGTTTGTTTATAAACAAACTTTTTAAAACGGTTTTTAACCACTTTTAATGCGGCGGGGAGCAGCAAAATTGTGACAGATGGTAATAGGAGATGTCCCTTAACGCACTGGTATGTTTACTTTTGTGCGATTTTAACAATACAGATTCTGTTTAAGTCCTTTATAAAAAAAATGTGATCATTGTTTAAATACAAAATTACCCTTTTTTCTCCACTAGATGGCAATATCTTACAATACAATGCAACATTTAGCAATAACATGGTTTTGTTATTTTAATATCTTAGAACAGTACAGTATTATATTAATACATTACCATTTGGTACAGCATAAATCAGATTGAAGAGACAATGGGCTTGATCCAATTCTCTTTTTCTTCTAAGTTTTATCCTAGGTGATATTTTACATCTTAGCAATCACATGCATTTAAGCCACCAACAAGCAAGAAAATACTCAACATAATTTTGATAGTACTTTTTCCTCTACTTGTACTTTTCATATGCAGAGTGTTAAAAATGTATTTAAACAGCAGTTAAAAATAATCTCCAAGGAGAAAACTCAGGGGAAAAGGTGAATTCAACCAGGCCCAATATGTAAAGATGGTTGTCTGCCAGCAAAGAAGAGCAATATCACCATATGTCCAGGTACAGGTACTGACATGGCAGGCAGGAATTAGATTGTAATCCTGTACAGTTAGTCATTAAAGGTATCACCTAAACAACTTTTGTTGTTGTTATATCTTCTAATATGTTCATAGTGAGACATAGAGAACTAAAAAGCCTCAACTGAAAAAGCTATGCCAAGTACAAAATTCACTAAACCATGCTATAACAAATAGCACACCTTATTAATGATATCACACCTTATCAAAGTTAACACACCTTATCAGAGTAGCATAGCGAGCGCTACAAACTTATGCCTGCTAATTGGCAATGGTACTCGTCCTGCCCTGAGCCCCTGCAGGTTTGTAGTGCTCTCTATGCTACTCTGATGAGGCATGTTAACTTTGATAAGGTGTGATATCTTTGATAAGGTGTGCTATTTGTCAAAGCACGGTTTGGTGAATCAACCCCAGTGAGTAAAAATGCAGATCTGCCTAAAGTGGTAATTACCACAGGCCCGGATTTACCTTACAGGAGCCTATAGGCACAGATGTCCTGGCACCCTAGACTTTGTCCTTCATGAACCTACAAACCCCCACCCTGCATCGCAAGTGTACCGGTTTTCCCAGCTGTCACTTCTCCCTTACTTCCCTTGCCCATCATAGGTAGCTACAGGTGTCCCTTAGTATTAGGTAGCCAGAGGTATTCTCAATATTAAGTAGCTAGAGGTGTCCCCAAGTATTAGGTAGCTAGAGGAACCACAGTATTAAAGGGAAGGTTCACGGTGGGGGAAAAAAAATGCACATTGACTTACCTGGGGCTTCCTCCAGCCTGTGGCAGGCAGGACGTGCCCTCGCCGCCGCTCCACAGGCTCCCAGTCACCTCCGGTGGCGCACCCGACCTGGTCAGGGCGGCTGCCAGGTCGGGCTCTTCTGCACTCCAAAATGCACCTCACGCGGGCGCGCTGACGTCATCCAACATCCTCCTCCTCCGGGCTGTACTGCGCAGGCGCAGAACTACTGCGACTGCGCAGTACAGCCCAGGGGACGTCCAATGACGTCAGCGCGTCCGCGTTGGGCGCATTTTGGAGCACAGAAGAGCCCGACCTGGCAGCCGGCCTGGCCAGGTCGTGTGCGCCCCCGGAGGAGACCGGGAGTCTGCGGAGCAACAGCGAGGGCACATCCTGCCTGCCATGGGCTGGAGGAAGCCCCAGGTAAGTGGATGTGCATTTTAATTTTTTCCCCCCACCGCGAATCTTCCCTTTAAGTAGCTAGAGGTATCCTGGCTGAAGTAAGGTCTCATCAGTGGAAGGCTGATAGCAGGATGGGTAACCTCTCATTTGGACTCTACATAGGAAAAGAGCAGGGAGGTGCTCGGGGAGGGAAGAGAGAGCCTCTCCCCTCTGCCATCATCAGGCGCTTGTAGTCATGTGCCTTCAGTGCCTTATGGTATACCCAGCTCTGAATTACCATCACCTCAGATAAGCAAAACTGATGTTATTCAAGGCCTAATCAAAGTTAGCTTCACATCACAAGCAAATCCAGTATGAACAGTAATAGAGATGCAATATGGATACTGTATATAAAGACACACCCCTAATGCACGACCACACAGGCGTTTTCTGACTTTAAAGTATTACATTCCAGAAGTGAACCTGAGGCGGGGACCAGAGCATCGGTGAGTGGCTGCGCGGGAACAAGACGTCTGCAGGGGACCATTAGAAACCACAGGTAAATTCAATTATTTTTCCCACTACCCCCCTACAGTAGTACTTTAAATACGTTTTGAGTCTTAAGGTACATACACATGCATGATCAAAGTCATTTGAGGCGGCCGATAATGACAACCTCATGCGTGTGTACAGCAGCCCCGACCGCCGATCTGCAAGCGATCTGCCTGGATCAATTTGGCCGAGCTTCATTGTGCCTGCCGCTCCCCTGCCTGCTGTGTGATGTGTGTGTGTGTGTGTGTCCCTTGCATGGCAACAAAGCGGGTTGTCAGCTATACAGCTGACTTTGCATCTGACTGGCGATAACAGCCAATTGTGTATACGTGCCTTCAGATGCGCAGCAGCTATGGGAATTCGTTAAAGTTAATGAGGCCAATTTAGACAGAGCAAGACCAGAAAGAAGGAGGTGGAAGGTATCAAGTGTTAGCATAGCACAGAGTCTGTGGTTTATTAGCAGTGCATGGGGAGATAGAAACATTAGGTCCAGTGAGCAACCTACCATTCAATTTTGGGGACTTTTTTATGAGCAAGGTTTTAGCAAGTTTACCCATTTAAAGCCTGCATCAATAGGAAGACAAATGTGAGCAGTAGGGATGTCACGTGTATACTATCTGCATGGTGTATGATTTTTAGAAAATAGAACACCAATAAATGTATATATTTGTTCCACATGTTTATGCAATCCAATGCATAAAAAAACAAAATAAAAAAACTAGCAAACTAGCAAACAAACAGATAAAAACAACACCAACAAAAAGAAAACAAAACAGCTATACAAGGAATATAGTGCTGTGACGGAACCACATGCATTGACTTTTGCCTAAAAGGAATTATTAATAAAAGCAATTCAGCACATATGAACCTCTGCAGTACACTTTGTATTCTGTGCGGTATGTGTTACCCTCACATCTGGCAAAACACACAATGGCAACAAATGTACCTTATAGTTGTTTGATGGCAGGAGAAGCCTGTTTGGTCCACACAGGAGCCGGATTTGAACGTGTTTGGCACAGAGCCCGGTCCCCGGCTAGAGGGACACATGCAAGCCAGCTGGGATACCTATACAGGCGTAGCAGCAACTACTAAAAGTGAGGTTATTTTGCAGCCGGCTGGCTGTCACACTCCTGAGTGAACTTTGTTTCGTTGGGGAGGGCAGAAATTTATTAGGTTCAAATCGGCCCTAGGCAAGATAGCAGTTTTTGCTCACTGCTGATGGTCACATCACCTGTTTTTTTTTGTAAGATTTGGTGGGAGCTGGCATCCACCAGGCCCCTAGGGTAGTAGGGTTAGGTTTAGTTGTAGTAAAATATCGGTAACATTTACCAATGTTTTACTATCACCATTACCAGCATGGTGGCGTGGTGGTCAGTGCTCTTGCCTTGCAGCGCTGGGTCAACATCTGCAAGGAGTTTGTATGTTCCCACCATGTCTGTGTGGAGTTTCCCTGGGCATTCTTGTTTCCTCCCACATCCAAAAAAACATACCGATAAGTTAATTGCCTTCCCCCTAAATTGACCCTAGGATAGATAATGATACGTGCACTACATGATACATGCATAAACATATGACTATGGTAGGGACTAGATTGTGAGCCCCTCTGATGAACAGTTAAGTGATAAGACAATATATACTGTACTCTGTACAGTGATGTGTAATACTGTATGTTGGCGCTATATATATTAAAATAAATAATTATCACTGTAAATATTTTTGCATTTTCATTTGGTGCCCAATTCACAATTGAATTTATTGTTTAGACGTAAATTGGCTTCACCCAGTGCCCATTTATTTATCGTTTAGACTTATATCAGCTTCAGCCGGCACCCATTTTTCTTTACACATACCTGGGGCTTCCTCCAGCCTCCTTCAGGCTGCCATCCTCACTAGCTGCTTGGTATCTGTGTTTATAAAAGACATCTAAGACAATGAAGTAGCCAGAGATCCCCCTGTTTTGGTATCTGAAGAGGTGTGGGCGCATGCAGATTGTGCATAGCAGAAGCATTTACATTAAACTACCTGCCAGGATCCACACACTGCATTTATTTCCTGGTTCCCTGCTCATGTTCATAATGAGCTGAATTGCCTTGTGTTACTGCACTTACTTAAAGAGAATCTGTATTGTTAAAATCGCACAAAAGTAAACATACCAGTGCGTTAGGGGACATCTCCTATTACCCTCTGTCACAATTTCGCCGCTCCCCGCCGCATTAAAAGTGGTTAAAAACAGTTTTAAAAAGTTTGTTTATAAACAAACAAAATGGCCACCAAAACAGGAAGTAGGTTGATGTACAGTATGTCCAATCATAGAAAATACATCCATACACAAGCAGGCTGTATACAGCCATCCTTTTGAATCTCAAGAGATCATTTGTGTGTTTCTTTCCCCCCTGAGGGGGGAGATGCATCACAGAACCACAACACTGAAGAACTTGGCAGCCTTCCAGACACAGGCTGACAAGTCTGACAAGGGAAAGATACATTGATTTATTACAGAGACTGTGATAGTACAAAGTGCTGCAGTAAGCCAGAACACATTAGAATAGCTTTTGGAACTTGTAGGATGATAAAAAACAGGATGCAATTTTTGTTACGGAGTCTCTTTAATGTCAAACACTTAAAGAGGAACTTAACTTTAACCCAGGATTCAACTTCATCCCAATCAATAGCTGATACCCCCTTTCCCATGAGAAAGCTTTACCTTTTCTCAAATGGATCATCAGGTGGTCTGTATTGCTGATATTGTGGTGAAGCACCTCCCATACTGTGATGTCATGACCATGGTCCTGACAGTTTGCTGTCTGTGAACCTTGTTTCTGGAAATGACGGCTATTTTTGTTTTTCAACTGCCAAGCAAGAAACAGCTTTTCCAACTGCCAAACAAGCAATTTCTCCCTCTGTGCATAGAACTTTCAGTAATGAACATTCCTTACAGATGACCTGGCAGAACTACATATATCACCACCAGTGATTTCAAAATGTAAATACATTTTACAGTGAACAGCAACCAAATGATCTATAAATGAATATTGTAAAAAATAAATAAATTAGTAAATATGGTATTTTAACCACAGTTCCTCTTTAAGACAAATGTTATTCCACTCAATCGATCTGATATAACTATATGTGAGAAGCTTAAGAGTGTTGGCTGTTGGTTGCATTTGTCTCATTTTACCAGTGCATTTTATTGTCCGCATTTTTCTTATTTTGGAATTGAAGATCTGCTCATAACTTCCTTGGTTTCTCGGTTAATATTAAACTTCCTTCATATCTATGCCAACCAGGAACTAAAAGCAACCTCATCATGGCCAGACAACCATGTCCAAATAACCTTAAAGGATACCACAACTGACATGTGACATGTTGAGATAGACATGTGTATGTACAGTGCCTAGCACACAAATACCTATGCTGTGTTCCTTTTTTTCTTTCTGTGCCTGAAAGAGTTAAATATCAGGTATGTAAGTGGCTGACTCAGTCCTGACTCAGACAGGAAGTGACTACAGTGTGACCCTCCCTGATAAGAAATTCCACCTATAAAATACTTTCCTAGCAGAAAATGGCTTCTGAGAGCAAGAAAGAGATAAAAAGCGGAATTTCTTATCAGTGAGGGTCACACTATAGTCACTTCCTGTCTGAGTCAGGACTGAGTCAGCCACTTACATACCTGATATTTCAGAGAGAGAAAGAAAAAAAAGGAACACAGCATAGTTATTTGTGTGCTAGGCACTGTACATACCCATGTCTATCTCATTATGCCACATGTCAGTTGTGGTATCCTTTAAGAACTTTTTAACCGTACAACATCCTGATTCTCCCCCAACAACAAGCAAATTCCCAGCATATAACATAATCACTGGAAAAGAATAAATAAAACAATTTGCAATGTGGCCTTATGATGGCAAACAGCTCAACGTGTGTTAAAGAGAACATGCTTCTGTTTAACCAAGTTTTTTTTTTCTGTCTGTCTCTCCCTTGACTCCTGGTCCCCCTACAGATACCCTTCAGACAATGAGGTCCAAAGAAAGCAATGACCAGATGTGAAGAAGTGTTTCAGCCAAATTAGGTAATTTGGGTACTGGAATACTTGGAAATTTGTGTGTCAGAACTGCCAGGTCATACCCGATATTTGCAGCTTCAGCTGCAGTAATGTCTGCAACATCTGCCAGGCCAGGCAACTGGTATTGCTTAAAAGGAGGTAAATATTGCAGCCTCTATATTCCTGTTGCTTCAGTTGTTTAACATGGACACCTACGATGACACCCAAACTAACACGTGGCAGATATTTAGTGGTGGGGACTGTGGCATCGTTGTGAGATTTAGGCATCAGTTGGGGGTAGGTTAGTGTTAGGAATTTTGCAGCGGAGGACCAGTTAGAGCAAGGAGGGGGAGAAGGGGGGGAGGTTGGTCAGTAGGGGTAGGCATTTTGTAGCAGGGGGTCAATTAGTGTTAGGTATTGTGTGGGGTGGGGGAATCAGTTAGGGTTACACAATCATATGGGGGTCAGTTAGTGTGGGGCATTTTGCATTTTGTGGTTCGGGGGAGGGGGGCATTTAGAGTTAGGCAAGGGAAGAGGGAGAGCTCATGCCAGAACAGGGTTAGGTTAGGTGTTAGTAAAATATTGCAAATTTTTATTAATAATTTACTATCAGAATTGAGTAGTCCAATGTTTTTTACCAATATTCCTAGCAGCTCTTTTCGGCACCCAGATTACTGTAGCACCCTTTTTGCATGTACACATTTCAGCATGCTTAAAAAACAAGGTGCAGATACCTTGAAATCACAGGTGGCTCAATGATGTACAGCCCAGCCAAAGCTGTGAGTATCATTGTGCCCTGCTATGTCCTTCAAAATCTGGCACCTGATCGTGCTGGGCCTTATCAGATGGGGGTGTCCCACAGAGATATCTCTAGCCAATACAGCCAGTAGGGAAGTCAGTTCTCGAATTATAGTTAAAAAAAATCTTAATTTTTTTTATTTGAAATTTTATCGAGACAACAGGTGTAGGGTGGTGGGGATGGTGATGCTGCTGGTGATGCTGTTGGTCACTGGTCAGTTTACTAGTATGTACAACACGTGAGCTAATCTAGGATCCTAAAGGAGCAGAACCAGGAGTAAATCACCCTCCATTCTTTTTATTTCACTAGATCACTAGGTAATTATGGGCCAATATTGGCTCCCCCACAGGAGGAATGAGAAAAAGTGGGTCATGTGACTTTTAAGATGAAATAAATGTATGATAATTAAACCATTAATACACAAGAGGACAAGTCCACTTGATAGGCCATACTTTGAATACACGTTTTTACATGTATTAAACAAATTCTTAAACACATAAACTATCATTATAAACGCCACTAAATACATCAGTATGGTTTGATACATATTGATCCTTTCCAGTATTTGGAAAAATTGGGTACAATATGCCAAAAGGGGGTGTAGATGCAGTCTCACTCCCGTATGTTAAATTGAATTATAGAAAATAATTACAAATAGGCCAAATTAAGGAACGTGATGGGTTTTTTGGACCTTTCACACATGTATACCTCATCAGGAGAAAACACTTCTGGCCTACCCAAGCTAAGTACACCAATTGAAACAATCAACTTAATCTTAACTTAATCAACTTAATCTATCTAATCAACTTAATTCTTAATTAACCAACATGCATAATGCTGATTCCACACCATACAATTTTTTGGGCCTGCACAGTACACTCCTGGGGACATCAGTGGGAGCAAGGACATGGCAACGCAGGCGCAGTGGTTTTCAGACTTTAAAGTCAAAAATCCTGAAAGTGAACCTGAGGCGGGGCCGGCGCATCAGTGATTGGCTGTGCGGGCACGGGATGTCTGCGGGGGACCATTAGAAGACCCGGGTAAATTCAACTAATTTTCCCCCAACCCCCCTACAGTATTCCTTTAAGGCCTGGACACCAGGATGATAGCAACTCAGATATCACTGGAGGACTCTGTTCTGCATAATCATTTGGAACAGTGCATTTTAATTTTTGCTTAATTTTTTTTTTAAATCCTGTTATCATGAGTAGGTTTGTTGGATAATATTTGAATCATGCTCTAATTGTTGATGACCAAAAGATGATGCTGACTGCCACTTGCATCCACTATTTAGGAAAATTGGAAGGAAATATAATTTGCATAATAATTTGGAATGTGGTATATTATGTCACTGCCTCCCACGCCTATCACTACAAAGCCCATATACTTATCAATTTGCCTAGACGATTCGATCAGAATTATCAAATCTTCAGGGGATCAACTTCCAAAATGATTCCTTTTAGAACACTTTTTGATCAAGATACACCTAAAATTGATTAAAAGTATTGATCAAACCAGATGAAAAATGTAGATCAATTGGTACAGCAGTCGATCCACGGCGCAAAGTGTTGCACCGCATTGAACAGTGCAATGCTGCAGTGCAATCGATTTTCAAGCAATGTCCAGCTGAAATCAAATTGTTGTGCTATGTGTGGTAGGAATCAATCATTTTGCCACATTGCAGCCTCATCTGTCATAGTGGCATGAATTTCTGTCTCCTCCTGTGTCTGGTGTCTTTTTGAACGGTCAGTACATGCGGCAATGTCACGTGGTACAGGCTAATGATGATCATAATCAGCTCATCACGATTGTGCAAAATGTCACGTACATTTTTGCAATTATGCCTATACATAATTACGATTTGTAAATTCAATCAATTTTGTATAGTCATTAATAATTTCAGATAAAAAATTGCATAATTTTGTGCCAACTTTAGCAGTGAATAGCAAAGCCCCCATACGTGCTGTTGACTAGAGATGTAGCGAACGGTTCCCGAACCGTTCGCCGGCGAACCGCTCTGCTACTCTGGGCCTCTTACTACTTCCGGGTCGCAATGACCCGGAGTAGTACGCCTGCGCTGCCCGGCGGAGTGCGTCCTAGATCGCGCTCCTGTTGCCGGGCACTCTCTGCGCATGAGCGTGACGTCACTCATGACGTCATGCACATGCGCAGAAATTGCTACTCCGGGTCATTGCGACCCGGAAGTAGTAAGAGGCCCAGAAAGATTCGCCAGGCGAACGGTTCGAGCCATCACTACTGTTGACACTGAAATTGCTACATACATTAGTATCAAAAAAAAAAAAACCTTGTCATTTTTTGAGAAAATCGATTTCAAAAATGCAAAGAAAAATGTTTTTTATAATCAGAAAAATGACAGTTTAAAAAACATTTTTCTTTGCATATTTAAAATAGATTTTCTCAAAAATGTCAAGGTCTTTTTGAAAAATTATTTTTTTTGACTTGTACCCACTACATATGTAGCAATTTTGGTAGCAATAGCATGCATGGGGGCTTTGCTATTAATCATTAAAGGTGGCACAAAATTACTTGAAAATTATGCAAAACATTAAGAAAAATTACTAAAAATATTACAATTACGTACAAAATTAATTACAATTTCCCCCAAAAGTTCGCATTACGATTTTGATGCCTAATTGTGAATTATGATGCGTAATTAGGCACAGGCGTAATTTCTGCTCATCGCTAGTACAGGCGCCCCGGTGGCAATGAAGGAACATGGCAGACTTAGGAGGAGGCGAGAAGGTGCACTGGTGTTACAGTTGTACTGATTCCACACACATACACTTGGGGGAGACTAGCTAGGGGTCCATCGGTCGTCGGAAAGTCAAATGCCATTAGCACTGTGCACCCAATTGAGCCCTTTGAACAGTTTTCCAGCATGTCAGATTATAACCAGAAATCAATGTAAATGTAATGTAAATGTGTGATTGGTTGACCATAGTGTGCCCTCGATCTCTGCAAGATTTGATCATTATGATCAAAGTGGCTGGATATTGATGCCGAAAACCAAGTAATGTATGGGCACCCTAAATCATATAAGCTGTCAAGCAGGCAGGCTGAGACACACAGAGCATCCAGCAGCAGCCTCCATCCCCAGCAAATCAGCTTATCTTAATTGCAGCTGAGTGCAATCATTGTTTATTTCTTGTCCCAGGTCCCTCCCCATAACACTCACAACAGAAATTAGGAGTGTTATGGAGACAGAGGAATTTCCAAATGGTAGTGTGTTGAGCTGAGGGTGGAAGAGTTCACATTTAACTCTGACTAAATGGGCAGGTGGCAGAACTCGGGACAGCTAACAACATAAAGCCATGCCCTGCAAGACCATCTCTGTGCTGCTATAGCCTGTAGTCTGCTCTCCGCCTCCATCACCCCAGCGGTGCGGCAAGGAGGTCAGACTCAGACAGGCACACAATGAAGGACAGTCAGCTGAGCTGCAGCCAGGCAACATGTATAAGTTGGCTGCTCCTGTGTGTTAGCTTGCTGGCTGTCTCCTGGACAGGATTGCTGCCTGACCCTAATGTCCAAGATCTTTCATCCCTTACCAGATGCTGTCAGATGTTCGAAGAGTCATGTGGCAGACCCGGCCATCCAGCCTGCCCATGGAGTAGAGTCCAGGCTGTAGCTGGGCAGCATGAATGATTGCGCCCCGACTATCTGCTAGTGATGGCCATAACAGTTAATCGGGAGACAATGCCCAGTTAACTTGGGATAGTGTTTTTGTTAAAAATTTGCATTCGCATTTTTACATTAAAGTCAATGGTCACTAATTTTAGCGGTTAAGCCCCCGTTCATGCTAGAAACACCAGGGTATGTTAAGAAGGACAGTGGTGACAAGAGGAATTTTTTTTAAAGACCTTGTAGTTATGGAGAACATTTTACAGGTGCGATAGGAAAAAAATACTATATTTAAATGCGGTTAAATGACAGATAATGTATCAACCTAATGTTAATAAATTTACGTATAACAAAAGAAAGAGCAGTGAGTTTCATGATGGGGTTTTCAGGCGGTCAGTACATAGTGGGTACTGACTCCCTGGAACCCCCATGGAAGTGGCAAAGATTTTTGGCTAGGGATCGCTATACAGCCGCAATATGGCTGTATAAGGTTTCCCGCCAACTTTGCCTGTTTTTTGGACCATTACAATTTTTGTTAAGAGTGTGGGAAATGCCTAAAAAATAACGTGGAGTGCCCTCTCCCAAGCCTCTTTAACTCCTTGTCTGCCATGCAGGCTGGTATTGCAAGAATGCAGAGCCCCGGCCGCATGGAGGTTCGCACTCTGAATTATACCAGCTCATACGGTCCAAGTTATGGGGGACAAGCCTTCCCCTCTCCCCCAGAGCCCTTGTCCAATCCATGAACAAGAGGCTCTTCCCCACCCCCAGTACCACAGGAGGAGGTGGGGGCTGATGAAGCCCGGGGGGAGGGGGTTCATGGTGACATCTGGGAGTCCCCTTTAAGAAGGGGACCCCCAGATGTCAGTCCACTCCCCAGGAGAAATGAATATAGGGGTGCATTCAGCGCTGCGTAATATGTTGGCGCTTTATAAGTACAATACATAAATAAATACATAGTACCCCTTACCCATTTCCACAAAGGGTTACAAGAAATAAAAACACAACCACGAAAGAAAGTCCTTTATTATTCTTAATTAACTAAGAATGCTTATCGCATTTTTCAGACTATAAGACACTCCTGACCACAAGTAGTACCTAGGGGGGAAAAAAACAGGGGTAAAAAATCTATACTAAACCTAGTGCATCCACGGTGAAGGGGCATCTTGTGGATATGCCAACTTTGTACCTCATGCGCCCTTGTACCTCTTGTGCCTCCCTGTGTCCTCTTCTGCCCCCCTTGTGCCTCCCTGTGTCCTCTTCTGCCCCCCTTGTTTCCTCCTATGTCCCCCATGTGTCCGCCTCTGTCCTCCTTGTGTCATATTCTATGCCGCTTTGGGTTCACCTGTGTCCTCGGTTTGCCCCCCTGTGTCCTCCTCTGTATGGGCAAAGTACAGGGAGTCCCCGACATTGCGGCGGGTTGGAGGTTCATATTGGCAGATGTTCACAAGTTAGGAACTTCTTGCATTTGGACTATAAGACACAGTGATGGTGGAGAAAAAGTGAGTCTTATAGTGCAAAAAATACAGTACCTTTAAAAAATGTTTCCACACCATTATCCTCGGAAATGATCCCAAGCCAATATCCTCTATGAGCTTGATTGAAGATACCCGGGAATCTGGAGGATTCACATTAGTCTGTTAATAGACCAATGGCTAGCATTGGAGGCAAATTTAAAGATGCTTATGCGCTCTAGCTAAGTATAGCTAGAACCCTGTCCCTGTGGGGTTCCCGCTCTCCTCTCGGCTCACCGCACGTATAGCGCTCACCCAAGCCAGCACCCTGGAGCACCCACAGCAACCTGTGTTTCGAGCATGTATGGGGGCTTTGCTTTGAACCGCTAAAATCAGCAGCCATTAAACTTTCATAATAACCATTAAAAAGCGTTTGCGCAAAATATGTATTTTTTGGCGACTATTTTGCAGTTGATCCTCCTCCGCCATGCTATTGTCCAGGTTTTGGTACACTTTTTCATCTTTTTTAAAGAAATTGTGGCTGCAGAGTCGCCCTGAAAGTTTTAGAAATTTGCCTGCCATTAAAGTCTATGGAGCCCACAGCAAACGGACGGTTTGCAATCATTTGCAGTATATTTGCAAAATTTGATATTCAATCCATCACTACTAGAGATGGCCCGAACCTCTGATTTTCGGTTCGTGAACTTCCGCGAAAGGTTCGGTTTGCGCGAACTTTCGCGAACTGCAATAGACTTCAATGGGGAGGCGAACTTTGTAAACTAGAAACCCTTACGCTGGCCACAAACATGATGGAAAAGATGTTTCAAGGGATCTAACATCTGAGTTTTTGCATGGATGAGTGGGATAGACGCCAAAAGTCCCAGGGAAAGATCTGTATTTGACGCAAAGCAGCGTTTTAAGGGCAGAAATCACATTGAATGCTAAATTGCAGGCCTTTAAAACATCTTGCATGTGTATACATCAATCAGGGAGTGTAATTAGAGTACTGCTTCACACTCACTGTGTAACGCACCACAAACAGCTGTTTGCGTAGTGACGGCGGTGCTGGACTGGTGCACACCATGGCGAGATTGCTCTTCCTCACTCAGTGATGTCAGGTAATGTCTGACTGCCTTATCAACTTTCAATCGTTCTTTCTCTACCATTGTTAATGCTTACATCTATTTTTTTAAATACTTGTTCTGCTTGCTGTTCAGTACCTGCAACGAGAATCTTATGGAGGGCAAGTCTGCCATTTCGAGTGACCACGGGTAATGGCCGGGGAATCCTGGTTCGATTCCGGTCCGGAGTGGGAGCCTAAGAAATGGCTACCACCCCCGCACATCCTGAGGTAGCGGCCAAAAATAACAATACAGGAGGACTTTCGAGGCCCTGCTGTACATGTGAAATGAATCAACTTTAAATCATTTAACGAGAATCTGTTATGGAGGGCTAGTCTGATGGTGCCTTCACTGCGACTCACCAGGTTGGTCACCTCTTCAAGGAGGCGAGAATCTGTTATGCAAGTCTGCCATTGTGAGTGACCACGGGTAATGGCCGGGGAATCAGGGTTCTATTCCGGTCCAGAGTGGGAGCCTGAGACCTATGCTGTATAAGTAATGTACCTGCCCTGACTGTGCTTTGCAGACCAGGCATCTGTGATGGACCCTTGACCCAGCGCAAGACGAACCAAATCGAAAGCATTTGCCAAAAATTTGTTATTATGGAGGGCAACTCTGCCATTCATTCAACTGTGTGAAACTTTCTATGGTACTTTCTCAGTACCATGGTGACCACGGGTAATGGCCGGGGAATCCTGGTTCGATTCTGGTCCGGAGTTGGAGCCTAAGATATGGCTACCACCACACATCCAAGGAAGGCAGCAGGCAGGCATGCATGTCCCAAGGTAGTGACCAAAAATAACAATACAAGAGGACTTTCGAGGCCCTGCTGTATATGTGAAATGAATCAACTTTAAATCCTTTAACGAGAGTGAGTGTAATGGCCGGCGGAGCCTGCCTTTTATAAGGGGGGGAGTGGTTCCACGAGGGAGTGTAGCCTGATTGGCTACAATGTGCCTGCTGACTGTGATGTAGAGGGTCAAAGTTGGCCCTAATGGTGCACTATGGGCGCAAACCGAACTTCCGGGAAAGTTCACCTTACATGGCGAACGCGAACCACCGGAAGTTCGCCTGGAACTGTTCGCCGGTGAACCGTTCGGGCCATCTCTAATCATTACTGTTTGCTCACACTTTACTGTCCCCAGCTGCCCTAAATAACACAGATTTTCACGTTCCCTAGGCCTCGGGCTAAGGGCCCTTGCCAGAAAGCTGACCCTGGGCAAGGGCATTGAATTGTGAGGAAAGAAGACTACCATTTCAGTATTGTACATATTGAGTTTTAGAAAACGGGAGGGCATGAAGGAGGCAGTAGTGTTTTGTCAGGGACATGAGCTGTTAAAGTATCCAAGTCTGGTGCTGAAAGGCAGAGTTGGGAATCGTCAGCATACACGTGATATTGAAAGCCAAAGGAATTGATGAGCTGAGGGGTTGTGGAGAGGAGGTGGTGCCGGATTGAGCGACTTTGAAGGTCCTACCTGTGAGATAAAAGGGAAGCCAGCAGAGAGCAAGACCCTAAATGCCCATGGATGAGAGGATTTGGAGAGGTTGGTTCACTGTGTCGAAAGTGGAAAAGAGATCTAGGAGGATGAGAATCGAGTAGAGGCCTTTAGATTTAGCAGTTGCCAGGTCATTGGTTACTTGGAGTAGGGCAGTTCCGTTTGAGTGGCTGGGGTGGAATCCAGATTGGAGGTCATGAAACAGAGAATTAGCAGAGAGGTGATAGACTAAGTCATTGTAGACTTGGCGCTGGTGCCTTCCCAGCCTCTGCCTTGGTCCTGCCTGAGATATCATATGCACTCAACAGTAAATGATGATTCCTCTTAATGGAAAAACAGCTAAGAACAACTGAAAATGTAACCCCTTGAGGGCTGACCAACGCTTTTGAATCTACTGGTCTTCTAAGGACAACAATGATCCTGGGTTTGAAGACATCACAAGCACTTTTAAATCTAACATAATAACAATGACTGATCACAAAAGATAAGATGATTTCAGGATCTAATTTCATAGACCAATGCCCTCTCAGGGCAAAGCTACTTTCTGGTTACCATGGTGGATAGGTCTCACCTGGAATCCACATATGTAAACTGTTTCACTTTAGACAAAAGTTGTGTGTGTGATGAGAATAATGAATGGAGTAGATAGTAGTGGTACACATGAAGAGAAACATGAAGAGAAAGATCCGCACCACCTTCAGAAAAGCTTAGTCTGTTTTATTGGAAAAAGACATACAAATTTAAAAAGAACTTTACTTTTCCTGCCGTAAAGTTCTTTTTAAATTTGTATGTCTTTTTCCAGTAAAACAGACTAAGCTTTTCTGAAGGTGGTGCGGATCTTTCTCTTCATTTGCTACAGTTTGAGTCCCATGGTGTCCGGGACTATTGGATCTGCACACCTGACCATCTGAAATTGATGGAAGCCAAGCGAGTGCGACTCCACACTCAAAATTTAGTGGTACACACTAGTGTTGGGCGAACACCTGGATGTTCGGGAACGTTCGCCGAACATGGCCGCGATGTTCGGCATGTTCGGGCCGAACCCCGAACTCCCCGAACATCCCGCTTTTGGGGGCCCTATGGGGTCGCAGGCATAAGGGGGGAGCATGCCCCGATCACGGGGGGGTCGGAAATTCCCCCCACCCCCTCCGCTAGCGCTCCCCCCTCTGCCAGCTTCCCCATACAAAAGTTTGACGAAAGTAAAATAGTACCGGTGGTGGTGGCTGGCTGCTGCAGTGGCTGGCTGGCACTATGAAGTGACTGAGGAGGAGGAGTCGGAGTAGGACGCGTTGAGGGAGGCCGGGCAGCGCAGCTCTAGGGCCTCCCCCTCGATCCACGCACAGTAGCGTGGATCGAGGGGGGAGGCCCTGGAGCTGCGCAGCCGCACTAACGCGTATGCGGACTGCACAGCCGCGGCCGGCTCCGGCGGCCATCTTGGGAGAGGAAGGGGAGCCCGACCCCGTCAGTGGGGTCGGGAGCGGCACGGGGGGGCGATCAGACTGCGGGGACCCGGCGGAACAGCACGGAGGGCGCGGACGGCGTCCTCCGTGCACTTAAAATGATTAAGGTACTTAACTTTTTTTTACTATTTGGGCTCGTAAGTCCTTTAAGCACAGTGATTCCCCACACAACAGCTCTGCAGCATGTTCCCTCAAAAAACACATCATTCATATGTGTGTGTACTAGTGTGTACTAGTGTTGGGCGAACAGTGTTCGCCACTGTTCGGGTTCTGCAGAACATCACCCTGTTCGGGTGATGTTCGAGTTCGGCCGAACACCTGGTTCGCCCGATCTGCTGAATGCCCGGCCGAACAGGGCCCCTGTTAAGGTACTTAACTTTTTTTTACTATTTGGGCTCGTAAGTCCTTTAATTATAATCTAAGAAGTGGTATTTAGGAAAATGTCAATTTTGTTATCTTATAAGATTCTTTCTTTGTTAATTAGACCTTGTTTTTTTTATTCATAAAGAGGAAGCTACATCCAAAGTTTTGCTGGGCAAATCTGTTGACTTTTGAGTTACCTCTGCTAGGTTCTTACACATTTGGCTCCACCCACTATCCAATATTATTATGCCTACTCTTTGGTGCAGCACGCTGCGCATGCCACATAGTTCCCCTTTCTTGCATCCCAAGGTTGCCTCAACTCTTTCAGGATCCTGGCAATGCTACTGGTTGGTGCTGAAAGACTGTAGTGTATATTTGCAATTTTGCTGAACGACTCTGCACTTTGGTTTGATTACTGAAGAAAGCAATACTCTACTTTGGTTTGCAGAGGAAAACAAATTATAGTATAAATAAAAGTCACTGCTTGGACCGTAACCAGATTTGCGCTGTGTTGCAATTGATCACAGATCTTCCGATAATTACCTTTGATATGTATCTTTTTTTAGGAAACATTCCTCCAACATGACTTTTCAAGTTCCCCTAACAAAATAGATCCAGATCTTCCAGGAAACATAACATGTAACAAATGCTGGTACTTTGCCAAGAGGAAACTGCAAGAGGTTATATAACCGTTATTTCAAGTCCACCTTCTCAAACTGAGCGGGAGCAGCCAACTGTAAGTAGACTCCAATCTTCCTTCAGATGGCCTGGTTTGCCTGGCAGGTTCTCTCCAGTTGAAGTTTAGTCTGATTGTAGTTTACTCTCACTGATAATTAAAGGGGCACTATGGCAAAAAATTGTAAAATGTAAAAAATATGTGCAAACATATACAAATAAGAAGTACGTTTTTTTCCAGAGTAAAATAGCCATAAATTACTTTTCTCCTAAGTTGCGGTCACTTACAGTAGGCAGTAGAAATCTGACAGAAGCGACAGGTTTTGGACTAGTCCATCTCTTCATGCGGGATTCTCAGGAATTTATTTATTTTCAAAAGCACTTTGTGAATGGCAGTTGCTCTGTCCAACTGCAGAAAACCTGTGTAGCGAGCAGGGAAGCTGGCCACCATCATTGTTTAAATCATTTTTAGGGAATATCTTTATAAAGAATAAAAGCCTTTCTGAGAATCCCCTATGAAAAGATGGACTAGTCCAAAACCTGTCGCTTCTGTCTATTTCTACTGCCAACTGTAAGTGACAGCAACATACAGTAGGAGAAAAGTAATTTATGGCTCATTTTACTCTGGAAAAAGTGTACTTCTTATTTGTCTATAATTTTTATATTTAAGCACAAAAAAGGGAGTTTTAAGGAAATTAGAACTACAGTAGAAAAGTAGAACTACAGGTTAATTTCATTTTAATTTCAGGAGTGCTTAAAGGAGACCTGAAGCGAGTAAAATTATTTAAAATAAACACGACATAGTTGCAAATGAATATTACATACCAACCTCACCGTCAGCTCCTCTCAGAAGCTCACCTTATCTTCTTACAGTGATCCCTTCCAGTTCTGACAATATTTTGTCAGAACTAAAATATACCAGTTGCTTTCAGTTATGTATCAGCAGCTGTCAGTTACAACTGAATGTGCAAAGTAATGTCCATGTTTCCCCATGGCTCAAATGGATGATATTACAGTTTAACAGTGTGCTGACCAGGAAGCTGTTAGGGGGTAATGGCCATTTTTAAAATGGAGGATGGAGAATTCCATCCATCAGAGTGGACTAACGGGACGCAGGAGAGGAAAAAGAAATTGAGGAGTAGACTACACAGGAGATAAGTATGACCTGTGTATGGTTATTTTGACTTTTTATTTTCAGTTCATGTTCTCTTTAAGGCTGTTTTCACACTAGGAACAGTATGTTGCAATATGATCATCCTTTAACTGCACAACGTTTCACAAATAGATTTCCATTCTATTGAAAATTGATTGAAATGCATTATTGCACCATTTGATCCAATGCAACTCTCCGAGCCTAGATTTTCCATCCGGACCAATTGAGCAAATTGGTCAATATCGGTCGGAAATCGATCGTTCGGCCAATCGATCATGCTTCCTGATGCATTGATTTCTAGCCAATTCGATCAGAGTGGTCAAATCGGCCGTTGGCAGAAATCGACCAGTGTATGTGCCCCTTTAGTTTTCACCTATTGTAGATTTAAAATACAGAGTACTGCTTTAAATAAAAACCAGGCTACTCTTTATCCTAGTTATCATAACGCTCAAATTATGTCACTGGTAAAAAAAAAAGTATGGTGATGATGTTTGATTTTGAAATAACCAAGTATTTTTCAGTATGACTCCCTTTAGTGTTCCCTATGTTGTTCTTCATTGTATTGGTCCTTATGTTTTGCACCCTTATGCTGTGCATCCATTATAATGGCGCTTTTGCTTTGCTCCCTTCACCTAATTGTTTTTCTTAGTGGTCTAGTAGCCCCCCCTTTCCCTTTACTTTAGTTTGGTGGTCTAGTTGTCCCTTTTTCCCTTTGTATAACTTTCCCTGATATTGTCCCCCCTCTCCCCTGATGTAGAGTTTGGCAACAGAAGCGATCTTGTGTATGTATATCTTAAAGTCCAATATTGGAGCTTGCGCCCACACGTGTGCTTTAGATCCAGTCCAATCCCTGAGTACTTTAAAACAAGCCAAAAAAACTAAATACAGATAGCTTTACACTGTTTCAACAGTGCATACCAAACCACCATGCAACAATACTGTATGTCCCAAGAACATTAAACAATGGAGTGCATTGACAAAACACCGTCACCAGCAGGCCCCAAGTATCATAGCCTCTCACCTCTTGATATTGCTGCCCAAATCACAGACGACGACCATGTTTCAGCTATGTTCACCACCGCTTATAAACGACACTCCTCCCCCACATATAATGATGGCCTCTTCACCCTCTGCTCTGCTGTTCTGATTATAAAACAGCTAACAGCAGTCAATATCTCAACCAATCATGTCCACCTCTTCAATCCTCATACAGCTTTTCAATCCTCCTCCAATTGCTTGGCAAAGTATACAAATCTTTTATCCAAAATCCATAAAAAGTAGTGCACTCACATTAAAATCAACAAGTACAAGCATTTAAGAACAAGTAGGCTTCCAGTATGCCAACAGCTTCTGTCTCAAGGCTCTGACCTTGAGCTGGAGCTACAACAAGGCTGTACACAACAAGCATCTACAACAAGGCCCTGTCCACCCCCATATTCATTCCCATATGCTCAGCCTTTCGGTCATTACACTAATCTACTCTTCATAGGTGGTCATTAGTCTACCCCTCACAGGTGGTTTCTAGGTGGTCATTATGCGCTGTGTACTGACCACCTGGAACCCCCATCATGAAATTCACTGCTGTTTCTTTTGATTCATGTACATTTACACTACCGTTAGGTTGATACATTAATCTGTCATTTACCACATTTAAATGTACTTTTTTGCTAGTGTAAATTTAAAATGATTTTCTTCAAAACTATAAGGTCTTTTTGAATTTGTCCCCCTTGTTCACACCTTCCTCATTAACATACCCTGCAAATTTGGTGTTTCTAGAACTTTCAGGGGCTTTGCTATTAGCTGCTAAAGTCAGCGGCCATTAACCCATTTCCCACACTCAGCACAAGGACTTTAAAATTGATTTTCTCTAAAACTATAAGGGTTTTGGATTTTTTTCCTCTTTTTCCCGCTGTCCTTCTTAAAACACCCTGCAATTTTTTGTTGTGGTGTTTGCCCCCACTATATATTTATAACCACTAAAGTCAGCAGCCAGTGATTTTAACCTTCCTGGCGTAATGATTATTTCCAGATGTAAGGTCTAAAAGCCATAAAATATTTTCACAAGCTTTTAGACCCTAAAAATAAGAAGAAAAACATACCTCAGAGAGGTCTGCAGCAGCTCCTGCATGAAACTCTCTCAGACACGGGATTACCACCCTGTTCTGCGGATTACCGCTAAGGAGGTTAATGTAAAAAAAATAAGCACATTTTTTACAAACAAAATTTGCATTAAATGCAAAAGGAGGACAGCCCAAGTATGCCAGGAACTGTCCACTGGCGAATTGTTCAGGCATTCTCTAGCTCCTATACTTATCTTTACCCTTAACAGCTTCAGACAAGATGCCTAGTTTGAAACCTGCTGCTGCTGCACTGATAGTGCGTGGAAGGAAGAAGCAATATTTACCTACTCCAGACAGCTTCTTCTCTTCCTTCACCGGTGGCTCTGAACCCTCAGTAGGTCTTATGGGGCCCGAAAACCACAAACATTCACAGGTTAGGTACTTAGGCCCCGTTCACACCTAAAATCACAAAACGCTAGCGATTACCACTAGCATTTTGTGGAAGTGATTTTTCCACGTTAAATGCAAAAAAAAAAATCACTGGACGAAGTAGAATTTTGGGAGCGATCGCGATTAGCGCTTCTATACATGCTAATAGTGATCGCTCCAGAATCACTGCCAAAACAATGCAAGTAACGCGTTTGCGGTTAACGCTAACCGCAAAAAGCCTGCGATTGTGGCAATGAGACTACTGCCATAGGATTACATGAGCTAGCGGTTTGCGGTGAGCTGGAATCGCGCGATTCCTGCTCAAGTGTGAATGGGCTCTTAGTGTCTCAGCGGAGCTGATTAACTACCTCTATTGATTTCCACAAAGCAAGCACTGTTGGTGGTACTTGAGGACAGGGTTGAGAAGCCCTGGTTTAGAGAAAATGCGCCTTAGAAATAATCTATTTAGCATGTATAAATTCATCCGCGGACAATACAAACGCTTGGCAGATGTGCTTTTTGTCTCTAGGCTTTTGCAAAGGACTAGAGGACATGATCTGTGTATGGGGGGAAAAAGTTTTTGCCATCTATTTAGAAATGGGTTCTTTATAGGAAGCGTAGTTAAAATGTGGGAAATATCACCACTGGATGTAGTTATGACAAATATTATATCTGCATTTAAAGGGGTCTTGCATTGAAGGACATCCGTGGCTATAGTTACTAGGTAATTCCTAGCGATTTTGATCAAGATATTTTATTTGATTGGCAGGAAGGAATTATTCCAACCAACCAAGGCTTGTAAGTCTTGTAAGGATTTTTTATTTACTTCCTCAAGTCAAGATCAAGACAGTTTCATATTTTCTGGATAAACTTGATAGACAAATTACTTTTTTTTTCCCAACCAAACTATGTAACTAACTAACTAACTAACTAACTAACTAACTAACTAACATGAGAATACCCAAACAGCTCATGTTGACCCAGAAAGTAAAGTACAGAGGACAGTATAAGGGGCTAAAAGAGACCGAAAAGCCCTCCTGCTAAAAAAGCTCTCTTACTAAAAATATCTTTAAGAAGGCAAAATTATATTTAGAATCACTTTTTTAGTAAGAGGGATTTTGGTCTCTTTTAGCCACATACTGTATACTCTACTAGTGGTTCTGGCCGGGTCACAATGAGCTATCTGGGTATTCTGTAGTACTGGTCAAATCCCTATCCCATAAAACCATATTAATCCATGTCATGCACTGGTGATGAGAAACATTAAGTCCAAAGACAGCTGTTTGCATGTTGGATTGGTATTGCCCTATAAAATGTATAAGCTATAGGCACAATATACACCAGCAGTTCTGGATGCATGCTTGGCTTTCAGGGGTATAAAGAGATATTAGAGATGCCCATCACAAGCTCGTGATCACCGCATTTTCACTATCCGATGTCGTGATCCGAATTCACGGATTCAGTTCTGAATGCACCCGTGATGGGTGGTCCAAATCCGGCTCGTGATCATGGATTTAGAAATGATCACAGCTGTGATTAAAACCCGCCAACTTTAGCGGTTAATAGCAAAGCTGCCTTACATGGTAGAAACACCAAATTTGCCAGATATGTTAAGAAGAACAGTGGGAACAAGAGGAACATTTTTCAAAAAGGCCTTATAGGCCTTATAGGACTTATAGTTTTTCCCGACCCTGTCTATCAACGCAAGCAGCTCTCTTTGGGTTACACTGATAGGCAGGGTCAGGAGCCAATGAAATCGGCTCCTGACCGGCTCACAGGAACTCTGCTGTCATAGTCATAGAGACGACAGAGTGGGTGGCCCAGGTTACTGACATGCGGCGGTGACAGCGATTGGGGCGAGTATGGGCGGCAATTCCTCGGTATTCGTCGCTATTCTGCCATTTCTTGTACCAGTGGTCTCTGGTCCTTAAGAGGAAAGAGACTGCTGGAACTTAAGTGGTTAAAGGTGAACTATTGCAAATATCTTCTGTTTTAAGAAGGTAAATCATATTTAGTATACCTTACATGACACATAAAGGGAAAAGGGATTTAAACAGATGGTAGATGATTCAGTATGCTGGCCTTCACCTAATACTGAGATCAGAGCTATGGAGTTGGAGTCAGAGTTAAAGAGTCAGAGCAATTTTTAGGTACCTTGAGTCAGAATCCGAAAAAAATGCACTGCCTCCTAATACATTTAAACTGTATTTAAAGGGACCAGAGATGAACGATTCACACAAAATAAACATATCAGTTGATAGCTTGTAAAGAATAAATGCTCTACCTGATAATTTCGCCACTCTGGTGTGCCTTTTTCAGTGTTTTTTATCCATTATTGCTCCAGGAAATATCCAATATGGCCGCCGGCTCATACCTGTTCTGCTTCCGGGTAGTGTTGGGCGAACAGTGTTCGCCACTGTTCGGGTTCTGCAGAACATCACCCTGTTCGGGTGATGTTCGAGTTCGGCCGAACACCTGACGGTGCTCGGCCAAACCGTTCGGCCATATGGCCGAACTAAGAGCGCATGGCCGAACGTTCCCCGAACGTTCGGCTAGCGCTGTGATTGGCCGAACGGGTCACGTGGTTCGGACCCGAACGCGCTCTGATTGGCCGAACTGTCACGTGGTTCGGGTAAATAAATACCCGAACCACGTCATATCTCCGCCATTTGTCTGTGGGTTTAGCTTTGGGTAGGCAGGCAGGGTAGTTCGCGCTCCAGCCACGCTAGCCAGGGTCCCCCCCAGTCATTGTGTGTCGCTGCTGGGAATAGTAGTACACCGCTCGCTCAGCATTCTGTTTACTGCCACTCTGTGTACCTCGCTCAGCCACACTATATAGCATTCTGTTTACTGCCACTCTGTGTCTGCTGGGAATAGTAGTACACCGCTTGCACAGCCACACTATATAGCATTCTGTTTACTGCCACTCTGTGTACCTCGCTCAGCCACACTATATAGCATTCTGTTTACTGCCACTCTGTGTCTGCTGGGAATAGTGGTACACCGCTCGCTCAGCCACACTATATAGCATTCTGTTCACTGTTCTGTGTCTGCTTGGAATAGTGGTACACCGCTCGTTCAGCCACACTATATAGCATTCTGTGTACTGTTCTGTGTCTGCTGGGAACAGTAGTACACCGCTCGTTCAGCCACACTATATAGCATTCTGTGTACTGTTCTGTGTCTGCTGGGAACAGTAGTACACCGCTCGCTCAGCCACACTATATAGCATTCTGTTCACTGTTCTGTGTCTGCTGGGAATAGTGGTACACCGCTCGCTCAGCCACACTATATAGCATTCTGTTCACTGTTCTGTGTCTGCTGGGAATAGTGGTACACCGCTCGCTCAGCCACACTATATAGCATTCTGTTTACTGTTCTGTGTCTGCTGGGAATAGTGGTACACCGCTCGCTCATCCACACTATATAGCATTCTGTTCACTGTTCTGTGTCTGCTGGGAATAGTGGTACACCGCTCGCTCAGCCACACTATATAGCATTCTGTTCACTGTTCTGTGTCTGCTGGGAATAGTGGTACACCGCTCGCTCAGCCACACTATATAGCATTCTGTTCACTGTTCTGTGTCTGCTGGGAATAGTGGTACACCGCTCGCTCAGCCACACTATATAGCATTCTGTTCACTGTTCTGTGTCTGCTGGGAATAGTGGTACACCGCTCGCTCAGCCACACTATATAGCATTCTGTTCACTGTTCTGTGTCTGCTGGGAATAGTGGTACACCGCTCGCTCAGCCACACTATATAGCATTCTGTTTACTGTTCTGTGTCTGCTGGGAATAGTGGTACACCGCTCGCTCATCCACACTATATAGCATTCTGTTCACTGTTCTGTGTCTGCTGGGAATAGTGGTACACCGCTCGCTCAGCCACACTATATAGCATTCTGTTCACTGTTCTGTGTCTGCTGGGAATAGTGGTACACCGCTCGCTCAGCCACACTATATAGCATTCTGTTCACTGTTCTGTGTCTGCTGGGAACAGTGGTACACCGCTCGTTCAGCCACACTATATAGCATTCTGTGTACTGTTCTGTGTCTGCTGGGAACAGTAGTACACCGCTCGTTCAGCCACACTATATAGCATTCTGTGTACTGTTCTGTGTCTGCTGGGAACAGTAGTACACCGCTCGTTCAGCCACACTATATAGCATTCTGTTCACTGTTCTGTGTCTGCTGGGAATAGTGGTACACCGCTCGCTCAGCCACACTATATAGCATTCTGTTCACTGTTCTGTGTCTGCTGGGAACAGTAGTACACCGCTCGTTCAGCCACACTATATAGCATTCTGTGTACTGTTCTGTGTCTGCTGGGAACAGTAGTACACCGCTCGTTCAGCCACACTATATAGCATTCTGTTCACTGTTCTGTGTCTGCTGGGAATAGTGGTACACCGCTCGCTCAGCCACACTATATAGCATTCTGTGTACTGTTCTGTGTCTGCTGGGAACAGTAGTACACCGCTCGTTCAGCCACACTATATAGCATTCTGTTCACTGTTCTGTGTCTGCTGGGAATAGTGGTACACCGCTCGCTCAGCCACACTATATAGCATTCTGTTCACTGTTCTGTGTCTGCTGGGAATAGTGGTACACCGCTCACCCATCACTGTATAGCATTGTGCTCTGTGTCGCTGCTGGGAATAGTGGTACTGTATAGCATTTCTGTACTGCCACTGTACTGCTGCCAGTCAGCGTGTACTGTAAGGATAAGTGAAATGAGGAAGAAATCCGGTGAAAGAGGGAGGGGCAAGGGAAGAGGTGTTTCCCCTGACGGTTCACGTACAGGCCACAGGGGAGCACCCAAGAAAACCCACTCAATACCACCCATGTTGTCCAGGACAACAACCCTCACAAATCCAAAAGAACAGGACCAGATAATTACTTGGATGACCTCTCAAGCGTCCAGCAGTGGGTTAAGCAGCACCAGCACATCACGCACGAGGTCCGAGTCCTCAGCCAGTTACAAGGAGCCAGTGGGCACAAAGCTGACACAACCGGCAGCGACACCACGCACACAACTGCCAGATAACCAGTCCGATGAATTACCTCAGGACACAATGGGGTATTCGCAGGAGCTATTCCCAGCCCAACAAACTTCCACCTTTCAAAGGTCAATGGAGGAACAGCCAGAAATGTTGTGCCTGGATTCACAACCGTTAACTGTGGGAAATGTACCGCGCACTGAAATACGAGGCGAGTCCGAAGAGGACTCGGAAACCCAAATCCCAGAGCAATTTGGGCAGGAGGGGTTGCAATTGCAGGAGGTCGGCCGACAAGATCTGGAAGACGACGTTGGAGTGTGCTGCGCAGAGGTTGTTGTGGGGAGCTCTACTCCACGGCGGTGGCCCACAATGACATATGACGAGTTTGAGGAGATGGAAGAGGAGGGTATGGACAATGTGGACAGAGACCCAGATTTTGTTTGTGAACGAGAACATCGCCGTCGTAGCAGCAGCACAGATGAGTCTGTTGAAGAACACACTGCTGCACGAGTTCGCCTTGTGCCACAAGGTAGGCGGCGCGCAATTTCAGGCACCACAAGCGTGGAAGTTCAAGTGAGAGGCAAAAGAGGAGCAAACAGAAATCGCCAGCAAGGAGGCAGGTGCTCCAAAGTCTGGGCTTTCTTTGAAGACTGCACTGAGGATGTTACCATGGCGATTTGCAAGGTGTGCAAGACCCGCCTGAGCAGGGGGAAAAATATTAACAACCTCTCCACCACCAGCATGAGCCGTCACATGCTATCCAAACATCCCACTCTTTGGGCAAACGCGTCAGGACAGGGTACCAGAAACAACACTGCCTCCCTTGGGTTCACCAGACCCGCCTCAGCAGCAGCAGTAGCCCAGCCATTGCGTGGTTCACAACATTCACAAACATCAGACGACGCTGACACTGTCACTTTCCGGAGTAGTGCTCTTGAGGTCTCCCAGTGTTCATCAAACACAACAACCAACAGCCCTTCCGTGTGCAGCGCTACGGTTCAGTTGTCTGTGTCGGAGATGTTTGAGCGCAAGAGGAAATTGCCAGCAAATGACCCCCGGGCCGTGGCAGTAACAGCCAGCATAGCCAAGCTTCTGGCCTGCGAAATGCTGCCATATCGATTGGTGGAGACAAACAGCTTCAAGGGCATGATGTCAGTGGCCATCCCACGTTACGTGGTTCCCAGCCGCTACCACTTTGCACGCTCTGCAGTGCCTGAGTTGCATGAGCACGTGGTCAGCAAAATAACCCGAAGCTTGAAGAATGCCGTTGCCTGCAAGGTTCACCTCACCACTGACACCTGGACGAGTGCGTTCGGCCAGGGTAGATACATCTCCCTTACCGCGCACTGGGTGAACCTTGTGGAGCCTGGCAGCGATTCCTCACCTGCTACGGCACGGGTGTTGCCCACGCCACAAACAGCTGCACCGCCGTCCCTCCCACTGGATAACAGCAGCACCTACCTCTCTGACTCCTTCTCCTCCAACGCATCTCAAAGCTGTACCTCATCCGGAAACGCTAACCCAGCAGCAGTAGGATCGTGGAAGCAGTGCAGCACAGCTGTTGGCATGCGTCAGCAAGCGTTGCTGAAGCTAATCTGCCTTGGGGATAAGCAGCACACAGGGGAGGAAATTTGGAGGGGAATAAAGGAACAGACGGATTTGTGGCTGGCACCGCTGGACCTGAAACCGGGCATGGTTGTGTGTGATAATGGGAGTAATCTCATTCGCGCTTTAAGGTTGGCTAAGCTGACACACATCCCTTGCCTGGCGCACGTGATGAACCTAGTAGTTCAGCGGTTCCTGAGGACATACCCAGGCGTGCCCGATCTGCTGTTGAAGGTGCGTCGAGTGTCCAAACATTGTAGAAATTCCAGTACTGCTTCGGGGGCACTCGCCAAGATGCAGGAGCGCTTCAATCTCCCCCACCATCGCTTGCTGTGTGATGTCCCTACGCGCTGGAATTCTACGCTGCACATGCTAGCCCGCTTTTGCGAGCAGAAGAGTGCAGTGGTCCAGTACATGACGGCGCAGTACCGAGGCGCATCCGGCCAGCTGCCAAGCTTCTGTGGATCCGATTGGGCCAACATGTTGGACCTCTGCCAAGTCCTCCAAAATTTTGAGCAATCCACGTTGCTTGTGAGCAGTGACAACTCTTCAGTCAGCATTACCATACCACTGCTGTGTTTACTGAAGAGGTCGATGTTAAAAATCAAGGAAACAGCTGTCATGATGCAACTGGGGGAATCTGAAGGAGAAAACGATCAGCGTGATGGTACCAACATCAGGCCATCCGCCTCAGGGAACGCTGGCCCCAGCAGCTATGACGAAGAAGAGGAGGAGGAACAGCTGGAGTTGGAGCAGGAATTTCATGCCACCACTGACGAGGGCCAGAGCGGTGCACGTTGGACTTCCACAATTCAACGCGAATGGTCAGCAGAAGCAGACCAGGAGGAAGGTGACGACTATGATGCATCACAACAACTATCACAACGCTCACAAGAGGATGATGAGGATTCTGGTAGGACTCTGGCACACATGGCTCAATTCATGCTAGACTGCATTGAACGTGACCCACGCATTGTGCGCATTCTGGACAACACCAATTACTGGGTTTATACCCTTCTGGATCCACGGTACAAACACAATGTTCCAAAACTGCTTGAAGAAAGAGTCAGACAGGTCAAAATGGAAGAATACCAGCAGGCCCTTGTGGAGACTTTAGAGAGGAGATTGACATCCTCCCCCTCCTCTAGCCAGTTGTACGCAGACAGACTGACTTCCGCAAACCCAGGACGACCAGGAGGGCAGCAAACAACGCAAGCCGCAGCTAGTACCCAAAAGGGAATGGTATCGGCAGTGTCCTTGGAGTGGGAAAATTTTCTGACACCCATGCAGCCGCAGCCCACTGAACAGCAAGCGTGCAGATCCACCTCCAACACCGATCGCCTGGAGAAGATGGTCAAGGACTACATGTCAGATGGCGTAGCTGTGTCGAACCATCCATCTGCACCCTTCAACTATTGGGTATCGAAGCTAGACACCTGGCACGAACTGGCAATGTACGCAATAGAGGTGCTGGCTTGCCCGGCAGCCAGCGTTATGTCGGAACGCTGTTTCAGTGCTGCCGGAGGCATCGTCACAGATCGGCGTATCCGCCTCTCTACAGACAATGCAGACCGTCTGACTCAAATTAAAATGAATCAATCCTGGATTGGAAATGACTACGCAACACTCCAGGACCCCAACCAAGTAACATGACCAATGAACATCTGGGATGGTGTTGCGTTTCCGGGCCCTGTTTATTGAACCTCTCATCTGTATTACATTTATGACTGCATGGCGGCAAAAAGCATTGCTGCTATATCCGCACGCTTTTTGTCCACATGCAAGGCCTGGGTTGTTGTGTCTCACAAAGCGTGGCCTTCTCCTCCTGCGCCTGCTCCTGTTCCATCACGTCTGCTGCTGCTGGGTTAGCGTTGCCGCGTGGTCCCTGTTTATTGAACCACTTATCTTTATTACATTTATGACTGCATGGCGGTACAAAGCATGCTATCCGCACGCTTCTTGCCCTCATGCAAGGCCTGGGTTGTTGTGTCTCACAAAGCGTGGCCTTCTCCTCCTGCGCCTCCTCCTGTTCCATCACGTCTGCTGCTGCTGGGTTAGCGTTGCCGCGTGGTCCCTGTTTATTGAACCACTTATCTTTATTACATTTATGACTGCATGGCCGTACAAAGCCTGCTATCCGCACGCTTCTTGCCCTCATGCAAGGCCTGGGTTGTTGTGTCTCACAAAGCGTGGCCTTCTCCTCCTGCGCCTGCTCCTGTTCCATCACGTCTGCTGCTGCTGGGTTAGCGTTGCCGCGTGGTCCCTGTTTATTGAACCACTTATCTTTATTACATTTATGACTGCATGGCGGTACAAAGCCTGCTATCCGCACGCTTCTTGCCCTCATGCAAGGCCGGGGTTGTTGTGTCTCACAAAGCGTGGCCTTCTTCTCCTCCTGCGCCACCCTCCTCCTGTTCCATCACGTGTGCTGCTGCTGGGTTAGCGTTACCGGTCCCTTTTCCTGGAACCTCTTATATGTATTACATTTATGACTGCATGCCGACAAAAAACATGTTACCTGTGCAAAGAAAACAGACATTTCCCGCATTTAAAAGACAGTTTTCCCTTTGAAACTTTAAAATCGATTTTCTCAAAAACTATAAGCTCTTTTTGCTAATTTTTTTTTCCTCTTGTACCCACTCCCAAGGTGCACATACCCTGCAAATTTGGGGTATGTAGCATGTAAGGAGGCTTTACAAACCACAAAAGTTCGGGTCCCCATTGACTTCCATTATGTTCGGAGTTCGGGTCGAACACCCGAACATCGCGGCCATGTTCGGCCTGTTCGGCCCGAACCCGAACATCTAGATGTTCGCCCAACACTACTTCCGGGTTATGAGTTGTTCTGGATGTGCTGTCTAGGCTATATGAGACTATAGACAAGCAGGGCTGCTGCAACCTTTCATCTGTCTGCTTTCAACTATTATTCTGGTATGCTGTGTGGCTGCCTGTAGGAAGTGTCTCTCATAGAAATGAAACTGCATACAGTAGATAATGACTGGCTGCACACTGCACACAGATACACTTGTGTGTGTCAGAGCTTCTTTCTCGGCAGCAGCAGCCCCTCCCATGTCAACAGCTCTGAGTATGAAATCTGAGCCAGGAGGGGGCAGGCTTGGGCTTGAAAAGACTCCACAGAAGAGTGACTCAGCTATAATGATTCCAGGTCAAACATAGACTGAATCAGTCGGTGGATTCTTATCACAGTTGATAACAGATAGATTAGACTGAGAAGAATAAAACTAAAAGCAGGGTAGGTGTTTACTGTCATGTTCCCACTGATAAATGTAATAAAATACATGAGGGTGCTTCGTCTCTGGTTCTCTTTAAAAGAGAAAATATAATAAAATGTTTCATTTTTCAGATAATAGTCATCATAAATAACATATACACAGTAATAGCAGTGCTTAGTCCACAAAAGTGAAATAATAAACCAATCTAGTGGTCAATGAGATGCAAATAATTCTGCTTTGCAAGTTTATGCAAATTGCATGTATGCACTCCCTTTGTATTTAATCAATTAATATGGTATGTTGTAGAGCTGTTGAAAATCCAATGAGAAGAATGTTGTGCACATTGAACGCAGAAGTGTTGCCTATCACTGGTAAACCTGGCTCAGATTGTGCATGAAGAATATGTAATAGAGGAAAAATCCCCTTATTCTCCTGCAGAATACCTGCACATCACTCTTAGGGCCTGTTTCCACTACACGCAGATTGGATGCAGAATGGACATAGATAAACTGACTCCAATGAATGTCTATGGGAAAATCTGCATCAGAAAAACTGCGTTTAGTGGAAAGAGGCCCATAGGCTTTCATTGGAGTAAGTTTTTCTGCATCCATTCTGCATCCAATCTGCGTGCAGTGGAAACAGGCCCTTAGATGTACCCATGTGCCTAGGGCCCGGTTGATGTTCTGTTCCTTTCTGAACTGTGTTCCTTTCTGAACCCTCTACAACAAGTAGTGATGATTGTAATCAATAAATTATGATTTCGCTAAATTTTGTGTAAATTTTTGCAATTACGCTTATACGTAATAACAATTTGCAAATGCAATTGATTTCATGTAGCCATTCGTAATTTTACATAAAATTTCACAAAATGTTGTGTAATTCCGTGCCGACTTTAGCAGTGACTAGCAAAGCCCCCATAAATGCTATTGACACTAAAATTTCTACATATGTTAAGGGGAATCATGGGCACAAGTCAAAAAAAGTTTGCAAAAAGACCATATAGTTTTTGAGAAACTCGATTTTAAAAATGCAAGTAAAAATGGTTTTTAAACATAGAAAAATGCCAGTTTAAAAACCATTTTTTTGCATTTTTAAAATTGAGTTTCTCAAAAACTACAGTCTTTTTGAAAAAAAAATTTGTGACTTATACCCACTATTCTGCTTAACATATCTAGCAATGGTGGCAATAGCATGTATGGGGGCTTTGCTATTAAAGGACTTCCGAAGCCAGAAAAAAAATGTTAAATACCTGCATCATATTTGAAGGCACGAAGGACGTCGTCCGCGCCCTCCATGCCGTTCCACCGGGTCCCCGCCGCTCAATAGCCCCTGTTTCCTGTAGCGTGGATCGGGGGGTTGGCCCTAGAGCTGCGCAGCCACACTCGCGGCTATGCGGACTGCGCAGCCACGGCCAGCTCATGCGGCCATGTTTGTAGAGGCAGGAGAGCCCGGGCCGTGAGGTCGGGAGCTGGCCCGGGGGGCTATTGAGCGGCGGGGACCCGGCAGAACGGCACGGAGGGTGTGGACGGCGTCCTCTGTGCCTTCAAATGTGATGCAAGTATTTAACTTTTTTTTTTATTTGGCCTCGGAAGGCCAAAAATGATGCGACTTTTTCAAATACTACTATTACATGCGAAATGAATTACAATTTTCTCTGAAATTTTGCATTATGATGACGATGCATAATTGCGAATTTCAAAATTTTGGCCCACCACTGACAACAAGTACTCTGACTCAGGATTAGTTTTGATTTCTATTTAACACCTACTCTACAGTTATATCCTAAGTGTAGTTAAAATGCATCTCTAGTGTACATAAAAAATACAGAGGTACGCTAATGCTTAAAAGCTAGAATGTCCCAACACATTGCTCCTATATGATTTTCCTGGCTGTATGCTTAAAATCTAAATTCTGCATCAATCTGCTTTTATGGTATGCAACTGATTGATTTTCCTGGCTGTATGCTTAAAATCGAAATTCTGCATCAATCTGCTTAATTATAAGTGTTAATAATTGGGGCTTCTTCCTGTGTTACCATTTGCCTATTTCATTTCATTAGTCACAATTTGCATATCTTTAGACTGGCCCTGCCCCTGTGTGGCTAGAGTCTAGTGTCTAGTATATTCACAGCTGCAATTAGTCTGCTTGTTAACATCAATCTAGTCAGGGATATATTAGCAGATCATATAGTCAGCATGACCTTGGTCAGCAGTGTATAAATTTAAGGGTATTAATGTTAAGGGTACTTTAGACAAACAGAATTATACCAGAATTGAGCCAGAAGGGAACAGAAGTGAACTAGCACAAAACTCTGGGCTGTTGATTTTCTGCACCCTGCATAGAAGTACCTTCAATACCATATTGAACATACACCAGCTAAACATACAGCCAGCTAAATTTAAGCACTGCACACCGGCTTACCAAACTACTGATGGTTTCACCGTGCCTCACCAACCACACTACTGCTGATCTTCGCTGGCTGCTCCACTGCTGAACTCCCCACCAGCTGATCCATCGCCGACCTCCAGACAACCTACGTCATTACCGACGTAGATTTACCTCCATACCCCCGATCTCTTAGCCACCACCATAAACAAGGTCTCCTCGTGTCTCTCAGCAATTTCCTCCTGGATGTCAGCTAGGTTCCTAAAGCTTAACCTAGACAAAACTGAGCTCCTGATCCTTCCACCCCATGCTGCTGCACCCATCCCAGGTTTCCACCTCACAATCGACAACACAACCATTCTCCCTACCTCCCAGGCCCGCTGCCTGGGTGTCACCTTGGACTCTGACCTCTCCTTCATCCCACACATCCAAAACATCACAAGAGCCTGCAATTTCCACCTCCGTAATATCTCCAAGATCCGCCCATTCTTAACCCCGGACACGACCAAACTGCTCATCCATGCCCTCATCATCTCCCGCCTTGATTACTGTAACTCACTCCTTTCTGGCCTCCCCCTGAAACGCACTGCCCCCCTTCAATCAGTGATGAACGCGGCTGCAAGACTCATCCATTCTTCGCACCGCTCTGCATCCACATCTCCCCTTTGTGAATCCCTGCACTGGCTCCCTATCCGTCTCAGGATAAGTTTCAAGATTCTATGCCTGGCGTATAAATCTGTGCACAAAACATGCCCTACCTACATCTCGCAGCTTGTTCACAAGTATACACCAGGTCGCCCCCTCCGTTCCTCCAACGACCTTCGCCTCACCACCCCGCGCATTTCACACTCCCATGCCCGCCTGCAGGATTTCTCAAGAGCTGCCCCCACCCTCTGGAATGCCCTTCCACCACCCATCAGACTTGCTCCCTCTTTCAACACATTCAAGCAAGCCCTCAAAACCCACCTCTTTATGATGGCCTACCCACCTCCTACCACACAGTAACTCTCTAAGGAATATTTAACAGCCCCCCCTAGTGTTTCCACCCCTCCCTTTAGATTGTAAGCCTCTGGCAGGGTCCTCCACTCCCTAGTGTAATCTACAGGATCATGTGCTCCTGTCCTATGACAGCCTGTACTTGTATTACTGGGCCTACCTAACCTGCCCATATTGCATGATCATGTATTTTGTACAATTTGTATGTATAACTTTGTTCTATGTGTATAACCCTATGTATGTCATCCTTGTATCATTGTATATATTTATTGTCCAGCGCTGCGTAATATGTTGGCGCTTTATAAATACAATAAATAATAATAATAATAATAATAATTACCAACCAGACACCCCATCTACCAATCACACACAGCTGGATTTTTTGTTGTTGCCATCATTGATGTTCTGCCAACTTCACTGCTGATCTCTTGTGGACTGCTCCTTACCAGATTGATTACTGATGCAACTTTGCTGAACCCCTTCAGCCACATCATTGGTGACATTTATCTCATCTTGGTCTAACTGCTGTCCCCCTGTCTATGCTTCCACTCTCCACACCCCATCCTACCTTATTCCATCAGTACAAAATGTTCCCTCCTATTCACTCCCTGACCCCTCCACCATTTCCAAGCTATCTTCCTCCCCATCTCGCTCTCCCCCATCACCACATGCTCTACCTCCACCTCCTTCTACACCTTGTCCCCCTTCTGTTTCCCCGCACCCTCTCCCCTTCTGTCCTTAGACTCCCTTTTGGCCCTCAACCCCCATGCACCTCCCTTCCCTCCCCCCCCCACACTCTACCCACACACCCCCTCGGCATAACCTTATTCCTATCCATCCTACCCCTAGGCATTCACTCCCTGTTTCCTGTGGCCTCTGGAATGCCAGGTCCACCCGCAATAAGCTGCTCTCTGGAACTCGCTCCCTCCAGCCACCAGACTCGCCCCCACCTGTAATACCTTCACACAAGCTCTCAAGACTCACCCTTTCATGCTCGCATACCCCCTTACACCAGCACCATAATATGTTCTGTTAGACACCCTCTCAACAGATACACCTATTGTCTCCACCCCCACCCTTTAGATTGTAAGCCTCTGGCAGGGCCATCTCCCTTAGTGTTTCCAGCTTGATTATGCAATCTTA
Organism: Hyperolius riggenbachi; assembly: GCF_040937935.1. Classification (NCBI taxonomy): domain Eukaryota; kingdom Metazoa; phylum Chordata; class Amphibia; order Anura; family Hyperoliidae; genus Hyperolius; species Hyperolius riggenbachi. Next base: position 205,119,010 of record NC_090655.1, on the reverse strand, counting down.
CTGACAATCACCCCTCTTGTGGACTAGAACAGTCTCTATTTTGACCTATGACACTGTATTATCAAATCATTTGCATGATCTTGTTTTGTTGTGAGTTTCCTGTATGCCCTACCTTGTATGTTAACCCTTTAATCTTTTGTGCAGCGCTGCGTAATATGTTGGCGCTATATAAATACAATAAATAATAATAACATATTAAGATTCACTGGAACCCCATATCAGCTGGGTTCTGGCTCATACATCTGCCCCCTTGTAGAAAATAGCCCTGGCTTTTTCTATATAAGATATCCAGAAAGGCCTTTTTGCAAGGTAGCAGAGCTAAATGCTGGAACCCGGCTCATGTGGTGAATTTAATTATACAGACAACATGCTTATTAAAGTATTTATATAGTGCTGACATATTACACAGCGCTGTACAGAGTATATTGTCACTAACTGTCCCTCAGAGGGGCTCACAATCTAATCCCTACTATAGTCATATGTCTATATCATGTAGTGCATGTATCATAGTCAAGGGACAATCTAGGGGGAAGCCAATTAACTTATCTGTTTGTTTTTGGTATGTGGGAGGAAACCCACGCAGACACAGGGAGAACATACAAACTCCTTGCAGATGTTGCCCTGGCTGGGATTCAAACTGGGGACCCAGCGCTTGCAAGGGGAGAGCACTAACCACTAAGCCACCGTGCTGCCCTAATGCTTGGGAATTCACAATGACAAGAACAGGCTGGAATGTCTGCAGGGCTGGATTTACCACAAGACACTGTAGGCACATGCCTACAGGCGCCTGATGATAGAAATCGTCTCTCTCCCCTCCCCGAGTGCCTCCCTTTCTATTTCCCTATGCCGAGTCTCGAGCAGAGTGTGAGAGGTTACTCGCCCAGCTCTTGGCATTCCACTGACCAGATCTCCCCTTAGGTGGGAGCCCCTTTAGCTACTTAATACTTCGGGTCACCTATAACTACTTAATAGCTCTAGACAGTGGCGGCTCCAGCTTCAAATTTCAAAAGGCTCAAAGGGGGCGCGATGGTTGGCTGGTGAGGCCCCTTTGGGGGATTAAAATTGGGTTGTATGGTGAGCTTTAAATATTTTTTGCCTAACTCAGGTGATAAAATTAAGCCTAACTAGCTCAGCAATGATTGGAACCAAATGTAAACATCACAAACAGAACTCAGAAGCTTTTGAGCAGAGCAGATTGTCCATACGATTTTGCTATCATTGAAGAAAATTTACCTGGAAACAATTAACTGTAAGTTACTGAGTGAGGGTGGGGGTGCTCAGGGGGCATAGTGATTCCGGGGGGAGGAGGGGGGCTATGCCCTAGCATGCCCCAGTGTAGCATCTCATATGCTCGGTGGTTGTTTGTAGGTTCGTGGAGGGCGAAGTCTAGGATGCCGGCAAGGCCATCTGTGTCTATAGGCTCCTGTGATGTACATCCAAGCCAGGATGACAGGGCAGAGTGTCAGTCAGCTTCCTGGCTAGGAGTTTTTTGTTCCCAAAAGCAAATTCTTAAAGAGAGTCTGAAGCCTTATAAAATTGCTGTTTCTATTTAACTTTTATCTTTTGCAATATCACAATAGTTAAGTCCCATTGCACGCCTCCAGGACTTCTCAAGAGCTGCTCCAACACTATGGAACTCCCTACCTCCACCCATTAGGGCAGCCCCCTCCTTCAACATCTTCAAGAAAGCCCTCAAAACTCACCTTTTCACTCTGGCCAACTACCCCTCACAAGTGCTCTAAACTTACAGCTGAACTCTAGTCCCCTACCATTTGTGTCCTTACCTCTCCCTCTAGATTGTAAGCCTTTGGGCAGGGTCCTCCTCCTTTTGTGTCCTACCTGATCTTGCACCTCCATTACTGTGAACCCATGCTATGCGTCTGAGTGAACCTAACTTGCCTAATCTCCATGCTCCATCCAGTGACTGACTAAGCATTACCTGGTACTCATACTATGGTGTGTTATCTGGTTTTCTTGTATTCCTGTAGTGTCATATTGCTGTATGTCACCCCTAAATATTGTCTGTAACCTAAATTACTGTTCAGCGTTGTGTAATATGTTGGCGCTTTATAAATTCAATAAATAATAATAATAATCCCTGTGCCAGAATGCTGTAATTAAACCCCCAAATACCCGGGGCAAAATGCGGGAATTGCTTCCTGGTAGAAGCAGAGCTTAGGGCCGTAGCTCTGCCTCTACTCGCATCAATCCCTGCTGATCGCCGCCTCTCCCCACCCCTTTCAGTCTTCTTTCACTGAGAGGGGCGGGGGAGAGGCGGAGATCAGCAGGGATTGACGCTAATAGAGGCAGAGCTACAACGCTAAGCTCTGCCTCCCTGGGCAGCAAAATCCACAACTTTGAAAGTCATGGATTTTTGCCCCGGGATTAAGGGGGTTTAAATACAGTGTTCTGCCGTGGAGATGAGGCATTTTAGCTATGGTGATAGTGCAGAAGATAAATATTAAATAAAAAGAACAATTCTATAAGGCTTCAGACTCTCTGTAATATAGCTTTAAAATTCCTAAGCTTTGGCAGTGATTAAATGCTTTTTATGTTATACTGTATGCTTTCAATCATCAAGATTGTTATATGCAAATTAGAGGAGTCGGTGGAATTATCAACTAAGGAGTAGGAGTTGGATGACTTTTGTACCGATTCCACAGCCCTTACTGAGATAGAAGCTTTGATTGTAGTTATCTTTCAAGGCTGTCTACATTTTTCATTCTCTGTTTGTTTGATTTCTTCAGTGGGACCTGAGAATGGCTTCACATATATATGATTACGATACCTGTCTTGGAAATACTAATGAGCCACCAAGTCAAGATTCTGCTAGAGAAAAAAATGGGAGTAGCGAGTACGTCTATCCCGACACCCAGCCTGCTGCCCAGCCTGCTGCCCAACCTGCTGCCCCAGCATATCTTTCTTTAACAGTATCTCCTCCATTCTTCACTGTCTCTAACGGTCAGCCACAGCTGACAGTGACTTCCACAGTCCCCAAGCCTGAAAATTATGTGGCCTTCTACAGAACATTCTTAAAGGGGACACCTATAGCTCTAGGGGTAAGTACTTGCTCTACTGTCATTAAAGTTACACTGAAGTGAAAATAAACTTCTGAGATAATTACCTGTATGAACATCATTAGCACTGAAAAGAGTTTCATATTTTTATTTTCAGTTATATAGCTTGATTTATAACTTTGTATTATAAACTGCAACTGTGTTTCTTAGTAGGGCTAGTATCATATGTGTATATGTTTATCTCATTATGTCACATTTTGTCACTTTAACCACTTCAGGACCATAGGCTTACACCCCCCCCCCCCCCCCCCCCCAGTGACCAGGCTATTTTTTACAATTTAGTGCTCTGCAGCTTTAAGAGCTCGCTGCAGAGCCATACTATTGAGCACACAAGTGAGCCCCCCCTTCCTTTTTCTGCCCACCAACAGAGATTGCTGTTGGTGAGCTCTGATCGCTGATCCAATGTTTATTTTTTATTTGTTTGTTCTTTTTTTTTTAATAAAAATAACTATTTCATATTTATTTATGTATCCCTTCTCCCTCCCTCACTCCCCCCATAAACCAATCACAGTGATAAGCTCTCATAGGCATCAGCCTATGAGAGCTGATCGCTCTCTGAGCCTCTCCAAGGGACAGCCGAGTGACACGGGAGCACGGCGAGGGACTTACATATATGACACAAATGAGGCTGGAGGAAGCACCGGGTAAGTATCAAATCTCTAGCTATCGCCATCTCTGGTTTCCTTTAAGGGTGATTTCTTTATACTTTATTACATTTAAAACAAAGAATGTTTTTCTTATTTTGGTTTTAAATAGTCTAGAAAGGGATTAGACACTTTTTGGTGGTTTTATAGTTTTCTGTGGCCTAAATGAATACATTTTCCTCACTTTGTAACTTAGACATCAGGATTCCAATCCTTCCACACTCCATGGAAAATGTTTTCATTTTAATTTTCTTTGTGAGAACTAGCTTAAAATTGATCATCATTCATGTCTAAAAATAATGACCATATATTTGTCATGCTCTTTTAGATTGTTTTGATTGTTGTCAGCGCTGTTCAGATTCTACTGGGTATTGGATTAATGTGGACTAATACCATTATTTCCATGTCAAGTGGTATTCATTTCTGGGGACCAGTCTTTGTAAGTATTAACATTCCCACCTTGAATGTTTTACTGAATTATCACTACTCTACCAGAGACCAGAGATAAGCAAGATCAGTTTTGTGAAAACACAACTGTCCTGGATTGTTTAGGGGCCTGGTGTGGAGCTGAGGGTTACTTACCCATGTTGTGGTCTATTACCACTGCAATGTATATTGTCCTTCATCTGCCCGATA